>NC_039273.1:5567812-6791612 GCF_003368295.1 Carassius auratus
GACTAAAAAACGCACACTTGCACAGAAAAACGTGCACAGAAACATGTTTCTCATTTCTAGGAAGCGTGTGATGAATAAAACAACAGTCTAAAATCGCTTAAAAAATATGAAACATGTTCAATATACTCCTACAGGATAGAATCATGGTCTGAAACAAAACAAAACAAAAATAACAGTTTGTGCCCAGCATTCATCATACAATATGTTGTATTGTCCAGACTGCAAAGTAGTTGTGAAAATTTGTGCAAAAGTTGTGTAGTGTATTCCAGACTCAAGACAAAGATCCTTGGCAGCCATTGAACTGCAGATTTTGTGCTTCATACTTAATACATTATAAGCTGAAGAAAAGAGCCATCTGCGTGTGCTACTTTTTGATGTGGCAATTAAGCATGAATAATATCAACTGATATTTGCATTTTTTAAAGCCAATATTGGAAGCAGATAGTGTCAGTTCTTCTTCTAGCTTGAACTGTGTGTATATACAGTTCAAAATATATACACGCATATATATATTCTTTTTAAAAGTTTGTTGCAATAGAAATTGCATGAAATAAGTTATTTTTAACCTGGCAGAGAAAACCAAGAATATATATAGGTTATATCAAATATACTTATGAAGCTTATGTTGATTGTGCTTAAAAATGCAATTTCCACAGGAACTAGTAGTGCAGAAAGGCTGGCGTTTACCTGAGTACACAGTCACACAAGAATCTGGTCCTGCACACCGCAAAGAGTTTACAATGACCTGTAGGGTGGAAAGATTTGTTGAGATAGGTAAAACCTTTTTTTTTTTTTTCCTATAGTGATTGTTTGGAAATATGCAGTCAATTCAAAGTATTGTGTGTCTTTAATCTTGTTTTTAAGGTAGTGGCACATCAAAAAAGCTTGCTAAAAGAAATGCAGCTGCAAAGATGCTCTCTCGTATCCATGATGTACCAGTGGACATGCGGAGCGGCCATGAAGCCGAAGCAGAAGATGACACCTTCAGTGTGGTAAGACGTGCAGTATTTACTAAGCTGTAAATACAATTTTAGCGTGGTTTTATGAATCTGCCAGTTAGAAAAGACATTATTTTTCTTCAACAGCCAATAGGTGGCAGACTAGAGGGAGGGAAGTCTAAAGGTCTCGGCTGCACGTGGGACTCTCTGCGGAACTCTGCTGGGGAGAAGATCCTACAGTTGCGCTGTCATCCTCTGGGCCAACCCGACTCCAATTTCTGTTCTCTCCTTCGTGAGCTTTCTGAGGAACAGCGCTTTGATGTCAGCTACCTTGACATAGGTAAGATACAAGCAAGCAAGCAAATGTTTATATATATATATATATATATATATATATATTGCACTTTTCCAAACAAGTTAATAGCAAGAAGGAACCAAATACAAAAAAAAAGCAATACACCAAATAAAAAATTGAAATAAGTCCATTAAGATACAAGAACAAAAACTAAAGTTTAAATGATTAAAATATACTATAAAACAAAAGCACTAAAAATGAAGGAAAAACTAAATATACAAAGACTGTATAGGAGATTTTTTTTTTTTTTTTTTATTATTATTATTATTTTTTTAATAGACAACGCCTACGTTTTTTCCCCACTTGGCTTGGGTTTAATTCTAGTATATTTAGGTAAGGGTTCAATTTTTCTATCTGTGCTTTTGATCCAATATTCAAAGCTTCATTTTTATCTTTGTGACACCCAGTGACAAGTCTAGTCAAACAAGCCCATTTTTAAGTGTTTGAAAAGAATAGTTCACCCAAAATTTGTTAACCACCAACCACACTTCTCAGGAGCAAAATAAAACAAGTAGTGTTTTCTTGGAAACTTACTCTTTTTCTGACTTTGTTTATTCAGAGGAGCGCAGTTTGAGTGGCCTTTACCAGTGTCTAGTGGAGTTGTCCACGCAGCCCATTACCGTCTGCCACGGATTCGCCTCCAGCCTGGATGCAGCACGCGTCAGCGCTGCCCACAACGCCCTTCAGTACCTCAAGATCATGGCAGGGGGGAAATAGGAAAATCAGGTGAATTGAAGCTTACCTCTTCTGCCCCCAGTTGTGTAATATGAGCTGCTTGTTTGTTTGAAGCAGTAGGTGCACTATAATTGCCGTCAAGGCCCTTGTGTTTGAGTCCTTGCTGCTACCAGCTGTGAAATCAGTTGGAGGACGTACTGATTTTGTCATTTTCCCCTTGAATATGACACCAAAAGTGTGTACCCTTGCTCCTCAGTACCGCAAAACAAAGGCAGAGGACACTTTTAATTTGAAACCCGAGGACAAAATTCACAGGGGTTCAATGTGAGTGAATTCATCTCTGCGATTCATTGGGAAAAAGTCATATGTATTTCTTAAAAAAACAAGTGAACTTTGCCCAGAATTTTCAACTTTTGACTTTTCCATCAATTTTTTTTTTCCTTTTTCTTTCATTTAAATTATGGCATAGAGAATTTGCTCTGTGACCTTGATGAACTGATGAACCTAGGACAGCATGACCTTTTTTTAAACTGTAAATATTTCACTTTTGTACAATTTATTTTCATTATATTTTAATAATAGAAGTTATTCATTAACATTTATTTCACTTCATAGAAGGTGTTAGTAAAATAAAGTCTTTTTCTGTCGGCTATTGAAAATAATATCATTTTTAACATTGGCCTGACAGTCTGTGTTAAATATCTACCTCTGTGTAAGTGTTTCGGCCTCACAGGCTGCAGCATTACATTTGGACTGGCAAAGATTGAATTGTTCATATTCAATATAATGGTATATGATCAACAACAATATGTACTGATGTAATTTGTACCAAGCTGGTGAATCTGTGATCTATTGAATATTTTATCTTGAACAATAAACTTGAAATTTACATTATCTTCTACTTTGAGCATTTAGTCATTTGTTAGCAAATTATATACGTGGTCCTGTTGTATTTACTTAAGAGTTCGATTGTTTTTTTTTTTTTTATGCCAGCAGTGGATCTGAAGAAGAATGTTTATGCTAACGAACATTAAAAAGTGCGCTTGTTTTGTATTCACAAACTTGGGTTTCAGTGAGAATGAAAAGAGTTTCTTATGGACAACATTTCTGTATTCAAATCATTAATTTTGTGTTTCTGAGTCACCTCTGTATTATCATAGAATTGTCTTAACCAGTCTACCAAAACTAAATAGTTCAAATAAATTATTTATTACCATTGTGGAATTACAAATAAAGACAATGTGTACAGCAGGTCATCCATCTGAACAAGAAAACCAAAAAGTGCACAAATTTAGAAGCTTAAAACAAATACAACGATTTCAAAACCAGATTATATGCATTATTCTAGGCTGTAGGTTTTCACAGAGTAACATGCAAGCAACATTCATACATGCTCCTGGTCTTTACTGTGCATGGCTTATCCGTGCAAGCTATCCCAAAGATAAGTTCATTCCTGATGGACAAGTCCACTTAGAAAGATAGGTTAGCAAACACCATTTCATGATCACTTCAAGGATAGTAGTAGACACACTTTGTGCTTCATTAGCCTGAGATTTAATGTTATGTTTTCTCTGGAGTTAAGAGGGAATGGTGCACATCCTCTTCAGCATATCCACTGCTATCCGACTGAAAACTGTCCCCTCGCAGGGGCGACGCTGGGAAAGAGAAACAATGCTTAAAATAACACTGATGATTTAATATAGTCAAAGCACCACAATTCGTTTTCAACTGTTTCTGTGAACCCAAAAAAAAAGTATGCAGATTTTTTTTTTTTTTTTTGCGACTTCCTGTTAGGTTGTTTCCCTGAAATGTGATAAGGTTGACAAGATCAGCCAGACCAATTTACAGCATACAATGTGTTTTTAACAAGTCCGCAACACACCTCCCTCTATCACCACATTAACACATGCTGCTTTCTGTGAACTTGCTTATTTTGCTGATTATCAGCTGTTCAACTGAATTTATTTTACTAAATTGATCAAGAACTAGTCAAATTAGTGGTTCAAATTTGCCTCATGAGTTCTTATCATGATAAGGACTACTCATGCTACTTACATTTGTGTTGATGCGTCGAAACCGCTAACGTGACTGTGGAGCAGAATTCTGATGAAGTGGCTTCCTCTTCCTCTGCACTGTGAACCTGAATTGAAACCCTATACTTAATGATCATCCCACAACACAGTATAGAAAACTAGATTTTTACTTTGCCAGAGTGCCGTTTTCCTTTCCAAAACATGTTTCTTCAGTGCTAGTTTACTATGCATTTGAAAATATGTTCATATGCTTACTGGCCAAAGTCAAATAATAGCCAACCCCAAAGTTTTATGATACTACTGTCCTTTATTGATTAGGGGAAATTGTAAGTTTGAGACAACATTCATGTCCACAACACAAACATGGATGAGATACAGTACATGCCACATTAGAATGCTTAAAAGGACAGTTCAGTATGAGGTTCAATTTGTGCCCAAAATGAACTGACTGCTTTGTACTACACATTTGTCCTCGTCTACAGTCATTGTTCAGCTAAATTAGTATATGTTGATGTGTATGTCCTCTGTTTATGTCATATTGTTCTGTCATCCTTACTAAAGTTCTGTTCTGTCGTTCTAACTGTTGTCCTGTTCTTTCATGCTTCCTGAGTGTGGTGAAGTTAGTTTTAGCTTTGATATTCACTGTGTATTTGCCTAGGCTGCTTAAGAGGCTGTCTGAAAATTCCTAGTGATATTTTGTCAATACCTCCTTTCATAAATATTCAGTATATTAAAAAAAAGAAAAAACTTTAATTCACTGAAAGCGTTTTCCCCCCATGTTTCAAAGGTTGTTCAAACCTTAGCAACATGAAAAAATCAACAACTGAGGAACATCTTTTTGTGAATAAGTTATTTGTTTTCTGAAATAATACTGTACTGTACATATATGAAGGGATGTACTGGCAAAATATCACCTATAGTAAGTCAGCCTGGTCATAACTTAAAACTTGAGCGAGAAAAAAAAAACATTTTGGTGAATTACAGTAATTGTCTTCTAAAAAAAGAATAGCGTACTGTACTTAAATTGAGGTGTTGGAAAGATCTCACCTGAAGTTAGTCAGTCTGGTCAATAGTAATGTACTACAACCTTTGGAACATAAAAAAAACTTTTGGTGAATTACAATATATATTTTTTAAATAATGCTGTACTGTACATAATTTTTCTCAATATAAACTACATTACATTTCTAAAGGGACACAATGGCAATACATCAATAAGAATATAGCCCAATAGCAAATGTAATTTGAACATAATATCTAGGTGAATTATTGTTTTTTCCCTAAAATACAAGAGTACTGTATGTGTATGAAATGAGATACTGGCAAAAGCACATACTGTATGGTTAGTCTGCCCACTAGCCGTTTATTATAACCTTGTAAAAATTATTTATTTGAATTAATGATTTGACTTAATGTATGTTTTTGCAGTGTGAGTAAGATTTGCAGACAGTCTCTTAAGCAGCCTAGGCAAATATGCAGAGAGTATGAAACCAAAAACTTTACAGTTGTCAGTAATCAAAACAGAACATGAGTAAAGACAACATAAGGATGACAAAACAATACAACATAAACCAAGGATATACACATCAACATAAATGGACATGTTTATTTGACTTCCTTTGGTAAACTCATTACAGCGAGCAGATATGTCAGCAATAAAAAGGAAACATACTAATTTAGCTGAACAAGTAGGCAATGACTGTAGACAAGGAGAAATGTGCATTAAAAGCGCAAAGCAGTCTGTTAATTTTTGGCACAAATGGAACCTCATACTGAACTGTCCTTTTTAAGTATTTAAATGTGACATTTATATTATCCATGTTTGTGTATCGGGCATGAATGATGCCTCAAACTTACAATTTTCCCCTAATCAAGGAATGACAGTAGTATCATAGAAATCATTTTACTCACCCTCATGACAATCAAAAACTGCATGACTTTGTTTTTCAGAACACAAAATATATTTTAAAGAATGTTTTAAATGTTTTCACTTTGTCAGACGTTTTTCAAAATATCTTGTTTTGTGTTTAACAGAAGCTCTGGAACAATATTAGGGTGAGTAAATGATGACAATTCTCATTTCTGTAATAGTGCAAAAAGTGAAAGCGCAACAGTTTGCAGTGTTATAAATGACAACAAGTCAGATTATAATTTCTATGCAGAGGTGGAATAAAAAGAGGAAGTCTGGAGGTGGATTCAGCAATAGAGTTGAATAATACTCAGTAAATGACGTCTAACGGGAGAATCTGTGTAGGCAACTGCTCTTGACATGAAATGCATTAAAATGATAAGAGATAGCGTACCTCTTCCAGCTCAAAGGAGTTGCCTTGTTTGCTTTGATTTAGTGGTTTAGCTGGACTTAGGAACCTCTTGATGTTGGATGAACTCTGCTCCTGTCTGTCTCTGTTAGAAAGGGTAGTGTCTTCTTCCCATCCAGTGATTGTGATCTGACATAACTCTGACTCTGGTAAATTAATTGCATTTGATTGTCTTACAGAAGGTTTATATGTAGTCTGGTGTGCAAATGGCGAGTTTTTGATATCCATACTATTTGTGTGAAGGCAGCGATAAGGTGCCTGATTCACATATTCAACAACCTGAGGGCATATGATATCATGGGCAATGATAGGAACAGGTCCCATGGTAACACTGGAGCTATTCAAGAGAACAGAATGCAGGGTACAACCTTTGGACTTCACGTCCATCTCCGGTTTTGGATCTAGGCAAGGTGTACACTCTGCTAATGCATTGCCTAAGTTGTGTCGGTTTTCATTTGTCATCTCATATAATGACTGACAAGGTATATGGTCGAAGGAATCAGTCCTTTCAGTGTTTTCCCCATATGTCTCCTCCTTGAGTTCTTTCTTGCTCTCTATAAACCAATCCAAGTCTTGTTCCAAATCATCTACTCCCATTTGAAGACATAACTCTTCATTGTCATTTTCTGCACTTTTCTCAACTACGTCAGACAAGCTGCATTTGCGCTTGCGAGGTGAATTGCTTGGAGACGAGGAGTCTGAGCCACGTGATCCTGTATACAAGCACATCTTGGAGATAGTGTCTTTTAGTCTTTCAACAGGGGAGCGTGGTTCACTGCGGACACTGGTTCGAGACATGGTCCTCTCCACAAATGGGGTGGTGAAGGTTAACTGGGGTGGTGCAAGCTTCTGAAGTGGCGTTCGGGAAACATGGGAGTACAGCGAATAGAAGGCATTGGCCATTGCCGTCAATGCCTCTACTTGTCGGAAACGACCTGTGCAAAAACCATACATGATGATGAAGGTAATGGAATGTGACTTGGAATTTGATGGAATGTGTTTACAGATGTAATACGAGCAGCATTCTGAAACTCTTAATTCCTTACTTGCTAATGAAAGACAGGGGTCTTCCTGGCGTATCCTGGAGAGCTGGGATTCAAGGAAGAGGCGGAAGTTGATGCCTCTTAGGTGGGACGGGAAGTTGAAAAAGCGGACTGGGATTCGGGCAGTGACCTGCGGTTCCTCGCATCCGAAACCCAATTGGAAAAGGGTCTCTTCTGCATCTTCAGCACGCATTTGGAGGATCTCAGACACACTGGGGAATTTCATGAGATGTCATGAATGGCAAACGAAATGTGAAAAGTGAACTCTGGTTCAGGTAGACATTCATGGAATCTATGCCCATGGAAATCCAGTGCCTGTCATTCATGAAGACCTTAATTCTTCATCCCTTTCATGTTTATTTGTTGAATTTTTTGCATAATTTTATGCTTTCAAATACCAACAGGGGTGTAGCATTGTGCTATTGTTAGAACTGAATAATGCAGGAAAAACAAAAATGAGCAGTTGGCATACTTATCGGTGAGGGCCACATACTGTACATGTTATTTATATTACAGGATCTTATTGTCATGCAAGACACATAAATTTACTACATGCATCACTCTACATTTGCAACTAGCCGAACACTTTGCTTAGCTCTGCTAAAACCATTTACAGTTTGACTTTAGAAGCACATCAGAAGCACAAATCCATCTTGAGAATGAAAGTAAAATGCATGCTGGAGAAAAGTGTTTTGGCTATTTTTTGCCAGAATCTAAGTGGGAACCTTCATCCAACAGGCCAGCTACATGAACTACTATTTTTCCAGTGTGTTCTGTTTCATCCATGCTCTTACCTGGAAACAGTCCTATTGGTGTTGGTTGAGAAAGCACTGGATGCAACGCTCTGGCCCATGCTGAACAATGGCAGATTGAGCTTCTGTTGAGGTGTGCTGCTGACACACAAACAATCCATTAAAAAATACAACGAAAGGAAGAAATACAAATAAGTAACCTTGAGCAAGACAATGGAGGCAGTAACAATCAGCCTATTACTTACCTAAACCGTGGTGCACCTGATGCAGCATATAATGCAGTAGCTGTGAAATAAATAATTCAGATGTAAAAGTTTGGTAAAGAATTTTGTACTTTTATTCAGCAACAATGCATTAAAATGATCAAAAGTAATTGTTAATTCAATTACAATGCTACAAAATATTACATTTCAAATAAATGCTGTTTGATCTTTTGCTTTCAAACATAAATGCAGTGCCGCTAAATACAGTATATAAGGCTTGTCATCACAAAGAACCCATTATTCAAAACTCAATGTGGGAGCATAAAGGTCTAGCACAAAATTGCCTTTAATTAGCAGTTATCCAATATGTTGCATTGATGTGGAATATAACACCTGGGGGTTACAATCAAAGTTCTGCAGACATTTTTCGACTCCATAAAATAGAACTGTTTGTTAAAGGTGATATTTGTGTTCTTAAACCAAATTAAAACACATACAGCTCTAACCACTTCTTCATTATAGCAGTTACAGTTACTGTTGTGTAGTTTCCACTCACCTTCTGCACCCAAACTCAGATCATCATCAAAGCTGGGACCTGTCTTCAAAGAGCCTGAAGAATAACATTTTACAAATGTGACCGGGATTTAGACATAGAGCAAAGGTCCATCGGCTATTCTAATCATAAATCACTGGTAAGCCTGCACCTGCTGAGGTCTCCAAAAAGATTGTGGGAGTTTAGCACAATTCTAACGGCTGTTATTCATCATTTTTAAGTTCTTGCATGTTTCTTTATTAAATGTATTAGCTAATTTGATCATGCTTTTAGACATGAAAAAAGTCTATGGATTTTGTGTGCCTGCTCATTACTTACATATGTAAAAATATTGATTAGGCAGGTTTTAAACTTTATCACTCAAACTCTATCAAAACCTTTATTTTCAAAAACTTAATCGGAATCCAATATCCAACTTGTTTCGTCCTCAACCTACCTATTGTTAGGTGCCTGCTTTTGGCAGGAGTGGCTTCATTCCTACAGAGAAGTCAAAGGAAAGAAAATAAGAAAGGAAAAATAAATTAAAAATTCACTTTTATCAAGTGTGAATCAGCAGAGGTCTGTGGGTGGGATGCGGGCATGCAGTAAAATACTGTGATAAAAATAGAGACGCACACAGCACATCTTTCAATTCTTGTGGCAATATGTACCACTAGCACTTATTAAACAAATGTTAGAAAGATATATCGCAACTTGTCAGAAAAAAGGTCTTAAGAAGCCACAATTATGCTCGCTTAGTAAGCATTGTTGATTTTGTTCGGACTACTGCTGCTATGAATGTGATTAGAAATTTTATTTACAGGCTTTGTAGAATATATTTACAAAAAAATAAAAAAATAAAAATGAATGACCTAAATGTTGAACATGCATTTGAATTTTGAAATTCATTTGAAAATACTTTCTTTTTGCCTTCTCTAGCAGGAACTTCCAAAGCCTGAACGGTGAGAAACAATAACAAAAAATGTCAAGTTTTATCTACTATTTTCCTGATCCAGAAAGGGAACATTTGAAAACGGAATCTTCCTCAGCACAATCTGTAAATAGAGCAAAACATGGTTCTTGACCCTCAGAGATTGATGTGTTTTTAACCTGCATGACCTTCAACAAATAAACCCAAGAACATTTGTGGTTTTCCATTCACTTGCTGTTATTGTATTGCAACTGACACTCAATGCCTGTGTTTCATAGAAAGCATTGACACAAACACTCACCCACAACCTTGAAGCCAGGTTTCAATCTTTCCAGCAGAGCATCCTGTGGAAACAAAATAAAGACGCACAAAGCGATCTTAGCCTGTCTTTTTGAGAATGGGTGTGTGTGTGTGAGTGATAGAGAGAGAGAGAGAGAGGTGTAAATGAGCTCTCTGTTTTGGAAATTTTGTTTATCTGCTGGTAACCGTGTACTGTTTGTAGTCTGCCATTTATCTCTGAGAGTGGCAGTTATAAAAAAGTGACCTGATTAAGCTGTAATACAATTTAGTTTTATTATTTTATTTCATCCCAATCTATTGTCCAACATATTTTTATCTGATTGTGTTTTGCTTAAAACAAATATACTTAAAGCATACAACGGTCCCAAAAAAAGTTTTTGGATTTTTAAAAATGCATTAATGTCATTCTGATAGAGAACAGTTTCAAGCCAAGTGGGGTTTTATTTATATAAAGATTACACAAGTGCAGCTTTCAAGCTAAGTATTTCCCAAATGAAAAAAATATTGAGCTAAAACATTTAAAAGTGAAGCCATAAATGATATTGGTTGCATTATGTACTAGCATCAATTCACATGCTTAAGAGGAAATGAGATATGCAGCTCCTTTACATATTATCAACCTACTGACACAGCTGAACATTAAACATTAACCTGATGCTCACCATCCGCAAAGACGTCATCTTGGAGAGAGAGATGAGGCTGATGTTTTGCTCTTGGGCTGTGGTGTTCTGCATCTCTTACAGTAATCTTGCGGCGGCTGCTTGCCCACGCATGGCGCCTCTCAATCTTAGAAGGACTCTCCATCTCTCTGGCCACCTGCCGCAAGCAAACGCTTTGCAGGATTATTAAACCTAAACCTGAGACTGGCTAAGTCTAAGCTAAGTTTGAGCAACATACTAGACTACACTAAAACTGGTAACAAATATTGAAATTGAAATCACTCTCAAATGTAAAGTGTGGCAAATATACCTTTACGAAGAGAGGTTTATTCAAGTGTGCTATTAGTATACTTCTTTTAAACTAAAAATAGGAAAGTATGCTTTTAGTTTACTTTTAATGTACTTCAGAGAAATGGGTTTTATGTACTCCTCATAAATATACTTAAAGGGTTAGTTCGCCCAAAAATGAAAATTATGTCATTAATAACTCACCCTTATGCTGTTCCAAACATGTAAGGCCTCCTTTTATCTTCGGAACACAGTTTAAGATATTTTAGATTTAGTCCGAGAGCTCTCAGTCCCTCCATTGAAGCTGTGTGTACGGTATACTGTCCATGTTCAGAAAGGTTAGAAAAACATCATCAAAGTAGTCCATGTGTAATCAGAGGGTCCGTTGGAATTTTTTGAAGCATCGAAAATACATTTTGGTCCAAAAATAGCAAAAACTACGACTTTATTCAGCATTGTCTTCTCTTCCGTGTCTGTTGTGAGAAAGAGTTCAAATCAAAGCTGTCTGTATATCCGGTTCGCGAACGAATCATTCAGTTCACCAAATCGAAGTGAATCGTTTTAAATGGTTGGCATTTCTAATACGCATTAATCCACAAATGACTTAAGATGTTAACTTTTTTTAATGTGGCTGACACTCCCTCTGAGTTCAAACAAACCAATATCCCGGAGTAATTCATGCACTCAAACAGTACACTGACTGAACTGCTGTGAAGATGAACACTGAGTCGAGCCAGATAACGAACAGTAGACTGACTCGTTCACGAGTGAAGAACCGGTTGCATCGGTGTTCGGATCACCAGTAGTTCTTTCGGACAGTTTGATTCAATAAACCGGTTGAAGAAAACGGTTCACCAGTTCTTTTGTGCTCGACATAATGGCGTCATTGGTGATGATTGCCCTTGATTCAAGCCTTCGGTTTACCCGCGCCCATAACACTAGCACAGAATCAGTTCAGAATCAATCACCAAAATAATCAGTTCAGTTCAGACGCTCTGTGTGTCGGTCTGCTTCACGCTGAATCACACATGCGCAGTATCATCGGCTCCTTGGTTAACGAATCGAATGCGTCTGACAGAAACGGTTCTTGACTCGTGAACGAGTCGATGTTTTGTTCGTTATCTGGCTCGGCTCGGTGTTCATCTTCAGTTCTCTCTTCACAGCAGTTCAGTCAATGTACTGTTTGAGTGCATGAATTACTCCGGGATATTGGTTTGTTTGAACTTAGAGGGAGTGTCAGCCACATTAAAAAGGTTAACAGTTTAAGTCATTTGTGGATTAATGCGTATTAGAGATGCGAACCGTTTAAAACGATTCACTTCGATTTGGTGAACTGAATGATTCGTTCGCGAACCGGATATCCAGACTGCTTTGATTTGAACTCTTTCTCACACAGACACGGAAGAGAAGACAATGCTGAATAAAGTCGTAGTTTTTGCTATTTTTGGACCAAAATGTATTTTCGATGCTTCAAAAAATTCCAACTGACCCTCTGATGTCACATGGACTACTTTGATGATGTTTTTCTTACCTTTCTGGTAGGGATGCACGATATTGGATTTTGGCCGATATTCGATATGCCGATATTTTCAAAATAATTTTGGCCGATGCCGATACCGATATCGATATATATACAAATATATACTGATATATTTAAACTTTAATTTTACTGAAGAGAAATCCATGTATCTCTTCTGTACTGATTCTACCATAAATTTATTATTTTACAAATGTAGACAGACATTCACATCTGAAAAACAGGTCAATTATTTCACTTGGAGAATATCGGTTTGGCTATGAAATATTCATATCGGCCGATACCGATAATGGTCATTTTAAGCTTTTATCGGCCGATACCGATATTGTGCCGATATTATCGTGCATCCCTACTTTCTGGACATGGACAGTATACCGTACACACAGCTTCAATGGAGGGACTGAGAGCTCTCGGACTAAATCTAAAATATCTTAAACTGTGTTCCGAAGATAAAAGGAGGCCTTACATGTTTGGAACAGCATAAGGGTGAGTTATTAATGACATAATTTTCATTTTTGGGCGAACTAACCCTTTAAAATGACATTTAAGTACACTTGATTTATACTTACAGAAATTCTAAATATAGTTGAACTATACTCCTAGAATCTGTGTTTTCATTATTACACGGTAGAGGGCGCTAGTACACATTTTCAGCACAGAATTTCCAACAAAACACAAGTGAAGAAGAAAAAGAAACACCAGATACTAACACATGTAATCTAGCACGATCATCTGAGATGAAACAGCATCCAAACTGTAAGGTTATGGAATAAAATGTTGACCGATGAAGAGGTAATAATTACAGTCAAGCTTTAGGGTGTTGATCGACTCCATCTACATTTTGATTATCATTCTTAATTTGGTTCATAGTCTTTTTTCAGCTTTTTGTTCAAAATGTTATTTCTTTATTTTTTTATGAAACACAATATAGTTTAAAAAAAAAGAATGCATGAAGCTAGAATAAAATGTTTTTGTTTACAAGCAGATACCGGGATGTTTTGTATGTTCAGATATTAATGTAACAAAATATATACACATTAAAACCTAAATAGGGACATAGTATTATACTTAAAATATGATGTAAAGTTCACTTAAAGAAAATTTATGAGTATACTTGTAGTATAAAACTACTAAACTAGTAGTTTACTGAGACTGTACTTCAAAGTGTACAAAGTATTTAATTAGTAAACTATCAGTATACCTATGAGTTCACTTTTAGTATAATTGCAGTACAAACTACAAACATAGAGGTAAACTAGTAGTGTCCTCAATGTTTGCAACTGTCATACTTAAAAGTACACTTTTATATACTAGAAAGTGGGCAAATTTAGTTCCAATGAGTATTAAACTGCACACTTACAAGTATACTACTAGAACACTGATATTTGTATAGAATACTTGCTACATAAAGTATACTTAAAATATACTTGAACCTTAGTAAAATAAAGTTGAAGTATACTACGTTTTAGTAAGGGTAGGCCTACATATTGTCAGATTTTGTGTAAGCTTTGTTATATTTATAAAATAAACATTTAATTTTTTATTGTCATACTTCATGAAGCAGCTTTACAGAAACTCGTGATGCTAATGACTAATACATTAATGTCTACGCAGTTAGATCTTTCACATTAATTCCTGTACTGTCATTTGAAATGCAGAATAATTAGCCAAATGTGTCATTTTACTTTAATATCTCAAAACTATATTTTATGGAGAGACTTCTACTGTCACATCACTCCTCTGTGGGTGATTTCTAATGTTTATCTGGTTAGTGTGTAAACTATGGCTTGCATAGAGTTTTTTTTTTTTTATTATTATTATTATTTTTCAGGGAGCGATTGACGTCTCTATCAACCCTAATTGTTTTTAGCGTCCCTATCAATGAAACATATTTAAAATATGTAAATGTGATGTTTATGTTTGGCCATTCTGAAGAGGATCACAGTGAAAAGTCCTTAAACGATGTTGCTATGGCTACCTTCTGATGGGCAAGCAGATTTTTATGTGAACTTCTATTGATGCTTGTCAACAATCTGAAATACTTTTTAAACAAGACACTTTTTGTCATATATAAAAACATATAAAAAGTGTCAAAGTAATAATGACAATGTTTTGCCAATTGAGTTATATAAAACTGTCTGTAGCCTGTTGCTGATTTCTGATTTCTTTTACCCGAGCGTTTTTAACGAACGTGAAAAAGTTAAATGTGAGCAGCATAACAGACAACAAAAATATGCAAAACACTCTGTGGCGAATATTAAGTAAGTAAAATAGCTGGAGCGCTGTACCGTTGCTATACGGTTACTTTTATAACTGAACGAACATTCACCCGCTGGCTGACTTTTTTACTGAACAAAATGTTTAAAAGCTCCATTGAAGCATATCTCTAACTTTGTAAACACATACATCATTTTCTTTTGTCTTCCTGGAGATTCAAACCTAAATGACAGCGTCATACCCTCAAACCCTGCATAATTCTGACCCTGTCACCTTCCATTCGCTCTCTACCAGAAGGAACGAAGACAGATTGCCTTATAAAGGAAATCACGCTCAAGCAGCAATCACACTTTCAGTAACACCACATGTACCGCATCGCTGTCATTTATAAAGATGCCGTTAATTAGGCAAATAGTCTAAGGTGCCTTACACAAAAAGCAATAGCCTACGGAAGTTTAAAATGATGTAGCAATCTTAACTAAGGACTGAGGTTTCCATTGCGCAGCACACATAGCCTACCTTAAAAAAGTGCCTCGATCAGTCCACTTTCATGACAACGGCATAATTAGCCCCTCTGGTGTCCTGCATCCCGCTCACACTTATATCTTAAATTATGTCCATCACGTAAGGAATAATACACGGGAGATTAGGAACCATGATCGATTGTTGAGCCGCCCGCCGACGCGAACTTTCGTGCTATATGACGCGCAATAACTGACGGAAGCGGTAGGAGGATGATGGGTTCCTGTGAATAGAAAAAGGAGAACTATGTTGTGGCCACACACTGTTTTAGGAAACACTGTTTTACACCGTTTACAAAGCAAGTTTTGATGGCGGAAGCATACATGTGCAAGGCACGCCTAAGGCGCAGCGTCTGAACGTTCACTTGTTGTTGTTGTTTTAATGTAGGTAACAATCAGTTTATATGTCACCATTTTAGCCATTTTATCAGGCTATATATGTTATTATGGATTTGTGACGTGTGTGTGTGTGACACCGGCTTGCTTTACTGTAAAAGAAGTGATGAATTTGAAGAATGTCACAACCCTCACTTTAACCACTAACCAAGTCAAATCTCGTCACCCGGGTTCACTTCTTAGAAGCAAACTTGTGATTCATAGCAGCAACAGGCCAGAATTTAACTGTGAAACAAATAGAATAAATTTGGTGTGGTATAAAACAGGCCTGACTTGCTCTCTTTCGCTGTGTATGTCTTTACAATATTAAATATAAACTTGTGTGCTATTTAAACTTTGAGGGCGGACTTTGATATTTCAAAAGAGTGGAGTGGGTGTAAAGGACAGGCAACAGAAGGAAGAGGTGAAGCGCAGAGGAGGGAAAAGAGATGAAGGAAGAGAAATAGCAGAGATGTAGGAAGAGGAGAGAAAAAGAGTGAAAGGGCTGTGGAAAGAGCAAGAGGAGAGGTGAGAGGAAGCTATACTGAAGATGCTTAAATGAGTTGAGAGCTACTCTAACTGATCATGTTATGAAACAAGTTCTGTTTATGAAAATTGCAGAATAGAGAGTCCAGCCTAATGTGAGCAAATTTACAGTGGACACAATTTTAACCAAACAGAAGAGGGATGTCATTGGTCAGTATGGCACAGTCAAGATAATACCGTTTTAAATTGTTGTGAAGAAACTAAATTAAATTTCCAGTGAAATTTGGAAATTATAATGTATATACAAGGATGAATAAATAAAATGATAATGTTATAAAAGATTTATATTTTAAATAAAAGTATTTTTCCCTCTCCTTTGAGGATTTTATTATCGTTTCCACAAAAAAAAAAAATTTATTACCACGAGTGTTCTCAAGCTGAACAGAATAAGAAACGTTTCAACACTAGGTGTCAGTATGTCTCCATTTGTAATGTGTGAGGTTTTTAGACAGGACCACTTCTGGGAATTTTTATTTTATTTTGTTTTATTTTAGTTATTTATTGAGAAGAAAACATCTCCTGTGACAGATTTATCATTTGGCTGAAGAGTTTGTCTAATTTTCTTATAAGTAATTTATAATATTGCTTAATTTGATCTTTGGAACTAGCTTTTTTTCATCAAAGGAACTCCTTTAATTAATTAATGTATTTATTTATTTATTTTACATTTGCAAATTTATAACGAGGTTTGAATGTGCTTGTATTCCCATTTAGACTTTGAAGATATGACTGCTGAGTCTGTATGAAGAATTTGTATTGGAATTTATAATTAAAATCTACAGTCTCTCTCTTCATGGACATAACATTATTTCAATATATATTTTCATTTTTTCCAAATCTAAATATGTGATGTGACTAGTTTCACTCAGTTTTAATGGACACTATAAAAGAAGAACTGCCTACATATTTCCGCTAAAATCTCAGTTGTACGCGAGCTTCCGGTTTAGCATTCTTTGATAGCAAGCTGCTGTAATAGCCCTTTTACTGTCTATTAATTGTAATAGCGTGGTATTTCTGTCAATTTTTTGATTAAATAGCTATTACAAAAAATATTTCATATTAAATATTTTATAGTAACATAAGATTTCATAATACAACGTTTAATAACTTTTTTTTTATGAGTTCAAGAAGCTTCAAGCGCCTTAGGCGTGAAGGTGCAACGTCTATCATTGCTGGGTCCCATTATGTGACATCCTCAAGGTGTAATAATTATGTGGTTATGCTGCGTTCCGCGCAGGTTTTTGAGCTCTAAGTCATGATTTCAAACCATGACTAACGACTTTGAACTGTTCCAGGAAAGTCACGCCAAACTTCCTGAGCAATTGTAGCTATTTGTTAATTGTATTGCAACGTTACATTATCCTAAAATAGCTTTTTCAACGTGTACCACTTGCATAAACACTCCATCCGTAGGCAATATTCGTAGGGGCTGCCATTGTTGTTTCATGTGCTGTATGACATCAGAACTCGGAGTACATCGATCTAGTATGAGTTCACGGGTGGGAAGTCACGGGTTTGACTGCCGTTCCAGTACACTTTCACGGGTTTAAGGTTGGAAAAACATGGGTTTAGTTTCAATATTTTCCTTTTAGACAAGGAAACGTGTAAAATGGATTCCTTATATCAGACGTGAGAATTTTAATATCATTCCTTACACAAGAGTCTCCAGTCGTCACTTTAATAAGAGTGATGATTTGATCGCACCATCGACTCCCTCAGGACGCTGTCTACTGAAGGAAGGTGCAATGCCCCCTTTGTTTGAGTAAAACAACTACTCCACTTCAACACCAAGGCACAGGGGAGAGAAGCTTCCCCTCCACTGAACAAAGATCCTGTGCTTATGGACCTCCAGCAACAGGAGCATGATTATTATTCATATCCCATACCAATCTTTCTTTATATCAGACTGAAGGTCTCCGAAAGGAAGTGGAACAACTGAGAAAACAGGAGGAAGAACTGTCTGTCCGTCTGAGATTTTGCTTGGGCAGATCTGCTGCATCAGACGGTGAAATAATGTTCTACAGGTAAGATCCTAAACGTTTCATTATTATATCATACTGTATTACTATCAAGATGCTGTATTATAAACCAAAAGCTTCTGGTCTTTGCATAATACAGTATATCAATGTAGATATTATATTTACATGTCACTTAACCCGTATACAATTAAGCTACAATACAGTCTAAAAGTAAGCTAAAACTGTTGGTCATTGTGTTTTGTGATGTATATTATCTCAAACATGTCCCACATCAATGTGTGTGTGTGTGTGTGTGTGTGTGTGTGTGTGTGTCTATATATATATATATATATATATATATATATATATATATATATATATATATATATATATATATATATATATATATATATATATATATATATCATTCCTTTCTAATTTAGGATATTATACAGTACAATATACATAGTGTTATGAGTGATGTGGATAATATAAATAACTTTGCAGTGTTTCTGTAAACGTAAATATAAATAACTTTGACAGTGCTTTTGTAAACATGTAAATATAAATTTTGTATAAAATATATAAATAATATAAGAGCAGTAAGTTGAATTTAAAACAATGTTTGTATGCCTCAAGGAATGATGTTAGGAAAGCAATCATTTAATATCTTTTATTCTTAAAATATAAAAAAAATTCACTTAAACTCACCATTTTTTCGTTAGTTTCAGTACAGCGGCGAACTGGAGGTACTGCACTGATGCCAAGCTGAGAGAACAGTGCTGTCTGGTACAGTAGTGCAAAAATATGGTTATCTGCCTTTTAAAGTTTAGAAAATTTATAAACATCATTTTAAAATATAAACAATAAATCCATCCTTTATTTGTCTAGTTTTGTCTCCCTACTCTCAAACTATTTGGCTGCTCTGTTTGCCTCATAGATCTGAAACATGTCGCCCTCACGTGGATCTCTCCTGTCACCTGATCCTTTTCAGAAACGTAAAAAAAAAGACATTAAGGTCATACAGATCGTATTAACATAAGAATAACATTAGTGAAATTATAAAAACACAAGATCTTAAAAAGGTTAAGTAAACAGAACACAGACTATAAGAGTATGCACTATCATAAATGAAGCTAGCTAATGCGTTAACTTGAGAATATGCACATTCAAACGCGGAAATAGCCGTCAATACATTTCTTTTTACAAATGGGAATGTTTTGTCAGTATATTCAAATTTAAAATCACTTACAAAAAAAGCTATATTCTGTAAATAAATTTTCCATCAGAGATCGATCATGTTCATTCATATATCCATATATCCACATATCCACAAATACATTTGTTAGAACACAAAAGAGTTTAATAAATATAAGATTATCTTCAAATGAATCACAGCCTGAATGAGCTGCTGCGTGCACAATATTTACAGGATATTTCTACAAAAAAAATAAAAAATAACCTGGTAAAGGAACACTGCTGAACATCAAAACCATGGAATAGTCACAGTGAATGAAAATGTTCTCATCATTTATAGCCTACTCACCCTCACATCGAAATCAGCATGACTTTTTTTCTCCAACTGATCTCTGCATATTGTTTTATCATGTTGTCAGGCTTCATGTAAGCACCATGAAAGTCCATTCAAGTACAACAATGCAGGCAATTCAAAGTCTTCTAAATTCATGCAGTAGCTTTTAATTTAAATATTATTTAAAGTAACTCCTGTAGTCCCTCTGCATGGCTTCAAAAGAAAATAGCACCAAGTTATTCTTCAAATATTCTTTAATCCCATTGATATGTGATCTGCAAATGATGTGAAAATCAAATTATGATGAGTGGACTGGAGTCATATTGTGATGTTTTTATCAGCTGTTCGGACTCTCATTCTGATGGCACCCATTCACTGCAGAGGAGCCACTAGTGAGCAAGGGATGTAATGCTTAATTTCTCCAAATCTGTTTCAATAAAATAACAAACTCATCTATATCTCGGATGACCTGAGGGTGTGTACATTTTCAGTAAATGTTGTTATTGGGTGAACTGTCCCTTTGAGCATACACATGTAAATGACTCCCTACAACAACAAAAAAAAAAAGAAAAAAAAACATTGCCTTGAAGATTAGATGGATGCAAATAACTCAAGCTGTGCTTATATAAAGATACACATTTTAGGCTAAAGAGGACTGGAGAATATCCATGGTTAATGTAACTGAGATCTGCACCACACCTGTAAAAATCACATGAAATTATTCCTTAGCTTATGTTATGTTATTGTTCTGTTGTTCTGTCTATTGTTCTATGGTCATATGAACTGCATGTATTCCAATTGTCTCTCATGTAGTAGAGGACTGTGTCACACTCTTCTGGCTGCTGGTGCTCCTCATTGCACCCGTGCCTGAAGGGCTCTTAGATCTCCATTGCCTCTTACAGCCACAGAGTGATGCCATAAGACAGCGCTGCATGAGATCCCGGAACAGATGACCAGCGAAAAACATGTAGATCCAGGGGTTACAGCAGCTGTTGAGACTGGCCAGAAGCATCGCAATAATGAACGCCATAGCTATTAGAGACAAGGCATAAAGTTAGTGACATGCACATGACTATTAAATATGATGATTATGTATCTATGCACTTTCCACACTGCTGATGATAGATAGATAAATCTTTCCGGAGAGGGATTAAAAAAAAACATGATCCTACAATAATTTATCATCAGGTTTCATAATGTTGTTGGCCAATAAAATGAAATGTACTATGGACAGCATCATTTATGGTCATTTAAATCTGTGTATTCATTACACGGTCGATGTTCTGAAAATCCTCATTGTAACAGGGACAGCAGGATGCGAGTTTCTGTCGGGTCAAATTTGCAGACTGAGTCATTCTCCAAAAAAAATTTACAAAATGAAATCTGTTTAATGACAATGCCGTTTAGAGCTGTCGGTAAGAACAGGCTCTGTCTCTAAAATAAGTTTACATGATGGACTGATGATGTGCAGCTTGGTATATTGTGTCTTTTTGCATCGACACACTATTTTCCTATTTTGATACTGTAAAGCTTCATTGACAATCTGTATTGTTAAAAGCTCTATATAAATAAAGGTGACTTGACTTGACTATATTTAAAGAACTGTTCATTCAAAACTGAAAAATTATTTTGCAGCTTGAAACCATGGTCACTATGACCTGTCATTAGGGAAAAGAGTTGCCTCAACATATTCTTTAAAAAAAAAAAACACTGTTGTGTTGCACAGAAAGAATAACACCACAAATCGTAAAAGGCATAAGCATTGGTAAGAAATGATTTGACAATTCTATATTGTCCTTTCAATGCCTTATTGCTGAACCTCCAATTATTTTAAATCTGAATATTTCAGTTTTTTTGCTCAAGTCTATTAGATCATTGTCTTTCAGCTACGATAGTTATTATATAATATTTTTCATAAGATTGAAGTCCAGAGTCTCTAATTTGTTCTCTTGAACATAATTTGAAATATCTGTACTATATTTTTCTTTTCAATTAGAGAAAATTGTGCATTGATTGTGCATTTCTGTCGTCCAGTCTTAAAAAAAAAAGAGTTTACATTTATAACTTTTTTTTTTTTTTTAATGTAACAGTAAGTGGGTTTTATAGGGCACAGTGTTTATAAAGTTAAAAAGAGACAACTAGAGAAATACGAAAGACTACCATTCCAATGGAGAGTATAAAATGTAGATATTTGATTAGATTTTATCTGTGACTGGATTTAGTATATCTTAGGTTACCCAAGACTCTTCTGTACATTAAACATCTGGTTTTATTTCCATATAATACATTTCTCATGCTTTTTTAAACTCATAGACCAGAAAGTTACACAACCCGCAGATTACATGAATATAAATGGATATGATCAGGGCCTGCCTTCATGGGCCAAAAAAAGTATCCAAGGGCTCCAAATTTCCATGGTTTTACCAGATGTTTATAATCCCTGGATAAGGATTTTTTATTATATTTATTTTTTTATATAAATATCAGTATAACTAGAAAAAAAGTAATATTCGCTTCAGAACAACAATTCTCTAAAAAAGAAAAACATGACAGAGATATTTCTATTCGGGTTTAGATAACAAGTAACAAAAAACTTTTCGTTAGAATTTTGAGAAATTCTTTGCTTGAAAAGTGTGATTTATTTCTAGGAAATTTCCTTAAGTTTGCAATAATTTGGAGTAACAAAGTGGTGTTTTCCTAGGCTAAAATGACAACTTTTTTTCATTTTAAATGTTTATGCATATGTATTATACACATTTTATCAAGTCTAATTATGGCATATTCATCTACAAATCTTCAAATAACATGCTGTATTACCTTCTCTTGGAGCCATTGGATCCCAGGCAGACCACATCTGAACGGAAAAAAACGGCGTCCAGCAGATGATATAAGCCAGGACGATCACAAAGGTCATTTTCACCGTCCTGATCTTAGCTTTGGAGATCAACTTGACGCTGCTGACGCGGGAGAGCGCGGTGCCCTTGGCTGGCCGCGGGGTCAACGACAGGCACTGGTCGCGCCGGGTCTTAAGCTTAAAGTTTTGCCATATTTTATAACTTATAAGTCCATAACAAACGCTTAAAATGGCTACAGGAATGATATAGATTGTGAGACTAATCCATGTAACGTAAGCCTTTGCGCCCCAGGGCTGAACAAAATCCCCCCAGCAGTCGAACACCCCGTCACCCACCTCTTTGAGGGAGAAGATGTACACCTGTGGCAAACTGAAGAGCAGGCTTATAATCCAAGAGGCCAGTACGAAAAAACGATCCTTTCGTCGGCGCAGGGATCGCAGAGGTTGCCATATAGCCAAACATCTGTCGATAGACATCAGCACGAGCATGTAAGTGGACGCAAACATGCCAACCACCTGTAGGTACTTCACCAGGCGGCACAAAAAGTCTGGTCCATAAAAGCGAAAGGTGATGTCCCAGATAAGTTGGGGTAGAACTTGAAAAACCGCCACCACCAGGTCAGCAATGCTCAGATGTTTCATAAAATAGTACATACGCGACTGACTGTGTTTACTCGCCTGGATAGCCACAAGGACGCACAGGTTGCCGACGAGCGCCAGCAGCAGAATCAACCCAAGCACGGTTACTTCGACTTTAGCCACTTCTTCGTTGCGCTTCAGAGGATTTACGGTTTGGTTCAGTCCCCTGCTGTCGTTTCCCCTGCTTGAATTGGCCCAGGAGTCGTTGAAGGGCCAGAAGATCGTTTCTTTCAGCAGGCTCTCCATTGTGCGTAAAATGCGCGTCCGAGCGCGCTGCTGTGGCGGCTCTCACGCGTTATATATCGTTACACATGTGTGTAATGATGCTGTTATGATGTGCATTTAGCACCATATGTCTATAATAAAAAATAGGCCCCGTTCACTGCAAAATAAAATAAAAAATAATAATTTCAAGACAGTTCATATTTTTTTCATACATTTTCAAGTTGCTATCTTTTTGATATTAGTCTTGCTCAATCCAAATGGTGCCTATCGCAGTCAGCGAACTGTCAGCTAACTAAAAAGACATTTTAAACAAATCACTACAGTTTGTATGTGATATATTTGTAATATGAAAAGTTATAACATCAGTGTTCAAGTTGACCGATTGACGAGGATACTGAGACAGTGTTCTGGCGCCCTACTGTTGCTATGGTTACCATGTCGAACGCAATCGCGCGCGTC
This sequence comes from Carassius auratus, assembly GCF_003368295.1. NCBI lineage: Eukaryota > Metazoa > Chordata > Actinopteri > Cypriniformes > Cyprinidae > Carassius > Carassius auratus. The sequence continues at coordinate 5,591,702 of NC_039273.1, forward strand.
TATAATGCACCCTGACTAACTTTCTTGGTAAATTAAATATCTGTAAACAGTATACTGAATTTATTTTAAGCTTCTTTGGGGGATTTGTGAGTCCTTCAATCAGCGTTTATTTTTTTCCACAGAGCATATAATAAACGTTATTATTAACCGTGTTTAATTGTAATTTGAATAGATAATACCAATGCAAGTTATCTATATAATATGCATTAAAATGGTTACTTTTTTTGTGACAGTTACAGTTTGAAAAACACTTACCAGAAATGTATTTTGAGAGAGATCCATTCTGTAGATCTTGGGTTTGAAATGAAGGTATCAGTGATGTAGGCTATAGCAAAACTGCAGCAGCGGTGACTTTCTCCTATGAGTGCTCGGAAACAGCTGCTCTGTCTGCTCAAATCTCAAAGCGAGCAGTTATATGAGGGTGCACTGGGTGGATTATTCTGTCCTGCACTTACACATTTCCGCCAGCGAGTGCCATTGTGCTGTGCTGGAATATTGAATATATTTTACCATGATGATAAATGTATAGAAACAATCAACAGCTCACGTGTGGCCCAATAGAGGCAGGGTCTAGTTGTCAAAAGAAATTTCAATAAGCTGCAGTTTCGCATTGTGGCAATTATATACTTACAACACGCCCCAATAGTAGGTTCAGCATGTTTCAAATTAACAGTATGTTTTTTTCCAATGCATCATTACATGCACAGGAATGGATTCTCAGCAGTGAATGGGAGCCATCAGAGTAAGAATCTAAACAGCTTATAAAAACATCACTATGACAGTATGTTGACAACAATAATCCACATGATTTCAGGCCATCAACTAATGTATTGTGAAGTGAAAATATGTGTGTATGTGATAAACAAATTCATCATGAAGACATTTTAACTTTAAGCTTTAGCTTCTCACATCAAAATCCACCAATACATTTTTTTTAAACTTATTTTTTTGTTTTTTTTTGTAAAGGTGCTTGATCTTTGCATATTTCTCTCCTGATTCAGACAAGACAACTTTTTCACTGGAGAAGGCAATATTAAAAATGGAGGACTATTTTAGCAGAAGCATTGATTTATTTTTGATTAATTTATTACAATGGCACAGCTTTTCACTTCACAAGGCATTAATTGCTGGACTGGAGTTATATGGATTACTTGTAGATTACTGTGATGTTTTTATCAGCTGTTTGGACTCTCATTCTGATGGCACCCATTCAATGCAGATGATCCAATGGTGAGCAGTAGATGTAGTTACATTTCTCCAAATCTCTTGCGATTAAAAAAAAAAAAAAAAAATCTCGTTGGACTTTTCGTTTATGACGTCCACTTGAAGAGTATCCTTCTCCTAAAATTTCAGTTCCATTGTTTCTGACCAACACTGACATGTTCCTCATGGCTGGCTTCTTAGCCGGTTTCTTTTAAGTGCAACATCCTGCCCCATTCACTTCATGCCTTGTCAGGTGCAGTAAGGAGTCTGCCAGCTGAAAATAAATCGGTTTTGGATGGCATGGACTGAGAGAAGAGTTTCAGAGCACTTTCCGCTCTTTACTTGGCTCAGACTTTGCCACAACTAGTTTGGCCACTGATAAAAAGTTGTAACTGTTCATACATATTGATTAAAAAAAATGTGCTTGACAAACCCAAACCAAGATGGACAGTCAAGTTGTTTTTTATTGACATCTCGTAATAATTGCTGATTTTGTCTTCACTAAAAAGCAGCTGAATTTAAAACAGCAAGATTAAAAATAGCCAGAGAAACATGTCTGGTTGGGTTACTGGAGAAATAAATAAATATGTATTCAACAATGCAACTAACGTATGATTATTTATCATAGTCTCAGAAGTTACATTGTACATTGTTTTTGCAGTTTAGTTCTCACCCAAAACAGTTTCTTTCCTGACAAATGTAACTCAGTATGCTTCTGTCTGGAATCCAAAGGAATCCATAAATTAAACTTCTTTATTTTGCCGGTTAGTGGAATTATATTTCAGGCAATTTTAATTAATTATGAGTTGCATTGGGAATAGTAATTATGATGTCACTCTCACTGTGAGCCTTGACAAGAAGAACACATATAATTAAAACCACTGATTAGCACTATATCTATGATTGCACCATCATCCTGAGAACCCTGCTGAAAAGACCAGGTTCAACCTAATTTCAACATGATAATAATGTTTGAACAAGGAAGTAAACTGATTTAAAAGGCTGGTGGGAGCAATGCACAGTTATAAGCAGCTAGCTGACTTGAAGCAACTCTCTTCTGGTTGGGAGAGAGCTTTAACCATTTAAATGTCAGATTCGAAAAACTGTTTCTGGATAACTGCTTCCCAATGATGTCAAAATGACAAGAGAACTGCAGTAGTGCCAATGGGGCACTGAAAGCAGGCAATCTGAGCAAAAATAACATTCTACACTGGCTAGCAAACAAGTACCACGAATATAAAGAATTAAAGACAGAATACATAGACATGCTGTGATGTAAATAGTCAGACTGATAAGAAAAAACAGTTAGTTTACACTGGTTAACAACACTGAGATTTATAGGCACTGTTAGTCTTACATTTACTGCATACAAATATCGCATGTATACTGCAATCAGGATTGACCTTAGGCAACAGTAGTTTGGGAAATCCACACGTCTCAGAGGAAAAAAGATTTTTCCTGTAGATAAAGAGGTTAAGTCTGCAATAGTGCAGCAGTTGTGTGAACCATTCTGCATATTTGTCCCTTTCTTATTCCCACAGCTACTCATGTCAAAACAAGTTTTAATAAAAATTGAACATTTGTCAAATGGAGCAATTTGGGTTTAAAATGCTTCATTTCTATAAATGGATACACATGCAAACCCAGATGCAGAGAACTAAGAAACTGTTATATATTTCTGTTTCAGAGAGTTGTTTATGATGTAGGGTGAATACTAATCAATGCATACACATGCTGTGCTCAATTCACTGCACCAACAAAAAGAAAATAGACAGGACAAGACAAAACACAGGATAATTACAACTGTGTGACTATAATCTAGAGTGCTTCAGGTATCCTGATAACCATCATTTCCTTGGACCTCAAGTAGCAAACACATTCAAAAGATGAAAATGGCAGTGATTTTCAAAGATCAAACTGTTGCCTTGATGATTCAGTTCAGTACAGTTCTATCAATGAATCTGTCAGAATCTGATCCAAATTGGTTTGGTACAGCTCGTATTTCACATGTGAATGAGACAGTCTTCAAATCACTGGCTGCAGTCTGCCCTACGGCAAGAACTTTTACAGATTGGCATGAACATCAGTGACCAATCACATTGCAGGAAACGTCTTTCAGTCACTAAATTACAAGATGTAATTCAAAGCCACTGCGCCACAGGAAAAATAAACAGTTTTCCCACAGGAAGGAGCCCGCATCCCCTTTACCATATGCCTGTATAAAACAGCTCCACTTTAATTATTAGAAATCCTTTTGAATATATTCAGCACCTGCTTACAAGATAATTCACATGCTTTCAGACATCCAACAGCCCACATGCCTGTATATGTAACCATGCTGAAATTGAAAACCAGACCAGAATATCAAAAGAAAAAAAAAAAAAAAACAGATGACAGAAAGAAAGCTAGCATGACTACAGTTTAACTGTAATTGTACAGTTAAACTGTAAAACAAAAGATAATGTTTCTTTCTTGCTGTCAGACTTTTTCATAGGTGTTGCCCTAAAGTACATGCACAAAAGCAACTGCAAAAATCCGTAAGAAAAAACTGCAACAATTTTTATTTTATTTTTTGCAGATTCCATCTGTTTTAGATTAAATTACGTTATATAAAATATATTAAATTAAATTATATTATCAAATTATGTTTTTTTTTATTGTATCATACTATACACTCCATATGTATTGTGTAATATACAGTACGTATCATTGAAATAATGCTGAATATTGAACACTTGCTATTGTATGTACTGTAATGTGTGTATACTACATTGTATGTCATCTAGACAAAAAGTCTAGAAAATGATTAGAATTGCAAAATGGCCAATAAGCCATATTGCTTTCTGTTGGCAGAAATTTTACGTGCAATAAACTGGCATTTGCAGGAGGCCTAAATAACGGACAATAAAATCTCGTAATCACATTAACCTCGGAGGGTGCATAATGGAGAAAACATCTAACCTGGTGCTGATCACTGTGAAAAGAAGTTATGCATGATTAAATTAGATCTCCACATTTTCTGAAGAATCCTGACTAATGTTAGGGTGTTGATATGCAATTGCTAAGGCGTTCTGGTTGGTTGTTAATGCAGAGCTAAGTGGTTGCTAGGTCTTTTCATACTAAAACAGCCCATCTCTAAGTTCAAATTTCTTGTCCCTAAATATAGTGTGTGTCATTCCCTAAATTCCGTATACATCCATGGGATATTTTGGTTTGTTTTATTGTCCCTCAGGTTGAAAATACAACCTGATGAGAAACAAAAGCATGAGTGTCCACTGTCATGGTGCATACGACAACACATGATGCAATTGTATGATTTAGCCACCAATTCGCCACAATGTGAAATAGCTATGAAATACCATGAGAGTGTGTTGTAAAAATCATATATCTAAGCACTTTAAAGAGTAACAGCAAATCTCTCCTCTAAGCTACATGATTTGAAGTATCCTTAATGCAGGAAGCATGATCTGTAAGGGAGCAGTTAGGCTCCAAAGTTTAATATTTAAAATTAGGGCCTTTGAAATATCTCAAGCAAGCACCACTAATGACAGCAATAAAGTCCATTGAATTTTCAGTGGTCTGTATCCTTCTGGACCAAATCTGTTCTTCATTGTCCCTTTTAGCTCTGGTTTTTGTCCATGCTTGCAAGATTATTAAAAAAAAAAAAAAAAAAAAACAGGAATGAAATTTAACCAAGCTAGAGAGATTAAACACAATATGTCATGGGAAATGTGTCATGTATTCAGCATATTTGAGAAACTCCGCTGAAGATGGACAAGAAAGATCCATCTGGGCCTCATTGCATACATATGGATTTCTGTTTGGGGTTTGAGGAGGCATCTGTTGTGTTCTATTTTAGATTGTACAGTATGTACATTACAGTCACAAGGCTGTCATGTAATGTAAAAACAAGAAAAACTAAGCGCACCCCATGCTTTGTGTTCCTACATTTTCAACGTGGCTGACATTTTAGGATGAAAATTTTGGTTTTCATATAGTAAACTATGTTTTTTTTTTTTTGATTTGTAAAATAAATAAAATGAGACGTAATTAATATGAAATATTAAGCAGAAGTGTTTTCAATATTGGGGATTATAATAAAAAAAGCATCTTGAGAACCAAATTGGCATGTTATGATTTCTGATGGATCATGTGACAGTGAAGACTGGAGAATGATGCTGAAAATTCAGCTATTCCATCACAGAAGAAAAGTATATTTTAATATATATTCAAATAGAAAATTAATTATTTAGATTGTTGTAATATTCCACAGCATTACTCTTTTTTTACTGTATTTTTGATCATATAAATGCAGCCTTGATGGCCCTCTTTTCAAAAACATAATAAAAATATTACCAGCCTCAATCTTTTACAGACTCTCTTGTGTTTGAATGAGCTGCACGGATGATGAATATCCAGAGAGGAAGAATGAAGAGAATTTGACCTTTCCAAATACATTTACATCATCTTCATAATCCTGCTGGGTTTAAGATGTTTTTACTGTTGCTGTACGTACAAATGATAAATTAGTCAGTTAGATAAAGGTACAGAAAAATCAGCCATCAAAAACCAACGGACTACCTTGAAAGAGAAACATTTAATGTTGGAAAAGCTTGTGGAATCCCCATGATAAATGCTATTTTAAAAAACTAAGTCTGCGTTTGAGTGTAATGCACAGATCTGAAGCTGAAACACATACTGTGCTTATTGGATTAAGCTTAAAGCCCGGCAGAGACTGTCCAATGTGTGTGAGAGGTCAACTAGTGCACCAGAGCTGTGCATTACATGTGCGAATGAGCAGTAAAAGCAGTAGATGGTGTCCACGTGCAGAAGTTCACACCGATGAACCGTGTTCACACAGATAGAAATGTACAGACACAATATCCAGACAGAAATTTGTTACCCACTCTCAATAGGAAAGTGCCCAAGAAACACTGCTCAAAAAAAGTATTGCTCAAATGTTGCCCTGTGTATCATCAGCCCATGAGTACATTTGTAATCTTAATAGTTTCTAGCAATGCATTCATTTCACACATCTGTGCTACTTTCTTTTGAGCTCTTTTGAATTTGTAGACAGAAGAAAACATCAGCCTTTATGAGCAGCTACTAGCATTTGCTCAGAGTAATGGTGGACCGTCGTCTCATCTGGCCATTTTATGTGCTGTAATCTGTTTAAGATCCATAAACGTGTTTCCTAACTCACAGGAAGAGGTAACAATGTGACCTTTTGCAAATGCTATCTGTAGCTGCAGGTAATACAGACGTTAGTTTTCTAAAGTGGGATTTAAAAATAAACAGATTAGATAGACCCCAGTGATGGTTTAGGGGTGGGATTAGGTATATGTCATTCATAAAAATTAATACGAATTGTACAACTCGTAAAATATGTACGGTTTAGCACAAATCTTATGAATTTGTAAGAATGAGGTCGTACAAATTCATACAAATTAGCCACCTCCAAAAATATATATGAATTCCTGTGAGATCAGGCTGGAAGATCACCACAATAAAAACTTTGAGTCCGTGCAAATATGCAAACTTCAGCCAATGTCTGGATTATCCACAAAACTGGCTAAAGACCTTATGTGAAGCTGAACACTGTCACCTGAATAACATCAGACTTCACTTTGATTATTAAAAGCTTTGATGTCCATTTTAGACCTTACAAGCATTTGTGTTTTGACATGCACCTCATTCCACAGGCCTCCAATTACATTTCAGGTCATTTTTTAGTTTTTATTTCAGGAAAAAAGGGACATGAAATCCTCCACTTTATTTCCTGCCAAGTATCTAAAATGAAAATCAATGCTGATCCTTTCTTGCTTTTCTACAGACACATTAAATCAATCTTCTCAGAGATTCATCATTTGAGATTTGCATCAGACATTTAGACAGACAGACTTCAAGCAATGACAACACTTTCTATCATCAGTTAAATGTATTGGAGAACAAAATGAAGATGTGTGTATTTCTGCCAGAGTCTAAGCAATGACAGAAGTGATATATCCTAATAATGTAGAGTGGTAGATGTGAGTGAATGATGCCAAACAGCAAACGACAAATTGAGAGTCATACTGCACCAGAAGAAAATGGAATGAAGTAAGATGCAGTTGACCATTTGTAGACATTGCTTATACTTATTTGAAGCATCTATAAATCAATAGCTAACAAAAAACTATTTGGGACTTTCCTGCTTTCCCATGATTATTTAGACTCTAGGGGCCCTATCATACACCCGCGCAATGCGACGCAAGGCGCAACGCAAGTGTGTTTGCTAGTTTCAGTTTCAGTGCTACGTCGTTTAATTAGCAAATGCATTTGCGCCCATTTGTGCGCCCATGGTTGTGCTCGTCTAAAAAACCTGGTCTAAAGTATAAAGTCAATGGCGCAATATTTTTTTGTTAATTTAAAGAGCGCGTTGGTAGATAATGCGCCTCTGGGCTGGTCCACAGTGTGCGTTGGCTTTGCTTATTACACTCAGGGATGCGCATCAAATATTAAAAACAAAAGGATTACACTGTAAAAAAATATTATTGTGTAGGCTACATAAATATACAAATGTAATGATGGATAGTCATTGCGTGTATTAGAATTAGGCTACTTATTTGCAATTCAGCCTATTACTACTTATAATGATGAATGAAATTCTACTTCATCCCACGCCTTCTTCACCTCAGGAAGCTTTGGTGGATTTCTGCTTATCCCGTAGATGATCTGCTCAAGCACTCGTTGCAACGCTATCTAATGACCAATTCGTACGTATTTTACGAGGTGGCTTATTCGTACGAATTTGTACGACCTCACTCGTACAATTTTATATGATTTGTGTAAACCCCAGTGACGGTTAGGTTTAGGGGCGGGGTTAGGTGTAGGTCATTCGTACAAATTCATAGAAATTCTGCAACTCAAAAAATACATGCAATTTGGCAAAAATCGTATGAATTTGTACGAGTGGGGTCGTACGAATTCGTACGAATAAGCAAACTCGTGAAGAATGTACGAATTGCTGTGAGATCGGGTTGGCAGATCGGTTTCTTCACTTGAGAAGCGCTAAGCTTTTCCGCCAACAAATTCTGCCATGTAAATTGCGATTCGCCAATGCGCGATCGTATCTCGCTCTTAAAGGGAATGGGAGATGACACTCTGATTGGTTTATTGAACGTTACACCCATCACTCATTAAGAGAATTGGGACAACACATTCCATAAAATGGACGGACCGGTTTTTTCATCGTTAAAATAGCAAAAGTGGATTTGGACACGCCCTGAATGTAACTGCACCGTGCGCTCGTTAAAGATCGTTAAAATAGGGCCCTAGATGTGATTCAGGTCCTCTTTAAATATTAAGACCAATTATGTGCACATTTGCTCTGCTCCTTATCAAACAAAATTGGAGATATCATAGCATGAATAGGCCCAGATTAGCTATGCATCGAAGCACTATTTCAAACGAACAAATTATTTTACCAGTGTTTCATTTGATGTTAAAGTCACAAATTCCTACATTTGAATTCCCTCACTCTCTCCTAAGAGCTGCCATCAACATAGAAATGCTTTGCTGGTGCTTTAATCATAAACAACAAAGAAGTTGATTGATTTTAGGCCTAAGAAGGAAGTAAAAGCTTATATACAATTAGCACCTGTGCAGTTCAAGATTTAAATTAGCCGTGCTGATCTCCCTGCCGTAACCAGACTGTTTCTTGGAGAAGTCCCAAGCTTTTCTAATGCACAAACATTTAACATCAGAAAGACTTCTGAAGGCGTTCTGAGAATCTGCTTATTGGCTGAAACCTGATATACTGATACAGTACAATGTGTGGGATTTGATAAGAAAAGAAATTCAAGGCCAAGCTCAGGTTGCAAACTACTTCAGTTTACCATAGTTGAATTAGAAAAATATTTCAAAATAAATTAACATAAAAAAATTGTTTACCTGAACTAAAAAAAAAGTTCCTAAAAATGGACTTACCCTCAGGCCATACATGTTGGGTGTCTTAATTTATTTGAATAGATTTCGAGAAATGTAGTATTACATCACTTGCTCACCAATGGATTCAAAGAATGGGTGCCGTCAGAATAAGAGTTATTGTTATTTTAGTTGTTAAAAATATCTCAATAATCCACAAGTAATCCACACAACTCAATGTTTTGTGAAGTGAAGAGCTACATGTTTGTTACAAACAAATCCACCATTAAAACTATTTTTTAACTTCAAACTGGTAAAACAGCCACGCTTATGCTTTTGAGTACCATACATGGTTCATCTGTGTAAGTGAACTTTTTTTTTTTTTAATGTAAATTCAATAAATTCAAATCACTCTTAATGAGTATAACAAATCCGCCTTTTTGCTGCCATCTGCCAGCGGGATTTTGGTCATGGTGGTCTGACGATTTACAATGCTGAAGAGATGTGTCAAAAGATCTGATTGATATACACATTTGGATTCAAGGCCAACTTTAAACTGTTTAAAAGTGGTGTAAAACATCTTTTTCATCATCACATTTGATTCATGTCGTTTATCACCAAAGGCCAGTTTGATGACTCACTCTGCCTGCTGAGACATACTTCACAAATTCAACTAAAAGTGAAATAAAGCCAAACTTAGTTCTACAGAGGACATTTATGACAGCTCTGGTTCAATTACAAGTGAAAAATGTTACTTAGAAACCAAACAATGTCTGCTAGCCTAGCAGTCGAAACAAGTTAGTTTCCATAAGAAGACAAAAAAAATATTCCTATAATTTGGTGTCGTTTTAACTATTAGGACTGAAATAGTATTTTTTCTGTAAAACATATTAAAATTATCTTTTATTTACAACTTCAAAAACGTGTTTTTTTTTCTTCAATGCCCTGTAGTCTCATGGATAACTTACAACATTTTTTGTAACAGTCGGTTTTGCAAGACATATTTCATATCTAAAAGCTTGTTTTGCTCTGAATGATTGCTTCAAAATAGATGCAATACTATTTGCAGCTGTAATTCAGTACACACACAAGGTGAATTTGAGCAGCCAAAGACTGTACACCATCAATTTAGTCCAGCAAAAGTCCATTAATATTACTTTGTTGTGTCATTTAACAGACAGAAAAATCCAAAGACAATTCCCTGTTGGCCAACTGATCTGGCTCAAGGGTGCAATGACTTTAGGAGGCATGAATAGGGAGGCATGCACCAATATTATGATAGGCACCAGTGGTATATATATATATATGTGTGTGTGTGTGTGTGTATGCTTTTGTTTTACAATAATAACCATGGTGCCAGCATCAGCAGACTTTGCCAAGTGACCAAAGACAATTCCTGAATACTATAATTATAAACACAAAAGGACACCTACACTAGTTAATGTACACGCACATGTTCAGAGAGGTGCAGAGCAGGTTATCCTGTACCTTATATATACACAGCATTCATGCTAACTGGTCTCAGCTGCAGATGCTATCATCCAAGATGTTCTGCTGTCAACAACTGGGGCTGAATATTAATGAAACAAAAACAATGTCTTGGGCTTATTTAAAATGTTATCATATGCAACATAGCATAGTTTATTTCTAAATGAGCATTTTTGTCCAGTATGTGAGTCCTATAGTAATTCGTTTATTATTAGCAAGTATTTGCTAATCATTGCAGTAAAATAGGTTGCTTACAGCACGATGGAGACTCTCTTTGTTTTTTGACATTCAGACTGTTACATTTTCAACTTCGCTGGCTAGGTAAAAATTGATTTTCAAATTTAGAAATGGACAAACATTTTAAGATGATTTGAAGCATTGTAACAGACATTAAATCCTACTCAGTATGACTTAATCTCAGCAGACAATGCTATGAAGATCTGGGTACTGAATATATTATATACAATAAGTGTGGTAAATTGGATAAACAGTAAGTTAAAATTGATTACTTTAGAATGTCGGTAAAATAAACACATGCAAGTGTGTATCAGATGCCACAGTATTCAAAAATGCAGGTTGTTGGCCTGCTTAACAGCTTTGTCCTGAAGAGGCTATTACTGAAATAATGCATGGTCACCAAGAATAGCTGAATGATGCATCTTTGCGGTCATTATTCAATGTGTAAGTAATGGTCTGAATATCAATCAGCCAGAGTCCACTTTCAATGTGTTTGTCTCTTCTGTCAAAGCAAACTTACTGAAGCCATTCTTCAAAAACATAAACTAAATGTAAAAATATCTTTAGAGAGTTTTCAAACTTGCCCAGACAATGAAACGTCTATCAGCGTACAATACAATACTATAGCAGATGTTATGCAAATTATGCATTGTTAAAAGTCTGAATTATGATGCATGTTATTATGCATTTGCTGTCTTACTGTACATAATTTACCTCCCTTATTATCATCCTCCTCCTCAGGAAACAGATTATTTATTATCATACAAGGAATAAAAATCAGACTTGGTATATATAGGAATATAGTTTACAAAAACCAATCCTAAACATTTCTCGTTTTGTGTTGCAATGAGATTTATCAGACAATGCATACATGAAATAATTTAAATCTAATGCTTACTTTCCTACTTGGTTATTTCTTTATGTTGTGGCATCATAGCATAAGTTTATAGTGAGTACAATGAGTGAAACCAATGAACAAGTACAAGCAGAGCCCTAGACTTTTAATGAACCTTTTATCTCCCATTTGCAGGTTTTAGGTTGAGTGGAAAAATACTAGGAATGAAGATTAGTCTGCCATTTCCCTCATTTAGCACTGAGAGGATCTTGTATTAACTGAAATATTGTAATGAATGGGAAAACAGCAGGAACTCATTGAACTTGTTCACTCAGTCACACAGCAACATGAATCTTAACCCATACACAAGTGGCTTTTAAATGCTAATGTGGCACTCATCTTCCATTTTCAACTGTAATTTAGCATCTCATGTACTTCTCAACTGCCTGAAATCACTGGTGCATTCATCGCTGGTTCATCTGTGCCACATGAGGATCTTAATTTGAAAGGTAATGTACAGCTTTCTTTTCTAGCACAAAAAGAAAGAAAAAAGGCCTATTTAATGGCTTGTCACTGAGAAAACCTCCACAACCACATGTGCCACTACTGGGGCATATTGTCACAAAAAGCTATTTTTCTTTTCTGAGCAATAGTGGTAGAAAAGTTTTTTTGCATCCAAAATGTTAAGGTTTCCGTCTACAGCATATAAAAGTGAAAATTTAAGACATTAAATTTTCTTTTAGTGACAGAAGAAAAAGGCTGTTTTTTTTTTTTGCAGGACAAAAAAGAATGTCAGTGTGGATAAAATGCCAAAACAGAGAAAATGATTTTAAAATTATCCAGATCAATGAGGACAAAACCCAAATTTGTCCTGCAAAAACCACTATTTTTTGTTTCAAACTTTCACATAGCATCTTTAGGTTTTAATAACATTAAAATTTGAAATCCAGGTTTTAATTTTCACAGATTTATTATAACATTTCATTTTTTTTCTTCCCAAAATGCAATAAATCCATGATACTTTTTTTTTTACTCAAAATGCAATAAATCCATTGAATCAATATGAAAGTTCTCGATGAAAATACCCAACATAGTAAGTTGATCCTGACAGCTTCTGAACTTAGTCAATACATATCTTATATACAGGCACTGGACTAAAAATACATTCATTAGTCATTGCTTCCAAAGTGAATTCAACAGGTTGTTAATGCTAAAAATGTATTACAGCAACAAAATAAATTTTCATCATGAACAAGAACATGAACATCATCACAATAGAAAATGTGACATGAAAATTGTGTTTCCCTTACATTCAACTTCCAAAAGTGCATTCATCTTTGCCATGTTACATTAATTTAGTTGACTAGTGCTATGTGCTGTATTAACAAAAACAGAAATGACACTGACATGCTATGCAATATCACGTTCATAATCAAATGCGATTCATCTAATGAGTATGATATAGCATAACTTGTCAGTGACCTACGGTTCTGTGTATCTGAATAATATCCATCTGAAAGCACATGCTGGAGATTTACGGTACTATTAATCACAGAACCGGGCTTTACTGATGAGATGTGCATGGCAGTCACATACGATTTATCGTGCAGGCCTTGTTGTTGATCACAAAGTACAAAGTAGATGAGGAAAACTAGGATGCTGGGTGTATTAAAAGCACAGAAATTACTATCTAGAGTGTATGGAATGGTGCGCTGTGATTGGTTGAGATGATATACTGCATTCTGCAAAAAATGGAGACTGCCATTTGTCGAGGTTTGGGAAAAAAAAAGGAGAAAACATGACCTAATAACTCTGAGAATATCGCATTTTGCATAAAATAAAACATTTACTTTTCAGTACCGAACAGATACAATACTGATTTTGGCGGAAACTTAATTTGTAAAATATATTGCATCTTTACTGGTTCTCTCCAGTGGTCTGAAAAAAAAACTTAATTAAACAATTATTTAAAATAACACGTAATCCTTGAAAAATCCAAAAACCGTCATTCAGAAGAGAATCCTTCATATGACTCATGAAGTTAATACTTACTTTACTCTGTCTTCTCTGGCAGTACCACCGATTTTAACCTGAGATGTGTGTTCAACAATCATCTTCAAATGTCAAGAGCCTATCTTTTTCCATTTCTGCAAAATATTATACGTCATGCATAACCTTCAGTCACATTGTTAAAATGTGACTTATATGTCTTTCTAAAGCACTCCTCAATAATCTGCACTCTTCCAACCTGCTGTTCAGTGCTCCACTTTCCGTCATCTTGCTTTTTAAGGACAACACCCCAAATGCCAACATACCACTGCACCTAGAAAAATCTCAAGAAATCTTACTGATGATTTAAAATGTCTCATATTGATTGATTTCATGCAAATTGGGTAGGATTAGATAGATTAACTACATCTACATACATTTTTATATATAGGGTACATTCTGCATCACATTAAAATGGTGTAAATAATTAGATTGTATGTATTATACAGATATTTAGTGGATAATAAATTATAAATTAACTTCATTATCTGCCTCCAACGTGCATTATCTGCTGTTAGTGTCTGAGCATGTTTACCATTCTCAAACAGGAGTGTGATGTCATTCAACCTGCTCGACCCCCTTATACTTATATGTATAACACAACATATGTAGTGAGCAAAAGTCAGCAGTTTTCAGTTTTCATTCAGCTAATATTAAAACAACTGATAATTTATGAAATCTAATTAAAATGATCACAATAAACCAAGAGATCTATCATGCTGATGAAGAAAGAAATGTCTACTCTACACCTCATTTTATTGAAATAATTTGTCTTTGGAGATATGTCTGACGCAAGATGGTTTTAAATGTGGATTAATGTAACAAGACTGATAAAAGTGCAATGCCATGTTATGTTAACTTACATGAGAATAATCAATGTAAAAAATCTCAAGTCTAAAAACTGAATTACAATTTGCCAGAGTGGTCAACACCATGGGTTAATTTAGTGTGATTAATAAAAAATATATAATAATTATAATTATAAACAAATATAATGATATATATTACAAATATAAATATTTTTATATATATTATATTTTAAAATTAATTACACATTGTACATAATAAAATTATTATGCAGCATTAAACAAATTGTTAACTTAACATTTGTAATTTTAAAATCTTTGTAAGAAGTAATTATGTTCAGTAAATTGCATGCATATATAGTTATTTATTTACTATATATATATATATATATATATATATATATATATATATATATATATATATATATATATATATATATATATATATATAGTCATTGATTGACGGTAACACAAACCATAGCTTTCTTGCAGCCTTTCAGACGTTTACTGAGGAAATCAAAGTAATGAAGAACATGCTTCAGATGTTTACACTGCGCTCTCTTCCACCCTCAATACCACAACTGAGGTGAGACCCTTGAGCAAGGCACCGAACCCCCAAGTTGTCCCCGGGCATCACAGAAAAAAAATGATGAGATAAATGGGATAAATGCAGAGCACAAATTCCAAGTATGGGACACCAAACTTGGATACATGTCACTTTCACTTCACTTTTAATTTTCATTTAAAACCACATCAAATTTGCTCAGTGCTTTCTAGATTTCAAATCCTGTTTTACTCCATCATTTGTGCTCAGACACGTTGAAATGTTTGTGACCTATGAAGTGGAAATCAAACGATAAGTTTGTGTGGTACAAACCATGGTAAACTGAGCAAAAAGAAACTTGAGAGGTCTGAGAGGTCAGTGCTGACAATGCATACCCAAATTAATTCCAGTACTTGACCTTACAACATGTTGCTTCGTCGGTGCATAAAGAAAATCAAGTCAAATTATCCTGAAGGAGAGAAGATATTCCAATGGAAGATTCTATGAGCCAGAAAAATCACATGGTACATGGTGGTCAAGACCAGTTCATCACTACTCTACCTGACTTCTGAGCTAGAGCAACAGTTGAACAGAAATATTATCTATTATTTATATAAAAATAAAAAATTGTTAAGGGTAACATTTCATAGGCATTTCAGAGTGTATACCGGGCATACTGAAAGAGTGAGGGGAAAATTAAACAAAACTGACTGTTATTTAGGCGTCAAACGTAAGTAATCACTTCAGACTGATTTATTTAGCTATTAGCCAGTTCAGCAGATTTAGGCTAAGATAAGTAGTTCCTAAAACTGACAAAGTTTGCCATGATTGAGACTTTTCATCTGGTTTTTGTTATTCCTCCCGTCCTTCTTGAAAAATCCAGAACTGCATCAAATTCTCATTTATTATTTATTATTTATTAAATGGAAAGTTTTAAATCAAATTTGAAGCCCTTAAAAAATAACAATGATAAACAGTCTGTGGTTAGGCAAATAAAATATATGAGATTATATATATATATATATATATATATATATATATATATATATATATATATATATACTATTACTTTTTTAAAAAAAATACATGTGAATAAAAAAATGTTAATAATAATACTAATTGTATTATTTGTTGCAATTTATTGGACATTGACAAGTTTGAAAGGTGCATAAAGTTAAATATAAAAGTCTACATGTGGCTCTCACATTCTTGCACAAACCACCAACCTTCACGATCATCATTCCCACATCCTAATCTCACCCTATCGAATTGATGATACACGGAAGTCTGTATTTAGACACTTTGTGTGCACAAAGATTTGTTTGAAATAAACTCCAGGGCTTTCCCTTCCAGCTAAGCTCTCCTCGGACCAGATTTGATCCTTTTTGCACCGCTCCAGCAGAGGTGAAGCCCCACAGATCTGACTGTAGTTTCCACGCTTCATTTTATAATTCATTTTCATGAGATTTCAGTATCTTTGTGATCTTTTGAAAGCTTAGCATACAAAATTGGAAAACTTGAGCAATAAGATACAAAACACTCACATGGGGTCCCATTTAATTTCAATCAAGACGGGATTTGAGAAGTATTATAGAAACATATCTGGTTTGTTAGGAGAAGTAGGAACGGCTGAGATAAGAAGTCACGACAAGCATACTTCGTACACATTGCATGTATTGTCCTTCATCTGCGTGACTAAATCTTTTTTTAAACAACAGACCATTCGCAGTACATTTGATATAGTTTAAACCTCCTGGGAAAATGATTTTCATGTGTAATTGGAAACTAGGCAGGCAGCAGTTTTCTTATGGGAAGACGTTGACGAGCTATGTTTTCATCCAAGGAGGGGAAAATGACTTAAACGTTCAGCAGTTTGCTTCCTTGTTGTCAGATATGTGAAGTCTGCATTCTAAATGTTTTAGGTTTCTCAAAAAGTAATATTGGAACCATTTTTTATTCAAAAACAACAATGGATCAAAAAAGTACAAAGTATTATCTTTTCTAATTGGTACTATGCCAATTGCTAAAGGAATGTTTTGCATTCAGGATGGCACCGGGTGGTTTGCTGGCTTGCCGTTGCAACCCATGTCAGTTGTTTTCTATATTGTTATGGGTGATATGGCTGTTTGTAGTAGAAACCACCAGTTGTTTACCTAGAATTGCTCTTTTTGATTTATGTCTCCCTATCATAGACCACTGCAGACATATCCCGATTAAGGACCACTTCTATAACTCATGGATCCTTCGATCTTGTTCCAGTCTTACAGATTCATCAACCCCCTTTTGCCAATCATTAAAATATCGATATGCTAAGAGGTTGTATATTTTCTGAATCTTTGGTCTTTTTTTTTTTTTTTTTACATTATACTGGTGAGTTGGATTCATTAGTAGACTTAACACCAGATGACTGTGATTATTTTAAATCTCTCATATTAATGGGACGTGGTGGTGGTTTGGCTATAGATTTTTAAAACTTGTACCTTCCACTCATGAATTTCTTACATTTGAGTTGCAATTATTGTCAACTATCAACTATCCAGTCCTGTGACTTGTGCCCTTATTTATAGGCCACCCAAAATATATTAAGGACTGTATTCATGAGATCAGGACGCTTCTAATATAGTCTCTACTGTGGATAAATTACTAATTTATCTAATTAACTAATTCATGTCTGTTGCCCTTCCAATTACTTGAAGGAGTATATACAACTCATTGACTCATTTGACCTCATCCAACACATTAATGGTCCTACTCATGTTCATGGACACACTATTGATCTTATAAATCTTCTGGCCTTCCAGTATGTAATATCAGTATTGAGAAAAGCTGTTTGTCTGATAATATGTCTTGTTTAATGTAATGCTTCCATATTTGCCTCTAGGTGAGCGGAAGGGGTTGTGCATTATTGAACTTGAACTTATATGGCTTATTGGAACACTAGTGTGCAAACTTTTTTTCCTACCACCTGACAAGCTGACATGGTTGTCACCATTAAAAGGTATAATTGGTGCTTTTTGCAGTGCAAATTTTGTAACAGTGTGTTTTCGTCAGTTATTTTACCTACAGATCGATGCTTTTCTTATAGGTTTCTGCTCGTTCAAAATCCGATACAGATCGAGCAGCACTGTAAGATTACATTTGTTTGAATGCATTATTGAGAGAACAGTTGCGTGTGATTTAGTGTTTTGTTTAAAGGCATAGTCCACCCAAAATTTAAAATTAAGCCATAAATTACTCAGTCTGAAGTCATCCTAGGTGTACAGGTCCATCTCAAAAAATTTGAATATCATGGAAAGGGTCTTTATTTATTTATTTGTAATTTAATTGAAAAAAGCTAACTTTCTTATATTCTAGATTAAATGAAATATTTCAAGAGTTGTTTTTTTTTCATTCTGAAGGTTACCACTTACTAGCCTGACTACGTCAGACTTCTTACTTCCACTCAATTTCATTTAGCTTCTGTACTCTGTCTACGAAGCAAAGTGAAGTAGCATACCAGGCTAACAACTTACAGCTTAGCAAAATAAAAATTCAGTATCTCAAAACAACTCCATTTTGAGCTTGTTTAGTTAGATTAATTTTGAGTATAAATACTGGGTACCTCTTGGGCTAGCTTAGAACATGCAACCACAATTATGTGAAATGACCACAGCCTTGGGAAGATTGTCAGGAAGAACAGATTCAACGAACTTGGGAGAGCTTCACAAGGAGTGGACTGAAGCCGGAGTCAGCACATCAAGAGTCACCACGCTCGGACATCTTCAGGAAAAGGGCTACAGCTGTCACATTCCTAGAAGCAAGACACTCCTGAACCAGAAAAAAACATCAGAAGCATTTCACCTGGGGTAAGGAGAAAAATGGCATTAAATGGCATCTTGTTACTCTGGATAAGCCAGTAAAGAATCTGAGATCTGCTGATAAGTTATTGCTCCAGGTACTGCGGTCCATACTCAAGCAAAAAGGTGACTCGGGCTTTTGCTATGGCTTGACCTCTGTTATGCAATAAAGTACCGCCAGCCATTCACGCTGCCTCTTCTCTGATAGCTTTTAAAACAGCTTTCAAGAACCACTTTTATATCTTTGCTTTTGAATCTTAAATATTGAGACCTAAATATGAGTTTTTTTTTGTTTGTTTTTTTAATGAGGCTTAGTGTCGTAGTGACTGTACTGCACTTTGGGCTGCATATATGATCTTGATATATGAAATTTGACCCTTTACATAACGTTTCATTGATCTGTTGAGAAGGATGAACAATATGGCCCCACTTTGTCTGGTCCAATCTAAAAGGAGATTAACTTGTGAAACATGCCTGTGCAACACTGTTTCTCCAAGATATTCACTGTTTGTTTACAAAAAGCTTAAAATAGAAGAGTTTGTCATAGAATGCTTGTTATGAGACGGCATCCAAATTATTAAAAAAAAAAAAAAAATATATATATATATATATATATATATATATATATATATTAGGGGTGTAACGATACGCGTATTCGTATTGAACCGTTCGGTACGACGCTTTCGGTTCGGTACGCGGTACGCATTATGTATACCGAACGGTTCGTTGGAGTATTTAATTATATTTGAAAAAAAAAAAAAAAAAGAGAGAGAGAAATATAATGATATGCGTTCAACAAGGTAGCCCAATAACCCAAACAACGTAACAGGCAACGCCCCTGACACTCCCGAAGAAGAAAAAAACACCATCTTATATGTTTATGTTAGGCTACTCAGCAGGCGCTCGCTCACTCAGTACGCGCTGAAGGCTCGTTGCAAAATAGCCAATGCGTTTAACAGACTAGAAATGAGAAGATCCTCCAATAACCAACAGGTCTGGTGTTTGGGTGCACTTTGGATTCCCTTTAAGCTATAATGGTGATGGCAAGAGAGTGGTGGATAAAAAAACAACGGTATGTCGCATCTGCAACATGACAGGGTACACCAGCGGGAATACAAAAAAAAAAAAAAAACACCAGCGGGAATATCTGGGATATATGCGTCAGTACTATCTGGGAAAAGACGAAAAAAAAGGAGAAACATGCACGCAGCAAACTATCCCTGCAGCATTTAGACACTATAGCTTACAGGGAATCCAACCCAAACACCAGACCTGTTGGTTATTTTAGGATCTTATATTTCTGGTCTGTTAAATGCATTCGACATTTTGCAACGAGCCTTCAGCGCGTGCTGAGTGAGCGAGCGCCTTAGGGGCCGTTCACATATCGTGCCTAAAAACGCATGGAAAACGCTAAGCGCGTCTTTCTCCTCCTTTCCAAAGCGCTCGGGCAGAAGCGCTCATGAGGCGTCTGTCTTTGCTAAGCAACAATGACGTGCTCTCTCCATGAGACGCGGAAATTTCAGCGAAGGATAAATGGATTTGCAGCTCTAAAAATCGCTTGCAGTAGCTCTGCTACTAAATTTATTTCAAAATTGCAATCCATATACAACTATGATCAGCTGTTCCTTCATCTTGGCTGAGCTCTCAACGTTGTTACGGGAAAGGATGAAGCTGATTGGTTGGTTCTTGTCACATGACCCGCGGTGCGCTTGCGGCATTCTGAAAAGTTGAGATGTTTTTACATTTTGCTGTATCTAAAACGTATCGAACCGAACCGAACCGAACCGTGACATCAGTGTATCGTATCGAACCGAACCGTGAATTTTGTGAACCGTTACACCCCTAATATATATATATATATATATATATATATATATATATATATATAAAACAAAACCTGTTGTTTATAGCAAACTTATGTTAAATAGCAGGCAGCAGGGTTAGCTCCCCTAGGCCAGGGACAAACAGTCTTCTGTGTAATTGGGATAAATGAGATGCGGTGGCTAAGAGCTCATCAGTCTTTCCCTGCATGCTGCTGTCCCTGATAGAATGTCAATATATGGCTGAATCAAGTCACAGTGGATTTAATCTCCAGACCAAAACCACTGCCGTCGGGCCACTCATTGCAGGACAGACAGTAGATGTAAAAGAACTGAAGCCACACACACACTCCACAGTACCAGCAGCTCTTTTGCAATTAAAAAGTAATACATTTAATAGGTAAGCATTTGCATATCTTTGCTGACTAAAAAAGCTATGCATATATAGTTATATCTCATCATCAGATGCATGACAAAGATGATTAGAAGAATGCTTAACATTCACTAAAGTAACATCCACTAAAATAGTCCTACTTCAGAAATACAGTTTATGATTTATACATTTACTCAAATCTATTCAAAACTGTAGACAGTGATAAATGAGAAGGGATTATGAAAGTGACTTTTAATATATCTGATTTAAAGCAACGGTTCATTAAACATTAATATTTCGTCATTCCTGTCTCACATTATTTTCTTTCCTCTGTAAAACATAAAAGGTGATACACTATCTCATGGGGAAGAGCTTCTGTTTTTCCTCTGTGTTTACAATACTGGCAAGGACAACAAAAAGCACCACAAAAGTATCAAAAGAAATCCATACTACTCATCCACTGTATTAAAATGTAAAAAAAAAAAAAAAAAGAAAAGAAAAAAAAAGAAATTACTTAAGTTATGTAGGGCCATGCAATTTATGGATAGTAGAAATAATTCAGTAAAATAATTATTTCAGTCGGAATTCAGTAAAAAAAAAAAAAAAAAAAAAAAAAAAGAATTGTACTGTATTATGTGGAATGTCAGGTTATTTGGCAAACTTTGCATGGAATTTAGTATCTTTTGCATCTGCTGTCTCACTATGAGAAAACACCACATGAACATCATCTTTAAAGCTGCACAGTTCACTTTGTGAGCATTTCAAGATACCATTTTATAAAACTATTGTCAGATACAAAGAGAAACTTAAAGATCTTCACTATACAGCACCATAATAAGAGTTCAGTTTTAACTTAAATAAATTATTACAGAAATATCACTATTGTACAGAAGAATGTACATCAAAGTAACAATAACAATAATAATAGAAATATCACACAATTTTACATCCACTTTATGCATTTACGCAGTTTCATGATTTTTTTATTTTTATTAATCATAAAACCAAGCATTAAAAGTCAATAAAATTTCTAAGGAAAAAAAATCCTAAGGCACTGTTATTGTTACATTTTTATTAAATGTTAATTTTTATTTTATTTTATTTCAATAATGGCTTTTTGTGAGGAACGGATCAATATCCCCTTTGCTTAAATCTAATTTCTGATCATGATTTTCAAATCTGCGATGTAATTAACTGACAGAACCGATGTTTGCATTGGAGCATCAAAGGAACAGTTAATAAAATTGGAGAGGTTCCATAGAGAGAAACATTATCAGTGAAACACTTCAAGTTTTTTCATTGTTAAAATATCCCAGCTTTGCTGCAGAGCATGGCATTTGTCACTTGATTTCTCTGAAAAGTCTATATGGTTCTGTAAATGATCTCCAAAGCAACTGCTTGACAGACTTTGCATTTCCTTAAATGAATCATTAATTAATCATCATTTACTCACCTTCAAATCAATTCAAACCTGTGTGAGATTCTTTATTCAGTGCACCACAAAAGAAAATGTTCTTTATAATTAACAAATAAATAAAAGAAACTGTTTGTCCATAGTGTGAAAGTCAGTATAGGGTCCAAAACAACAGTGAACCCCACTGACTTTCACCGTATAGAAACTTATGCGTCAATGAATGAACCACAATACCTAACAAAATGTTCGGCTACCTAAGTTGTTTGTTTATATGTTGGGCTATTTTGTTCGTATCACATAAATCAATACCAACCTGGGTGATCAATCTTCCTCTTCAGAGAATGAGTCACAGTACCTCAGACACAATCTTGGGGCTGGAATACTCTAGCACAAAAGAACCAATACACAACCTTTTACTAATGCATTAGTGCTATTTGTTACTGTGACACTGAGAAGCTAAAATAAAACCCTTAACATACTGTTGTAATACATCATCCTAACTCTTTTCCAAAAAGACCCATAAGAGTTTGTTCTCATTTTAATGGCTTTTACATTGAATTAGCTTAAAAACAAGAGGAGGGTCACTGGATAAACATCTCCATGAAAGATGAACTACTCACAAGAGCCTGTCACAGAAATACTCAAAGTTTAGCCCTGTTTAGTATGCAAGACATCTTGGATGAGCCTTGGACAGCCAATTAAACAGATTTTATCATCTACTCCTTATCTCTGCCCATATCAATGAAAAACAATCTCCGCTGGCACTTTAAACCTTATGTCTTTTGCTCACAGGAAATGAAAAAGGGCTGATAGGGTGTTAAACAATCTGACCCATTCACCTATCATTACAATCCATTCCATCAACAATACATAATACATAAAAGTGTCTGCTAAATGACTAAATGTATATAAAAAAAACTGAAATTTAAAACATTCTGCATTTCATCTAAAATATTTTAGCCTGGAAAATAAGTCATACACTGTAGTTTACATCTGAACAGAGGTTAAACCATTTCTGTCTGCTTATACTAATCAAATTTATTAGCTAGCAAAATAATTTTTATTGCTGTTGGCAATCAGTCTAATCAGTCACTTTGTTTTCTTGAAATGGTGCAGTCCTTCAATAAAAGCTATTAGCTATTAGTAGATTTTTTTTTCTTTTTCTGGATAACTGTCTAATTATTTATTAGGCTATATCAGATTACATAATTTAATCTGTGGACAAAAGGGCCCAGGTCATGTAAGCAAGTAAAGTGTGTCAATCGATAAGGGTGTTATTTAGTGTACCCCTTGGGCTAGTTTAGAACATGCAACCACAATTATGGGAAAGACCACTGACTTGACAGTTGTCCAGAAGATCATTGCTGAAAGGGCTGGCTGTTCACAGAGTGCTGTATTAAAATATATTCATAGAAAGTTGACTGGAAGGAAAAAGTGTCACAGGAAAAAGTGCACAAGCAAAAGGGATGACCACAGCCTTGGGAAGATTGTCAGGAAAAGACGATTCAAGAACTTAGGAGAGCATCACAAGGAGTGGACTGAAGCCGGAGTCAGCGCAAGAATCACCACGCTCAGACTTCTTCAGGAAAAGGGCTACAGGTGTCACATTCCTAGAACCAAGCCACTCCTGAACCAGAAACAAATATCAGAAGCATTTCACCTGGGGTGAAAAAAAACCTGGACTGTTGCTCAGTGGTCCACAGTCCTCTTTTCAGATGAGAGTAAATTTAGCATTTTATTTGGAAA
Source organism: Carassius auratus (assembly GCF_003368295.1). Taxonomy (NCBI): domain Eukaryota; kingdom Metazoa; phylum Chordata; class Actinopteri; order Cypriniformes; family Cyprinidae; genus Carassius; species Carassius auratus. Next base: position 5,615,958 of record NC_039273.1, read on the forward strand.
TCAAGGTCTGGAGTCTGGAGGAAGACTGGAGAGGCACAGAATCCAAAGTCCAGTGTAAGGTTTCTGAAGTCAGTGATGATTTGGGTGCTGTGACGTCCGCTGGTGTGGGTCCATTGTGTTTCATCAAGTCCATTTATCAAAGTCAATGCAGCCATATACCAGGAGATTTTGGAGCACTTTATGCTTCCATCTGCTGAAAGTTTTTATGGAGATTTATGCTTATTTCATTTTGCAGCAGGACTTTAGCACCTGCCGACAGTGGCAAAACCACTTCCAAACGGGTTTGATGATCATCATATTACTGTGCTTGATTGGCCAGCCAAGTCACCTGACCTGAACCTTGAACATTTCTGTATGTGGGTAGTGTAAAAGCTCAACTCTGCAGAAAAGTGGATCTTGTGGGCCAGATTTGAGAATCCCTGCTCTACAGTTACAGTGTCCTAATAATTAATTTAGACTCCACCGACAAGCAATTACTATGGTGGCCGAGAGAGTTCAACGCGCTGCCACTTAAGACAACACATGCAAACAGAAAAAGCACCAACAAATAAAGAAAGCATCTTCATCAATTTGAAAACAATGGTGTTTTCATCTTGAAATTTTTTTAAGCATAATGGTGTCTAACAGCTTCTATTCCTTTCATTACTTCTTATACTTGCTCAGTGTTGTTTGTTGCTTGTTTTGTTCTCATTTAAAGTAATACATAGTATTCTATGTCACAGAAACAAACTCGAGGATGCAGTGCTGTGATTATGAAGTAAGAATTGCTCACTCCATCAAACTGAGAGGTGAACTGAACAAGAAATTTGCATTGTTGTTTATCTGATTGTCTTTTGCTTTTAAACAGGTCTTCTTTCATTGCCTCTGGAATGTGACAAATCTCAAGAATGAGATGAATACATGGGTGTGAGGATAGAGTGAAAAACATCTTTAGTAAGTATGCAAGCTTTAGGAAGGTTTGAAAATTGTGGAATTCAGATTAAAATAGGCATCCCATGACTGCAAGCTTAACTTCCAGATGACTAATCAGATCTAAATAAATGAGATTACTTAAGGTGTTCACAAAGAATATGCAGAGTCTTTATCATTACAAAGCTCCATAAGCAGGCCAATTAAGCTAGAATTGTGAAAAGAGCTCAGAATAGATAAGGAAATACAATTTGCACATTTGGATGATAGTTAAACAAAAAAAAAATAATAATTTTGATGTGTGTGTGTGTATAAAAACACACATACAAAAGAATAAGTATAAAAAATGCTCAAAAATTAAAAGGTTTTTTTTTTTTTTTTTTGTCTAAAAACTTTTTTTTTGTTATTGTGAGATCATTCAAGATATTTAGACCTAGAGGACAAAATTCAAAATAAATGTTGTAATAAACATAAATATTATTAGATAAATACCCTTAGGCTGTATATTGTGCATGTTTACATATGGTTACCATGGTTACAGTAGTAGTTAGTCAGCATGTGGGTCTGTGTGTGTGCAGATGTGTATATGCCAGTGTGTGTGTCTGCAACTACTGAAACACACAAAGTATATCTTCAACTTCCTTCTTCAAAACTGTGGGACCCAACAACTCATCAGTCTTCGCAGGCATGGCAACACAGGAAAAGAGCACTCTATGACAACAAGATAAACAAATACATGTTTCTGTAAGCCTGCAGAATTCCCAGTCTGATGTGGGAAAACAGCAGGGTCATCTGCATTTGATAACAGAGAGAAAATTACAACCAAGAAATGAAATGGCCATTGGCCAACAAGAACTGTGGACCTTGGTTTAAAAAAAAAAAGGGAATCACAGAGTACTTTCTAAAAAAAAAAAAAAAACTCAATCCATATGCCAGTTGCTTACAAGGCCTTCACGCAAATGCAACTGACATTTTAAATGGTCTATTATCCATGACTAACAAATACAATTTGTGTCCATTTGACCTCAAGTTACTTTGGCACAAGATGTTTTCTCCCCAGTAACCAAATAATTTCCAGGATTTTGTGAAAAATGATTAAACATCTTCATTGGGGCCAGAATGCTAAAATGTTGTTCTGACACCTGTGGTACAAAACAGAAAAAATTTATTTGTGTTTATTAATCAATTCCATTCGCATTTTCTGTTTATTTTGCTATCCTAACAACACATGACAAATATATATATTTTAAATGATACAATTTATTATTTGTGCATTGATTTTTGTGCTTTTGGAGAGGAAGCTTTGATCCATGTCAGCATTTTCACAGGTCTTAAGTCAGTCTTTCAGCAGGTCACACAGACAAAGGACTCTTTTTCTTGCCGGCAGTCCAATAATGACCCAAAGGTGACTCTACTGTGTGTCATCCTGCTTCAAAGGAAGTAACTTTCAGGTATATTACTATAGTTATTAAACTATGCATGACCTGGGACTGATGGAGACAAATTTTGAAAGATGAGGAGAGTTAGTAGGAGAGGAAAAGTGAAGAGAGAGAGTAAATATGAATGAATAGGGAGTTACAATGGCTGAAATGTCTTTAGAACAGGAAGTAACATTAAAAAAAGTTGTAATCTAAAAGTCATAAAAGCTGTAGCTGAATTTTTAACATCCTCACAGAAACTGTTCAGGGCAAAGGAGAGATCCCAGTTTTTCATCATCACAAAAAATAAAAATAAAAAAAATAAATACAATCTCTAAAATGTCTTTCTTGCACCTGCATTGCACATTAATTGAGGTACTATAACTTTTTGCCATACTCTGTTCTGCTAATCACTCTTAATTTAATGGGATTCTATAATTTTACTGAACACGTGTATGTTTAACAATTTATGTAAAACAAGCCAATTTTATTATTTATTCACCCTGAGGTTGTGTAAAACGCATGCATAGCTTTATGTAAGAAACAAAGCATACTGTAAAATATTAATTGAAAATCTTCCACTTTGCTGCAGATTATCAGTCTTATTCTCTTTTTATTCTCTCTCTCTCTCTCTCTCTCTCTCTCTCGTCATAGAAGTTTTGTGCTTGGAGCTTCAAGGAAATTCATGGAGAAAAAATAACCATATATGGCTTTGGTACATCAATAATAACAATTTTCATTTTTTAATGAACTGTTGCTTTAATGCTCTCTGTAGGCTGGTCTTTCATCCCTGATAATCTAAAAAACCTTGTGTTTTTACTAAAGGAAACTTGCTTTGATTTTTTTAAATAAACCTGCACAGTCAAAAAGACACTGCAAATTGTTGATTACAACTGGCAGTGCTTTAAATGATTTATTTTATTCTGAGGGTATTATTTTATTTTATTAAATGAGAAATATCCAACAGGAGAAGCTGCTACATTGCTTCGATGTGACATGCAAGCAGTGGTAGCTTGAACTGCTGGGTGAGTATTAACTGGTCAAAAATATTTAGAAACTGTCTGAAATTGAGAAATGATCACAATATATCAGCATAGCAATCTGGGCTGAAATACAGCACAGACAAACTTTACATTTTACACTTCTTTTTTCACCCATCAACCCTTATTAGCATTAAGGAGTGACTGCAGCATTGCAAGAGATCCAATATTTAATATCTGTCGTCAAAAGCTTACTGGATATCCAGAATGATAGGAGAATGTGAACTTTGGCCAAATAATACAGGAGCTGAGAAAAGATGTATGCTTGTGATGTACAAAGTACAAGGGTGCTTTTTATCATGAAAACAGATACTGTAAGTTTTTGTTTTTAATTAGATTTTTTTGTGAGGAAACATATACATACACACACACTCACACACATAAAGTCAATCAAGAATATTAGCCCTTTCAGGGTAAAAGTGGGCACATTGATTCTTACAGAAAGTGTCAGGTCAGACTTTCCCCACCATTTCTTGTGTCCTCTGATTTAATTAGCAGGATTAAAAGACCAGCTCTCTCTCTCTCTCTCTATTCTATTCTCCTCGGGGAGCCTTCCTATATCTAGACCTAATGAGGAAATGTTTTCGATGTCTGATGAAGCCTAGGCGTTCACGTGTGATTGTGCAGTGGGTGTTCTTATGCAATGTGTTATTTTCACATAATTTACCGTTTTGGAAGCAAATTGTTTGATTGCTTTATTGTCTGCATGCTGATTTCAGTGCACAATGTGGTGAAACTAATGATGTTTTTAATCGACTTATATTCAATAACTAAATTATCATTGAGTGTGAGCTGTTGAGGCCCTTTAGCTGCCTCACACTAAATCAAACAAAATGAGTATTCATGCTGGGTTATGTGTGAGTAATAAGAAAAATTGTGTCCAAAATGACGTTAATAGTCAGCCATACCAATGAATCTACAAACTGGAAGTGGAAAATCAAATATGGCCATAACTTTTGTTCTGCATGACAGGAAGTGAGAAGCTGCATATTTGTGAGAAACAAATCCATAATTAGGGTGTTTTAACTTTAAACCATTGCTTCTAGCCAAAATACCAGTCCATAATCCACAATAATGCTTCAGACTGTGAAAAAGTCCATTTCCTGTTGTGCTCTCATTTCAAAATACATCAAACATATTTGTTTAGAACTGTTTTAGCTTGTAAATGGTGCTTGATCTTAATGATCAATTTGTTTACAAATACACAGCTTTTCACAAGATGTTAACTGATGGACAGGAGTAATGTGGATTACTTGTGGATTATTGTGATGTTTTTATCAGCTGTTTGGACTCTCATTCTGACGGCACCCATTCACTGCAAATGATCCATTGGTGAGCAAGTGATGTAATGTTACATTTCTCCAAATCTGTTGGTGAAGAAACAAACTCGTCTACATCTTGGATATCCTGAGGGTGAGTACATTTTCATTTAAAATGTTCATTTTCAGTGAACAATTCCTGTAATTCCATGCATTAATTGTTTAAATTATTGTAGTTTTAAGGTCTGGGTTGGTATTAAACTATTTTGGACTATTCAAATAAATATATAAATTATGTGATATTATATAAGTGTAGAATAATAAATTACGGGTTTTAACAGGAATCCATTTTATTTTAGAGTGCTTACTCAATAATGTAACTGATATAGTAAAAGTTATTTGTTAAATTGCATGTACTGACAACCTGGAGAAACTATATTTACTTTGCTTGATTCTGATACCAGAAAAAAAAGATAAGTCTTGCAAAATAGAGTGCTAGAGGGCATAACCACAGTAAGGAGTCAATTACAGAACAAAGACATCAACAGGATTTCTGTCATGCTGTCAGGTCCTAACTGAACAAAAGAAAAACACAAAGAAGGATGTTGAAAGAAAGGACAAATAATGTGTAATACATTTACAAAGTTAATATAATAATTATCCATTGTAAAAATTTTGCTAAACTGCATAAAACAGTACCATTTTTGTTTTATGTACTCTATGATTTAGCTGTAGACAACAACAGATGATTTAATCAGTGATGTACTGTTCATGGGCCTGGAAAAAAAGTTATATCTGTACCTTGGATCTAAATGCCCTGGCTTTGATGTTATTATTGTGACAAATATAAATGAGTTCCTTGAGATGCATATCTGCCAGTTACTTTATTTATTCGTTTAAAATTAGTTTGTTGAGGCAGTGGAAATTCTTCAGAGGAAAGTTGAGAGGACACTTGAATAACTGAAAAACAGGAACTTTTATATGGGCACGAAGTAAACATGTCAGCTCTTGACTTTTGAAGGTTTTTTTAGATACATTCCGTATAGATATACAGATAGTTTGAAATTACATGATTGTGAATAACTGACCAAAGTTTCGACCAAAACAGTCATGTGAGCTATACCTTAAAATGTATCATTAACTGCGTAAGAGTTTTTCTGAGAATGTCTGCTCTAACACTTTCTCTCTAAGAAACAACTGCTGGGCATAATTACACAATTTCAGCCAACACTCCATTAAAACACCTTGAGAAATGTCAGTGTCACTTTACTAAAATTATTCTGTCAAAACTTTTCAAAACTTCCTTTAACTTAGGCTAGGACTTGATATTTTGCCATGAATTCAGTGGCATTCATATATTTCAAGTCTGGCCAGAACTGGTCAAAGTGTGGCCAAATTCTTTTTTGAAGCCACAAATAGTGACATTATAGATTTAGACACTAAGTAGTGAATATAACACGTTGTGCCAAGATGTTAGCTTTTTTTCTGCTAATTCATGGTGAAATTGTTATTTTTTTCCTTTAGAGTGATCCTGGCAGTCAAATGATGCCTTTGTCATATCGATTACTGCAGTCCTGTGGATAATGCCTCATTAGTTTGAGTGGCCTTTGAACTGCTGGGACCAAAAGACATGACAGTCCATTCTTACAAAGGTGGCCCGGTTTTTTTTTTTTTTTTTTTTTTTTCTTTTTTTTTTGGGGGGGGGGGGGGGGTTGCTATTTAAGCCACTAAATCTTCTCAGAGTTAACTGGCAGACGAGATGAAAAAAGGCATTGAATGAAGTATGAAATATTGTGCAATATTCCATTAAGAGTTCCATGACGTGAGCATGTATATAATGTTGTAGGCTATTTCATTACATATAATCAAAATGTACTAAGGGTTTATTTGTTTTGTTACTGTGTGCTTTTGCATTTAAGCCTTGGGATGTCAAATATTTCATATGGCAAATGAAATGACTCTTTAATGTTACATTCTTCAGTGCCTGTTAAACTTAGATAATAGGTATTGAAGTATGACAACAGAGTACATTCTTTCTTCCAGTTACGTAACTAGCACAAAGGAATTCTTTCCAACACAAACTCTCAAATTACATACCACAAAACAATTTTTTTTTAATGATACAGAAATAAAGCCTACATACCTCAACAGCATAAGGAACACTGAAATAAAAACAGCAATTCTGAGAAGTGGTATGAGGACCTCTTGGAACATTGGAGTATAGAAGAAACTCAGGATCACTGAGACTCGGTCGCCACCTTATGGACTGTTTCATGCAGCAGTCTTTGTAAAGCTCATCAGCTGACTTTAGTCAGCCATTCACTCTGAAAATTAATAGGCATAATCCTTACGTAAAAGCTTTTGCGTTCCCTGACAATGAGCTTTAACACAAATACTCTTGGCATAGAAATCAGCCTCTTTGGCCAACATGTGGGTATGAGATATAAACAGTCAGGAATTGACAGGCCTTAGATTTGAAGTAATTATTAATAACACTCTAAATATGTATTATATTTATTGTTTCGTATTTATAATATATTTGGATATTTTATATTTCATTATATTTGTAGCATATATTTCTTTAATTAAAAGTTTTCCTTGCATGCTTTGTCAATAATCATCACGACAAACTGTCATTGTTGTTATTATTGAATCTAAATACCCATAAAGCAAAATTGTGTATATCACCTTCCTTCTTATATTTAAAAGACATAGATCAAGTTGAATAGCTTTAGTGCCCCACCTGTCATTTGGCAAACACGTCTACAATGATGTATACTTCGTCATCAGAAATTAACATGAAGACATCACACACACGCACACACACAAACACACCCTTGATCTCTAAAAATGACTGAGCAATAAAAGATACACCTAACATGATTCACATGATTGACGTCTCTGAGCATTCTAACACATAGTCAATTCCAGAAAATTATTAAGCGACATATATTAAATGTATGTAAACATTGTCTGATGAGTGAAAAAAAGGGAAGTATTTTGTATTTAGGGGAACTGTCCAGTGTTTGACATCTACTTTTCAGATTATTAATTTGCTGGCAATATTTTGAACTATTTCAAAACATATTAAGAAACTTCTGCATTTTAGACTCTTTGAGACAGTGGTTTTAGGTATTTTCAGTCTTTATATTTAGTACGGTTTCACAATATTTGTTTATTCTTTCTATAACTATTCTTATATATGTTTAAATTTGTAACCACAAAAAGGTCAACTTCCGTCAACTGTTTGGTGACCAGCATTCTTCAAAATACTTTTGTTTATCTTCTTTTTTACTGTAAACAAACGAAAGAGACTCAGACATGTTTGGAACAACTTGAGGATGAGTAAATAATGACAGAGTTTTCCTTTTAGGGTGAACTAACCCTTTAAGGATCTGCATCTGGCGGTGTATTTGACTAAACATTTGCAACATTGTTATAGGCTATATTACCACCGACCTTTTTTAATATTGTAAATTTTAGATTTTTAAAAAAAGTTACTTTAGTTTTAGAACGGGTTGAGATTTTGATCTGACTGATCCATTAATCGTCATGACGAGCCGTCATGTTGTTTCAGTAAACAGAAACTGCTTATAGTCATCGTCAGGTTAAGTCATTTTCAGCTATTTCTACGGCACTTTGACTGTAGTTTTCAATTTCGTAATGAGAAGTGACGTATGTTAGGGTTTCAGTTGAGTATTTAACTTCTGTAAACTAGGGCAGCTCATCACACACTCTCGTCAGGATGTGGACCGCGCTTCTCCTGCTGGGACTCGCTGTTCTGTTGCTATGCACGAGACGCACGAGGTGAGTCCGAACCAGTCCGACCAGCTCCTGAGGCTGACAGACGACACTTCAGCTTTACAAAGACGCCTAATTTATTACGAATTAAACATGTCGTTTTTTGCAGACGAAGAAATGAACCTCCTCTTGATAAGGGAATGATTCCTTGGCTCGGTCACGCGCTTGAGTTTGGAAAAGATGCTGCTAAATTCCTGACACGAATGAAACAAAAGCACGGCGACATTTTTACCGTGAGTTCTTGTTAAGTCACGTTTTGGTCGAGTAAAATAACACGAGCATTAATAAATCAGCAGCCAGCCATAATGTGCAGCTTGTTCTCTTAAGGGGAAGTTCGGGAAATATTTAAAATTATTGTATACTGTGTGTGTGTGTAATTTGGAGTTTGCTTAAATAGTTAAAAGTACAAATATTGTATACATTTTCTCTCAATTTAGGTCAGATTAGAAGAATATATATATTCTAATTTGACCTAAATTATGTATAACTTAATACATTTGCATTAAATATTGTATATTATTATCTATAGTATGAATTTTTCATGCAGTCATGACTTATGAATGCAAGGATGACTTATGACATTCTTGTTGTCACAATTCTGCAACTGTGAGTTCCAATATTAGTACTTTGACTTTATATGTTCATACTTGCAGCTAAGATTTACAGCTACAGTTTCTCCTAATGGTACATTTTACTGATGCATTGGTGCTGATTAGGAACTGAATATAGGGTCTGCAGAATATTAATATTAATAGAATATAATAAACTAGTAAACGTCACATTTATAAGAATGAACACAATGTAGCTAAAGCAATTATTCCAGTGGCCGGTTGCATGTTTAGACTAATCTTAAAAAGTAATTCATCTAATTTTTTTTTCTTTGAGACTGGTCATAACATTTTTAATTCATTTATGAAACGGTAGATTGGTCTTATTTGTATTGGAAAAGTAGGAATGATTCCCCCTTGGCAACCGCTAGTTGGTCTGTTAGAGTTGGGCCACTTCAGCCCTCTTAACTTGAGGCCCTTGACAATCCGAAGTACTGAGGAAATGTCCTGAGCTGTGTTTCTCAAATGCATTGTGAGCTAAGTAGATCGTAGGGACCATTAGTGGCAGTGATTCTACACACGCTTACAATGGTATTGGGAAATGCAGCCCTAGCCTTTAACATACCCTTATTAGGCTGTATTCTTTTTACATATTTATCTAGATATTGCAACTGTATAATGGTTAAGATCACAATCTTGCTCTCAATCATTTCATTTCCTGTGCCAACTTCCTTTGACGTTTTTTCAGCACTAACCACAATAATCTAATGTGAAGCAGGTGCGTGCAGCTGGACAATATATCACTGTTCTACTGGACTCAAACTGCTATGATGCTGTCCTGTCCGATGTGGTCTTGCTTGACCAGACCAGCTATGCTCAGGTCCTAATGAAGAGAATCTTTAGTCTGAATCTGCCCAGTCACAACCCTGAATCTGAGAAGAGAAGGGCAGAAACGTAGGTTTCTAATTATGATAAATCTCTGTCATTTTGAGAATTTGTTTTAAATCTTTTTAAGATACTGAATAGATCCTTTGGTAACATCAAGGCTGACATATCAATTCATTTGAACCATATATAAATGTGTCTGTGTGTGTTTGACTAGGCATTTTCAGGGGACAGCTTTGACCCAACTCTGCAGCACAATGCAGAACAACCTCCAGCACCTTGTGACTCCTTCAGAAATGGGCCTCAAAGTATCTGAGTGGAAAAAAGATGGACTCTTCCATTTTTGCTACAGCTTGCTGTTTAAGTACGCCAATCTCTAAAATCAACATGCTAGAAACCCTCTGAAATCTGAAAGAGCTGTTTCTCACAAGAAATTATTATCAGATTACAGAATTCACCACAACTGCAAGTTCAGCTTCAGAGCTGAGGCTAATTTTCTCACACTTAGTGAGCTGAACTCTAAATCTCAGTTGTCACTTACTGATAACCGTTTCATAATTTACTGTATGGCCGTAATTGGAGCTAGTACTTAATGTAGAGCATTAACTGTTATGAAACAGATACACAAATGCTTCACTCATGCACTTATGAGTATGTAGGGTTAATATTTAGTTTGGAATTCATTCTGTACCCATCAACAAGCCGAGAATGTCCTACCCAAAAGCTGGAACAATAATTATGACTCACTATTGTAGAGATAAGACCTGATGTCATGTCTCCACTAGGAGCAGATTGGTTATCTCATGAATGCCTTCAGGTCATGCAACATGGTATTTTGTGACAGTGGTGAAAAGTAAAGGCTTGAACATTGTACTACAATTTTTTAAATTCTGGAAAAACTTGATTTCATGGGAATTTTTTTTTTAATGCTGTATAACCTCATTCCTCTTACTTTATGCATTTCATTTTTATCTACAGGACTGGCTATCTCACTGTGTTCGCCACAGAGAAAAACAATAGCGCAGAACTAGCAGAAATGTTTGAGGCGTTTCGCCAGTTTGACAAGATATTGCCTAAACTGGCTCGAACTACTGTAAACAAAGGTAATTCTGTTTCATTTGAAAGAAATTGCTTAGAAAAACAGATGTTCATTCATTCATTTTCATTAGATGTTATTCATATAACTAACCTGTGTTTCTTTTATATACATGCATTAGAGGAGAAACTAATTGCAAGTTCAGCACGAGAAAAACTGTGGAAATGGCTGACTCCTACATGTTTAAATAGAAAGTCAGAACACCAGTCATGGTTGGGGAACTATGTACAGCAACTGCAGGATGAAGGCGTTGATGCTGAGACTCAGAGGAGAGCCGTACTGCTTCAGCTATGGGTCACGCAGGTGAGTTTCTCCCTGTGTCTGTCACCTAGTTGTCCTTTCACAACACATACAGTATTTTTCGGACTATAAGTTGCACCTGAGTATAAGTCGCATCAGTCCAAAAATACATCATGATGAGGAATAAAAAACATATGTAAGTCGCACTGGATTATAAGTCGCATTTATTTAGAACCAAGAACCAAGAGAAAACATTACTGTCTACAGCCACGAGAGGGCGCTCTATGTCTTCAGTGTAGACTACAGGAACACTGAGCAGTATAGAGCGCCCTCTCGCGGCTGGAGACGGTAATGTTTTCTATTGGTTCATTTCTCTTGGTTCATTTCTCTCGGTTCATGTCAAATTAATTTTGATAAATAAGTCACACCTTATTATAAGTCGCAGGACCAGCCAAACTATGAAAAAAAATGTGACTTATAGTCCGGAAAATACGGTACTGGCAAAAAAAAACATAAAATGCATTGCGAAAAAAAATAAAATTCAGGATGACGTGAAAATAAACATACACTATCATTCAAAAGTTCAAGTTGGTAAGATGTTATTAAGAGAAATATTTATGCTCACCAAGGCTGCATTAATTTGATATAAAACTACAGAAAAAATGGTAATATTGTGAAATATTACACTTTTTAAAAATGTAAAATGTAATTTTCAGCAGCCATTACTCAAGTCATCAGTGTCACATGATCATTTAGAAATCATTCTAATTATATTGATTTGGTGCTCAAGAAATATTTCTTTTTATTATCAATTTATAACAGTTGATGCTTACATATTTGTGGAAACCACGATTTTTTTGGGATTATTTGAACAGAATAGCATTTATTTGAAATAGAATTATTTTGTAAAATGTCTTTATTGATCCTATACTTTTGAATAGTTATGTACTTAAAAATTTTCCTGTTCTTTTTCAGGAAAAGTGGAAAATCATTTATACTGCCATGCCCCAAAATAGACAATAAACCTTATGGATTCAGAAGGCTTATAGTGCTTTTTTGTCTATTTTGGAGCTCAGCAATATAAATGACCTCGTTTTGTAATTCACAGTGAAAACTGAAAAATAATATAGGGTTGAAACAATAGAAACTATTGTGTAAAGTAGTAGTTCATCATCATGAACATTAGGGTATACTTTTCCTTTAAAAATTCCTTTTGTCTGACAGCATGCTTAATCACTCAAAACTACATAGTAGTGACACAGTGATACGTCGAGGTTGACATAGGAATAGGCTGTTTTCCACTAGTGATCTCACTCTAAACAAAAGACTCTGTCATCTCTGGAATGAGTGAGTGTGTGATTTCACTCCAGTTCCACAGAACATGACGAGCTGCTCAATGCACACCTGAGACGCCATAGCCTGAGGCCAAACAACACCTACTGAATGATTCCTTTGTAACTGAAGGGAATTAGGCAACGCAGGTGTGGAAGCATCCCTAATATATATACAGTGCATTTGACAGAATTATTACACGCATATTAGAGAAATTTGAATCAAGCTTGTTAACGCCATCACATATAAAATGTCTCTCTAAACACCATGAGGCATAATAAAAGGGATTAATTCACTCAACAATAATAGTTTATATGACTACAAAGATGAATTGAAAGGGTTTGAAATGACATTTAAAATTAAGAAAAAAAATTGTAATACTGTATAATATAAAATTGCTTGAATTGCAACGATTCCTTCATTTTTTTACATTTTGAGTAAGATTTATATATCTAAAGCCATCATGCAGCAATTCTCTGTTTAAACCACATGAGAGCAGTATAACTATTAGAGAAACAGCTTCAGTGCATAATTAATGCTTATATGATTGTTTCTCATATTTAAGGTTAAGGATTTGAATAAACCACTACCAATAAGTATTATGCTTTGAAGCAGAACTCATCCATACTTTGGGATAATTTATAATATAATAATAATTAGTTTGGGGTAATTTTTTTATTTATATATCAAAAACTTTGAATATTAGAATGATTTCTGATGGATAATGTGAAGAAATTGATCCATTATGTAGGTGTATATATATATATATAATTTAATTTAGCATATTTAGGTTTAACTGTAATTTAAGGAATGTTTTTGTCCTCAGGGAAATGCAGGCCCTGCTGCATTTTGGGTACTGGGCTACTTACTCACCCACCCTGAAGCTCTAAGGGCTGTGATAGAGGAAATCCAAGGTGGCAAGCACCTCTGTCCAGAAGAGAGACGGAAAAACACTCCAGTATTTGGTAGGTCACATAAGAGAAATTATTTATATCATCATGTAATATTTACAGAAAATCTTGTGTATTTGTGCATATTTGTGCTATAATTTTTTCTAACATCCTAAATCCTACAGACACACCCATATATATCTCAAGATGGCAATTACAAAACCAATTCAATCATATTTCAGTGAGATGAAAAAACATTTCTGAAATCTGTTTTTACAGACAGCGTTCTTAGTGAGACACTGCGTCTAACTGCAGCTGCTCTCATCACTAGAGAAGTGAAGCAAGATAAGAAGATTCATTTAAGCAATGGGCAAGAATACCAGCTCCGACGGGGCGATCGGCTGTGTGTTTTCCCCTTCATCAGCCCTCAAATGGACCCACAGATCCACCAACAGCCAGAGGTGCACTTTCAGACTCTAGTTCCATCCTAAACTCAACCAAGCGGAGAGATGAAATTCACTTGTGGCAGAAATCATTTCATTACATGAAGAATCTGGGCAGATTTTACATAAATTTGAAATGCGTATTGATTTTTTAACTTTGTCAAAAATAGGTGGAATTGAAATAGAATCAAGCACTTAACGTACACTGCATTATGTAACGGCCCCAAAAATTTTCATAGACTTACATTAAAGGTACCAAGCCACATCTAGTATATAATAACTTTCCACAGGCAAATAACAATCAGAAAATGAATATATATAAATAACTAAATAAAATGATACACAGTATATTTAAATGTAATTTAATTTAACACATTTGCTATCAGAAAATGAAAAAAAAAAAAAAAATTATAAAAAATATATTTAACTTTTCACACTTTATCAACCACATAGCAACAACCCTATCATGTTGTTGAGTTTTCAATTTGTAATATGAATTATACACACACACAAACACACACATCAATTATAACATAATTTTGTATTTTTTATTTTATCATTAATAAGATAAATTTAATATATTTATAATTTAATTAAGTTAAAATTCTAAAAAAAAAAGTACAATTCAATGCTTAGTTCATTGTTTTATTAACACGTCACTTGTTGTTATAACCCAAACCCTACTTAGCTTGAAATTTATAGACCTCCACCATTACGATCAAGCTTGAATTAATTTCTGCACAGGTCCAAGGGTTAATCTAGTTAGATATCTGGGATTAGCCATTCAAATGCTGTCACTGGCACAAAAGACAAATAGGGGGAAGGGGCTCACAGTTTATAGTCACTGCTCCTACTATCTGTGAGAAACAGATGCTCACACCATACACAAGGCTTTGTAGGCCGAAATGCTGACATTGCAAACCGTAGTGCTGTGTATTATCACTGTGAACTAAAGATCTGATCCAAGCTTCCATGTCAAGCACACTGATTAATAGTGATTTGATTAACAGCACACTGAGATGTTGTTCCTGCAAGCAAACATTAAATGTGTCTCACAGACATATCACAAGAGCGCAGTTTCTTGCTTTTCAGTGTTTCATCAAGACAATCCAATGGTACAAACATCAATGTAATGTATTAATTTTCACCAAAAGACACAATAATAAAAATGCAAATTCTGCTTGTCTTTTCGTAATGTTACAGATGTTTCAGTTTGACCGCTTCCTCAATGCAGATGGGACCGAGAAGAAGGACTTCTTTAAGGAAGGGGTGAGGGTTAAGTGTCCCTCCGTGCCCTGGGGGACCAAAGACAACCTGTGTCCAGGACGCCAATTTGCAATTAGTGCAATTAAAGAGTGCGTATAATAGCATTAAACTTATAAGGTGCGGTCACATTTACCATTGCAAAACCCAATAATTTCAATAAGATAAGAAGCTTCATACATTTACAGATTAATCACATGCCATACTAAATATAACATGGATGAAAATGAAGGAAAAACTTGCTGTCTTTACAATGGCATGCATTGTATAAAAGTCCTAGATGATTTTTACAAATGTTTAATTGAGTTTTTCTCTACTAAAAAGTTTTTTTCCAGAAATATGTTTCATCAGCTAAACAATTGTTGTTGTTAAACAACAGTACAGTCCATTGAATGCACCATTCCCTCACAGCCTCATTTTCATTCCTGTCTAAAAATTAAATATGGTGCAACCCTAAAGCATATGATCAAAGAATCTTTTTGTCTGTGAATTTATTACCAAAATTTCACTAATGTGACCGCATTTTTAGTCCTTGTGTTATAATTTAAATACATCCATTAATTCAACCAATTTTGTTTGTCTGTTAGCAACTAAAGTATAATGACATTTGTGATTATTATTTTTCCAATCCCTTTAGGCTTGTGTCCACGATCTTGACTCGTTTTGACCTGGAACTGTGTGACAAGAATGCAAAGCTGCCATTGGTAGACCCTAGCCGATATGGCTTTGGCATTCTCCAACCTGCTGGCGATCTAGAGATACGCTACAGAATAAGATCTTGATTAATACACCAAATCTAAAGGAAACTGTACAGATAGCAATAGGCTTTTTTTTACCACAGTGTCTTGAATACTTATCGCAACAATAAATATAGTATTTTTTAAATTCTGGTTTTATTCATTTCTCTCTCGACCTGATGTCATTTTTAGGTTTTGAGGTTTTTATTATCCTTACATTTCTGAATATTTACCACTTTTCTGAAGTTTTTTTTGTTTGTTTGGTTTTTTTTTTGGGGGGGGGGGGGTTGAGAGACTCAAAGGCCTGAAATAACTGCCTAATTCAAATGCAATTCAATATGTTTTAAATCCCATGAAAAATACACAATTGCACACACTTGTTTTTACTTGGTCAAAGACACATAGGTTAAACCATGATCCCAACCCCCCAAAATATCTAAAATCTAATTAGATATAATTCTTCAATTTAAGATATGTATATATAGATAGATAGATAGATAGATAGATATATAGATAGATAGACAGATAAATAGATAGAATTATATAATTTAAAAGACAGACAAGTCGGTCTCAACAGATCATGTAGTTTAAAATGTACCCTTAAAATAACTATGAAAGATTGCCTGAAATTCAATACAAGGCCTTCTGAAATGTGATAACTATAGACCAAAGAATGTGAGCATCTCAGTACAGCTGCTGTGCTTCACCATGGTAAAATATTAAATTAAACTCATAAATTCAAGGAGCTACAGCTATGGCTGAACTGACTCAGAGGTTTCTTTGAGCACTGCTCTAAAAAGCGGATGTGTTTCAAAACGCATATGAAAAAAGGGGCTAGTTTTCAGTAATGTCCACTCTTCAGACGCCATTTTTACACAGGTTACTCGTAACGACAGAAGGAACTGCTCCAAGAGCCTCTTGGTGCTGGGTGGCAAGGGTTAAACGCGCCGTCTCTCTGCCATTGGGCGGTGAGACTACGGAGAGCCAGCCATCTGCATGGAAAGCAGCTGTCGTTTCACGCAAGAGACGTTAGACATAAGTGAACGAAAACAGTGTGGATTCACGCCAATACTTGTTGATTTGTTTCCATAAACAAAAAGCGGAGAGACATGTTTAAGTCTGGAGAAGAACGAGCTGCAGTCTACTGGCTTTATTAAAACGGCGACGTTTCTGCGTTTTCCCAAATTTAATTGCTTAACTTCACACCGCTGCCAGCAATGAGTCTTCACAAATTAAGGTGGGTGGTTTTTATAGATTTATTATTTTACCTATTGTTTTCTCCTTTTTTACCGTATCCTTAGGTATTATTGATCGTTTTGAACATTTCTACCGAAAATCTTAATTGGAAAAGTGTGACATGTTGTGCAGATAAGCTATAAGCTTTTACTAAATAATACTGAATTGCACTTACACATGCCATACAAATAATAACAGTTGCATTGAGGTCGTAATGTTGTTTTGTGCCGTTAACATGTCTAAACATGCCTTTTTTTCTATACATGATGCAGGATCAATACTAGTGGATGCCATCCCTACAACGTTTAAATTATATTTGAATGTCTTTAGAATAGCACTTTGTTTATATGTTTTGAATATGTAATCTATTATAGTCCCCGCTTTGCGTAATTAGCGTCACTTTTTCCTTCAAGACGATCAATGAATCACATCATAAGCGCAGCTGCATTGATACATTGATGTCTGTGGTGACCGCCTGATGCAATTAGTAACATTTTATCCCAAAAAAGACGTGCGACGCTCATAAAAATCCATTTTAATTAGCTTCGCAGTATAATAAAGGCTTAACCAAAATGTCTATCATGTTCCTCTTGTTTTGCATGTTGTTGTTGCTGCAGCTGTACGGTCGGGGTCCAGCCGACGTTACAGTTAACACTTTAGTTACAAGGTATGGAAATTCAATATAAGCTTTTAGTCTTTTACTGAATAGTTGATGGGGTCTTTTAATCTTCTGCACAACAACATGGATATTAACGGCAGAGATACTGAATGTTGATGATTAGATAGTATGTTCCTTTTACAGGTGGATCGCGTACGTTCCAATAGCCTATATTTGGATTCAAATGTTTTTGTTATCTTTTGGGAGTTTATAGAGACAAACGGGCGTTCAAAAATTGCCAGTCAGGACAGCAGCAGGCGATTCAGCACCACGATAGTGGACAGCGACATGTCGGGCTTTGGGATTTGTAAGGAAGTGAATTACTGAGATAAATCTAAACGATTCTGGTTCCTTAACGTTTAAATTAGCACTTCAGATTCATTAAGTAGCCTATTATTTAAAAATATAATTGCATTTACTGCCCTTAACAATATGTTGCCAAATAGGCCTGTTTATGACTTTTCGGCATAAATGCAACACAGTTAATGCTCGGACTATATATTTTGGATTCCCTAAAAAGAACCAGCTCAGACTACATTGGTTGCGCTACGTTACTGAATCAATGAAAATAACCGACTATAAAGTAATTCATTTAGGATTTGAACCTATATTAGTCGTGCTATTAATGATTCGCTGAAAAGAACCGGCTGGTGGAAGTCATTTGTTAGGGAATCAGATTACACTGGTGGTGCTACATGTTTTTGATTCAGTAAAAAGAACCGGCTCATAAGAGTCATTCGTTTGGGAACCAAATACCGATCAGGATGTAGATTCGATGTCAACACTAGCACGATCAGGAGCCCTTATCAGAATCCAAATTGATGCAAATCACTCAGGTATTCTTAACTGAAATAAAATACTGATTGCTTTTTTAATTATTTTCATGACTTTTGGTTCCCAACCCTATTCATCAGCCAGACTTTTAATAAAATATGCTTCTGCTAGTGGCAGATTTAAGAATTTATTTGTTTTGCAGGGATAAACCTTAACAGAGCACTTAACACACATCATAAAACATGCAGCTCATTTCTTGTTTCTCTTTTCCTCTTCAACAGCCCAAATAAAAAGAAACAGCCCAGAGAACCACTGGTAACACCGCTTGTCCCATGGCCAAATTCATAAGGTAGTCTGCACAGAAAACAAAAACAAAACAAACAAAAACAAAATGGATAAACCCTCCGCAGGAATGAGTAAAGTTGGTTCTCGCTCGACAGCCTCTCTGCCCCCAGAGCCTGTGGATATAATCCGGAGTATGTCGTGCTACCGGCGTGTCAAACTGAACGTAGGGGGTCTGCCGCATGAGGTCCTGTGGAGAACCCTGGACCGACTGCCGCGCACACGACTGGGAAAGTTACGAGACTGCAAAACTCATGAATCACTCATGGACGTATGCGATGACTACAACCTAGAGGACAACGAGTACTTTTTTGACCGGCATCCTGGAGCATTCACGTCTATATTGAACTTCTACCGCACTGGGAAGTTGCACATGATGGAGGAAATGTGTGCCCTGTCCTTCAGCCAGGAGCTGGACTACTGGGGGGTGGATGAGATCTACCTGGAGTCCTGTTGCCAGGCGCGGTACCATCAAAAGAAAGAGCAGATGAACGAGGAGCTCAAAAGGGAAGCTGATACTCTGAAGGACCAGGAGGGCGAAGAATTCGATAATACTTGTTGTTCAGAGAAAAGGAGGAAACTGTGGGATCTACTAGAGAAACCAGGCTCATCTGTAGCAGCCAAGGTACAGCACTATAGACAGCATCTTATCAGACTGATTAATAGGCTAAGATTCAGACATATGAACACATTTTCAGGCCAACTTCTACAATAGTATGCATTAGTTCAGAGAGAAAAGGAGACCCGTTCTTAATTCCAGCTATTATAAATTACACATCTTAAAAAAAGAACAAGCTGGTTGGCAAAAAAAGTCTTAATAAAACTCTTTTCCCCCAAATTAAATATGCTTTACATATTAGCCTTAATGCACTTAGCAAAATAATAAAAGCAGTCGAACGTCAAAAGTTAATAATAATATTTCCGAATTTATCATTTAAATGACGAACTGAAAATGGAATGAAAAAAGTTATAATGCCTAATAAAAAGTAAAAACTTTCCAGAAACTCAAGTTTATAAATACGTTTTTTTTTTTTTTTTTTCGCAAAATCTTCCATTTTCGGTCACTATTTGGATATGGTAAAACACCTACAGATGTATCAGAAAACATCTGGGTCATTGTAACTGGCCAAAACATTAAAATCAGGATTAGGCATAAATATCTTCAGAATAATTCATATATTTGAATATTGGCTGAGAATTGGATGGATATATGTAAGGCTCAGAGGAAGACAGGATACAAGAATACAAGACTCCTTCACCTTACAAATGATTGTCCAAAAGCAAAAATGCAATGAAATGCACATATTTTGTAAGAAAGTGTGACATGCTAAAACAAATCAAATCAGCACCCCAAAATTATTAATAATCATACTGGATTTCATACAACAAATATGATGCAGTGCAGTGTAATCAGACGTGTCAGAAACAATAGCTTTCCAGTAGCATTCAACATTGTGCATCAAACATCTTCATCTGCCAAGAAAAAAAAAACACAACCTTCACATAAGCATATATCAACACTCGATTAGCTTAAAAGGGAAATGTAAAAAGTGCAGTTCAAGCCTCTGGACTCTAACCAAGTTGTGGCAGTCGTGTAGTCAATCACAACAGAGTGGCACTGCCGTGCCTCTCAGATAATTCAAAATGTAAAATTTCCATGTAAACATTCATCAATCACAGGTGCAGGTTTGACACTTATTTGTGTCTAAAATGGTTTATGCTTGACATCTTTGGTCTAAAATCAATAAGAAAAGCATCTTGGTTGCATGGTATTGTTAGAGATGCAGTGCCTATCTTTAAACTTCGGTTTTCCCTCACCAGTGGCAGTCTATTTTACTTGCTCTAATTCCATAATTGTGTACCTGTGCTTATATATAGTCACATGGGATTGGGAGGGACAGTTCAGTGACTGTCCTTCCTGTTACCAGGCAACAGAGAGATGACTCTATCACTTTGAAAGCTTAACCTCCTGGCTGATGTAGCTGATGTAGACCATTGTTTTGGTACACTTGCACATATATATTTGTATTCAAACAGTGGAGGATGAAGTACCTGAAAGCCACACTTAGGTACAAGTATAGATATCTTACCTGAAAATGACTTTGGTAGAAGTTGAAGTCACTGATTAGAATATTACTTGAGTCAAAGTTAGGTATTCCGGGGTGCATTTCTAGTACAACGACGTAACTCACTGATTAACCACCATGGTACAATACATTGTTATGGAAACGAACTAGTCAGTCACAACTGTTTCCAGAACACGGTCGCATCTCCATCGTTTGAACCCCATTAGTTCAACAATTTAGGGCCATTGTTAATGACATCACACGCATGTGGTGGAGTAATAACTTCTGCTAATTAATTGTTTCGAGATTTCTGAGATGCTTTTGTACTGAACATGTCACCTGATGACTAATTTACAGTTTTTTCCCCCTGTCATTTTGCTTTATTTGATGTTTGATTCATCTTGGGTTTCCTCTTATGTCATACTCTGGGTTTCCCACACTCTTCAAAAACAGAGCATATCGAGGACGCGATAAAATGTATTGTTTCAAATGTAAACATATTGAAATAGATTGGAAAATATAGATTGTACTGCATGTTAGCTTGCTTATTGTGCCCAAAAGTATAATTTATTTTAGACCATATTTCTAACTACAGTAACAAGAAACTATGCTTCTAACCACAGGCTGAGAGCTGTAGTTCCTACCACGTATGTTTGCGATGCTGTTTGTGAATGTTCGTTTGAAATATGGTTTCGGGAAACACTGAATCGTTGAACTATGTTGGTAACAATGGAACTTGCGACCATAGTTAGTTAACAATGCTTTTTGGAAAACTCACTCCAGAATAGTATTGAATAGTAATGAGTGAGTCACTGAATCACTCATCCAACCGATTCACTCAAAAAGCTGATTCATTCAATAAATAAACACTATCCTGTGTGTTGCTCAGAGATGCAAAATAGTACTGAGATCTTTGTTTGGAACAATTTTCATAGGCAAAATTGAAATATAAAAACTTGAGTAAAGTACAGATTCTCCCAAAAAAAAATCCACAAGTACTTTAAAGAAGAATTATTACTTCATTACATTACACCACTGTATTCAAACAAGAACTGAACAGAGTCAGGCTTTTTGGCTTTTTCCTCTTCCGTCTCTCCCTCCCTCTGTCTTCAAGCTCCTTCACTGCACCTCTGGCTAAATGTCAGGGAAATGTCACATTAATTATCCTCCATGAGACTTTGTGTCCCATTCTGTTTTAAGCCCCTCCTTTTCTCCCTCTATTCTCACTCGAACAGGCTCTGTCTACGTCTGTCTCAAATCAGATTTTGCTGCATGGCCCAACCACACAATAAGATTATGTCAGACCGCTGTCATATCATTGCAAATTACCGCCTGGTCATATTTCATAGCTAGACTTCACCTTTTTGGCATTGAAGTCCTGCATTACCATGCTATTTAGTGGATGATAGTAGTGTACTAATTGATGGTGTTTAAAAAAATAGAAGATGGCATTTGCATTAAGTTAAGGACCTTGTATTTAGCTTCAGACAAGAATGCTGAGTAAGTAAATGTTGTTTTTGATTCAACTGTACATGCAGTTTATCACGTAATAGGCTCTCTATTCAGTGCCATTTATAACTGGTATTGATAAACTACACTGTAAATCTAGGTTATGCATCTGTAATCTATGCATTTTTAACACAAGTCTTCAATATGTGCATAGATGCCACAATGTCAAAAAAATAGCTGTAATATTCATAGTCTGTAAAAAAAAAAAAAAAGGGTAATATGATGGAATTTTATACATTTATTTTTCACAGATATTTTCCGTATTTTTTATTTGAAGATTTAAGTAAATGTTCATAAACAGTGAATGTCCTAAATGTTTTTCCTTTTGCTTTACATATATATATATATATATATATATATATATATATATATCTAGCATGAAAATTAGAATGATGACATAATCATTCATAAGGATTTTAACTGAAATTTTAAAAGTTAACAGCATATGAATATTACAGTATATTGTTGTAATTGTTGTGCCTGAAGGACCCAGACAGACAGTCTGCTGATATTAGAATATTTTCCACATGTAAGGAATTACAAATCATCCAAGATTAATTCCAGTTACAGGTGGTGCTGTGAGTTCATGCTATAAGCACAAAAAGGTCAAGACGGAGTACTTAGCAAATGCTCTTTTCAAAAAGTCCATCCAAAAAGCCCATCACGTATATGGAAGACCCACAGTTGTGACCCAGCCCTCTGCCTGAGGATGTGGATATTTCCTGATTCTCAGAGATGTCACAAAACACCAACCTTATTTACTATCTCCATTTCATATAAAGGGAAGTAATCACTTACTGGATGTGGTCAGGGACAGCCAATGTCCTTCCAGAAGCCCT
This sequence comes from Carassius auratus, assembly GCF_003368295.1. Lineage (NCBI taxonomy): Eukaryota > Metazoa > Chordata > Actinopteri > Cypriniformes > Cyprinidae > Carassius > Carassius auratus. Next base: position 5,639,243 of record NC_039273.1, read on the forward strand.
TGCAGCATTGAGATAATGGCAGTTACCTTCTGGTTTGCAAAGCCTTCAGTGATACTAGAGAGTAGATACGGGACATTTACGCAGGTCTAATATAACAATGACTTATTAAAAAATAAATAAAATAAAAACATATGGCACATTAAAAAAACTTTGAAGGTGACCCTGTTTATTGTGAGAAAGACAACTTTTTCCCTGTTTTAGTTAATACTACTGCAACTGTTTATGCATTATGTATGAACATGCATTTATGCATTATGTGAACATAAATATTATGTTCAAGGGACATTAATTCTTATGAGAGATACAGATAATAAGCCATCCTTTCTATCAATGCAACATTTATGAGGATATCTGTAAAGGTGTCTAATGTCAGGGTGGCTAACCCAAAAATAGAAATCAAAGAAAAGACACCACTTTTTGTGACCAGGGCTGGAATCAATTCCTTTAGACAGTTCAGCTTATAAAAGTTAAAATTATATCTCACTGCATTAACTGATAGGACTGAATGAAGTGAAATGAATTTGACATTCCTGATAATATTTCTAAAGCTCCACCCTGTACCATTAATCCAGTAGTCAAACAATGGCAAATGAGTAATTTGTGGGATTTATTAAACTTCACTGTTTTTGTGTAAGAGGTTAATTTAATAATAGGTCCTGGTATCAAAATTAGAACTATAGCTGGGTTTGATGTAACATGATTTGAACACTGCTGAAAGTGATAACTGGTATAATGCACTGTAAATATTACATACAGTTTCAACTTCAGATTTAACCACAAAAACAGCATCATGTATGTACTGAAATACTATTTTTGGATTTAAAAACATTAGCTCTGCTCAGAATGATCTTAGATGATATTAGAACACTTTTAAACAACTAGCTACACTGCTTCAATACAACAGTTCTATAAAAAAGAAGTTGAAGCTGCGGTAGGGAACTTTTGACGCTCTAGCGGTTAATAAACAGAACTGCTTGCGTCTTGTGGAAGAACATCGTAGCCGGAACTACTTCTCTCTGTTTATGTCTATGAAGAATCACAAAGGTACTGGGTTACTCCGCCGCGGTACCCCCGAAGCAATCTAAAATAGTCCGAATATAAACACTTATTATAGATGTACCCTAGTGATTCAGGACAAGCTAAAAACACTTATTATATACGTTTATTATATACGTTTTTCTACATTGTGAACACAAACAAAGTTACGGACCGCAGCTCTGATTGGTTGATTTCTTACCGGGAGCGGTCCGTAACTGCAAATGGCAATAGGAGCACTGGGAGGAGCCAGAGGAGCTTGATTTTTTTCACAGATTATCTGTCTCATATTCTACTGTCAGGACATAATGACAGGTTTAACAAATATGTAAAAAAATATATATTTACAAAAGTTACCTACAGCAGCTTTAAGTGTTTAGCCACAATATTAGTAACCTGAAAATAGTTCCAAACAAAACCGAAGCACAACCGTTTCAAAATTGATCAATAAACATCAGTACTATTTCCTTACTGAATGAATCACAGTTTTTGAAAGAATCAGTTGAATCGATGAGTCAGTTCCAGAAAGAGTAACCTGCTCACCATTGTCTTTGCAAACCTGCATACATTTCTTGCTTCAGGGGAACATAAAATATTTTGAATTCATATAGGAACAACATTATGGAAGAGTAAATAAGGGCGGGCTACCCCTTTAAGTTATTAAGTGTATATTATTGTTTAATAATATAATATAATGACAAGATTGTACATAAGGTTTTAGGTTTTATGTTTAGGTTTTACTGTATTTTGACATGCATTTTTTGTGTTGGACAAATATTGGAGAAAGTGGTGAAAGTTTGGTCAGCTTCACTGTGTTTAGTTATAGACTTTGATGTTGGAATTTAAAAACATTAATTTAGCAACTTCGTCAGCCACTCTGATTCTGCTGTTGTGTATTGGATTCCTTTTTCTCTTCACGACCCAACACTGACTTGTTGGTTCAGGAATAAAACAGAATTTAATAAACAAATAAATAATTCACAGTATATATGCTACTTTTTACTCTCAGCCTGGTCTTCTCAGTGACATTTGTTTGTATATTTCATATTATTTGTTTGGACCAGGATGGACACACAGATGGATGAAAACATCCAGAATGTGTTGCATTTTTTTCAATTAAAATTTGTAAATTCCTCGTCCTGTCATTCCAATGCCACTTCCAGAGAATACCATTAATTGTACATTATTTTAATTTTGTACTTCAGTAAACACTGAGAGTTAATGTATGAAAAAAGGAATATAAATAAATTATTTTGCCATGGAACTTGAACACTCATGTATTATTAGAAGGTGCTCTGCAGTTTTTGTGCTTCTGTCCATCATGATACAAGGGTCTTAACCTGTGGTTTGCTGCAGTTACTATCGCCTAATTACCTGTGACACAGAAGTTAGGATGCAGACTTTTTCTTGAGATTCACATACTCATGAATCACAACAATGTGTTATGAATCATCTAATGCTTGGTGAGCTTTATATCTAAATGCTAGAAGCCATGTGGCTTGTTATTGTGCAATCAGGTCTAATCGCCTTTCTGTCGCATCGCATTCACCTTATTTATGAAAGTGGGTCAAGTAAAGTGTCCTTCGTTGTTGAACTGGGCACTTCTTTGGTAAGATATGATGTGACGTGATTTCATAAAGAATAACACTTTAAACTGGCGCCAATTAGGTTTATGCATTGGAAAGCATTAAGAGAAAAATATGGTGTTGTTTTTTTAAGTAGATGACATTCGTTGAAGCTTGGGGCCCATAATCTTATTAATAGCAGCCCATATTTCTGCATATATAATTAATCATTCTTTAATTAAACCTCATTAGGAGGTGATTTGTTGCATTTAGGAGGCTAGGCAGTCTTGGAATCTAATGAATAGAGAAGTGTAATTATTTTGTCAGACCCATCAATGTAAGTTTTTGAAATGAGATGTGACTGCTGAGCTCTAGAGACATTTACCATCATCCACTAATTGCTTATCTCTGCAAAATAGTTATGCATCAGAAGGTTGTTTTCAACCTGGGCTAAGTCTAGCTCTTTTCACTCACACACACAACTACTGAAAACATGCCGCAAGTCAGAAATACAAGAGACTAATGTCTGTGTTTCTGCATGAACAGAAGCGACTTTTCTGGAGCAGCGTGTCTTGCTTTGACATTAGAAAACAGGTTTGTGCTACAGTTAAAGAAAGAGTTCATGCAAAAATGAATTTTTTGTCATATACTCACTCTCATCTCATTTCAAATCTGAGGTTATTTTTATTTGAGGAATAAGATAAAATATTGAGGGGAAAAACTTCCAAAGTCTTTGGAATCAATGTGATAACTTTAAAAACAGACAGAAGTTCGGAAGACTTTAGTTCATATTCATCATTGAAGCATGGAAGAGAATGAAGTCTTTAAGTTTGTTGTCTGTTGCCATACAGGTTTAGAACGACACAAGAGTTACAAACCCGATTCCAAAAAAAGTTGGGACACTGTACAAATTGTGATTAAAAACAGAATGCAATGATGTGGAAGTTTCATATTTCAATATTTTATTCAGAATACAATATAGATGACATATCAAAAGTTTAAACTGAGAAAATGTATCATTTTAAGGGAAAAATAAGTTGGTTTTAAATTTCATGGCATCAACACATCTCAAAAAAAGTGTGGCAAACGTCTGGGGACTGAGGAAACAAGTTGCTCAAGTTTAGGAATAGGAATGTTGTCCCATTCCATGTCCCTAGTTGCTCAGCTGTCTTAGGTCTTTGTCGCATCTTACTCTTTATGATGCGCCAAATGTTTTCTGGACTGCAGGCAGGCCATTTCAGTTCCTTGTTTTACATCTTTCTTTTACGCAGCCATGATGTTGTAATTGATGCAGTATGTGGTCTGGCATTGTCATGTTGAAAAATACAAGGTCTTCCCTGAAAGAGACGATGTCTGGATGGGAGCATATGTTGTTCTAGAACTTGGATATACCTTTCAGCATTGATGGTGCCTTTCCACACGCACTCATGCAACCCCATACCATCAGAGGTGCAGGCTTCTGAACTGAGAGCTGATAACGACTTGGGATGTCTTTGTCCTCTTTAGTCCGGATGACATGGTGTCCAAGTTTTCCAAAAAAGAACTTCAAATTTTGATTTGCGTCTGGATCAAGTTTAGATATGGTTTCTTTTTTGACCTGTAGAGTTTTAGCCGGCAATGGCAAATGGCACGGTGGATTGTGGTCCAGCAGCATTCCTGTATGTGATGCTGGGCCGTCTAAGAGCCCGATGATCATGGGCATACAGTATAGTTTTGCGGCCTTGACCCTTACGATTCTCTGACTCTTCGGATGATATTATGCAGTGTAGATGATAATAACTTAAAACTCTTTGCAATTTTTCTCTGAGAAACTCCTTTCTGATATTGCTTCACTATTTTTAGCCGCAGAATTGGGGGAATTGGTGAGAGACACTGCCACTGTAAGAGGCTCTTTTATACCCAGTCATGTTGCCAATTGACCTAACAAGTTGCAAATTGGTCCTCCAGCTGTTCCTTATATGTAAATTTAACTTTTCCGGCCTCTTATTGCTACCTGTCCCAAATTTTTTGGTATGTGTAGCTCTCATGAAATCCAAAATGAGCCAATTTTTGGCATGCCATTTCAAAATGTCTCACTTTCAACATTTGATATGTTATCTATATTCTATTGTGAATAAAATATACGTTTATGAGATTTGTAAATTATTCCATTCCTTTTTTACTCACAATTTGTACAGTGTCCCAATGTTTTTGGAATCGGGTTTGTAGTAAATTATGACAGGATTTAGATTTTTAAATGAAATGTTTAACTAAAGGCACTGGCATTAAGCCTGGCAGTTTGACCTACTGCAGAATTGTACATTTAGATTCTTTGCAAACGTGTTTGTTTGCCTTTTTATGCATGACTTTACATAATCAAATCTTTAAAGCAGCAGTGTGACTGCTTTAATCCATATGCAAAAGTAGCAAAATAGCAATTTAAAAAACAATAGCTGCATCCCAAGTGACACAATAAAACACTATGTACTATACACTATATGCTTATGTACTTAACTATGTAGAGTATGAATTATATAAGGTTATTTTGTCATTCATAATCTGAGTCTGATAACCCTTACCCATTCACTACATAATTACTCTACAGCTGCAACAGTTGAAGTGTCCAACATCCCACATTTATTTAAGTGCATCATCCGGGTATTTAAAATGCACTTTTTCTTTTGGAACATTCAGTGTGAATGCACTACTTGCACTGTTTATACTACATAGAATAGTGCATTAGTACATGATTTTGGACGCACCGGATACATTTTCTGATAAATTGCAAACTCCCGAAAGTTCTACATACAGTTAGTGTTAATCCATCCCTAATCACAGCATTCCCATTCACCTACACAAATGGCAGCAGAGCCTCTGTTGCCATGGCAAACCCCATCGGTTTCCAGGGCAATGGCTTGTGTCTCTGTGTTGAAGAAAGTGTATGTAGTGTGCAGTGAGTACATAATGAAGCTTACATTGATTTCCTAATTGAAATTTGCAAGTTTGACCAGCATGCTTAGCGGACTCAGTTTGTTTGCTATAATGGGATTTTGCAAACTATAGCAAGCATATTGGATTTTTTTTTTTTTTTTGTAGATTATTCATGATTTAATTTCTCTATATCATTAAATATAGGTACTGACCCGTTCGTTCTACATACTACATAGTCACTAACCTTGTAAGTGCTTACATTTGTAAGATAACTTAGATCAATACAATGTCTATTAATTCTTCAGCAGTTCATCCTACATTTTCGCTTACATTCTATACTCTACAGCAGAGGTCTCCAACCTTTTTTACATCACGGACCGGATACGTTAGGAAAGTTTTCTCGCGGACTTGCTGGACACATTTTATTTTTCTTTTATATTCTTTTGATCGCTATAAATATGTGATCACTGAGACTACCAAGTCTTCACAACATACACATGTACAAGGTACTGATTCTGTGCTGTATAGCATCGTTATACCAATACACAACAAATTAAGATAGACTGAATCGGCTCATGTTCACAATCAGCCCTTGTCGCCCTGTGCTATGTGTCCCTAGAGACAATATGTCAATACTGTCTCTATATACTGCCCTATCTCTGTCATCTGGGCTGGGCTCATGATTTCTTTTCGAGCATCTGCAATGCCCAAGGACAACACAACCTGTCAGACTGTTTCCAGTACTGCTTTGTTTTTTTTCTCTCATTGAAATTTGCTGAGTAGCAAGGAACCAAATGTGAACATATGGAATACCGTGCCAGTCATTTGATTGTTAGTTTACATGATGCACCAGCTAAAATGTAATACTCTAGTCTAACTTTACACATATCTTTTCACAGCATCACTACTGCGCTTCCCAGTGCATGTATTAAACTGCTGAAAGCTAAATCGTTCCAAGTGAACACATGGCACTCTCAAAATTTTTCAAAGAAGGTTCTTCAAAAGGTTTTGCCTGACTAACTTCATTCACACTCCCCAAAGCCCTCCCTCCAGAGACATGTCAGCTGATGAAAGCAATCCCAAAAGCGTAAATTGGCAGGCAGAAAGAGAGTTTTTGATCGGTTAAAGAACTGCAGGCCTCCATCCGAACTATTTATTGCTGTTTACAGAGCCTAGGGCTGTCACTAAGGGTGTGTTCACCCTTGTCACGTTTGGTTCGATTAAAACTAACTATGGTGTGATTGCTCTGTTAGTGCGGTTCACTGCCATACGATGGGTCTTAGTCCGCTTCCAAATGAACTCTGGTGCAGTTCAAATTAAATATGAACATAACACAGACCAAATACTTCTAAAGAACGAAAAACAGGAAGTAATGATTATGCAACATGATTTGATGAAACGGAACTTTAAATTGAACACAGCTTTTGTCGCAAGAGATATTTAACCCTCTGGGGTTCTTCGGTCATTTATGACCCGAAATTTTTTTTTTAAAAAATGTTACAAATCGTAGCTTCATCGGAATGGTCCGAAACTTGGTGACTTTTTTGGTACTTGGTATATGAACACCCCAAAAAATTGGGGACAGGATTTTAAAAGTCTAAGTGGTCGTAAAAAAAATAGTCACACTCAGGGTCTTCGGGTCAAAAATGACCCGACATAGGAAATGAATGGGAAATTTGCAAAAATATGAAAATACTGAGTTTTTTTGTGTGTACAATCTACAAATCAGCCACGATGCAGAAAAAAAGCATACAACAGTGAAGGGGTGAATCTCTAAAACATCAAGAGTGCAAAACAGACAAAAAAATTCACACACACACACACTTATACACACAAAAACACACACAAATGAAAGTATCATTGCAAAAGCTAATTTTGGGAAATGTGTGAAATAAAATAAATTATTCATCAATGTAAGAAATAAAGTGCACAGCAATAAAAGCATGAGGCTGTAAGCCATCAAGGTTGCAAAATAGACACACTCACTCACACACACACACACACACACACACACACACACACACACATAGGGAAATATGAGACTGGTGAAACTGTAACAGAGATATGTGAGAATATGTGAAATAAAATCAATGAATCAAATAAAGGGGAGACATTGGATCCAAAATGCAAAAGTCACACACCATGTCTCTCTCTTGAACACACACACACACACACAAACACACAAACACAAGCACGTGTGCACGCACGCACGCACACACGCACAAACAGAGTAAGGTCAAAGGATGGAATTCTTCCCTAGTAACCTCCAGGCCTATTCGAGCGACCCAGGCCCAGCGTGACACTTTTTTTATTTTTCTATTTTCCATTTACATGTACTGTTTGAAAATGATTATACGTTTGCTGTTATTTTTGTTTTTTGTTCATAATTGCTGTTGGCAATTTTGAAGAGTTACTGTTCATTGAATTGCAAAAAATAATTTTAATGGAAATGTTTATAATAAAAGGTAAATAAAAATATGTTATGATTTAAATAATGTAATTTTTTTTATTAAGTTAGAATTAAAACAATGGGTAACAGAATGCTTTCCATTTGTTCTCTTTCTAGTGCAATGTTCAGGTTTGACTGTATTATAAAGTAAAACTGGCACTTGAAATTACCATTTAAATCAACCAAACAAACAAAAAAAAAAAAAACTTGACAAAAATAGTCTTTGAGAATCTGTGATTATATATTAAAATCCACAACCTGAAATAAATAGGCAAATATGTGCAAAAATCACTAGAATTCACAAGCCTTTCTACAGAGAGCTGTACATTCTCTCTAGTGGTAAAAATGTGCTATTGCATGATAAAAATGCTTAATTTGTCCACCAGATGGCACCAATCTAATTTCAAAAATTGTTTTCTATAGGCCTTGGCTGTACTTTAAAATAAAATACAGCATTAATAAAAATAAAAATAAAAATACATATATATATAAATTTTCTATTATATTCAATGGGAAAAAAATGGATCATAATTATTGCATAAAAATTCATTATTCATTATTATTATCATAAAATTATCTCAAAACACAAAAAAAGAAAGAAAAAATATTATTGAACAAAAATACATTTGATTGATTTTACTGAAAAAAAGTATACCTGAATCCCGGCCTCTGGGTCATTTTTGACCCGAAGGTCCTGAGTGTGACTCATAAATGAAGAACCCCAGAGGGTTAATTCAACCTAGCAATCATCGGACCAGGACCAGATGTATCGTTTTCTTTTTAGGTCCTGACCAAACTAACCAAGAGAACCAAAATACAAATGTGAATACACCCTAATACAGCTCTGATTTCTCAGGACACCTATTTGAGTGATATCTGTCAGGTAGAAGGGACAATTCACGTGATATTCTAAAAAAAAAAAAAAAAACGCCTACAGCGTACGCCTTTAATCTGCCACCTCCAGAAATGTGAGAACTTGCATAATGCATAATAGTTTTTTTTTTTTTTTTTTTGGTGTGTAAAATCACCCTTGAAAATAAACAGAACCAGCAAATCCAATACAGATGCACAACTTTGATGAGTAATATTTTTGTGCACACAAAAAGCTACTGTATATTACTGTCAAGAGCAATATGTAATAGAAGACCTACAATAAAATTAAAGGGCTTTCTCTAGCATGCTTAAATGTTGTTTTCTCACAATCTTGTTTAACCTTTTCATATGACATTAGACATAAGGTCTATGTGATGTTGATGCATTAAGAAAATCTAAAGAGTCCCTTTACTGGCCTTCATGATCCTACCCAAAAAGGTATTATGTTGGTATACAGTTTAGCCTCGTCAGTATGTTGTATATGTCGTTTAGAGGTAGAAAAGTATGGAATATTGAGCATTTTGTAGTGTAAAAAAATAATGATCATCATTATTTGTTATACATTTAATATATATATATATATATATATATATATATCCATTCATTTAATATATAAAAGAAAAAAACTATTTTAATATATATTAATAGAAAAAATATATAATTTTTATTTTAGTGAAAATTATTTAATATTTTCATAAAATAATTTACATTCCTCAATCTAATTTTCATTCATACATTTATATACATTATCAACAAACTCTGCTATTCACAATGTATTTTTGTATTGCCTTTTCTGCAAATTATACATGTAAGGCACCTCACAAGGTTTGAAAAAGCTATATAGAAGAGCTCAGTGCTCTTCTTTTAATGTGAACCGGGTATATTAGCAGACACATCTTGTATGTCAGCGATTATGAAATGATCAGAAAGTTCCGGAATACAAGAGTAGGCTAATCTAGGGAGAGATAATCAAAGTGGTTTCATTCAGTGTATCACAGAGGAACATGGTGTCTCATTCTACTGATGTCTTTCCCAGGCCATTAATACTCTATTGAGACATGAGCTTGACTGAAACAGGAACAGACTGTAAGTGTGTGATAAACAGAGGAAGGTGTAGGCCTACGTGTGTGTGGGGGGGGGGAATTCATAATATGAATTCTTTAGTATCTACTGTTTAAGGCCCAGTTTACACTATTTCATTTTAAAACACATAACTTTTGCTACGGTTACGCCTAGCGTTTACATTACTCCTGCGTTTTCCACATTTGAAAATGAGATGCCACTTGACCCTGTTTTAGTTTGAAAACTCAGTGGTTGCATTTCAGTGTAAACAGACCAAAACAGAGACTTTCGGAAATGATGACGTGGCTGCCCACGTGATCTCTATGTATACTTGATTATGTCAATTACAGTATGTCGCTGTTTTTGTTTTGGCATGACTCCCAATCGACATTTTCAGCAGCCTTGTAATCATTAGGCAAGGCAAGGCAAGTTTATTTATATAGCACAATCGTAATTCAAAGTGCTTTACATAAAAGAAAGTAAGTAAAAAAATGGAAATGATTTAGAAATTGACTAATTTAAAATTAATTTAAAACAAGTAGAAATAGAAAATTATTTAACATTTAAATAAAGTGAATACGTAAAATACAGTGCAATCAGTTCGGACATCTCACAGTGCTCATTCAACAAATGCACAGCTAAACAGATGGGTTTTTAGTCTAGATTTAAATGTGACTAGTGTTTTAGCACATCTGATCTCTTCTGGAAGCTGATTCCAAATGCGGGCAGCATAGAAACTAAAGGCGGACTCCCCTTGTTTTGTGTGAAGCCTTGGTATTTCTAACTGACTCGATCCTAGTGATCGGAGTGGTCTGTTAGGTTTATATTCAGTGAACATATCTGCAATGTATTTTGGTCCTAGGTCATTTAGTGACTTACAGACGAGTAAAAGTACATTAAAATAAATCCTGAATGTAACTGGAAGCCAGTGTAAGGACCTGATGCTCAGATTTTCTGGTTCTAGTCAGAATCCTGGCAGCAGTGTTCTGGATGAGCTGCAGCTGTCTAATGGTCTTTTTGGGAAGGCCGGTGAGGAGCCCATTACAATAGTCAACCCTGCTGGTGAAAAAGGCATGAACAAGTTTCTCCAGGTCTTGGCTGGAAACAAAACATCTAATTCTTGCAATGTTTTTAAAATGATAATATGTTACTTTACTTACTTTGAGCAACAATTCCACCTCATCATCTGTCCACACAAAGACATCCTCGCCGTCATGCTCATTGTTGAACCTGCCAGTGATTTACGCGCATGCCCAGTTTGCATGAATGGTCACGTGACATGCGTTTTCGGGTTATGTAGTGTAGACAGAAATCGTTTCTGAAACGCAACTGAAACGCCAGTGTAAATGTGGAATGTTTTAATTCTAAAACGGCATTTAAAAAAAATGAAAACGCACTAGTGTAAACGGGACCTAAGAAAACCCATTTCTTTTTCTATTGCACAGAAATTCCATTCAAATGAGCGACGGGCTAACAAATCACAGGAATGGCAAATAGAAAGAGAATGGGGTTCAACAGTTTCCCATCCCATGTAATCATTTGATTCTGTCCCTGCCACTTGGCTTGTCATGTTTATAGTGACAGGTAGCTCTCACTGTGCTACATTACAGTCAGTGCAATCAATAGAAATGACTGTAAGACACACTACACAAGGCCTATTGAAGCACATAGGGCATCTTTAGTGCAGACCCTTCTCTGGGTGTCAGAGATTGGATTGCCACTGGAATGGATTTGACAGGGAAGCAAAGGACAGGGGTAAAAAAATAAAATAAAATGGCACTCAAGAATGGGAAACGTTTATCAAAACCAGTATGTGATTCTAAGGCATATGCAAGAGCGAATGACCATCAAAGAATTTGACTAGAACCAGACTCACAAATGAAAGAAGGTCTTTATATTTTACAACTGTTAGACATTGTACAGAATGTTCTTAGAAAAACAGTGACACTTGTGCTTACCGCTCAAAATTTGGAGGCCAGAAAGATTTTTATTTCTTAAAAAAAATCAATGCTGTTTTTCAAAAAGGATGCATGACATTAAGCAAACATGACAGACAATTTCTTTTTTCTTTTTTTGCATTACACACTAAGCTATGTCAAAGCGATTTAATAATGCGACTGCACTCCGTATACTATAAGTTATACATTAAATATCAGCAAATGTCAGTTTCCTGTAAATGAGCCTTAGTTATGCTTGTGTAAGCACTTATGTAGGTTCCATGTGGAAAATAACTGAGACTTATCTCGGAGATGCATTAAAAAATCATGTGAATGCTGTGGTGTGCCTCTCTTAATTACCTTTTCCCTTGACCTAAGTGTAATCCTGAACACTATCTCTTTGTTGCAAGGTGTCACTGCCTTTAAACTTTAAACATTCAGGTCAAGAGTCAAATTACATGTTAACTTGTGCTGCTAGCTGACTTTTGGGAGTGTACACACCAACTGCACGTCTTGTCCAGGGTTTAGTCTTTTACATTAGGATGTGTAGCTGCTCTCCACTTAACTTTTCATCTTCACCTTGTTTGCGTTTTTGTTTTCGTACATGCCTTCACCACTGTCTGCTTTTCCATTGAGACACACGTGCGCGCACACACACACACACACATGCATTCTTTTCACTCTCCCATCCCTGCAATGTTAAAAAGTGTGTCGTCACTGTCACCATAGCAACTGTGTCTTGTGCGACGCTTGAACGCACAGCTGTCTCTGCCAGGATAAGCAGTGGCGTGTGTATGTGTTCACTTTGTATACCGCTGTTTTTTGCTTTGTGTTTGATTCTTTGTGACAGCATCGTATGTGAATTGTATGAATACATTTGTGTGGTCGGGTGTGTGACAACTGAGCGATGCAAAACTGTGTTTGTGATAGACATGTGTCTGATTTCTCATCATTTGATGTTCCTGAATGACACACAAATGAGAGATGAGATATATTTGGTCGAACCATTCGTATTGCTCATACTTGGTTTAGGGACCTAATTGTTAAAGACAAGATGACAATTCTGTCATCGTTTACTCACCCTCAATTCATTTCAGTCTTTCGGTGGAACACAAAAGAAGATATATTCTGAAGGATGCTGAAAACCAGACCATTGTATGGTTTGTATGATCAAAAATAAAATGACAGTCAAAACTGTTTGGTTACCAAAATTCTTCAAAATGTATTATTCTTTGGGTGAACTATCCCTTTAAGTATTGCATTTCACTGTGTAATTCATCCTGCGCTGGTTTAACTACAGGCATGAATGATACTTCAAATAATCCGGCTTGCGGAAGACAGGTCTGCTGTTACGTTTCAAAGCAATCAGATTTAGGATTTCACATTAAAATAGACAAAAATATTTCATAGCCACGCATCAAAGGAGAAACTAAAGGCAAAAGTAGTGACCTGAACATCATACAGACTTATGGGTCAGTGAGCAGCCACCTTACAACCACAAGAACTCTCTAGAAAATGCATTGCAAAAAACGAAAGAAAAAAAAAAAACTCAGAACACCACAGCAATGACCTGGAAACCACCTACAACATCTTGGCTTCACGGAAATGACATTTGCACAGGCAATATAAAAAAATGCTGAAATCTAATGCTTTTTCCTAATTGCCTACAATGAAATGTAACATAATTAAAACAAAAATTGGAGCATGAAATATTCCCACATGCTGTCTGCTGGATTGTCGTCTGAGGGGTGTGTGTTCCTGTGTATTCTGAGAGAGGACTCCTGTACGATTCCCAAAGCTGCCCGTCTATAGCTATTAATAACTATGTCAGGGGCTGGGCAGGTTTATATATAGACTTGGTGACTGGATTTTCCCTCTCATTGCAGCCAAATGAATAATGAACGAAAAAAAAATAGGGCTCTGCCAAGGACCAGTCACTCAGGTCATCTAGCTCTGTGTCTTTATGCACACACACGAGGACACAGCTGTTGCTGATGAATCTCAAGGGCTTCACAGATACAGCCGAACCTTGTCTTCCAGCTCAGGTCAAAGCTGTTCCAAAAGACAAACAGGAGACAAGGACGATTCTTCAAGGGCAGTAACTTAAAACGGAACGATTCATAAAGCATTTTTTAATTATTTGTCTTGCATTGATATGTGTGCGTGCATTTGAGTGCTTTGTCATGCCATCGTTTGGTGGAAACTGTAGAAGACATGGTCTCTTCTGGTAACCATGGTGACAGTGTCACTTTCAGAGGGACGTGAAGGCGTGTTCGGCAACTCTATCAGAAGCTCATCTTTTCCCCGCTCCCCTTACAACAACCCACAACAACGGCAAGTCTGGGTCTGTCTGGATTCACACATTGTTGCATTTTTTAAATGATTGTTCACAATCACATAACTGATAATGAAGGAATGGAAATGGAAACTTAAGCAGAAGTTTAACTAGGAAGACTTAATGCTATGTCACGCATTAGAATTAGATCTATTTTAGATTAGATTGACGTTCCCTTCCATACTCTCCACCACCACATTGGCTCTGTCCATACAAGGGGTAGGTTCCGCACCTCCCTTTGTCTCGCCAGTAATAGCCAAATCTTCAACCTACAGATTGGGTCTACACCAAAGAATTCAGTTTTTTATGTCTTGGTTTTGTAAAATAAATGATTTCGAATCGTATCACCTCCCCGAGTCTTTCTGCTAGAACTAACTAGAAGAAAAACTCCTAGCCATGATGCTAGGTCAAAATCATTGCTACCTACATATATATATTCAACAGTCTCAAAGGTGCTGTAGGGAACTTTTGTAAAAAAATATTTTTTTACATATTTATTAAACCTGCCATTATGTCTTGTCTGTAGAATATGAGACAGATAATCTGTGAAATAAAATCAAGCTCCTCTGGCTCCTCCCAGTGTCCTATTGCCATTTGCAGAAACTCCATCGCTCCCGGTAAAAAAATAACAGAGCTGCGGTCCGTAACTTTGTTTGTGTTCAAAATGTAGAAAAATTTATATAATAAGCGAGTACACAATGAATCCATTTTCCAAACCGTGTTTTAAGCTTGTCCTGAATCACTAGGGTGCACCTATAATAAGTGTTTATATGTCAATGGGATATATTGTTATTGGAGCCGTGGCCTAACATTTATAGCACATGCTCTGATTGAGTGCAAGTTCAAATCTGGCTTGTGACATTTTCCATTTTGTTCCACATAATTTCCCATTCTAGTTCCAGTAGTATACTAAAGGCCAAAAAGAAACAGCACAGGTTGTTAAATCTTCCAAGAGGACAAACCCATAACCTTAAAAAAAAAAAAAAAAAAAGATTTGATTTTACCCAGTATGAATTAAAATTACAAAATCGATAAGTACAGGATTGGCAGCTGTCATTTCCCTTCTTCAGACCACTGTATGTTTGTTTGAGGCAACCAGTATGGCATGGTGTTGATGCTGATGATAAGAGGGCCAGAGACTTCTACACTTTTCAAGTAAAACCTCTTCATGTGACTGCCTCCTGCTGAGCTTGAAGAAGGTTGCCATGACAATGCTGCAGCAGTGGTTGAATGTCAGCGGTCAAGGTCAAAGAAGTTTTCACTTAAGAGTCACAGAAACGTCTGCACGAGTATATTATGCAGGCTCATATTTAAAAATGGTGATAAATAAATATAATGATAAATTAGTATGTGGTCTAGAAAAACACTCAAGGCAACTTTGTCTCTTTAAAAACAAACAAGTGCAGAGTGTGCATCATAAATGGCTCTCAGTTGTCAAGTAACCATTAAGTAGAGAGTACTTTGGTGTACAGAAATTCTCTTAGTTTGGACACACCTTCTCATTCAAAGAGTTTTCTTTATTTTCATGACTATGAAAATTGTAGATTCACACTGAAGGCATGAAAACTATGAATTAACACATGTGGATTTATATACATAACAAAAAGTGTGAAAAAAATAAAATATGTCATATTCTAGGTTTTTCAAAGTAGCCACATTTTGGCATTCTCTTTATGAGCTTCAAGAGGTAGTCACCTGAAATGGTCTTCCAACAGTCTTGAAGGAGTTCCCGAGAGATGCTTAGCACTTGTTGGCCCTTTTGCCTTCTGTCTGCGGTCCAGCTCACCCCTTGACCATCTCGATTGGGTTCAGGTCCGGTGACTGTGGAGGCCAGGTCATCTGGCGCAGCACCCCATCACTCTCCTTCTTGCTCAAATAGCCCTTGATGCCTTCAGTGTGACTCTACAATTTTCATAGTCATGAAAATAAAGAAAACA
This sequence comes from Carassius auratus, assembly GCF_003368295.1. Lineage (NCBI taxonomy): Eukaryota > Metazoa > Chordata > Actinopteri > Cypriniformes > Cyprinidae > Carassius > Carassius auratus. The sequence goes on from NC_039273.1 coordinate 5,655,346, forward strand.
ACACACATCTATAAATGATAGTCTATATTTTTCAAAAGATTTCCTACGAACTCCTATGAACTATGAATCTTCTAAATATCTACAATTATTTTTAGAATACTATTTTTGTGTCACGACACATGATTGACTTCCTATACTGCACAGATTAGGATTTGGCAGACAGTTAAAAATAAGAGAATCTGAGCTGGGCTGCCAGTTTACATATATAGAAAACTGTATCTTTTTTAAATCTAACTTTACTTACTTTACACTGTACATTTTTAAAATAGAAAAATATAAATTGTGTTTTTATTATGAAACTAAAAGCGTCGCTCTCAAAAATGCGGAGTAGGCTTTTAAAAACTCTTTTGAATGAGCTGTTTACTTTCACATTTTCGATTTCGCAATCACACATGCTCTTTGTAAATGAAGATCTGATATTGTCAGTGAGCTCAGGATCTGTTTAGCATCAATTTTTAAAATAGAGAAATATAAATTCGTGTTTTTATTATGAAACTAAAAGCGTCGCTCTAAAATGCGGAGTAGGCTGTTACAAACTTTTTGAAATGAGCTGTTTACTTTCACATTTTCGATTTCGCAATCACAACATGCTCTTTGTAAATGAAGATCTGATATTTGTCAGTGAGCTCAGGATCTGTTTAGCATCAAATCCTCCATTATGATCTGGTCAGCCATTCTCTCCTCTCAACCCGTGATCAGTGAAATCTGACTCCTACAGCTCGTCTTGGATGCAGGGTTGTCAAGTTTTGTTTTCTTTTTCCCTTATAATTGGGCTACTATTAAACTGTGGCCATCGGTTGATTTTCCCCTGTGGGTTAACGGTGTTTATGATCAATATGCATAACAGTGACTGTAAATTATGTATTTTAGATATGGAAAATAAATATTTTGGGTTTTGATATGGTCATTGCGTCACATGGTCACTTTGGGCATTACTTTAACTACCACCCAACCATTGCTGTGACCACAGTACTGAGATAAAGGATCTGTACGATGCTGAAGTTACTGCAGGAGGGATAAAAGAAATAAATAATTTTAAATGTATTTCAGCATTATCGTTTTTATTGTAGCAGCGTGTTTTAATCTCTACAATATAAAGTTATTGTAATCCAATAAATTGCACTCAGACCCAGAGGATATGACTCTTTTAAGATGAAGGCTGCATTTCCTATAATGCTGTCTCTTAGTGCGCTACGAAGACTATATAGCCACGTTTCCACCGCAGGAACTTTACCCAGGAACTAGGGACTTGGTCCGGTACTTGGTGTGTTTCCACCGCAGGAACCAGGAACTAAATAAAAGTTCCGGGTAAAAAAATGCGCCCCAGAAAGTCCCTGCTGGCGAGGTGGTACTTTTTTAAAGTTCAGGAACTTTCGGGGGCGGGACTTTGGCGCTAAACATCCTGATTGGTTGAGTTGACGCAGCATTGGTTGAGTTCAACCACCATTTATTCGGATCAACATTTTCAAAATATTACTGTTATTGTGTCATGAAATGTAATTTTAAAAGTATTTCAGGCGAGAATGTAGTTGTTTAAAACTCAAATCTGTTGTTTATTTATAAAGACAGCGCCTATTTAAAAATGTGTTTCGCCGATCTCTGAGACGGTGAGCTCCACACGATCAGCGAGAGCTCAGTGATCATCTATCCGCCGAGAAGCAGCCTCACCTTGGATAGACCTTCTGATATGTGCCGCTGGCTCTGATGTGTCTTTAGTGGTTAAACATAACATATAATTCAGCTGCGGGGTAAATCTAACAGGTTTTCTTTGGTCTGTATTCAATTTATCTATATGTTAAAATGAAAATAAAAAAGGCAAGTCTATATAATATTTCGTTTCATTGTAATGGCTGTATATAACGTTACACTTATCCCTGAACTAAGTACATTTCTGCAGCTGTTATTATGTTTAAATGAAAACGAAAGGAGGCAGTGGTATTTTATATCCTATTTCGTTTTATTGTAAATGTACTGAGGGGAAAATTGCAGTAGCCAAAGCGATCTGAGTTCACGCAGCATTGGTTGAGTTCAACCACCATTTATTTGGATCATTTTCAAATATTACTGTTATTGTGTCATGAAATGTAATTTTAAAAGTATTTCAGGCGAGAATGTAGTTGTTTAAAACTCAAATCTATGGTTTATTTATAAAGACCGTGCCTATTTAAAAAATGTGTTTCGCCGATCTCTGCGACGGTGAGCTCCACTCGATCAGCGAGAGCTCAGTCCTCATGTATCCGCCGAGATGCAGCCTCAAATCGGCTAGACCTTCTGATATGTGCCGCTGGCTCTGATGTGTCTTTAGTGGTTAAACATAACATATAATTCAGCTGCGGGGTAAATCTAACAGGTTTTCTTTGGTCTGTATTCAATTTATCTATATGTTAAAATGAAAATAAAAAAGGCAAATTTATATAATATTTCGTTTCATTGTAATGGCTGCATATACACATATCCCTGAACTAAGTACATTTCTGCAGCTGTTATTATGCTTAAATGAAAACCAAAGGAGGCAGTGGTATTTTATATCCTATTTCGTTTTATTGTAAATAGGAAAATTGCAGTAGCCAAGACGAGCTGACTGAAGTTATCAAGTACGCTGCTGTTTATAGATTTACCGGACTTGCGTCGTCGCGGACATCACACTCCCGAGTCGAATGCACAAAGTCTGAACTAACTACCGAGGATGCACGTCCAAAATCAGCGTACTTTAAAAAAACAAACAAATCAGCAGTACTTTGTATTGAGAAACGCGCGCAGACCTACGTCAACATCTTCCCGGTACTTTACACCGCGGTGGAAACGCAGAAAGCAACAGGTCTGGGGGGAAAAAAGTTCCTGGGAAAAAAAGTTCCTGGTAAAAATGTTCCGGGTAATTTCGGTGGAAACGCGGCATAAGTCTTAGGTACGTCTAAACTAATGGTACAGTATACCTGTTCTATGCATGTTACCCAAACTATATTTTAGGAGGCTGCTTAAATCCCCTTTATGGCATGACCTGCAGTGAACAGCAGCTTTTGAACCCTTCATACGCTTGTTTGTGTATGCGCGTGTTTGTATGCATGAGTATATTTGTTGTGTGTCTCAAGAGAACATAATTTGTACATGCTCATAGGAGCACCCCACTGGATGTGATAATGAGCTGCTCACCCGAGATTTCTCCCTGTGCATCCTTAGCCATCTCTAAACAGGGAGTTGAACCTGTTATGCCTTCCTCAGCTTGAGTGTGTACAGGCATTATTTACAGATTATCACTTGGTCAATGACTCAATTGATTGCACACTGAGAATTTGTGCTGAAGCCTATTTTTAAAATGTATTCCCCATTTAAGATTCATTGTCACTGAAGCGGACTGTATTTTTTTAGTTGCCCCTTTCACTTTTTAACATTAAGAATAATTTTTTATGCACCTGCACATGTTTGACATACTGTAAAAGGCCAAGAAAATGACCTAAAAAGGATTTCATAGCTTCAGGGTTCAGAATCTCAGAGCTGGAGTAAATTGTTGTTGCTCAGTGGTTGCTCTTTCATAACTCAGGAGACGTAATGGACTTGCCGCATATGTGTCTTTAATTTAGGTCAACAATTTGTCTCCATTTGGCTCCCGAAATAATAGAGGAGAATTGTTTGAGTTGAAACTAAACATATTCAAATATCTGTCTTTTGTCTGCAAAAACATGACAATGATGAGATCTTGTCTGAAATCTAAAGGAAACGAATGAGATAACTACAGTCTTCCACAGGATTTAATATTATTGCTCTGTAGAAGAAAAACTGAGATATTAAAGACAATGCATGTCATTTTCCTTAAGGGAATTTTCACTTTGTTCTACTCTAATCATTTGTTTTTTATAGAGGAGATTTAATTGCAAGAACTACAATGCTCACCAGTTCTGACCCATAAAAAACTTTATAGCAACAGAATGCATGCTAATGACATCACAAATATCCAGCCAATATTATTGCCTTTTATCAGACAGTGAGGTTAAAACAGAAGGGGGATGGGAGCTCCAGTGTGACTTGGAGATTGTGGTTGCTGATACTGGTGTGTAAATAGTGCTGTTGAAGCTCTGGCAAGCTTTAATAAAAGGCTAATCTTTGTTGTTTATAGGTTATGGGCTGTTTTTAATCTTCTTACTGTTTTCAACTTACCCTCATGACTCACGTGACTGCAGGGTATCATCTCTTCTTAGACATATTAATACACACAGAAAAACACCTACAAATGCAATGAGTCACATATGATTTTCCATACTATTCATATGAAGGCGAGTCATTTGATAATGCAGACAAAAAGAGATTAGCAGGCTAAAATAAGAAGATAAAGGAAAAAGTTATTCTGTCATGTCTTAGCTTCACACCAACAGTGTGGCTGTAAGTGACCAGTTTCTCCTTCACAAATAGTGTGTATATGAGACAACATTTATGCAATATTTAAAAGGATACTCCACACCAAAATGAAAATTTTGTCATTAATCACTTACCCCCATGTTGTTCCAAACCCATAAAAGCCTTGTTCATCTTCGGAACACAATTTAAGACATAGACTGTCAAGTAAATAACACTGTCAAGGTCCAGAAAAGTATGAAAAGCATCGTCAGAATAGTCCATCTGCCATCAGTGGTTCAACCGTGACATTATGAAGCAACGAAAATCATTTTTGTCTGCGAATAAAACAAAATGAATAACATGAGGCTAAGTGATTAATTTTCATCCAAAATTTTCATTTTGGGGTAGAGTAACCCTTTAGGCATACTTCATTGTAATACCCAAAACTGGCTCACAACTTGTTGCCACTACCATGCTTTGCTTTAGAAAAAGTCAAAATGCAATCTTTCAATATAATGTTTTAGTCACATTGCCAATACTGAACTGAGTTACTCCAGGCTTTTACCATAAGTGTCCTTCTTCTTTCTACTCCCCCAAGGAGTCTATGAAGAGATTTTTGAGAGTTGCTTTGTCCAAGTTTCTCTTTCTCAGCCATAGAGCTCTGCAACTCGGTCACTGTTTAGGTTTTGTTCATTTCTCTGACAATTGTCCTTCTTGTTGAGTTATTTGGTACGAAAGCCTCTTAGTTGGCTTGGTAGAGTTAGGACTGTATCATGTTTTTTGCCATTTTTTTTGTAACAGATTTATATTGTTCTGTGGGAAGCATGTTTCCACAAAGGGTTTTAGCAAATTACAACAGTGGTATAATCTCTTTCTCACTGTCACAAATAAAAAAAAAAATATTGTCAGTCATTATGCTTTACCTAAACCTGACTCAAGTGTTCTTTGTTTCTTGATTTTCTAAAGATATTCAAATACCCAATTTAATTGTTTAGCTGATAGTTTATTAATTTGCAAGTTATTTTTAATAGGGGTTTTAGTGTAGTTTTCTGTCACGATAATTAGACTTTGTTGGGGATTTTTAAGGGGCATTTGTCTTACCAACTTCTTGTTTTACTGGTTATTGCATGACATGTTCCACAAGATTTCTGTATTTCTCAACAACCCTCAGCCCTCTCAGCATTACTCATTCATTTACTACTTTATACTGCCTTGTTGACCTAGCAACACAGGTAAAGCCATTATTATGCAATATCTTGACATTCACTACTCAGCAGTAAGTATAAAGGTATAGATTGTATGTAGATGATATGGCTGACAATGTAGTTGTCTAACCAGGGTTTCTGGTGTAAAGCATGTTTCTACAAGCATTTTAGCTAATTACATCAGTGGTATTATCTCCTGCTCACAGTCACAGATAAAAATGTATCGTCAGTCGCTATGATTTACCTAGACCTGACTCATCACTTTTTTTCAAGATCATTCTCTGTTGGCCTCACTTTAATTAATCCTGACGATGCACCTACAGTATAAATTAAAGAAGGACTCCTTAGTGGGAACTTTATATACAGTGCCACTGTGCATTTCATCAGACTTTTAGTGCAGTTGTCTTGGTTTAAGTACCATTGTTGGATTTCTCTTATAGTTAGTAGATGAAAATTTTACAAAGTATGAATGATCTGTCAAGCCATCACTACAATGGTATATCCAGTGTTGATTAATATGTACGAGGACATAAGATACAACATTTTCTTTACTATGACGGCTTTTTCTTATGTTATAATGGTGGATTTCTTGTTTCCTTTTTTGTTTTTCAGATCTTGGCCATCATTTCTATTCTATTCATCGTGCTCTCCACTATCGCTTTGTCTCTTAACACCCTCCCAGAGCTGCAAGACACAGACGAGTTTGGTCAGACAACTGATAATCCCCAGCTGGCCCATGTGGAGGCGGTGTGCATTGCTTGGTTCACAATGGAATATCTTCTTCGCTTCCTTTCCTCACCAAACAAATGGAAATTCTTTAAAGGTCCTCTCAATGTCATTGACTTGCTGGCCATCCTACCGTATTATGTCACCATATTCTTGACAGAGTCCAACAAGAGTGTGCTGCAGTTTCAAAATGTACGGCGAGTGGTGCAAATCTTTCGAATCATGCGGATTTTGCGCATCCTCAAGTTGGCACGTCACTCCACTGGTTTGCAGTCTCTGGGCTTCACACTACGACGGAGTTACAATGAGCTGGGCCTGCTTATCCTATTCTTAGCAATGGGAATCATGATCTTTTCAAGTCTAGTTTTCTTTGCAGAGAAGGATGAGGATGACACCAAGTTTAAGAGCATCCCTGCCTCCTTCTGGTGGGCCACTATTACCATGACCACTGTAGGATATGGGGACATTTACCCCAAGACACTTCTGGGTAAGATCATTGGTGGTCTCTGCTGCATAGCAGGAGTTTTAGTTATTGCCCTACCCATTCCCATCATAGTCAACAACTTCTCTGAATTCTACAAGGAGCAGAAACGCCAAGAGAAGGCCATAAAGAGACGTGAGGCTCTAGAGCGAGCCAAACGCAATGGCAGCATAGTGTCCATGAATGTAAGAGAGGCATTTTCCCGTGGTGCAGAGCTTCTAGATGTGGTGGTCAAGGACAAGGGTGAGAGAACCCAGGACAACCACCTCTCACCCAGTCGATGGAAATGGTCATCCAAGCGGGCAGCTTCAGAAACCAGTTCTAATCGGTCCTTCAACCCAGACCAAGGTTCTCCTAGCAAGGCGAGAGCTTCTAGTCCACAAAGGCTTAATGCACAGAAACTAGAAGAGATGTACAACCAGATGGCAAAGACTCAGTCACAGCCCAACCTGAACACCAAAGACAGAAACTCATCCAGAGCAGGCCGTAGAAGGGATGAAATTGAACTGGAAGCCTTGCCAGGTCAAGGAGTTGACCCACTGATTGGGGGTCGTGAAGGGGTGGTAGACATGAAAAGTTTGTCAAGTATTGACAGTTATATCAGCTGTGCAACAGACTTCCAAGAGAACCCACGATTCCCCTACAGTCCGGCAGGAGGTCTATCCTTCCCAGAAAGCTCTCGGTTCTCCCACAGCTCTGTTTCTGGCCTCTCTGGTCGGGTCAGTGCTAATCCAAGCCTGCAGACCACCTTGGAGCATGAGACTATGCTCACACCACCATGTTCTGGTGCTAAACCTCTCAACAACGAGGGTTTACGGCAACAAGGACTTCTTGGAAACTCTCAGAAAATGCATTCGGTTAGGGTGAATTATCGCAATTGTGGGGAGGCCAGCCCATCAGGTGGTGCTCTGTCTGATTGCTCTATTCTATCTGACCACTCCATCCTAAGCCCAGAGGTGTCAGTCTACACAACAGCCAGCAGCAGGACTCCACCTAAGACACCTGAGAGAAAGGCACTCACCCCTACAGTCTTCACTTTTCATGACTCATCTATCAGCAAGTACATCGATGCTGACACAGATGATGAGGAGCTCTTGCGTGAAGGTGGCCCATCGGAGTGTCTACTGGGTGGCCTGAGCTCTAAGCCTAGGCTTAGTGGTTACCAGGGGGCAACCAACCACTTGGAAGCTGCCCAAAGGCTGCTAGGTCAAAACTGCCTATTCCCACTGGGAAGTAGCCCAAGTTCTGGCCATGAGAACCATGTGGCTTCAGAGAACTCACGAAGGCCTAAAGGGGACAGGGGACATTCCAGCATTTTTGATAAGGGCCTCTGAGGCCTCAGGGCCGTGAGCTGGACTCCAGAGGAAAGAAGGCCAAGTTCAGTCAAGGACTTTGAAGAAAGCGAAGACTAATATACATTGAAGAATAATTTTCCAGGCACCTAATCAGGGGGCCAACCCTGGTGACTTTATGCGGGAAGGTTCACTGGAAGACAGTGGTCATATTACATCTTTAAGGAACAGGATCTTGAGGATGTACCACTGCCTACACCTCTTGCCCCTTTTCCTCTTCTAACAAGCCTGCATTGGTGCATTGCAGGGGTAAGATCAGCCAGAGTAGATCTGGTCTACAGTTGCTGAAGCATAAATAGCTTGAGGCTGAAAACTTAACAGATATTTAAGCGCAGATGTGTTAAAATCAAGGTAAATCAAGGGGGACAGTCCGCCACTGCCCACATCAGCTAGTCACTGTCCAGGGCCCAACTCTTAAAGATTAGCATTAGAGACATGTTATACCTTGTTTACTAGTGCACCCATACCCTGTCTCCTAATAAACTGGCCTTACTTAACTGCAGTTATGGATCTGCATACAGTATGAGTGTTTATGTGCAAGCATATTTGAAATAGGGAGGGCTGATGGTATAATGTGCACGTATAAAATAATTAACATTCCTGCACACAAGCTCACTCTTCAAAATATATTGGTGTGTGATTCTTTTTGAACGATTTATTTTTATATAGACATGAACATTATCAGTAGAATACTGTCACACATTTTTCTTGTCATATTCACCAGTTAGAATAAACTGTTAATTGTTTCATCAGAAGAGAGTTTAAATTTACCTCCCCTCCTTTACTTGTTTCATCTTTAAATCTCTGTCATTGTATTCTTTGTCTAATTTCGTTCCAGTGTGCTCTTTTTATTGTGTAACACACAAAAAATAATATTTTGAAATATATGTGTTGTTTTGACCCAAATATTCTTCAAAATATTGTCTTTTGTGTTCCGTAGAATAAAGAAATACATACAAGTCTGGAACAATAAGAGGGTGAGTATATGACAGAATTTTATTTTTTGGGGTTAACTCCTTTTAAATTTCAAAAAGTGTTATTAAAGAAAATGACAGAAGATGCACTTCATGCTGTGCTTACAAGTGTAATATTTTCTTGCAAAATATGTTTATTATTGCATTTTTTTTATTATGTAAAAAAGTATGTAGCACATGCGTATTGGCATACCTCACCCTGTTGTAACCAGATATTGGTATATGATGGAATGCTAGAATAAATCTGACCAAGATAGAACTTACAGAAATACGTCAGGTCAATTTAACATTTCAGTTAGAATTACCAATTTCATAGAAGTAGCTGCTGTGTCAAACATAAATATTTCTGAATATAAGAATAAATATATATTTCTAAAATATTTTCTAGATGATCATACAAAGTGAGGGAGATGGTCTATGGAAAATGTTTATTTTAAACAATTTGATTTGATTAAAGGTTTTATGGGACCTTTTGTGTCCTTAGTTGTTATTCAGGCTAAACACACATTATGTGACCACACTAAGACCACCAGTTAATCCCAAGCATTTATCCTTTTGATAGAGAGCTCTGTAATACACTACATAATGCATGGCCAGGTTTAACTCCAAATTTGATACAATCCTTTCACACTGCACAAACTTAATACCCTTGAAAGATTAGATCCTTATCTCTAACATTGCCATCCTCATCATTCTGTAACCATATACATACACATAGCCCAGCATGTATTCACAGGTATGTAGACAATGTCCTGAAGATGACTATATCCAGTTTCCATGGTGACCACAAGCCCTCCCTGCTAGTGCTCATATCCAATTTGAAAACCAGGATAGTGAGGGCTAAATTAGATCAAAATCATGCACTCAATTGCATCTGTGTCAACAAATACCATCACTAAAATCACATTGTCAGAATATACTTGTCTCTTAGAACATGTATGTGTGTGCATGTGTTATCTGGGGAGTGCAAAAATAATGGGGGAAACTCTGCCTCTCCTAAGACTTGTGAGTGTGTGTATGCTTCCATCCTTGTCTCAACGATTTTAGCTGAGTTGAACTGAGGTGTGAACGGAATACCAATTTCTGCAAGAGAGCGGGAGGAGGGCGTGTATGGGAGGAAGATGGAAAAAAATTAGAGGGATCTTTACTCTCCCCTCAATAAAGAATCATCTATGAATGTGCACTGCTTACTGTAATGGTGGGAAAGGAAGCTGCTTTCTGAGTGCTAAAGTCCCTTGCTCTACTTGTGGTCTTTTATGTGGATATTATATAATATCCATGATCTGTCGGGTGTATGGTCCACATTTTATGCTCTATTCATTCAGTAGATTCATATGGATAGAACATTAGTGCTAAAATGTGACTTTACTTAAGCCATTGAAAACTGTGTTTCCTTTATCTGTTAGGCTGTGCCCTAAGGTCAGTGTCAACCCTGTCTTTTTGTAATGATCCATGGGTGAATCTCACAAAGAAATGACATATTTCATTTTTTTTTTTTTTTATGACTTGGAGCAGATTTTCATCCATTCAAAATTCTATATTGAAATTTTTTTTCCCAAAATGTTCAGTACTACAATATATCTTCATGATTTCTTTTTATATATATATACTGAATATATATATATATATATATGCATACAGTGATGGACAAAAATACTCCTGCATTTCTCTCCAATAATGCACTACTTCTTCCAGACAATTGTTGTAATAAAAAATGCTTTTGTATTCTCATGTGTATTTCTTTTGTTTGTATTGGAACAACACAAAAGAGCAGAAAGAAAAAAGCCAAATCTGAGACATTCTACACACTCTAAAAATGGACTGGACAAAATTGACACCCTCAACTTAATATTTGGTAGCACACCCTTTGGAAAAAAAATGACTTCCTGTAACCATCAATGAGTTTCTTACAACTCTCTACTGGAATTTTGTAAAACTCTTGCTAACTGCTCCAGGTCTTTCAGATTCAAAGGGCTTCTTCTCTGAGCTTTTGTTTTGAGATATCTCCACAGGTGCTCTATAGGACTTATATCTGGAGTCATTGCTGGCAACTTCAGAACTCTCCAGCGCTTTGTATTAAACCATTTTTGGGGTGCTTTTTGAAACATGCTTTGGGTCATTGTCCCGCTGAAAGACCCATTACCTCTGACGGAGATCCAGCTTTCTGACAATGGGCCCTACATTGTGCCCCAGAATTCTTTGGTAGTCTTCAGATTTCATAATGCCATGAACACAGTCAAGACTTCCAGTGCCCGAGACAGCAAACCCAAAATATCAGTGAACCTCCACCATTTTTGACTGTAGGGACAGGGTTCTTTTCTTTGAAGGCCTCATTTCATTTTCTGAAGACAGTAGAATGATGTGCTTTACCAAAACGCTCTATTTTAGTCTCATCTGTTCACAGGACATTCTCTCAGAAGGATTTTGGCTTCCTCAGGTATGTTTTGGCAAACTCCAATCTGGCTTTTTTTATGTTTCTGTGTCAGCAGCACGATCCTTCTGGGTCTCCTACAATAGTGTCCCTTTTCATTCAGATGGCGATGAATAGTATGATATTTTAACTGGTTATAAGTGTCATTTATACTGTATATTGCCAGCACCTGTGAATTGATACAGGTGAGTTTAACTAAAAATTAAAGGAGCAAAACATGCTTGAAAAACAATTATTTCTGAAGATTCTGAAAAGGTGATAATAATTTTGTCCGGTCCTTTTTGTGGAGTTTTGTGTAGAATGTCTCAGGTTTGGCTTTTTTTTTTTGCTTTTTTTTTGCTTTTTTTTGTCGTTCCAATACAAACAAAAGAAATAAACACAAGAATACCAAAGCATTTGGTAATTGCAACAGTTTTCTGGGAGAAATAGTGAATTTTCTGTACACATATACAAACACACACACACACACAATTAATTTGTAATAAAAGTCACAATAAAAATAGAACGATTTCACTCTACATAAATACCAATACCATACTAAAAATTAAGGGGAAAATATAAAATAGATACATTTTGGGGTATAAAAGTCAGGGGGAAATTTGTAATGTAAAACATGTTTCAATCCAAAAAAAATCTTACTAGTTGATAATACTGGTTTCATATTTTTTATGCAATATGTATATTTTTTTATTTATTGATTTTTGTTGAAATACATGCCAGACATGTCCATGACAGGTTTTGTGAGATTCACCCCCATATAGTCATTGTTAATTGCTCAATCAGAGATTAGCATATGTTGATATATGTTCTGCATATGTCATTCTGTAAAGTCCCACAGAAACACTTGCATTGCAGTGTGCACAGAGCAGTTACAGAGATGAGAGCAAATTATATATTATTGATTATTTTGGGGATATTTTTTGACACCAGTCTACAAACAGTGATGACAATCAGTAATTTTAGTCCAATGTCAGTGTCTTATTGTATGGCTTGATGGAATTAAAGGTGTTTTGTCTAAAATACCCACCCACACAACAGTGCAGGATTCAATAGATCATGGTACATTTATAAAATCCTTCAAATTAAGTGATATTAAAATTTCCTCACAAACGTGTCAAACTGTGATGACCTGATGATGTTTCCAGCATCAACAGTGACACTGTTTGAAAATTCAATGTGTTTTTTTTTTTTTTTTACAGTAACATGTATTATTAGATAATCAACACTTTGACTTTTAATTCAGTTGATTATTAATGAGAGGATTTGTGAGGATTTATGTAACTTATTTCAACAAGAAAGCACAAATAAGATTTATTTGATTTTTCTTGTTTTCTTATGAAATTGTACAATAACAATGGTAACTAGAAGTATGAAATTTAGGAAGTATTTCATGATTAAAAGATATTACTGTAAACGTATAGAATTTCCAGGGAACTAAACAAAGAGAGCACTGTTTACAATCCCTCCCTTTCCCAAAATCTTCTATAATGTTGTTTGTAGGTCTAAAGGCTGTTTGTTTTGTAATCTTTCTACCTGTTGACTTTCTATGCCGTTGTTTCTGTATGTGTTATGTTGTTCAATGCATGTTGTACCTCTGAAGCTGTAACTTGTTCTATATGTGACAAAAAGCCAGTTCCTTGTCTTGTATAGGAAAAAGAGCCAAAAATGTGTCAAAATGTCCTGAAATCTTTAGATTTCTGCAGTCTGAAGAAGAGATCCCTCTCCCCACTGGTTGGCTGGAAATCAAATAAATGATACAGATGATTAATTTGACCTATTATTCTGTGTTTATTCACATGACTTTGAATGGTGTATCCCTACAGGCCCCTACAAACCAGAAACCTAACACACACTTAAAAAAGTAATTTGTTCTAAAGAAAATCAAAAGTAATCTCTGCTATGTAAAGTGATGCCATGAAATTCCTTCTTTTTTATTTAAACACTGGATAATTACTGCTTAAAATTCATTACTAATGCTGAAAGGAATAATTCACCCAAAAAAAATTAATTGATGTGGATAGGTTTGGAGCACTACATCACTGCTCACCAATGGATCCACTGTACAGTGAATGGGTGCCATCAGAATAAGTGTCCAAACAGCTGATAAAAGCATCACAATAATACTGGTTTAGAACCTTTTTCTCTTCACATGATGTTATTCACAAGATGTGGATATTTTTTGTGGATTATTGAGGTGTTTTTATCAGCTGTTTGGACTCTCATTCTGACGGCACCCATTCACTGCAGAGGATCCATTGGTGAGCAAATTAAGCAATGCTAATTTTCTCCAAATTTGATGAAGAAACAAACCCATCTACATCTTGGGTGGCCTGAGGGTGAGTAAATTGTCAGAAAATAATAATTTTGTGATTGAACTATTCCTTTAATCTATGATGGCCATTACCATTAATCTTTTATGAAAAAATGGGAATAGACTGTGACTAATATTGCATTTTTTTCTTGATAATGAACTGTAATAAGGTATCAACTGAATCATTTGGCATACAAGCCTAGAGCTGATTTGAGATACCAAAATAGTTTCAGCATATTCTGCTCACTACTTTAAATGTGAAATTTCATGACCCCGTTTAGACTGATTGAAGTGTGCAAGTTAGATCCAGAGAAAATGGTGTACAGTAGGACAGGAACAGGAGTCTCGTCGACGGACAGCCCTCTGCTTTGAGAATTCCCCACGGCCTGCCAGTGCAGAGACATGCTCCTAAGAGCGAAAGAGTGCGAATGTGATGGGAAAAGATGATAGAGGAAGGCAGATAGAGTAATGGGTATCACTCTGGCTGCTGTCCTTGAGCTAGGTTAACAGTTTCAACCCTACATTATAATTAATACAAGCATTAATACAGGCAGTCGTAGCCTAATGGTTAGAGATTCTGACTTGTACCCAGAGGTTGCGGGCTCAAGTCTTGGTACCAGTAGAGATTGTAGGTGGGGGGAGTGAATGACCAGTGCTCTCTTCCACTCTCAATACCATGACTGAGGCGAGACCCTTGAGCAAAGCACCGAACCCCTAACTGCTCCCCGGCACCGAAAAAAAAAGGCTGCCCAATGCTCTGAGTGTGTGTGTGTGTGTGTGTGTGTGTGTGTAGGTGTGTTCACTACTCACTGCTGTGTGTGCACTTGGATAAGTTAAATGCAGGGCACAAATTCCTTGTATGAAACACTATACAAGGCTACGGCTCATTTTATGTGTTGGTTACTATAAAATATCATTATAGTATTACTAAAAATTTTATTTAACCTAGATAAAACAGGCAGTTGCTCTCTTTTTTACTAAAAGGCTCTAGAGTGCTCCAAATGAGTGCACAAGTCTTAAAGCAGTACAAGATGTTTTATACACAAGCTTTTGAATATTTATAGATGTGTCATGGTTCCCTCTAGTGGCCAAGATCTAGTCTTGAGACCTTAAATTACTTGGAAAAGCCTGGCCTACTTCATTAAAAGATTTTAGACTTGTCACAATATTTTTTTAATGGCTTGTCTTAGTATTTTTATTTTTTTAGCTTGTAATCTATTACATAATGAATAACCGCTCGATATACAGCTAAAGTACCTAATGATAAAGCTACATCTTGTCAACTACAGTTCAAATACTTCGTGAAATCAATACATTTATTCAGCAATGATGCATTAAATTGATTGAAAGTGACACTAGTAGTTTCTTAAAGCACCAAATAAGCATATTAGAGTGATTTCTGAGGGATCATGTGACACTGAAGGCTGCTGAAACTTCAGCTTTGCGTCACAGGGATAAATTACATTTCAAAATTCAAAATGAAAACTATTTTTTAAATAAAATAATATTTAACAATATTACTGCTTTTATTGAAATGTTATTAATCGAAAACAGTTCAAATTTATTAGTTTCACAATATTAATCATTTTACTTTATTGATGTGATTTGTGATATCTTTCACATAAAAAAAAAAAAATATAGTAAAAGAAAACCGTTTTTTTTTTTTTTTACTTTCAGTGTTGGATTGTCACATCTTACCCTGTGATGTTGTCAAAAATCTTCCTCTTTTTCCTTGCACTTCCATAGTCAACCTTGGTGAGGAGAGCTGGGACTGGAAAATAATAAGACGGAGTAGGTCAAAGATTATGGAAAAGAGATATTAATGCATATGTGCCCCCCATACTTCACCTGCAGTCTCATAAGAAAGTTCAACTCATTTTCAAAGGCACACGGTTGCCCAGGATAACAGGCGACATTTAGATTGCCGCTTTAGTGCCTAGAGAATATGCACTGACGAAGATGATTACAGTTCATCCTTTGATTACAGTCAGAACCAGTCTATCTACTGATAATGTGATTATATAAGATAAATATTCCCTCAGATAAATGGGATGTAATGTGTTCTGTGGAGTTCATCCAAGAGTAACAATTCGATGGAAAAATAATGGTTGTATAAATCATTTTAAATACATTTGTGTGACTACCAGGTGCTTTTATTACGGGTATAAGGGTTGACCTCAGACTTACTGAGATACTATCCATTGTTGATTATGAAATGTTACATTTGTTTTGATGGATGGCAAATTGCGTTGCTTAAGGACATCTCGTAGTGCTGTAGATTGCCATACCTAGTGATTGTAGACAGGGACCGTGCTGGTCGTGATACTCCACACAGCCTGCGGTCCGATGCAGAGAGGGACAGGGTACACTTTCATCACGTGCTTCCTGAATCACCTGTCTCTGTCTGGTGCGTATTGTGGGTTTACACGGCTCCAGACAGCAGGAACACATGCTCCATTCGCTCATAGTGGCAGCTAAAGCGATGAAATCCACAAATATGATAATCAGCAGCAAGAGAAATAAAGGGTTTGTAACATAAATTTAATTTTCATTCAATTTTTTATATTTGTTTCACGCAAGTCTAGGTTTTCGTGACTTTTCTCCACCCTCCCTCTGAAATTTTAAACTACAGAGTCTTTTTTGCTGTTGCTGTTGTGCCTTTAAGGCTTCCTTGCATGTTAAATGAGCTTTAGTGTCTCCAGTGTAGTTTTTAACTGAACCATTACACATTACACTGTGACAGGATCACAGAACAATCTCCACTAAAAATATGTTTGAAAGCTTTTGTCCTCCAGTGTGTTAAATAATAAAAAAGCAGACACATTTGTAAGGTACTACAGTGAGAAGTTTTCAAAGCCCAGATACTTTCTTTTGTATGGATGCATGCAACAGTTTATTGCTCACAACACTTTTCACATTAAGTACTAAATTTATATCATTGCTCACAATTAGGATTTATTTAAACATCAATTACTCACAAGACTAAAGTAAAGTAATATATATATATATATATATATATATATATATATATATATATATATTTTCCCAAATGCATTCATATAAAATCTTTTTTTTTGTGTTTTTTTTTTTTTTGAAAACTAATACTCTTATTCAACAATGATGTATTTATCTGTTTAAAAACGTATTTATAGTACATATACAATATTAGAAAATAATATATTTCAAATAAATGCTGTTTTTCTGTGTATCATGGTTGCCTCATAAAATATTAAGCAGTAGCAAATCAGCATAAAATGACTTCTAAAAGATCATGTGACACAGAGGAAAGGAGTAATGGCTGCTGAAAATTCTGCTTTGCCATCAAAGGAATAAATTAAATTAAAATGTAAAATATTTTCAAAGAGAAAACACTTCTTAAAAAAAACACTAAAACTCTTAATATGTCTTAAAATATTACATAAAAGATATGCAAAACTGTTTTGATGTTAAATGAGTTTTCAGGATTTATATATATATATATATATATATATATATATATATATATATATATATATATATATATATTATATTATATTATATTTTCAGGAAAAAAGGGTTTAAATAAATAGCTCTGGATAAAATCTAATGAAATATAGCATCTGAAAAAGATAGAATTATAGAAACCTCGACAGGCAAGGTCATAGTCGTGAGAAAAGTCTGATGTCATCTTGCCTGGTGGCAGTAACATTCCCCATAGGAGCGATCTTTCCTCAAGTCTTCGGTAATACCTGACTGGTTTTGTCCAATGCAACACAGCCCCATATCCTGACAACTTCCTTCGCTCTGGGACACCAGCGTTACCAGCAGAGCTAAGTCAAAAAACATCCATGAGTGTCTGGAGCTGCACGCTGACATGATAATGAGCAGCCTGAATATGTTGCTCCCCTCATCTGAAGAACTCATGCATGTAATTGACTTCTACATCTTGCTGCACCTCTGAGCTGAGCTGTGACATTTACTGGGCCTCTTTAAGAAGACATGCTGCATGCTGCACTCATGCTGCAGATCTTGGTTTGACAATTTTATTTGAATCATGGCACTTGTAGTTCACCCAGAAATTAAAATTTGCTGAAAACTTACCCAAAGGCCAACCGAGATGTAGATGAGTTTGTTTCTTCTTAAAACAGATTTGGAGAAATGCAACATCACTTCACTTGCTCACCAATTGATCCTCTGCAGTGAATGGGTGCCGTCAGAATGAGTTTTCAAACATCTGTTAAAAACATCACAGCAATACACAAGTAATCCACTTGACTTTTAACAACAATTAACATATTGTAAAGTGTAAAAAACTGCAAGGCTGTAAGAAACAAATACATCATTTAGTGGGGTTATACCGTCAACTATTGTCAAAATATCAGTCCATAATCCATAACACTTCCTTAAGTGGGAAAAGTCCATCCCTTTGTTTGCTCTCACATCAAAATCTACCAACATATTTGTCTACAAATGTTTTGGACTGTTTTTGCTTGTGATCTGTGCATGCTGAACTGGGTCAGATAGTGATGTAGGCCTAGAAATATTCACCGTGAAGCTTACACTGCATGCAAATTAATGTTTCCTGAGGGAGGGAAAGTTGTACTATCAATGATTTAAGTTTCAGCGGTAAGAAAAACGTGTTTCAAAGCTTGTCGTTTGGCAGAACATCGCTATAATATGGGGATAAGGCCTGTTGGGGATTATATGTATTTTTCATTTTAAACTAAAACTGCTTGAAATATGATTTTGCTCCAAATGTATAAAGCAAATTGTTTTGTCAGAGTGGCGGTATTTTACCCCGACTGTCTTTCAGTTACAACAATCCTAAAACTCGACTTAAGTAACTTACTTTTCGCGACATCTCCGGGGATCCCCGGCTGTTTTCAGAGACTTGTGAATCCAGTTCACTCATCAGTCATTACAGACTCGCTCTGAATGAATCAATTGAATCAGTGAGTTGTTGACTCGAGAACAACTGCGATCGGATCAGTGGAATTTGTGAATTAATTGTTTGGTGCGATTTGTGAACCGAGTGAACCGAGTTAATCGCTCTTGCGTCTCGGGACACGTGATGATTTCTTCATTTCAAAGCAGTAACTGTATGTTGTTGTTGTTGTTTTTAAATGTAACGTTAAAAAGTACGATCTTTGGAATGTAGTGAAATAAGAGTTTTTCAAGTAACTTATCTGTAACAAAGTAAAAATACTTTATTACTGTACACTGCTGTTTCACTGCAGCAATAGTATGGACAGAATATTTTAGTCGGAAGAAACGACTCGAAGTTAAAAATTTCTTGATGGATTTGTATACAAACATGCAGCTTTTCACTTCCCATGATGTTAATTGATGGACTGGAGTCACATGGATAACTTGTAGATTTCTGTGATGTTTTAATCAGCTGTTTGGCACCTGTTTCCTGCAGAGGATCCAGCAAGTGATAATGCTAAATTTCCCATAATCTGTTCTGATAAAGAAACGATTGTTCTACATCTTGGATGGCCTGATGTGAGTAAAACTGCAGCAAATGTTCCTTTAAAGGTGCGGTGTGTAAATTTTAGCGGCATCTAGCGGTGAGGTTGCGAATTGCAACCAATGGCTCAGTCCACCGCTCACCGCTCACCCCTCCCGAGAAGCTACGGTGGCCCACACAAGTAAAGATGTCGTCTTTACACAGGTAAATTAAGGAATTATATTTACTTAATCATTCAAGATGTTATTGCAAATGTTAATGTAACGTTAATATTCATTGTGTCCGTGTTTTATTCGTAAGAACAACAAAGTGACGAAACGCGGTCTGTAGAGCAGTTTGACCATTTTGGGCTAACTTACAGTAGAAACATAGTGGCGACTTCCATGTAGGGGACCCGCGGTTTATGTAGATAAAAAATTGCTCAATCTTAAGTAATAAAAACATAACGTTTCATTAAGTAAGGAATTTATACACCTCTGAAAACATAGTAATGTATGTTATATTGCGTTTGTGGGTTCGAGACTTGGGCTGGCAATACCACGACTGAGGTGCCAAAAAAATGGCTGTCCACTGCTCTGTGTGTGTACAGCCAAGTATGGTGACCCATACTCAGTGCACACACACATGAACACACACCCAGAGCAGTGGGCAGCTATTTATGCAGCAGTGCCCAGGGAGCAGTTGGGGGTTCAGTGCCTTACTCAAGGGCACCTAAGTCATGGTATTGCCAGCCCAAGACTCAAACCCATAACCCAGTTAGGGGTCAAACTATCTAACTACTAGGCCATGACTGCAACAATTCGTTCAAGAATCAGACAGAGCTATCGAGCCTCCGTTTTATCATTTTAGATTTCCCAAAAACCATTAAGTACGTAGCTACAGTAGGCTTAAACAAAGTAAAAAAATGACTGCCCACCATTGCTTTTCGATGTGTCTGCACTACCATATTTACATAAAAATTGTATATAAAATACATAAAGATTAAATAAAGAATGGGGAATTATATTTCAATGCTTTTGCATTCTCTGATAAAACTTTTTCGTTTCCCCAAACTTTAATAATGGAAATAACAAGCTATGACTTGTAAAAAAAAAAAAAAAAAAAAATGGCTACACAATATCGGGGAATGCAATTCATTTGCTAGAAAATGCTAAATTATTGAAAAATATATTTTTTGCACTGCACTCTCTTGAAGTCTCACAGACAAAGTATTTTCACCTAATCCTGAGGACGGGAGCGTCAATTTTAAACAGCCTCTGGGGGAAATAGCTTGGCTAGTCTAGAGAAAGAGCAGTCTGGTTGTCTCACTCGCTCCCTTAAACAAGAAAAAACCTCTACCTTGACACTATGATCTAATGGATTTACAGATGATGCTTCTGGGGCATAGTCCTGCGCTTTCTTCTGCGGATTGTGCTGAGACAATGTATGAAGCCCATAGCCACTGAGCTGGTGCTAATAACTGGCTCTAGAGGAGCTCCCTGATAAGGGAGACATACAAAATGTACAGGATAAGTTAGAAAACCAGTGTTGTAGGTGACTCTGAGGGTAAACAACCACTTTCTCTTCTGGGTATGAAGTCGGAAACAAAATAGAAATGGTAAAAATCAGAAATGGTATCTTCAAAGTTCAAACAAATGATATAAGCTAGTAATTTTTGGAATGTTTTTTACTTGTCCCAATGTGTTTTCTAGAGTATTTTTCACACAGGTGTCCAGATGTAGTCACAGGGGTGTCCATTCCTGCTACTGGAGGGCCACTGTCCTGCAGAGTTTAATGTGAAAAATGTGCTGAAAAGATACTCATCCTCAGTCCATCCAACTTCCAAGATGTAGATGAGTTTGTTTCTTCATTACATCATTACATTATTAGGGTTGTTGTGTGGAGTGTTTTTTATTGTACCATGCTTGTTTTAATGAGTTGTGAAGCCAAAAATACATTTCCACTTGAATAATAAAGGAAAGAAAGAAATATGTATGTAAGTATGGTTCTTTGCATTTGGATGCCTTCAATTGGCAGACATTTTTACACAATACAGTTTACAGTACATCTACTTTTTATCCCAGAGAATCAAATCCATGGCTTGCCAGTGCTAGTATTTGATCTATTATTTGAATGTTGAAGTATAGTTTTAAGGGTTATGCTGAACTTAATTTTTCTTATAGTAATTATAGGAATTACATGTTAGCCTTTGATTTATCATTCGAGCGTTTGAAAATGTATTTTATAATTGTAATTTGTTAAGAAAACGTTAAAATACTAGAAAAACATACTACATGGACAACCATGAAGTACCATATGTAAGGAATAATTGATGATGGACCGTTGGATTAAATAATGCACACCCGTGGTGGTGATGTAGGTTTAGGTTAGGGAATTTAAATTTGGAAAACTCCCACAATTTCTATATACACTAATATTCAAAAGTTTGGGGTTGGTAAGATTTTTAAATGTTTTTGAAATAAGTCTCTTATGCTCAACAAAGGTTGCATTTATGTGATCAAAACTACAGTATTGTGAAATGTTATTTACAAGTTTAATGAATAATTTTCTGTTTTAATTCATTTTAAAATGTCATTTATTCCTGATGCAAAGCTGAATTTTCAGCATCATCACTCCAGTCTTCAGTGTGACATGATCGTTCAGAAATTTTGGTGGAAACTGTTATACATTTGTTTAAATATTTTATGATGAACAGAATGTTGAAAATGAAACCATTTATTTGAAACTGAAATCTTCTGTAGAAAACTTTCTTTTTATAGAAATCTTTTGATCAATTGAATGCATTCTTAATGTTTTTTTTAAAGGTATTAATCCCAAACTTTTGAACAGTAGTGTATTTTATAATTCATAGCATAAATATAACTATATTTTTTACCTTTATAAAACTCTACTTAATGAACACATTAAACATCCTTGCTGATTAACATTAATAATAGTATCTAATGCTTCCTTGCTGAATAAAAGTATTCATTTATTTTAAAATAAAGCCTTAAGAATTCCAAACCTTTGAACATTATTACTTAGTTGCATTTTGCAGAGTATATCAAAAATATAACAGTAATGCGTGCGTTTATATAATTTTTAGTAAATATATTGCATTGTATTGTAATTGCATTGTAAAGTCACACTAAGATAATTAAGTGTAGGGTAAATCACTACACTGAAAGTGAACATTACAGTAAATAACCCTTTGTAGTACTTGACTCTTGTTCAGGCTGAACTGATCCTGCCTCCACTGGAGCCCTAACACAGGCCATAAATGCCGTCCCCAGACTGACCTACCTGCCCCTGACCACAGCATAAGCATGAGCACAGACCAACATTAACATGCTTGACATACACTCTTATTTCCATTCACATCAGCACCACACTAAATACAATTTTGCCGCATTTATGGCACCACACATTCATGTTATTTTTAAAAGAGCATATCTTAATGCCCTACTCATCAGTATTTCACATAAATTACATATTTGTTGTCTTAGCAGGCTGTTTCCATGGGAATCCAGTGCGTTGACATATCACTTTCAGTGTTTAGACAACCATGTACTCATTCATGGAGAGCACGAGGAAGAAAAGAGCAACCAATGGTGCCAGAAAGGCTGCTTAATCATCTGGAACACTACAGATCTGACTGGTCTTTTCTGAACAGCTGCAGCAACCAATGTGTGATATTCCTTTTAATGTTGCTTAGTTTATATTACTATGTATGTGTGGGTTAATCAATGTTTTAAATTACACAAACATCTTCTAATATATATATATATATATATATATATACACATACATATAAAAATTATTTATAATATCTAAAAATCTGTATTTACACTTAATTACATTTATATAAAATATAACTATATATAAACAAAAATATTTCTTAGATTTATTAAATATCTTTATTTTGATATTTAATATTTAGTTATTTTATTCTTACTTTTTAATTAATAAAATTACTAGAATAAAATCTTATTTACAACAAAAAAAAAAAAAAAAAAAGAAGAAGAAAGAAACACCTTTTTTTAGGTCTTTAAATCAATTTAAAAATTCCCTTATCTTTACAGGTTTTCTATAACAGGAATCCCTGAGAATATAATTTTTTCAGTAGACACACACACACACACACACCATGTTTTTATTTGTGCAAGAGGCACATCATTTTTACTCATATACCATGAGGAAAACAGGATGCAACTGGAGGAGGATGGGCCAGGTCAACACTGACAGAAGAATGCATCAGTTTAACTGACATGACTGAAGATTATCCTGCTTGAAACACATTCACTCACTTGCTCCCATACACATAACAAAAAACACCACCACACACTCTACACTGAAGTCACAACAACATTCCCAGGCCTACATGAAAATGTAGACTAAACTTAATTTTGTATGCGTGTGTGTGTGAGAGAGTGTTAATGGTCGTCATTGTAAGTAAAAAGCACTGGAGAAAATCCACCACAGCAGAGACGGATCTGAAAGCTTCATCATATCCTTTGTGGGGTTTTATAATGCACTTCACAACAGCGCTAACACAACAACCTGGCTGGGTTCCTATAATACAACGTTAAAAATAAATGCAAAAATAAAAGCGAGAACAAACAAAATCATGACACTGAAAACATGACTTCCTTGGAGCAACAAAGAAAAGCCAGTCTACTCGAGTCAAACTTCACAATAATCGTTTTACAATTTAACAACGAAAACAAAACAAAACCACCACTTCACTGGATATGATGAGGCGACTTTTCCAAAGCTTTAGCGTTTAAAAATGTATCACTGCATGTGAACAATTTAACAGCATCAACATCTCTTGACCTTGTTTAACTGTTTTAAATACTCGAAGATCGATTAAGAATTACGCAAAGGCCTTTATGAGCAGCCAATCAAAACTCTGCTTCCGACATTTCTCTAGTGTTTCGCAAATAAAACGACCAATCAAACAGTCAATTTTACACTGTGCCATCCAGTGTCTTTCTGATGGTGCTTGAGTTAGCCGGTTTTAATAATGCATCGCCCTCGAGGTCTTGTTTGTTGCACCTATGGAGTGGGAAACACGTGAAAAATTAATTGCAATGTATACAGTTAATAAGACTCTTTTATCAGCTCTATCTTTAGCTATGTGCTTTATTAACAGACACTTGTATGCCAACATTTATACAACTAACCAATATTTTAAAGCAATAATATTTAATATTTGAGACTGACCCTGTCATTGGTCCATTAGCTGTGCGCTCATTAGACTGCTGGTCAAGTTCTGACAGGAGCTTCAGGATGTTCAGAGCAGCCTGTCATGAAACAAAGATGCATTGCATTAAACAAGATACAAGTAAATAGATAGATATATACACATACAAACACACAACGTTCAAAAGTCTGGAATCAGTAAGATATTAATTTTTTTTTTTTTTTTTTCAAGTTTAACACAATGTACTAAAAAAAAACTACAACTTAAAAATAAAAACGAGTAGACATTTAAAAACAACAAAATTATACAAAAATAAAAATACTATTGTAACTAAAATTAAAAGCAGAAAAAACAAAAATAAGTTAATTCAAACTATTAAAAACAATAGTGTATTAATGACACTAAAATAACTGCACACGAACCTTCAAAAATTTATTATTTTAATAAGAATAATCTAGTATCATTGTTGAAAACTGCTTCATATTTTTGTAAAAACTGAAGAAATTGTAGGTGGGGGGGGTCTTTTGATGAACAGTTCTAAGAACAACATTTTATTGAAATCATTATATATTAACACTGTCACTTTTAATCTAATTAATGCATTCTTGCTGAATAAAAAAAGAAAAAAATATTGTTATATATAATTTGATTTGGCAAATATTATTATTATTATAGTACCTACCATGTCATGGCAGGACTCCACATCCTTGCCGATGCCGTGGCTGATGAGAGGGGGCTGAGAGGAGCAGTTGATCAGAGACACAAGCTCGTTCTTGTTATTTTTGGGAAAGTCTTTGTATTCAACCTGTAGACAGAAAAGCAAAAAAAAAAAAAAGATACAGATTGGTTGAGCAACATCATTGGGTTAGATAAGTGCGTGTTCATTGTTATATTCAATACCTGTAAGCCCTGTACAGTGGCCAGGTAGCTGAGCTGTTCGGACGGTCTGGTAAGGGGTCCGTGGGGTCTGTGTGCCAAGCCGTTGTTGGTCTTCAGTATACCCTCCGCGGTTGGGGACGTCCCAGCAAACAGCAGCTCATTGGCAATAATGGCAGTTACTGTGGTCTTGGCTGGGTTGGGGGCAGCTGTGCGACCGTAGTCTTTGGCATGGGGTCCCTGGTTGGCACCCACTGCCTGTGCCACCTCAGGCACCATGGGTAAAATGCCAGCAGGAAGCTGCTGATGGCTGAGAAAGGGAATTCGGAAATCTTCCTCCTTATTGACTGGTTTGAGAAATATAAGAAATCAATTGCAAGCAGGAAATACTTACTAAAATTAACAATGAGCTTTTAATACAATACAAGGACCACATGCATATAAAAAGTGAACATATTTATGACAGCTGAATATGAAAACTGACACATACCCAGACCAGCCTTCTCCAAAGAGCCTGGCTCAAAGAAGGTCACTTTACGTCCATCTCCAGGCTTCTTAGCAGGAGTCTTTACAAAGATAAATAAAACAAGTAGTTTACCAGTTACACTAGGACTTCAACATGAAATAGTTATTAGAATGTATCTTGGAAAGAAAGTTTTAGAAGATCTGTAACATGAAAATTAGTTAATGTTCCTTTTTCGGTGAAAGAGATTTTTGATGCCAAAGTAACCAAAATATGACGTTCCACTTATGAGCGATCTCCTTCCAGAAAATAGATATGAATGAATATAATAGAACAGAATCATTTCTGCTGGGTGATAAAATTATCAGGTGCAATATTATAAAATACAAATTAAATACTAGGTTTTTATGTTGTTATGCTAAATATATCTACCTTTTTTTTGTTAAACAAATAGTTTTAAAATTATCTAGAAAATATATTTTTAACACTAAACTATATTGTGTTTGCTCATTGTTAAAAACTAGTTCTGTATTTTTTATATATAAATAACTGACCACTATCTTCAAAGCTGAAATAGTAATATAAAAATTGGCAAATGTAAAAAAACAAAAATAAATAAAACCCCACCTTGCATTAATATATTAAGTACACATCTTAAATGGATAGTTTACCCAAAAATTCTATTTACCCCATATTTTACTCACCATCAAGCCATTTAAGGTGTAAAAAATGTCCTGACTCTTCCAAGCTTTATAATGGCAGTGAATGACTGATATTCAATAGTCCAATAAAATTCCAATAAATGGCGTCCAGCCATCATTAAAAAAAAAGTGCTACACAGGGCTCAATAAACGCCTCCTGAATTGAATCGATAAGATTTTATAAAAAAAAGCATCCATATTTAAAACTTTATAAAACATAATCTCTCACTCTAGCAGATGATGTAGGACATTTTGTAACTAATTTGTAACCGGGGTTTTGTTTTGCTCTTCTGCACTTCCACGTTCGTCACTTCTCACTGGAGTACACTACGCCTACGTACTACTGGAACCCCACTCTCTCGTGAACGTGCTTAGAGATTAAGGTTTATAATGTTTTAAATACAGATTCGCTTCAGGAGGCCTTTATTAACCCCCTGGAGCCATTTGGAGCACCTTTTTATGGATGGATGGACACAGTTTATTGGACTTCAACTGGACTATTGAATATCAGCCATTCACTTCCATGCTAAAGCTTGAAAGAGCCAGGAGATTTTTAAATATAACTCCGTTCGTATTCATCTGAAAGAAGAAAGTCATATACACCTAGGATGGCTTGAGGGTGAGTAAATTATAGGGTCATTTTTTATTTTGGGGTGAACTGTCCCTTTAGCTTTGACAGCCCTGTAATAGTAATATTATCAAATTTGGTGAATGTTGAAAAAAATTTTTTTTGAATGTTTTTAGTGTTCCTGTAGCTCAACTGGTAGAGCACTGCGCTAGCAAGCAAGCAAGCGCAAGGTTAGGGTTCGATTTCCCGGGAACACATGATATCTAAAGATTGATAGCCTGAATGCATTGTAAGTCGCTTTGGATAAAATTGTCTGCTATATGCATAAATTTAATTTAATTTAATTTAAAATTTAATTTAATTTTACATTTAATTTAAATTTAAAAAAGCATTACATTACACATGTTGCATTAATGTATTAAGTACACACCTTACCTTTGACAGCCCTAAAAAAACATTTTGTAAAATCTTTTTTTCTTTTCATTAACCTTCTAATCAGCCCTGGACCCCACTCGATGAAACCACTTCAGCCATGTTTTCAATACAAAGACCTGCTGTTAATATGCAGGCACTCACCTTCTCATCGGTTTTCAGAGCCGGTTTGGGTGGCTGTGGCTGAGGCACTTTGAAGCCCAGAAACTCCAGCATCTTCTCGGCTGCATTTCTCTTGGCCACTTTTTTACTAGGTCCCATTCCTTCCGCATTCTGACCTGCAACTGACACCTGAGTAAGAAAAAAACCCAGAAAGTAATAGGGGATACATTACTTCTTCAGGAACACTTCTGACAAGAAGCAATTTTGAAAGCTGTAGAAGAAAATGATAGCCAGAAGAACAAGACCTTCACACAAAATCTGCACTGAACTGTTATAAAAATGCTGAGTCAGAGAACAGTGTTCTTTCTGATGGAGTACCTGCATGACAAACTCTCTGCGTCGAGGCAGTCCTCTCTCTGTCACTATAGTGTACTCTGGCTCTTTTTCTCTCTTAGCCTGCTGAATCTGAGCCAGTCTGCTGATGGGGTTCATGCCCTGACCGTACTCGGGACTGGTCTGCAGCTGAAAGTGGGTGCAAGATTCATAAATACATAAATAAACATACATACATACACATACATGAATGATCTTTTGGAGTGTCAAAACAAAGAAACCTTAAATGTGTTACTTTATTAAATACATTAATGTTGTAACATTTTAATCCAAACTATTAAAAATCTATTACTTTAAATATTTATTAGCAAAGACCTGATCCGTTTCTGAGTTCTAAATCAGCACAACAATGTAGCCAACAAACTAACTCAGCTAAAATTATCGTCTACCTTAATAATGGACTTGCTTTTCTTTTTAATGCGTAGTGGTATCTTGTCGATGACAGGTAGTTGAGGCAGTTTGTGGAGCTCCTCCAGGACAGCGATGGCGGCTAGTTTTTTGGCGATCTTCTTGCTTTTGCCCTCACCCTCCCCTGAAAACTCGCCCACTGTTACCCGCACCACAAAACTCTTCAAGTGAGGAGAGCCAGTCTCTTTAAGCACCTGTATATAATGAGGACAATTAAAGAAAAGTCAACAGCATTACTGTGAGATATATGCAGGAGCATGGAATTTCAATTTGAATTATATATATATATATATATATATATATATATATATATATATATATATATATATATATATGCAGCTTATGCATAATGGGATCATGGCATACCTCAAAATTCACAGACATGTTGCGCTTCAGTGCAATCTCAAACACTTGGCTGATCTCTGATTTGTTAAGGTTTTCCTGTACTGGCTCTTCTTTCATCTACAGGATGAACGTTACATGCATTTTCAGTTCACAATTTAATAATACAGATTAGATGAATGTATTTTGCTTGTATTTACTAGATAAGGTTAGAGATTTTACAGCAGCTCTTTTGGAAGAATAAATTACTGACAGCCCATTCATCATGTTAGTAGCATGAACTGTCACCTCAGCTATTTGCTGCATTACTGGCTCTTTCTGCAGATATTTGATAGCTTTAGCCGCAGCGTCATGTTTGGCTGCTTGACGTGTGCGGCCCTTGCCGTGGAACTGTTGTCCACCGATAGACAGCTCCATATGATACAGTACTGGCCCCACAGGAGGAAATGGGTAGTAATAACTGATCAAGAGAAAATTAAACAAAACAGTATATAATTAATCACAAAAGGCTATCATATAAAACAAAATATATTGCGCATAATTCAGTAAGCAAAAAGAATGGATAAAATAGGGATAAACAGAGAGTGCATACTGCTGCATGGGGCGTGCATAAGGGCCTGGTGCTCTGATGTTGTAGTTGAATGCTGGTCTCATCCCCTGGTAGGCATCTATAGGTTTGTAGATGGGCTTCTTGCCCAACTTCATACAAAGTGCATTAAGCTCCACAGTGTGGGTTACATTATCTGAATGAGAGAGAAGCAAGTCAAACAGCTGCTTGCACAGCTAACATTCACAAGACTCAACTTATTACTGTAAAAACATTATTATTGTAAAATATTATTGCAGTTTAAGACAGCCTTTTTCTACTTTAATATATTTAAAAACGTAATTTATTACTGTAAATTTTATCTTTGCAACTCCAGTCTTCAGTGCCACTTGATCCTTCAGAAATCATTCTAATATGCTGATTTGCTGCTCAAGAAACATTTCCTATTATTATCAATGTTAATGCATTGCTTAATGTTAACACTGAGCAAAACCTTTGTATTTATTACATCATATAATAATAACAATGTACACATTTTGATTTTCAATAATTTAGTAGTAAATGTTGAAATTAACATTAAGATTAATAAATACGGTAACACTTTACAATAAGGTTCATTAGTTAACTACACTTCTATAGCATTAATTGATCTTAGTAAATTAATTTGAACATTAAGGATACTAATACATTATTAAAATCAAAAGATGTATGTCAACATTATTTAATGCAGAGTGAACTAAAATGAACAATGTTGTCATTAACTAACATTAACAAAGATTAATAAATACTGTAACAAATGTATTGTTCATTGTTTGTGCATGTTAGTTAACACATTAACTAATGTTAACAAATGACACCTTATTGTAAAGTGTAACCTTAAATGCTTTAAAAGTATTTTTCATTGTTAGTTCATGTTTACTAATGAAATTATTAAAGTTAACAAATTAACTTTATTGTAAAGTGTAACCCTAACGTAAAGTGTAACCTAAAAATCCTGTAACACTGTAAATGTCTTAAAAATAACTTTTGAAATATGTATTGTGTCCTTGATGAATAAAATATTTAGTATTTTATTTCGTTCATTCATTATTTATTTAATATTATTTTTTATCTTACTGACCTATTTTGAATGGTACTGTAAATGCACAAAAACTATGATATACTGTACACCACATCATAAACACAAATTAAACCCAATGGATGTCCTCAAGGTTAAAATAAAACCCAAAATGTACAAATCTAATCTAGAACTGAAATGTCCAGTAACAGCGTTTGCTTCATCTGTTGAACGTACAGTCAGATGGGAATCGAACTCCCAACCTTGCGCTTGATCAAGGCTATGCTCTACCAATTGAGCTAAAGGAACATATGTGAGGATGATAAAATGTTCAATTAAGAAGATAAAGGGAAAAACTGGACATACACTCTGAGCCCTTGTAGATCCCACCTGGGTTCTTGCCTGGGTGGCGGGGGCTTCTGTGATTAGGTTTGGGGAGATTAGTTTGGGTGAGAGCACATGTTGCTGCTGAGTGCTGGGCTTTTTTGATACTGGTCCCCTCTGCATCCCAGTGCTGATCCCCCAGAGTTAACCGCACTGAGAAAATCTGACCAACACATCACAACATCAGAAAGTTCAGGCAGGTGGGATGAGATGGTTTTGTGTGTTTGCGTATACAGTAAAGTGCCAAGTCTTACCTTGGAGTGGGCTGGTCCTTGTTCACTGAGTAGTTTGTATTCAGGTTGGATCTTATTGTAACGGGCTAACTCATTTACCAGACACATAGGGGTCTTCTCTTTAGGGTTTGCCATGTTAGATTCTAGATGACAACATTGAAAGGTTAAATGAAGAAGGAAATATTTGACAACTTTTACAATCCAATATTTTTTTTTCTTATCAGGGCATAACCAGGCCCAGATTATTCAAAAGTTTGGAGTCAATAAATGTATTTTTTTTTTTTTTTATGTTTTTGAAAAAGACTAATGCTCACCAAGGCAGCATTTATTTGATAATTTTTTTTAGTAAAACAGTAACACTGTGAAACATTATTACAGTTTAAAATAACTATTTTCTATTTTAATATATTTGAAAATTTAATTTATTGCTGAGATGCAAAGCTAAATTTCCAGCATCTTTACTCACAGTCACAGTTACCGTCATCAGTGTCACATGATCCTTCAGAAATCATTGTAATATTCGTATTTGCTGCTCAAAAAAACATTTCTTATTATCATTCATGTTGATAATAGGTGTGTTGCTAAATATCTTTAGTCAAAATTAAGTTAAAAAGAACAGCATTTATTAAAAATAGAAATATTTTGTAATAAGATCAATATTATGCATCATGGCTGAATAAAAGTTTTAATTTTAATCATAAATTTGTTCAGCTTGTTTAATATAAAAAAAGACACTTTTTTATACCACTGTTATCAGACTTTATTGCCAATTTTGTTACTGATATTGACAGCAGTTGTGCTGCTCAATATTTTTGGTGAATAGGAAGGAAGTTTTTAAAAAAAATAAGTATTTCTTTGAAACATAAATATTTTGCATTTACCATCATGTTTCTTAACGACTACACATTTTGAATGGTATGGTTTTTTATTCAGAATGTTCTGAGATTTTATGTTATTAATAACTTTTCATATTTTATTTCTATATGGTAATGGGCATAACCCAATAACTTGAATGCACAAATTGTCGCGTCCTAGATGATGCTTTTTGTCTAATGCTCAGAGCAAAGTTCCACCCACCTGTGGGGTTGCAGAAGGGCGTGGCAGAGGCGGAAGGCAGGGCGGAGTTTCGAAGCGGGTGACTGGCACTCTCTGAGGGTAAAGGAGCGGCGCCGCAGGGAATGCTGAACCCAGGTTGGGGCGGGGCCAGCTGTAGAGGGGCAGCACTGGGTGCAGGGTTGGCAGGTGCCTGGAACTGAAGCTGTGACATTCTGATTGGATGGTAGGAAGGTGGGTTGTTTAAATGAGCAGGTAAAGACTTTGCAGTCAGGAAGGGTTGTATGTGGAACACAGAGATTGACACCGTGTGAGATTTGTAGAATGAAGGACGACTGCAAAGCTCAACCTGAAGAGAAGAAAAATGAAAAGGATTATGATCAGTTATCATAGCTATGTTGTGCTTAAGTAACCAAAAGATTAATCTTCATTTGCATTTCCAAAAAAGAAGACCAGTGCTAAAGCAAAATAATAATATTAATAAAGAATTTGGTAAGCTTAGATTTAGATGTACGGATAATCAAGTAAACCTAAGCTGCTTTAGTCCAGTAAATGTTTGACTTAAAATATTACTTAGAATATAAAAAAGTTATTCTTACGTTTGAACTGAAGGCAGACATGTTTTTAAATTATAAAATGATTTTATAATTATTTTTGATTGCTTAAAAAAATATGAACTAGCCTATAAAGCAGACGACTGAAGGCAGGAAGTGGATTGTACACAACAGTTTTCCCCCCAGTAAGGGTTTGATCATATCGATCATTCAAAACCTTAGAAAAAATAAAGCCTGCAGGCTTTACGGGGTTAATGCAACGGTGCCAAATGTCAAGATGGAAAAACATCATATTACAGTAACATAGACACAAGTCTTTATTGGCTAAAAATTCCTGGAAACCTGATTAAGAGCAAAATATTAAAAAGCATTGTCCTTTCAAAAAGTTGTTACAAAATAAATTATGCATTAACATTGCACTGTCACTAACATTAAACTGATTGTTTTATAAATTAACCTGTACAGCTTGAACATAAATGGTATGTACAATATTATTTGACCTACTGCACTTCAACATGCTCTGTCTACTGTATTTGTTTTAAGCGAACTTAAATCTGGAGATTTGCACAGAAAAATAAATATCAGCGGTCAAGACTCCTCCTACCCTTGCACAAGTATCAAAGCCTGCGTTATACACATACAAGCACTATACACATAAAAGCACGACATAAACAAATCAGGCCTGTTTATATAATATTATGCGTTTTCTTGGGAAAATATGCTATAGCAGTATACGGTAAGATCCAGAGATCAATATGAATGGCTCGAGCTAACACACTAGCAGCTCGCGCATCTAACGTAACACAAACGCCGGCTCAATAAAGCTCACCTCAGCTTAATTTCTCCCCTGTTGTGATTTACTCCATGAGTTACGATGTTAAACTGTAGTGTCTGTTCGGTTTCGTCCTGTTTAAAGGGGGTTTTGTACTGGTTTAGTATGAAAACACGGGGAAGAGGTAGAGAGGGTGAGTGTAGACAGGGCAAACACTAAAGAGAATAGCCCGATATTTTCCGCCCCTGCCAGGAAATGACATCACGCCAGTAATTTGTGGGGTAAAAACGATGAAAAATGTTTGTTTTTTTTTTGTAATTGATTCATACATTAATTTACTATTCAACTTTTTAACTAGTCGCATTGATAATTTAATCTGCATTTGCAGAGGTTAGTGGCCTGGTTTGGCAGGCCTTCTGTTACAGTGGTTGTTGGGTGGAGGGGCTGGAAACCCAATCCTCTCACAAACATGTTTTGTACATACTTGAAGCACACTTTATCCTTTTGAAATGCTGTTTATTGGTGTAATTGGGACAATTTTTTTTTAATGCAACTGTTTTCAAGCATTTTTTATGTAGATAATGAAAAAAAAAAAAATACATTATCATTAAAAAAAAGAAAAAAAGAACTCAGCTTATTTTGCCTATGTATAAAAAAGAAAATAGATTTATAAAATGCTACGGTGTTCTTTTAAAACTTTTGCCCATTTGAAGTCTTTTTGTAAAAGAGTGGCCATAGCCAGAGAACTTTGTGAGGACTGGTGATGTCATCATCTGAGGTGATGGAATTAGTAATATAAAAATAATGTGGTTCAACATCATAAACTCAACCAAAATCCATCTAAAGTAACAGCCAAAATGACATAATATTTCAAATCCATGTCAGTAGTTATAAATTGATGCATGATTGACTTAATTCCAGTGCGTCTTGCGTACCTAAATGTGGCTAAAACCTTTATTTCTCACACACACATATACACACACAACTAGGAGATTATTGCTGAAGCATTTCCAACAGTACATAATACTTTATCACACTGTGATAGGACAGATTTGGTAGGAGAAGGCTTGCATAAATTAGAGTCCTGAGAGTCGGGGTAAAACAAAGGTTTAAAGGTTGTATGCCTGTCGGATATTGAGCGTGTCTTTCATCATTAGGTCTCGGAGTCTCCATAATGCGTCAGCCATCGTGGTGTGAGCACCCTTGCTTTTCAGCCAGTGAGAAGGGAGACGGCTCTCCTGCTCCCTGGTGAGCCGACAGTCTTTTCTTTGTGCTGAAGGAATGAAAATTAGGAAGAAAACATTGTTAAAACATGTATAATTTGGGACAAGGCCACTAAAACGGAGCATCAAAAATGGGTCATTCAGAGACATTTTTGACTGAAACTTCACAGAAGAATTCATGAAAAAATATCATTTAAATTACTAAATTATTAAAGTTTATTATGCCACCATGTATAACATTGTGTTATAATATCCTACACTCTTTATTACATGATACAAGTAAAAGTGCTACAAAATAGTGGTATAAGGAAATATCAGAAAACAATTGCTTTAACAAGAAAAAATAATTTAGCAATTATTTAGTAAACGCTACTATTCAAAGGTTTTGGTGTCGGTAACACTTCTTAATGTTTTTGAAACAAGTCTCTTAAATTCACCAAGACTGCATTTACAGTATTTGACCAAACATACAGTTAAAATAGTAATACAGTAAAATATAATTGCAATTTAAACTAACAATTTTTTTCTAATTTAACATTTTTAAATGTAATTTGAAAATCTGAGGGCAAAGCTGAAATCTCAGCAGCCATTCCTCCAGTCTTTAGTGTCACATGATCCTTCAGAAATCATTCTAATATGCTGATTTTGAGCTCAAGAAACTTTTCTTACTATAAACAATGTTGAAAACATCTGTGCTGTTTAATAATTTCATAAAACCATGATACATTTTTTTCACAAGTTCGAAAGTATAGAATTTTTTCTTCATTTTTTTTTTTTAGGTTATTATGTCTTTACTGTCAATTTTGATCAATTTAATGCATCATTGCTGAATAAAGTCTCAGATTAATCTTTAATCTTAATGACCTCAAACTTGTGAACAGTAGTGTATCTGTACATAACTTCAAACGGAATACATAAAAGAACTCTCATATGCCATTCACTTGAAAATCATCTTTACCCTTAAGGCTCTGGTCCCACTTGCTAATAGTGGAGGATTCAGCACTGAGGCCCTCGATGTACTTCAAATAAGCTTCTGAATGCAGAAGACGCTGAGGTTTTGGAGGTGGGGCAACAAAAATAGGCGGAGCTAACTGCTGCTGGCCTGGTTGACCTTGACCTGGATATGGTGGAGGAGCTTGTCCTGGCCCATATCCACCCATCTGAGAGGACAAAGAAAGAGAAAAGTAAAGAGAGATGACAACCTGATTCTACTTTAGCATCACTGGCGAAAGCTGCATGAACTTGTACTTCACCTGCATGCCATAATGGTTTCCAGGACCAGGACTTCCAGCCATACCGTTCATTCCTGGGCCCATCACACCTGAGTAGGGACGCAAAGATATTTTAAATCTTGAG
Source organism: Carassius auratus (assembly GCF_003368295.1). Lineage (NCBI taxonomy): Eukaryota > Metazoa > Chordata > Actinopteri > Cypriniformes > Cyprinidae > Carassius > Carassius auratus. The sequence goes on from NC_039273.1 coordinate 5,691,253, forward strand.
TTAAGTTTAACTCTTAACATCAATAAATAAGCCTGCAAATAATATACACAGATTGAATACATAAATATTGTTTCTATGAGTTACACTTTCCAGAAGAAAATACTGTTTGTGTAAAACAAAGATTCAGTGTCAGTCCGTGGAAAAGTGGAGGTGACAAATCAAGTGTAGAAATTAGATTAAGAAAGTGTGAGGTGAGACATTTGGGAAAAAACAAACATTAGCATGTTAGTGGTTTTGTTTGACTATTCCCAATCTATGAATCAGATACAACTAAAATTAGACTATGCAGAAATACAGATATTATCTAGTGATAAAAAGCATTTCTTTATTCACTAAAACAATGTACACACAAGAATAGACTGTTTCAAAACCAAATAAGCTGCCTTTGCTGTCCAGGCAGAACACTAGATTTTGGAACCAAGAAATAAAAAAATAAATATATATATATATTTTTTTTTGGATCGGAGCTGGTCCGAAGATCTTCAGGTGTGGTTTCTGTCTGATCGGGGTGCTTCTTACCCGGATGGGGCATACCAGGGTACCCGGCCATGCCTGGTAGAAGGTAGTGCTGGGAAGGCAGCTGGGGCACCCCCATGGGATGAGGTGGTGTGCCACCCATGCCCATCATGCCCTCAGAGGGACCCTGCATAGGCATGTAGGGCGGGCCATAATTTCCCATCATGCCTTGGGTGAGGAGGAGATAGCACAAAAAGATCCATGCATTGATGACATGCAGTTGTCTAAAAAGTCATGCAACTACAAGATAATAGTCATATCAATGTCAAAGAAAGTGTGAATGTTTAAACCGGGTTAATCCAGGCATGTTAAAAAAAAAGAGCTCTACATATTAAAGAGTTAATAAAAAAAAATAAAGGTTGTCATGCAAAAATAACATGGTAAATGTGAAACAAAGAATATGGCAATATTTAAAAACACAAGACAAGACCAAAATGTTTACAAACAAACAAAAGGCATTTAGTCAAATGAACTGAATCATCACTACTGGGGCACACTTTTGGTACGGGGAAGATAGAGACATGATTGATGGGTTGAGGTTTTAGATGGTTTAAATAGATTGTTGGAGGGTGCCCGGATTCTGCGTCTGTCTCTTTCAGCATGGGTGGGGCAATTTGGCGTTACCTGGCACAGGTGGCATGGCCTGGTTTAGCATCCCCATAGCGCTTGGGGGAGGAACCACCCCCATCATTGAGCCGACTGGGGTACCTGCTCTTGGGGAAGCCTGCTGCTGCTGCTGCTGAAGGACCCTCTCCCGTTCTTGATGCTCTACCAGTTTAGCTGCCCGTTCTGGGAAAACATAAGATAACGACATTCAAGCAGACATTCAGATGTGAGATCCCAAACAAACCAATTCAACCCAAACAAATGAATTGGTTCTGTTCATAGCAGTGTCTGGTAAAAATGTTTTGCTTTATTCGAGTATGACTGGATATTTATCTTAATGGAATATTTTACCTTAAAATGAAAATGAGGATTTTTCTTCTTTCAAAACAGATTTGGATAAATTTAGCAGCAGGTTCCATCAGAATGAGAGTTCAAACAGCTGATCATCACAGTACATCAACAACAAATCGACATCAGTTATTGTCTTGTAAAGTGAAAAGCTGTGTGCTCGCAAGAAACAAATCAATTTTAACTTCAAACCATCAATTCTAGCCAAAATACCTTAATAATAAATGTTTCCTACAGTCCATCCCCTATTGTCCTCTCATATCAAAATCCACCGAAATATGTGTTTAGAACTATTTTGGACTGTTTTCGCTTGTAAACGGCACTTGACCTGTGTGGATATCCCTGTCGGATGAGATGACTTTTCCATTAGAGAAAGCAATGTTGTGGATAGTGGACTCGTATTTTAGCCAAAAGCAATGGTTTGAAGTTAAAAACATCTTAATGTTGGATTTAGTACAAATACACAGCTTTTCACTTCAAAATTTGTTAATTGATGTACTGGAGTCATGTGGATTACTGTGATGTTTCTATCAGCTGTTTGGACTCTCATTCTGATGACACCCATTCAGAGGGATCAACTGGTGGTGCTCAATTTCTCCAAATCTGTCCCATTAAGAAACAATCTCATCTACATCTTGGATCATGTGGAAGTTTGAGAACGTACCTTCATATTCTGCCTTCTTAGAAGTTTCCAAGTTCCTCCATTCTGTGCCCACCAGTCGGCTCAGTTCTCCAAAAGAGAAATCAGGGTGACGAGCTTTTATAATAGCCCTCACTTCACTGCTAAACAGGATGTAGCCACTCATGTTGATCTTGCGCTTGGCTCCTTCCTTTTTGGACATACCCTTAATCTTTGGTGTGGACTGTGCATAGCAAACAGGGGTGTCAGGAAAATAGAAGCTGATCAAATTAAAACTAAACAGTTGAAGATTTGATGATGTATAAATTGATTGTATATTGAATTTGATAACTAGCTACCAGAAAACAATAGATTTATGATAATAACTATATAATGTCCGCAATACAAGTTCATATTTATTCATATTTGCTAAAATTCACTAGTTATGATGTACGCATAATTGTAAAATGATTAATATCTGAATATGTGCTCGTAAATCTGGACAGGATGGGTAATGACTGATTTCTCTGGAGATTGGAGCACCTGTGGTGGTGTATAAGGCATATCCACGTCACTGGTTGTGGATGCCTGACTGGGTGGCATTGAGGGCGTCGCTACCGCTTCGTCGTCATCTTCGTCCAGGTCATCCATATCTTCATCCAGATCCTCCATGTCTGCAAATTTAGCCTCTAGCTCCTCAATCTTCTTATCCAGCAGGGGGGACGGCACCTTCTGGGGCACGATGGGTTTTCTGAAAATTAATTTAGAGCATCAGTTTGTTGCTAATCCCAATCAACAATTTCTAGAATAAGTTTGAAGTCTGGCACATTAATTATTAATAACAGCAATACGTTTTTGAATAACCTCTTAACATATTCACATAAACACACTCTGGATGTAACACATACTGCTCACAAAGAGCAAGGCAGGAGAGTAAAAAGCACCTAAAGTAGAAGATCTCATCATCAACCACTTTGGCTGAGAGGGAGAAGCGTTTAAGAGCTTTAAACTTCTTCATCTGCTTTTCACTCTCAATGTAGCGACTTTCAAACAAGAGCATGTCTTCCTCTGGATACTCAGTTGGTCTGCAGGACAGGAAGTCCTTAAAAGAGGAGACCACACATTTCCCTGTGAAAAGAAAGAGAAGGACTTACAATTTGGCCTATGGTAAGTTTTCAGACAGAGTCAAGAGTTTTTTCAAATACAAGGTAGGGAAGCAAAGAAGAGAACAGAAAATGTCCAAGTACTTAATCCACTGTATAAATCCCATTTGTGGGAATGCAGTCTTATGAGTTTCAACATGAGAAATTTGCAGCTGCACTGATTCAAGTTCAGGGTTCTGAGGTGGCTAGTTTTATACTATAAAATCACTGCTTAAATTGTATTTCCAGTGTCTTTGTGAAATGAAAAGTGTCTCAGCATGTTAATGATCCCAAAGGCATCACCATGTGACAAGAATGGTTGGAAAAATGTATTTTATCACAGCCGGTGATAAAATTGGCTGGTTATGAGTTGTGGATGGACAGCAAACTGATATGAAACTAGGATTTCATTACAATTACAATATATTAATTCATCCAGTGCCCATACCTAAGATGCAGGTCATAGGACAGGTCTCCTCCAGGCCGCTGAGGAACACCTCACGTTTGTAGAACATCTTTGTTGGCTCATGTTCGGTCTCCTCTGGGTGGATGAAGATGGGTCCAAAGAAGAATGCTGCTCCATCCCGCATCCACATCTTCTCGATTCTGTCCATATCAACAAAAACAATTTAGACTATTGCTGTAGGCATATATTACAGTCCAATCTTTGTGATCAATGTGTACTTTCATAATGAGTTATGTCTGTAAAATAAGCATGATCTTGCCCACCTGCCAACTCGAGGTCGCACCAGCCTGTGGGAGCGTATGTAGACACAGTCACCCAATTTAAGCCACATGTCATTGTAGCGGAGCTGTTCATAGTACTGGCATCCAGGCTCCCCATTGGCAACTTCAACTGGAACGTCTTCTCGCTCCTATGGAGAGTAGGTGCAAAATGATGTTATATGATTAAGAAAAAAAAAACTAAAGTGCTCAAAATCAATCATTTCCTTCATACCTTCTCGATGAAGCTCCCGTTCTCTCCATCAGGAAGATCAGACACTTTGTCTTTAGCACTGACAAACATGGAGGCAACTCTGACTACGGGTAAGAGAACCTCCCGAGGGACTAGCTTGACAGAGCTTGGCGGCATCGACCATACTTTGATCTTCTTGAAGGTTTTGGTCCTGGCAGTGTAGCGGGATTCACAGACATAGACGTCTTCGGGTTTAAAGCCTTCCGGTTGCGACTTAAAATATTCCTAAAACAATAATCCCATGCTCAAGAAAATTAAATGAAACATACATAAAGAGCTTGTGAGGAACATATATGAAAATATATACATACATACTTAACATCATACTTACTCACCTTTACGAACAACACAATGCATTTCCCCAAGATCTTGCTGAAAGGCACACGGTTATAGTAGTCGCTCTTAAATACTTCCTTCTCCAGAAACTTACGCGTTGCCAGATGGAAAGTTTCCCCTGGACGATAAAACCAACATCCGTACATCCACTGCTCGCCTGCAGTCAATACAAGAAAATGTGGACAAATGAAGGTGATATGGCATAAAAAAAGCAATAGAGAACTAAGCAACAGCAATAAAGAAAAAGTGAGAATGTGCACACCAGCTTCGTCCTTCCAGAGTTTCTCAATGCAGACAATGTGAGGCTGCAAATTTGCTTCTGAAGGCTGAACATACACACAATCTCCCACACTGTAGGTGTTGTTCTCAAAGTTGCAGTCCTGACTATATGAGCTTTGAGGACCAGACGGCCACTGGCTTCCTGCAGCACCTTCTGCTTTGTCCTCTTCTGGAAGAGCTATTAAACATAAAAGCAATGTGCACATTATTACACTTCTATAACAGACAGTCACTAGGAGCAGCAAGACTTTGAAGGGTATCCAAAGGTGTTACATAACTTTAAAAATGCTAGAAGCAATTTCTGAAAACATCAAGCGAAAATAACCTTTTTTGTCTTCCTCGCGTTTCAGCAGATCTTCCTCAATTTCCTGGGGCAGTTTCTCTCGCTTCTCTTGATCTATGTCAGCATGCAGATGTTTGGACGTGTAGCTCAGTGCTGGGGTCAGCAAGATTTCACCATTCTTGCACAGCTCGTCACGGATCTTCACAAAGAAATGCTGTAGCTCCACCGAATCCTCAAAGATCTCAGAATCGGTCCTGAAAGCGCAAAACAGCTGTAATGAATTCTGAGATTACGGTTTCTAAACTTGACTTCTATTCATGATGACTCTACCATCAAACTTCACTCTGTTGGACTTGAATGGAGCTCAATGGAATTATTCATGAAGATTTTCTCATTATTCACTTACGTCATTCCAAAATGGACTATTGCCATTATGTTGCCAAATATTCCATTGTTCAATGCAAAGCATTTTATTAAAATTGAAAAGCTAAACTACAGGATTACCTTTGATATACTTTCAGACGGCATACATTTTAAATATTTTAAAGTCATATTTCAAGTTTTAAAATAATGTTGTCACTGACCACATTTATTTGGAAAATATTTTCAAATAATGGAAATAATTTGTGTAATGAATATACATGTTAAATGATCACTATACTTTTACTATACCTACTCTAAACATCATGAAAAATACTCTTCTGGTAGAATTTGCTATAGAAAATTCCCTATTCTATATTTTAGAAAAGACTTTTTTTTTTACACTATACTAATACTAATCCTGACCTGGAAATGACTAAAATCTAAGGTCCTACTTTTCCATACTGCATAGGAACTCTTACATAATGAAATATGCATAATAAATGTATCATAAAAGTGGTCCTACATGACTCACTCATAATCTAAATTGAAGAATCAGGGTTTGAGAAAGACACAATGAAGGGAAGTGAAAACATTGGCACATAGAGCAAGTCATACTTTTATAGTGTTTTTTTTCTTGTTGTTTTTAAAGCCTAGCGCCATTCCTGTTAATTTTATAGAAAGTGGCATCTTTTGAAGTCCCGTTTCTTTAATGACGACAAGAATAGCTGATTTTCACACTCTTCCTGGTTTACCTGTTGAGACGTCTTGCTTTCTCCAGCACCTCAAACACATGCTCCTGGAACACATCCAGTCTCCGATAGCGACCACGATCCACATTATTACGAATAATCTCTAAAGTGAGGGGCGGGTCCTCTGGGTTAGCAGGGTCAATGGCGGGAACCTCCGCCAAAGAGTCACTATAGCAGCGGCCTTCGTCATCCTGGTGCCCCATCATCGAAACGAAGAGGTTCCGGATAAGCTCATGCACGAGAGAGGCAACTGACAAACCACCCAGTACACCTTCATCTCCATCCTCTTCATCCTCCATCTGTCGACGGGCTTCCAGAAAGGCTCGATGGAGCAGAAGTGCATCTCGGTATATTAAAGACTCTGGCTCGTTGTAGGTGCAGGCGTTGTTGAACATAAGGATGAAATCCTCTGCTAGCGAGTCGACGTCTTGGTAGCGTCCCTGCACCATGTAGCTGCGTATACGCTCCATGTCAATAGGACGTTTAATGGCAGCATAATAGTCAGGCAGCTCAGAACGTGAAGGCAGCCGCTGGAAGACGGTGCTGAGACGTCGCCCACGATTGTCTGTGAAGTTGCGCACAGCTTCGTAGAGATCAGAAAGCTTTTGCTGGAGTGGTGTGGTCTGGGTGCGGGCCTTTTTAGGGGAGGCAGCAACTCCACTACGGCCTAGGAAAAAAGAAAGGAATTTAGTAAAATAATAAACTGTTAAATATAAAATGTATTTATTCATTAGTTTCTTAATTAGTGCATTAAGGTGTCCAATTTTAGCCAAAAACATACGAAGCTTGAGTTTGGGAGAGCCCATGTCATCATCCTCGGGGGGAGGGCCGAGTTCCTTATGTTTATCCTTAACTATCTTCTCCAAGATGTTTGCATCATTATAAACCTGCAATTTAAAAAAAAAAAAACACACATTCTGGTTTGGACCCACACAATTAAACAATGAAGCAATATTATTTTCTGGATGGACTGTTCCTTTAAACCTGCTGTAAATCTCATTCTAATCATATACATTCTTGTATACTTTAAAGCATTTTCATCAAAACAGTGTAATATTGTGAATTATTATTACAATTTAAATATTTTTTTAAATATTTTAACATATTTTAAGATGCAACTTATTCCTGTGATGCAAAGCTGAATTTTCAGCCTCATTACTCCAGTCTTCAGTGACAAATGATACTTCACAAATAATTGTAATATGCTAAATTTGCCGCTCAAGAAACATTTATTAATTATTATCGGCATTAAAAAATATTTTTGTTGCTTACATTTTTGTGGAAACCATGACTCTTTTTTTTTTTGATGAATAAAAAGAACAATCTTTTTTTCTCCGGGTGTGTGTGTTCACTGCTGTGTGTGTGCACTTTGGATGGGTTAAAAACAGAGCACGCATTCAGAGTATGGGTCACCATACTTGGCTGTATGTCACGTCACTTTCACTTTGAAAATTCAAAAGAACTGGACCCTAAATTTTAAACAGTAGTGTATTATAATTTAGCTTTCGGTATGAGTAAAGTTATGATGCCCACCTGAGATCCTTCCTCATTATAGTGGCGGGCATTGCGAAACATAAGTTTCATGTCATCCATAAGTGCTTCCTCATTGTTATAACGCTCAGTGCGGATATTGTTCTCAATGGTACGCAGGTCCATTGGATCTTGGATGATCTGGTAGTAGTCTGGGTAATCCTTCTTAGAGGGCTTCACCATGAAGAGATCACAGAGGCGCCGTCCAGTGCCTGCCTCACGTGCCTCAGTCACTGCGGCATACAGCATCTTCATTCGGTTTTTCTTGGTGTTCTTCTTGTGGCTTTAAGAACCAGATTATGGTAGGAAAAAGAAAATAATGTAAAATAAAAAATCTGATTGCATATGGGTGAAAAATTATGCAAGTGATTTAAAAATCACCTTTTCCTTTTAACACTTCCCACATCTGAATTTGCAGTAGAGGTGTCTCCTTCATCGTCATCTCGGCGCTCTCTTTTCTTTTGCTAGAACACAAATTCAACCAACCAAAATAAGCCTCTTTCTCTCATTTCCCTGAAACACTAGGACATTCCTGCAATAGGTTTCCCCACTAGGTTTTGGAGAAGAGCTTTAGTTCTTAAAGCAGACTGACCTGCATTATTTGCTGTAACCTCTGAGCACGTTTGTATATGGTGGAGTTGGGCATGTTGTAGCGTTTAGCATTCTCAAACATTAACGTGAGGTCAGCCTCAATCTGCTCGACTCCTTCATAATCCCCATTCTTCATTTTATCCCTATAAAGAATATAAAAAATGAAAAGAGGGTGTAAATGTTTACCGTTTTCAAACTTCGCGATTCAAATAAGCCGATTTATCATGTGGGTTATCCACACCTGATCTGTTGTAGCGAAATGGGGTTTTTGATCTGATGGTAGTAGTCCGGGTATTCCTTTCGTGTGGGCAGTTGGAGGAAGGGTTCAGCGAGAAGCAGCCCCTGAACACTTCGGGCTCCTCGCACTGACTGGTACAACAAGAAGATTGGGTCACCTGCACTGAGACCGCAATCGCCCTCCGATTCTCCAGTGTCATAACGTACAGTGCCTGAGACAAAGTATAAGGATAGACAAAGTTACTTCAAAGAACAATCCTTCAGATATATTAAGTTGCAGACCTTGCCAATGTATTTTTGAATAAGTAGAGTTGGCAGACTCTCTTAAATGGATTGCTACAGACGAATCCTAGACATAGGGAATATATATATGTACCTGTGAGAATGGAGTCTTCATCACTTTCAGATCCAGCTTGAAGAGCCATAGTGATGGCAGACAGCCGGTCACCCTGAGCAGACCTCCGATTTCTAGGAAAAAAACAGCATGTTACTGACGAAAACATGCATATTCAAAGCAACCAGTTGAGGAAAAGAAGACATACCTGATGCGGAGGCTAGATTTAGTGGGTTCAGCCTGCTCAATCTCAGTCCTTCTCTGGGCAAATACCTTCTTAATTGTGTTTGCATCCTGTAAAAAGACAAAAATTAGTTTGTGTTGTATACAAGGAGTTATAGTTGATGAATAGACAGCAAGTGTATATAAAGAGTACAAACCTTGAAAACCTGTGACCCTGGCTCATTGTATGTTTTGGCATTTTTTGTCAAGAGATCAATGTCCTTGGCCATGGCACTGATGGATTTGTAATGTCCCGCCTAAAAACAGAACACAGGAAGTAAGCCATTTTATGTCAATATTAGAGATTTCTGATTCACTGAGTAAATATATCTAGAAGAGTAACAAAGTGCAGTACATGGTAAAACTATGTGTGTTTTAAAATAAGTGTGTATACACAAACACACACACACACACACACACATATACTAATATATATATATATATATATATATATATATATATATATATATATATATATATATATATATATATATATATATATATATATATATAATATCCTCGTCACAGCTGAAATTATTATAACAAAGCTCTAAATACACACCATTGCACACTTTGATTGCTATAGTCCGCTAGCATATTTTTAAAGCACCACATACCTGTATCCTCTGAGCCACAGTGCGCAGATCTATTGGGTCTTTTATTACAGCATAATAGTCTGGATAATGCTGGAAAGGAAGGAATGGGAAAAGCCAGTTTTGATTAACAAACTAGTCTGACATTATTATCCACACTAATGGCGCATTTCCACTGCATGGTACAGAAAGGTACAATTCGATACGATAGGGGTTTTTTTCCACTGGGTACAGTACCTGGTACTTTTTTTACTACCAGCTCGGTTGAGGTTCTAAGTGAACCGTACTGTTACGAGAACATTACGTGGAAACTCTGCTGATCACGGTTTGTCACTCACTACCTGCATCACTGAACTTGTGACTCAAACACAAAAGAACCGTTAGATTTAAATCAACACGGCCAGCGAAGGAGCGAACGCAACAGTTTTGAATGAGCACACCTTTTTTAACAACCCAAAAATGGGTTTTTCATTGTCTGTTGAGGAAGCACAGATGTTCCTCTAGTTGATAGCAGAGGTGCGGATCCAGCGAGAACTTCATGGGGCGACGCATAATGAAAAAGTTTTTCACGAGTTACGGCTGTGCAACAATAAAAACATGTGAATAATCCCACCTACTCTAGACCACGCAAGCCATGCCATACTGAACCGAGCAGAGTCATACCACAAAGTGGAAAAGCGCCATATGTGACTACACAAATGTGGGTCTCACCAATTTGGAGGGAAGTTTTTGGAATAGCTCGCTAACAAGCCTCCCTGAGGAATCAGTGCATGATACCATGGCCTCCAAGAGCTGCTCCAGTATGGCTTTTAGATAGCTTGGAGGTCTCTGTTGGACAAAGGCGTACAGAGGAGAAAAATGATATCAGTCTGGATGTGCATATTAATAATAAAAAAAATATATAATAATAAACAATAATTATAAATAACAACAACAACTATTAAAAATCCTTAAACATAAACAGAAAAAAACACTCCTTACCTCCTCCTCCATGGAAGCACTTGGGTTTTCTGCATCTTCACCTTCCTCATCGTCCTCAGCCTCCTCTCCTTCGGCTCCCTGTAGTAGTTCATTCTTGGTAGTCAGGAAGACGTTCAAAAGCCTACAGGCAGCTCTGTATTCTGCACTTTCAGCCTGTTGTAAGAGACCCACAGGAGTGAATTTCTGAGTAGACAGTGGCTGTGATGCTGAACAGTTTTGATTGTGCAAAAGCTACGTCGACTGCATCTATGCATCTAACCAGTAGTTTAAAATAACGGGCAGGCTGAGCTGATTAATGTGCCAGAAACTTCAGTGTTAAATTAATTTAAATGTGTAAATGCAAACTCACTTGGTAGTATGCTTTGGCGTTATTAATAAGCAGATGAAAGTCAGCTGAGAACTGCTCTACATCCTGGTATTCCTCTGCTCTGAGCTTCTGCTGCATTTTTGTCATGTCTATGGGCTGGCTTACCACTTCATAATATTCAGGCTGATTCCTAAAACAGGAAAAAGAAGAACAGAGGTTGAGGCACAGGTTAGTGTCTACTGCATGCATTAAACTCGGTATGGCTTATTTCATCACATGGTGAGATTCATTTAAAAAAGAAATACACAGAATTAATTGCTTTAAAAAACAAAAAGTGTGAATATTACTTTTACTTTTCTGCAAGCATTACTTTATACGATGAATGAGTTGAGCAAGTGATATTTTAGTATCAGTGAGATACTATTATTGTTTTTTGCCCCCCCCCCCCCATTTTGATTAGTATTATTATTTTTTATATGTTAAATAACATTTATTGTTAATAAATGTTGTCTTTTGTTTTACATTCTATTTTATTATAGTTAATGTTTATTTTATTTTATGTAACAAAAATGCTTATGATTTTGTTTTTATATATTAGACTATTAATAAATTAAAGAAAGTTATTTTCGAATAAATATAATTGTAATAACTGTGATGCAATACAAGTATCATTTTTAATTAATCAATCATTTTTTTACACTCTTCTTTACTTCCGGTAAAGTTTATTTTATTACAGGTAAAGAACATTTTATGGTTTTAGTTGTATTTGACTACAATAACCCTGAGCGGGACTAGACAATAAAGTAAAAGCAGACAGTGACAGTCCAGCATTCAGTTTTATGGATTTTCTCCATTTAGTAAAGTGTAAAATAGTTATGTAATAAAAAATAATAATAAAAACAACACAGGTGTGTCGAAACATTTGACTGATAGTGTTCATTAAAAGACAAGGAATATACTCGTACCTCCTCTTTGGTGCACGAACAAAGAGCTCACAGATCTGTCTGCCTTGGTCATCTTTGTAATCTCTGACAGTGTTGTACAATTCATGGCACAAGGCAATCTAAAGACAAGAAAAAAAGACAAGGTCAACTGATGAGATTACATTAGTATTATGATCTAAACTGATATATGACCAATTTATGAGCTAAAGCAAGACTTTTGGATATACTGAACTGAACCCCATGTACTCACATGATCAGCAGAAGGAGCGGTGGAAGCTCTCCTCCTCTTCCATCCACTGACTGGGGTGGATGAGGCAGCATCATCAAAGTCTCCTCCGCTGGCACTGCTGGAAGGAGAGGTGGCTCGTCTTCTCTTGGAGCCCATTGAAATGGTACCTGTTGACCAACAAACATCCTTTTTGACACATGGCTTCTGGCACTTTTGACTAATTAATTGTCACAGGTTTTCTGGTGGATATGATAAAATAATGTGGATTCTCAGGAATCATTTAATGGCGATAAATAACATTGGCATGTTAGGTAACAATCTTTAATATCTATACATTTGCCTTCTTGTACTTTTTACTAAACAAATATCAGCAGTTAGATCAAAAACGTCTTCATTATACCTGAATGCAAAACTATGAATTGCTCAAGAGAAAGTGGAATATTTTAGAGTAGTAACGTTACATTATAAGGAAGCCCTGCAATAACTATCAAATATTTTCATGACTTTAAAGACGGTATCACAAGACTGTAGATTTTGTGGATCACCATATACCATTATCCCATAATAAATGTTGTTTACAATATCTATATGAGCTACTAGTTATTAACAAACTAAGTTACAGCTGACCTGCTTAATGGAGAACAAAGGAACGTTTAGACATTAAATCAACACCCATATACACCAACTTTGAAATAAGCTTATACAGAAGCAATTATTCATTGGACTATATCAAAGTCATTATAGTGTATTCTATAGTCTTTGACTATATGCATCTACAGTGTTATGTGGAATAGCATACTTAGCCGCGTGCTAATCTTCCGGTAAACAATCCCTAAACGCCAACAGCCAATCGATGCTCCGTGTTTTAGTCAAACAAAAGAGCGGTCTCGCGGCGTGCTCTCGCGCTCACTCACTTCTCTTGATAAGCCCACTTCGGTTTTTTATATTAATCTTGCTGAGGTTTATAAAGGTACTCGGAATATATTATAAATATGCTGACCTACCCGTATTAAAATCGCGACTTCACTGGAGGAGTTAGTGATTATCTTTCAGTAACAACAGAGCTGCAAACTGTTAGCCAGCAAGTAGAGTTGATGGCTAACAAAGTCCCGCCTTCTTTCTCACACGAAACCGGAAGTGTATTTAAGTAGCCCCTCCTTACTTCCGAAAAATTTAGAAATATAAAAAATTAAATACTGAATATTATCTCCTTACTAAAATTACAACAAACGGAATTCGAGATAAGATAAACATTCACAGCAGATTAAATGTTTTATTTTAGGATCCCAACAACGGCCTAACGTTATCTGTTTTAAAGGTATTTAAAGACGACGAAGATTACAATGAATTAAGTATGACAAAATAATGATATAAAAGCAAAGTAATCGAGCCGAATAAATAAATACAAATATAAAAAAACAGATATAATAATAATATAATTAAAAATATATACTTTTTAATTTACATAAATATACTGCCACGACTTAAAATTAACATACTATTACAATTTACAAATTATTACAACAAAATTACATTTAAAAAAAAAATAGAGCACAACTGTTTTTTTTGTATCTTCAAATAAAAATAACTATAATTTTAAAAGATTGTAATAAAACGCTACACTATTATTGGAAATTATCAAGGGAGCCCATTATTTGCATATTTGCTTGAAAACGCAAATTCTCTTCCGGGTTTTAGGCCACAAAATGAACATGCTGTGTAATTAATAATACATGAAGTAATTAATTTAAAAAGATTAAAAAATAATAATCACACTAACTTAAAAAAACATAGCATAGCAAATCACTACATACAAAATTAAAAGTGCAAAAAGGTCAAACAAATGTGGCCTGCGTGGTTTAAAATATTTAGGATTATATCGAGGGATAATTATTTATTTGTTTAATGTATTAATTGTAAATTGTTAATGTCCTGTCATTTGGAATGGTGGTCTACTTACAAAACTAATATCTTATTTAAATCTATAGGGCTCTGTGAATGGCACTCGGGAATAGTATCATAGTATCCGGACTGTATCATTATTGTCAAATGAAGGACGCCTCCTCCAGTCGCTTCTTGACGTCAGGGTAGATCCCGCAATTATTGCATAGAAAGGGAATTGGCAGAAGAGGACCATCCGTCCGTACGAACAGACGATCAGGTATTGCATTTATTTTAAGTTTTCCTCGAAGTCAGCGGATGAAGTGTATGAACTGATTTAAATGTAGTAGCAAAATCTTCTACAATGCCACTGCAAGCTTTCATGCATGATGTGGGCAGTAAACTGTAGTCCATGTTGCATAGTAGGAGTCTATGTAAGATTACGTCGATTAAAATCAAATATTTGATCCGTTTTCAATCAATTCATGTTAATTCTTCGTTGTCTGTTCCTAGAGGATTGTTAGTGCAGGTGGCAACAGACTCCTGAATGCGCATCTATGCGCAGTGTCTGAATACACACGCACACTTATACACGAACAATATGCGTCCACTGACATAGTGCATTGCTTGTTCAATGACTTGAGATGCAGAACACTTTCAGATAGTGGTAAGAGGTTTTGAGCATTGCATGTTTAAAATTTTTCTTTGGAACTGCCGTTCTTCTAAGATCATAGTTAATATTTATTGCTTTGTTGTAGCCTATGTGTAATCTTTTGCTAAAAATAATGGGGTACTACTATGGTATACTGATCTTATAGCATGGTACTGAATGATTATCACATTCATATTCCATGGTATATATAATAACATGGAATTTGATACTGGTGTTGAAACACTATGGCATTACCATGGTCCAAAAGTAATATAATAAAAGTACTTTTTGTACTTCGTTGCACAGATCAAAAAAAAATTCTTTATAACAATAAAATATATATAATAAATAATAATAATAATAATAATAAATGATAATTGTGCCATATAAAATACAAATATATGTCTAATCAAAATTACATAACAAAATTTAGGTGCTTTCTAATAAAAATGAATATAATGTAAAAGTGTCATTTTTTATCAATTTATTACTTTAAAAATACTCTTTAGAAATATTCTAACAAGATAATAACAGGTTGCATGACCTTTAAAATATTTGTTTGATAATTTATTTAATAACTTTAAATTTTTGTAATCAAATTGAGAAGATTTTTGTATTTTTGTATTTATTTTGTATGTATTTTATTTATTAATGTGTGATGAAGATCAATCCAATATATTATGTTAAAATTAATGTGTAGTCCAGTAGTCCTGCATTGTCATTATATAAGTGTATAATAGTGATGTGCATTAATAGTGATGCAAATCACACTGATCCTCTCTTTAGTTCTTGAAGACTAAAGGATTTATGGAGTTAAGTACTGTGGATACTTTAGTTTTAAATAAATATTTTACATGACAAAAGAGTTTCAATGTTTTTAATATGCATTACTTTATTTCCTTTTTTTATCATCTTGATAACAGTCATTAGAGTTTGCCTATAAAAATGTAATCCTAAAATCTATAAATATCAAAACTGGTCATTGGTTTACAGATGACAATGTGCTCAAGCAGTCCCTGCAGATGCTTAGGCTAAATACAATGTCTTATGCCACCACAAACTATTGGTTTTGCCCATCTTCCTCTGCTCTGAAAAGAGTAACATGATGACGGCATTCGCACATGCAGGCTTCAGTAGCGGTGTGGTGTGGTAATGCACACCTGAACAATGACATTATTGCAGTTTAATCATAGCCGAATAACTGAAAACACTGTTCTTCAATACAAACAGTTTTCTTTGTTGCAAATTAGTTTTCTCTGTTTTGTGTCTATGTCAAATTATTTGAGTGATACACTTTCTTAATCATTGACTTATTCATTGACCTCTAATTATGTCTTGTTTAGTTCCTGAGTGGAAATCAACTATACAATGCCTTTAGGAGAGGATGAAAATGGATGGAAAAAGAAGACAACAGATATCAAGGAAAATTATGATTTCAAGGAGGTCTTGGGGACGTGAGTGTTTGATAAATGAATTGCTTGATTTACAATGAAAGTGGGCAGAGCATGGTTTGATTAATCTCACATTTATTTATTTATTGAGTTTGAGTCAAGTGTTATTCAAGTATTATTTATATACTATAATAATAATAATAATAATAATAATAATAATATTTTTTTATTGTGCTTTTTGCATTTTTATTATTTTTTATATAAATGTTATTAATATTTAGGGTTAATTTATTCTTCTTTCAGTTTCAATTTTTATTAATTTTCATTTAGTATTTTTTGTGCTTCAACTTAAACCTATTCTGGATTTATTGCTAAAGCAATTGTTTTTCCATCTAATAATTTATTTCAATTAACAAATTTTTTTTTATATCTTTAATTTGATCTAACAGTAATTATAATGGTTTGAGTGATTTCATACCTTCTCTAATAAAAGGACATCAGAACCTCACAGAACTCATGATGAGAGGAAAATCAGGTCTTTACAGTGTTTTGCGCTGCATAGAAAACAGACCATTGAATCACACCTGCAACTACCGTATCAACAAGTGTTCTTCATAATCTTCTTCTGTAGCTCTGTAGATCACCATCATTTGTTTTAGATGAATAACAATATGTCATGTTGGCATAATGAAAACAATATTCAGAATATATTGGCACTGAGTGGTGCCAGAAACAGATCTCATCCATTTTCTGTTGGAGCAGTTGCCTCTTTTTCTCACTTTGCCGGGTGTGATTAATGACACCTCAATGTGGCACGCAGCATGGCTTTCATTAGCAGTCAATACTGGGAATTAGTTACATTTCCAGATGCTTTCTTACAAAAGCAACAACAAAATTTCAGTTTGTTTTGAAGTCTTGTAGACCTGGCAATGCTTCTATTATTCATGGACTCAGTCGTAGTAGAGGACAAGAGAGCGTTCGTCAATAGCCTAAGTGCAATAGCCTTTTTATGCTGCCTTTTTTAGATATATTTATAGTGCGTGGGCAGAGTGTGTACATTTGACTGTCACGTTCTTCGCATTTTGGGTGACATGACTGAGGACTAGTGCCAGAGAGAGGGATAAACAGATGGACAGACCGATCTGCCATGCCGAATATTAGCCACACTCAAACAAAATCTTGCACGTGAGAAGCAGGACGGTGAATGCTGGTTGGGAAG
The DNA here is from genome assembly GCF_003368295.1 of Carassius auratus. NCBI lineage: Eukaryota > Metazoa > Chordata > Actinopteri > Cypriniformes > Cyprinidae > Carassius > Carassius auratus. The sequence goes on from NC_039273.1 coordinate 5,708,581, forward strand.
CACATCGCCATCCTCCGAGGCACGGCTGAGGGGAAAGTCACTAGCATAGAGCTGTGATGAAACCTTCAGTCACGCACACACATAGACACATACACAAGCATATAATATTCATCAGGGGGTTGTTTCGAGTGTCTCTCCCCTCCTGCAGCCAGAATGACTGCTATTTCAGATGGCATAACATAATCATTTGGGCATGCTTACTTCAGCTTGAGTTCACATGGCCAGCCTCATGTTAAATCCCCTTCTTTGGAGCTGTGCATGCTACACAATCACCAGAGATACATTCTTAGCATCACTGTGTGTGGAGCAATTGTCAATCTTGACCTTTGCTGTACCGAAAACCTCAGTCCTTAATATCTTTGTGTGTGACTGTCAGCATAAAGTTTGGACCATTTTGGAGCTTGTTCTGGCATAAAAATGTCTACTTTAACAGAAGGAGACCATTTTAATGATAGATTAAGTTGCAGCCAAGTACAGTTCTCTTTATTTTATTTTTTTCTGTTTAGAGGACATGGATACATAACAATAAATTGCAATGCACCTTTATGTGATGGATCCAACTGTTCTATTTTTGAAACAGTTTTTTCTTTCCACTTTATTTTCCCTTTTAACATGAATATATATATAATTTTTTTAAATATTTTTTTTTTTAGTTTTACTCTATTTACAAATATCCTGAATTGATTTCTATGAATTGTAAACACACTGTTAAAAAGGTTGAGGTCAGTGAGATTTTTTCCTTGAAAGAAATTCATTCATTTGACTTTGGGGGGAAAAAATACTGTGAAAGTGAATGGGGACCATAAACTGTTTGTTTACACACATTCTTCTGGACTCAGTTTTGGGTGAGTAAATTATGACGGAATTTTAATTTTTGTGTGATCTATCCATTTAATGTACAGTATGCTTCGTCATTTCTAGTGCTGACAGTTTTAAGTAATGTGATGTCCATCAATTCTAATGTAGACATGGTGTTACATAAAGTGTTGCATTGAATTGAATGTGACAATTCATGGTAGAATGGGTTTACACAGTTCATTTCATAAATTAAGCCTGTTGTACCTTGCAAACATTGTTTCTTGGTGAACTGATAAGTTGTATAGCATTACTGTACAAGACATTTATATTTAAACATTTGGCAGACACTTGCTTGTCACATCCATTCATGTTCAGTGAACACTGGACACTATATATATATATATATATATATATATATATATACATACATATATACATACATACATACATACATAACTATAATTGTATTAAATATCCTGCTTTAGACTGGAACAGTGCAGTTAATTGTAAGTGCTACAATAGAACTATCAATTTCAATGAGCAATTTTAGCTTTGTGATGAGAGGCACGGGCCAGGCTTGTTTTCTTTTGTCAGCAAACATGAATTCTAGAGAGAGCTGAATGAACTGTAGCACACTGTGTAGTAGGCAAGATTGCTGCCCCATCAGCAGAAATAACCAGAGAGTAAGAGGGTCATAAATCATGGCAAAAGTCCAAAACCTCGTGGAAGTTCTATGTTGTACCATTAGCAATGCAGAAGCAATCTGTTAATATTATGGAAAAAGTTAGCCTGCTAATCTTTAGAAAGATGGCTCAAAAGATTTCTGTTATTCTGTACTCGTAGCCCACATACTGTATGGTCATAAATCAAAAAGGGGTCTGTGTCTGTTCTGCTCAATTAATCTCCCATTAATGCAACTATAGACAGAAAATGGAATAGTTTCTCTGCATAAAGGCAAATCTGTAACCAAGCTTTGTTTGCACAGTGTGATGCGGTTTTGACTAGTTTGCCAGTAAGGCGTTCAGAGGATTTAACTGTATATGTTGACAGAAAGCCTCTTTTCTCAAGTAGATTATAGAATTGGTTTATCTATGAATTCTTCGAGTGGAGTCAATTGATTTATTCTGGGGAATTTACTCCGGCTTATCTAGCTGCGGACCTGGATTTTGATTAAAAACCTGGAAAATGGTTCACAATTGGACACTTGGGAGTTTTCAATTTTAGCAAACTGTAGGATTTGTTACGGTGTATTGAGAGACTGTATCTAATGTTTGAGTTTGTAGCTCTAAAAAGATAAACGAGTTGTGCTAACAGTTATTTGTGACTGTAAGCATTATTCATTATCCTGCTTGCTTTCCATATTGCAATTTATACAGTTTATACAAAAGTACATGGCTGTTAACATAATGAGGAACCGGTGGTACTTTGGAGACATTGTTATGAAATGTTGTGTGTAAATGCTTAAATCATTACGATTACTAATATACACAAATAACAGTTTGCTTATCTTGTTTCTGTAAGAAGAAGAAGGTCTGTTTTTGTAAGACAAGAGGTTAGTATTTGAAATTTGTGATTGTTTTTCATAATTTTGTTTATCGTTGCTGTTTTAAAAATGGTGATATTTAGGAAACAACATTGACTGTTTATATTTGTGCTCTTTCAAATCTTACAGAATTCAAACATCATTTTGACTTTACTGTTTTGAGGTCAAAGTGGACTGGTTGCTATGGCGACATGATATTTTAGTTTTAGACGAAAGTTTATGTTTATGTGAGTGTCACAAAAGAAGGATGAATGAGCCTGCTGAGCTGTTTTTGTCTGGAAGCTTTTTTTGTTGATTTAAACTCCCAACCTTCCTAAACAAAATGAGAAAGGTGTTTTGAAATTGCAGGAAAAACTCCCCAAACAAGATTTTTTGTTTGTCTCTTTTTAAAAGACATCAATAAAAAAAGAAATCAGGGCCACTCATGCTGCATTTTTGTTCAATTATTAATCACAGCTTGTTAGGGTGAGTCTGTGTGATTCAGAGCAGGTTTTTAAAGGACTTTTCACCAGTTTTATAAATCAGTTTGATCAATATTTGCTGAAATGTTTTTTTTTTATTTTTTATTTATTTGTTTTATTTTAAATATATAGATATATATATATATATATATATATTTTTTTTTTTTGATAATTCATTGTGACAGATGAATGCATAATAGATAAAAGTTGATTTGTTTCTGGAGTTAAAATAATAATGAGAGATGTCTAGTGTTCTGGCACTAAATCTTTGAAATGATTGGATTATTGCTTCACAGATTATTTTCCAGGTCAGGTACATTGGTTAAATGAAATACAGACTCAGTATTACTTGAATTACTCTCCTAGACATTCTAAAAGGTGTTTGTGTGTGTGTGTGTGTGTCTGAGAGAGAGAGAGAGTTCAGAGAGAGAATCTTAAACTTTTGTTAATTAAATTATTGTTAAATGACTTATTAAAGTTATTAAAACAGTGGATTAACAGTAAGTATAATGCAACAGCAAAAACATTTTTAAAATACTTTATCTTTTATAATATCGGAAAATTGAGATAATGGCCAGGCCCACACATTCAAACACATTTCCTATATTTCTCAAAATACACTTGCATGTTACTTTATTGTCCCTCCTCATGGTTTTGAACATATTTTGAGTTTTAAATAAATATTAGGTAAAATGTAAATATTTTTAGCTAATCTAATAATGCTTTCAGAGATCAGTAAAAGTCTCTCAGCACCACTGTACGACATTTAAACATTTTATGTAACATAAACAGTGTAATGTAATATAAACATGAATGTATATGTTTGCAATTTTTCCTGTCATATTGATTCTGAACCCCTCACTAGAGAAACACACCATGAGCATTTTGTTAATCTATTTAAGTGCACAGAGCTGCTGTTGGGAAATGACTGGCCTTGTAATATGTCTCTGCGAAACAATTTTCTTATTTACAGACCCAAACACCCACATGGCTGTCTTGTATCATTTCCTAATCTTCATTCTCTCTTTCCTCTTCCTCCTCCTTTACCCACAGGAAGCCATGGGAGGCCTTAATTACACCACGTCTCACGGCAACAGCACAGCTCTTGCTCTCTTCATTTCCTCTCTGTCACTCTTTCTTTCCTTCATTCTTTCTTCCCGACCTCCATTTTGCCCCCCGCACCTCCCCCTTTCCACTTAAGGCAGTCTTATAATTCTGTGATACGACTCCAGAAGAAAGTTTGTTGACAGCTGCAGCACTGTATGAGCTGTTCTCTCTCACTGAACAACCCTGCTGTGATCATGACTCACTAGCATGGCTTCCAGGTCATTGGAGATTTCTGTTTCATTATTATTATCTCAACAACAACATATCATAAGGTCATTTTAATTGAAATCGTGCTCATGCAAACAGACACGCTTGCAAGAATACATATATAAAAAACTGCCTTCTTTGATTTCAGAAAAATTGTATACAAACATAATGGCTGAGCCCAAATTTCCTGTTATTCTCTACTTGCATGTTCACTTGTTTGACACGTTTTGAAAGAGTTTTAAATATTAAGTCAAATTTTAATATATATATATATTTTTTAAATGTTCTCTCAAAGTTATGAACCAATGTTCTTCCAGTAACATGATTAGAATGTCATTCAAAGTTATAATGTTCTCAAAACATTACAACAAAAACGTTATTTATACATCATTAACTTATTTTTCAAGAACTTATTTTCTGATATGTTTCATTTTGATGTCTGTCAGTTTTTTTATGTTTCTACTCATTTCAGAACATTCAGAGAACGTTCATCAGTAATAATCCAATGATGTTTGTGAAATGATTTAATGGAATATTCCTTTAACAATCATTCAACCAAGATTTTTTTTTTTTTTTACATTTAAAAAATAGGACTTTTTGAATGTACAAAGAACCTCAGAAATAACATTTCCATATCTTAATGGGTACAAAATTTCTTTTTTCTGTATCTGTATTCATATTTAAATGCTATTTTTAAATAGTTTAAGAAACATCTAAAAGTAGAATGAAGTGTTTGAAATGATAATTAGCCTTTTAACACTATAAGAAATTTAGTCTCGGATGTAAGGAAAATAAATTTCCTCTGATGTCATTTATTCTCTGACTTGTTTATTTCTCTTTTCCTTAGTGGCAAATTGTATGTTTTTAATTGCTCCCTCTGTGATTAAGAAGGCAGTTTAGGGAGTGTGTGTTTGGGACAGCTAGATTATACATGACAGTGCTCGATTTAACACACAGGCTTCGTGTTTAAGAAAGAGAACGAGAATGAATGTTTTTTGTCTACAAACCTGTAAAAACCTGAAAGGATGCTGGAAATAGGACAAACAGACAACCAGATGCCTAAACACATGGAAACATTCCTTGGATGATTAAACAGCTTGTGCTGTTTGTCTCTTTCTGGCAGACTTGCAGCACACTGTTTCATCTTTCCCTGCCTGACGAGCCTGACCTGATAAAATATCAGCCGTTCACAATAATTCTATTGCACAAAAAGAAAAATACTCTGGAAAAGGTGTCACTGTTTATTTACCTTCTGTGTTGTGTTACACTACAGTCAGGGTTGAATTAACACTGAAGGGGGAAAAAAAATCACCTTTTTTAGTTTCTCCATCAGTTTTTCCACTCCAAATATAAGTGCATTAACTTTTCAAGCTGTGCAGAGTTACACTAGGCCTACCAAGATTTTTTTGTTTTTAAATGAAATAATACTTTTATTCAGCAAGGATGAATTAAACTCATCAAAAGAGATGATATATATATATATATATATATATATATATATATATATTAAGGCTTCATTTATTTTATTATATATAAGCAATAATAAGAAACTTCTTTGAAAAAACATCTTACAGATATATATATATATATTATAATTACAGTTTACTGGCTAATGTTAATAATCTTAAGTTAGTGGTCAATTAATTAGCCTAAGTAGGTCATAGAGATGGTGGGTGTATTTACTTTGGGGTACTTCCAGGTCTGGTCAATATATTGGTTAATGTCTAAGCAAAAGCAGGGAAGTTAAATATCCAGTATAGCACTAACTCCACCTTTCCTCTCCTCCAGGGGGGCGTTCTCTGAGGTGTTCCTGGCTGAGGAGAAGAAGACCCAGCGACTCGTGGCCATCAAATGCATCCCTAAGAAAGCATTGGAGGGCAAGGAAAACAGCATTGAGAATGAGATTGCTGTGCTACACAGGTCAGAACTGACTCTCTAATGATTAAAAATACTGCCTAAACTGGCTAGTCAGGATGGACAGCCAGCGGATCAACCATCTAAACCAGCTAAGGACCAACTTGGCCTTAGGCTGGATTAAGCTGTTAATTTTTTATACAGGACAGGATATGTTTTTCATGGAGAAAGCCAAACAGAGGAAACCTAAAGTCTGCAGGGTACTGAACTCCTTGATTACAGGACCAATAACAGATGACACTGTTTGAGATCAAGCGAAACCATGTCATGATTTGTGTTCAGATATAGAGATATAAGAGCCTCACTCTTTGTGAGGTTGTGTTAAGAATAAATGGCAGTCAAGATGCTGAAAGCTCTCTTCCTTTTCCTCTTGAAAACCAGCTCTTGTAAATGAGCTGTGCCATAAAAAATGTGCTATAGCTTTAGAAATAGTAGAAGTGTGCACCGGAAATGTCAAGAGTACTGGAGATCGTCCTATTTTTAGTGTCTCTGTTGCCTGGGCAACAGCACACACACACACAGAGGCTGAGATGGTATGGAGGTTCCCTGTAGCAGTGAAAGAGAGGAAGGAAGGGACCAAAGAGGAGGAATAGGAATAGATTATAGAGAGAGAGAATCCCACCGCTGGTGTGGAAAACTGTAGCAGGAAACCAAAAGAGTGGAAGTCAAATGGAGATGGAGCAAAATGTTATTAATGTTTGATTTGAGTATAGCTGGTGTACAGACTGAGAAAGTGCATCAAAAATACGAAAGAGGGAAGGAAAGCCATCGTGAATCGAGCATGAAAAGAACTTTACAGCAATGCAATAGCATTAACACTCATATTACATTTCCTGTAAACAGCAGTCTAGTTATTGTTAGCAAAAATTAAAATGATCAAAAATAGTTTTCATAATTGAAATAAAGCTGATAATAGATTAGAAAATGTTAAATTAAAGTCAAATTAAATTAAATACAATTACAATTAGTGTAATTTAATGTAATGTAATGTTTGTGCACATAAAACACATTAATTCATTAAATGCAATTATCAAAAAATTTACATTTAAAAGACTTGAAATGAAAAATAGAAATTAAAAAAATAAGCTGAAGTACTAAAATTACTCAAACAAAACTGAAATAAAATAATTACATAAAAATATAAAAAATAATACATATAAAAAATTACTAAAAATAATTCAAAATATTTGTACAGTTACTGCCTTATAGTAAAGTAAATCAACAAACACACAATGTAAAGTATGAATTGCAGCCTGTGCAAGTTGAATCCTACAAGAAAAACTTTCTGATGTTCTTGTCCCTAAATAATGTAAGGGAATTTACTGCTGTGCTTCAGCAGAAATAAGTCGGAAATAATAACCGTAACCCTAACCCTAACCCTAACCAATAGCCAATTTATGATCTAATCATTGGTGTTTTTTTTTCTTTTTCAGAATAAAACATGAGAATATTGTTTCACTGGAAGACATCTTCGAAAGTCAGTCGCATTTGTATTTGGTCATGCAGCTGTGAGTTTTTCTCAGCATTCACAACAACATACTTTACTGAGATACTGGCTAATGTTGGTTTAATTTGCAGTGTCAGATTAATTCTTGTGTCGTTTTAGTAGAAGTGTTAATTGTAGTTTGTTTGTGTGGGTCTTCCCAGCGTATCGGGGGGAGAGCTCTTTGACAGGATTGTAGAAAAGGGCTTCTACACCGAGAGAGATGCCAGCAAACTCATTCGGCAGATTTTAGATGCGGTGAAGTATCTGCATGATATGAACATTGTGCACAGAGACCTGAAGGTATGCTCTTCCCTGTAATTACGCTCTGCATTTCTAACCAGGCATAATGTGACAAATTATTCAGCGTGCAATCTTTTTTCCATCCTCACTGAAAGCCAAATGCTGCCACGAAGGGACGAAATCATTGACAAAAATATTTAATGTTTAATACTCAGCTGTGTGGCACTGAAAATCAGACAAATGCTACATAACTCGACAGAAATAGGAAATAGGCTGTGTTTTGAATAGAATACAAGTGTATTACTTATAGTACTGCATGCTGCACAGTATACTGATGCCTGTTTTTCTAATATATATATATATATATATATATATATATATATATATATATATATTTATTTATTTATTTATTTATTTTTATTTTATTTATTTATTTATTATTTTTTTTTTCAAATTTGGCTTGGTAGTTAATAACACATTTTTCTGTGGTGTGACAAACTCAGAACACATTAAATATAGCTTTGCACAGACTTTACTGTAAAAAATAGTTGTTTTTCTTAAGATTTTTGCAGAAACCATGATACATTTTTCAATCCAGGATTCTTTGACAAATAGAAACTTTAAAAGAAGAGCATTTATTTGAAATAAAAAAACTTAACTCTCACTTTTGATCGATTTTAATGCATCCATGCCAAAGTATTAATTTCTTTAAAAAATGTACTGACCCTAAACTTTTGTCTATATTGCACATTTTGGAGTTTTATAGTAGTATTGTATTCCAGACATAGCCCAAATGACCAATAAAATGCCCTGTTGCATGCTATTTGTCATGGATTGTCATGAGAAAAACATTTGTCAGATCTGATTACAACATGGTGTTACATAAATGAAGAAAGTTCACCAATGGCTGTCCATAAAATGTAGCAAGATATGACTTGATTTAATGCGACTGATGGGAAATTACGTTCAGCTGATGTAAATTTATTCTCTTTCTGTGCAGCCAGAGAATCTGTTGTACTACAGTATGGAGGAGGACTCCAATATCATGATCAGCGACTTTGGCCTGTCTAAGATCGAGGACTCAGGAAGTGTGATGTCAACTGCCTGTGGAACACCTGGATACGTAGGTATGAATCAGGACTATTCTTCCCCACTGTCTATGGTCAGGAATGTGTAGGTTTTTAGAGGCTCTCAGTCGTTTGAAATGCTGCACAGTGTCAAGTGTTAGCTTCTTTAAAGTGCCTCTTTGATGCTGCCCTCATTCTCTACAAAGTTCAAAGGGAAAGTGAACTAAACAGAAAAAAAGAAACGCTGAAAGCTTCTCGCTCTCTCAATCAGCTCCAGAGGTCTTGGCACAAAAACCATACAGTAAAGCTGTAGACTGTTGGTCCATAGGAGTGATTTCTTATATTCTGTAAGTATTCCTTGATCTGCATCTGTCATGTCATAAATTCTGCATATTTAATTGTAATTATTTATTTATTAATTCGCTGTCAATTTATATATATATATATATATATATACCGTATATATATATATATACCGTATATATATATATATATATATATATATATATATATATATATATATATATACACACACACACACACACATATATATATATATATGAATATATAAATATTCATTTATTTTATTTGTCATGTCAAATATTTGGTTTGTGCATATTTATTTATGTTTGCCAGTTTTTTTTAGGATTTTTTTATTATTATTTTTTATTGGTCATTTCTGGTATGTTTTTCATTTTTGTTATAATATTGGTTTGTTTGTTTATGGTCAATTCTTGTAGGATTTAAAAAAAAAAGCATTATTTAAAATATTTAAAATGAGTAAAATCAATATTTTATTTATTTGTTTGTTTGCTTGAACCGAATGATAAGAGGGATATATAACAGTCAGTTGATCATTACAAAGCTGTCTTTTGCAGTCTATGTGGCTACCCTCCGTTTTACGATGAAAATGATTCCAAGCTGTTTGAGCAGATTCTCAAAGCAGAGTATGAGTTTGACTCTCCATACTGGGACGACATCTCTGACTCAGGTAGATCATTTTTAGATGTTCTTGATACAAAAGACCACACCTGTTGAGTGATGTTTCATTGTTGAGCCAAGTTCATTTTTATATAATGTCTCTTAGTAGGAGTGCAGTGAATAAAAACCTTCTCAAACTACTGTTGAGCTCTATCCAGGCATTTATATTTTCTTAATGCTTGAATATTGTTTGACAAACATATTGTTGATCACATCCCATCCTAGCCAAGGATTTCATCAGTCACTTGATGGAAAAAGATCCGTCTCTGAGATACACATGTGAGCAGGCTTTACAGCACCCATGGTAGGGGTTACCTAAAAATAAGTGATCCTATGATCGTAATATCCTGTTCTTCTTTTGACTAAAATTGCATTAGTAACTCGTCACCCATCTCTGATTTTGAAGGATTTCTGGAGACACGGCTCTCGACAGGAACATTCATGAGTCCGTCAGCGCTCAGATCAAGAAGAACTTTGCTAAAAGTAAATGGAAGGTGAGAATCCCACTACATCATCCTTTTTGTTTTTTCACATTTTGCAGATCTGCGTGAAGTTCTTCAAATATGACTTACTTGTTCTGTCACGAGCAACTTGCTATATATATATATTAAATATATATATATATATATTTTTTAAATCTAGATTAATCTCACTGTAATCTTGGAATTAATCTAGATTAAAATGGCTCATTTGAATTATGCCAAAGGCATTCAGAATATGTGTGCTACCCAAATAAATAATGACTAAAAGTAACGTTAATTTAAGAAGGGGTTTCTCAAGACAGGTGGTGCATAAGACCAGGGGCTCATCTCCTGTTTCCAAAATGCATCACAAACTGCTTGAGAAAGCTTTAAACGAATTCCACATTGCACAAGGTGCAAACAACCTTACGCCTGTTTCACACATAATCCGTCTACAGTGCGTATGCGTTTCATATTTTTTACACACCCATGTTAATGGATTCCAGCGTTCACGCGGTTGCGATCCGTCAGTGCGTTCCATATGCGTTGCATATGCACTGTAGATGGAGTATGTGTGAAACAGGCATGAGTCTTATCGAGGTTTCCATTGGGAAGCTTCTAAAAAAAAAAAAATTCTCTGAAGCAAACCCAGCGGCATCTTAGCTGCATCCATGTTAGCATGTCATGTTTGATGTGGTAATTTTACAGTAGGTATACACACAGGTTTATAGACTCGTCCCCCCCCCCTACAGATTTGGCTAGGTATACATCCATGCTACAATATCAAGGAGAAAGTCATCATAGCTCACCTAGTATAGACCCAGCTCCCAACCCAACTTTGAGAATAGATTAACGGCGAAAACTTTTTTATTGCCCGATAAGAGTTTCCCGTTAATGCAGCACGTTAACGCTGATAACGACCCACCACTAATATATATTTATATATATATATATATATATATATATATATATATATATATATATATATATATATATATATATAGAGAGAGAGAGAGAGAGAGAGAGAGAGAGAGAGAGAGAGAGAGAGAGAGAGAGAGAGAGAGATGGAGACATTTTAGGATTGTTATAGGGTTTTCTCATTAATCTCAGAAATGTTCCCAAAGATGGTTGTAAACATATTTTAGAATGTATGTTATTTCTTGTTCTCGTCCCCGTAGCAAGCATTCAATGCGACCGCAGTGGTCAGACACATGCGGAGACTGCAGCTGAGCACCAGCCTTGAGGGTCCAAGCCAAATCACCAGCACCAGCCCCTACCACAGACACCTGCTACTGCCCGCCAAAGAGCTGGACCACGAGGAGGACGAGGACGAGGAGGAAGATGACAACAGTATGTCTAAGAACATTCTCAAATGAAAGTTACATATTATCCATCATAAATACAATGCAGGAATTATTAGGATCCTAATTTTAGTTCATACAACCCATTAAGAAAGCATGAGCATGAAGGAGTTTGTGATGGATTTCATTAGACTTTTTGTTGTTGTATTAAATGAATGAACCTAAAATCGACAAGGTAATGAGTAAAGTAACGTGTTTGAAGCATTATTTACTGGACTGTCTCGATTTCGGTTCAGATTTCAATGTTTGTTCGTTTGTTCATTTATTTATTTAGAATGTTTAGTCGTTTTGTAAAGAATTATTGATAAATATAAAAATGAAAATTTCTTATATATTATTAATTGCAATGCTGTAAAGTTTTATTATAAAAAAATTGTCTAAAGCATGATTCTTATTTTAAAATTATTTGATATACAGGAAAAGATTTGCCATGTGTTTTTATATATGTGTATTTATTCATATTTTTAGTTAGCTGTTATTTTTAGAAGTTTTAAGGACTTTGGTCATTTTTTTGTTTATTTTTAGCTTTAATTTATTTATTTTTAATTTATTTTTAATTTATTTTATTTTTTTATTCTGGTTTTAGTCATTTTAGTACTTAAACTTATTTCAGTTGTTTTGCTACCCTATTGAATAAAAAATATATTAAAATGTATTTGAAATACATTTATTTCATGCTAAGCATAAAACAAATACATTAACATATATATGTACTTGATAAAAATACACTGCAGTTGTGCTTTTAGTATACCAAACTTTTTAGTATACTACACCAATGTCCAACCATAGATATTCTGAAGTAAATTTGATTGTGCTAAAGTGGAACTATAACAAGTTTACTTTAGGTACACTTTAAATTTCTTGCATTTAAAGACCAATATTATTCAAAGATCATACAGTACTTCTCAATAGTGGCATTAAGGCTCAATATTACGAAATGTGCATTGTGCATAATTAGTACTCTAAAAAAAAAAAAATTATACATTTTATATCAATAAGTCTCAAGCGATATGTCAGTAAATATTTTAATAGATTTTAACTATAATTATTTATGAAATAAATTTTAAATATATATATATGTTATTTCTTTTACTAGGTTTACGTGACATGACGTTCAGCCAAGTATGGTGACCCATACTCAGAATTCGTGCTCTGCTTTTAACCCATCCAAAGTGCATACACACAGCAGTGAACACACACACACACACACACACACACACACTGTGAACACACACCCGGAGCAGTGGGCAGCCATTTTTATGCTGTGGCGCCCGGGGAGCAGTTGGGGGTTCGATGCCTTGCTCATGGGCACCTAAGTCGTGGTATTGAAGGTGGAGAGAGAACTGTACATGCACTCCCCCCACCCACAATTCCTGCCGGCCCGAGACTCGAACTCACAACCTTTCAATTGCGAGTCCGACTCTCTAACCATTAGGCCACTACATTTAGTGGGAAGTTACAGTTAGGCTACATTTCTAATCTTTGTGCAAATAATATTTCTTATATTTTTTATAGTTCTAGTTTTAGTGAACAATAACAAAACTGGTCCAAATGCTGTTTTATATACTAGAAGATCCTGTTGCTGTTCATTTTCACATAAACTTTAATGTTTAGGTTCCCCGAGCGGGGACGGCCGTCGAGGCAGTGCTGATCGGGACAGTCTCAGAAGCTGTGCTTACTGCTGCCGTCCAACCAGCAGGATCTGAAGCAGAACTCTGAGCCCAGCAGAACCTAGAGGAACCCAGGGGAACCCACACATGCACGTCCACCGCACCCGTCTGACCCGGAACACAGAGCTTTCCTGGTAACATGCACTAGATGGAGCTAGTGCTGCTGGTGGGACGGACGGACGTGAGAAGGAGAGCATCATTGTTCCAGACGTTCAGACTTGGGTATATCATTGACAGATATGTAACTTCTCTATCATTTAATTTTGTCTGATTAATATTTCTGTACCCCAACCAAAGATGACAGTATGTTTAATTTGTACTTTTATGTAAGGTTTATTTCTTTCTTTTATTATTTATTTTTAAAGAAAACGTTCAGGTGTGTACCCCGTAGCAATTTGGTCTCAGAAAGCCACTAGTTATACAAAGTCTTAATAAATATTCATGTCTTAAGCCCCACTTGCTCAGGCAATAAATTCATGACGAAACAAGATGGTCATATCTTTAAGACATTTCCACGCCTTAATCCATTGTAGCTTTGTTCTGTTTGGTAATTATCCATGTGATTGATTTTGTGATCTAGTTCAGACAGGTATAAAAAAAGAGTATCTCCAAGCTGTTACAGAGACCACATGATCTCATTGTGGGTGTAAACCATCATTTGAAGCATGTGACTGATGAGTTTAAGAGATTTGAGACACAGTCCAATGCTTTTTTTTTTCTTTTTACACCTAGATTAAATGCAATATCAAACCTAGATAATCTCCGTTTTAAATAAAGTTTCTGAGTTTTAGAATTTATGGGGCGAAATTAGTCTATAGCTACTGAATATAATAAGATGTATATATTTGAATTGCATATAAAATATCCAGCCATTTGAATTACAGTTTTTAACCTAAACTAATAAATTAATGTAATGCATATTTGTCATTCATACTGCCATGAATTAATGAAACAGGGAAGATTTCTACAATATTACTAATAAACTAAATGTGTTTTATATACACAATAACCAGTTTGTATATTTATCCTCAATAAATCCAATTTGTTTCAGACTTATACATTTAAATTAATATTGCCTGCTCCACAGCTAGCCATATTTTAACCGTTCATACTTTTGTTTTTAACTGAATAAATATGCTTGTTTTCACAATTACCAGATTTATGCTGTTTCCAAGCAGTTTAAGTTAATGCATTTTGATTATTTGATTATATTTAAATGAAATATGCAAATAGTTAACAATAAAATATGTAATTCAATGCAAAATCTTATGTTTTATTTATGCGTGACAGACAAATATGCATCACATTAAGTTTACTTTGTTTATTCTAAAACTGTGCAATCCAAATGGATGGAAATATTGTGAGCAATTCAAATATATAAACCTTAAATTTCGGCCTAAGTGTAGTGAGAAGGCACACTCCCGTTATGCTGCAACATCATGCCGCTTTTTAAGACACCTTATTTTAGCCAAAAATATATGATAGAGTGAATCATTTACTTTGAAAGCAATCTCATGATGCAGTGCAACAACTTTAGTAAATATATTTATCTAAATATTTAAAAGTATTAGAAAAATCACTGACTATTTAACCCAATATTTGTGTGAGCTATTTAGATTTATGCTTTTTCAAGTATGCCTGCATCAAATTCTGTTGCAATCAATTGTGAGTCGAGTTTCGTATGTGCTTCACACGAGAGGCATTATTTAAGGTTACTGGAACAAATGCTGATTAACTACTTTTTGTCGCAATGCTGGTTAAGTTCTGCAACCGAAAAAGAAATCAATTTTTTAATGTTGTGCATGTTGTGTGAGCTGATTGGTTGATTGTTAAGATTCTTTTGTTTGGGTTGCTGGCCATAATCTTTACTGTTCTTCTGTGCAGAAGACATCTAATGTTTGCATGACCTCGTAAAAATATGTTTACAAGAGCGATGATCAAATTCATATCTTTACTACAATACTAATTGCAAACTGTGTCAAAATGTCATTGTGAGATCGGAGGCACAAGAAATTTTGACAGTTAATCTGTTTCTTTTTCTTTATAAAATATAGATGTTTTGTTTTAAGTCAAAATTGCTGATTGCTGAGACCTCAGTACTGGCCTTACTTTAAAACTGGATTAATGCAAAAAGAACAATGCAAGAACATTTATCACCTTGTTCATCAGTATATCATATCAGTGCCAATTTGAGCACATTGCTTACTTGAAGCCAACAATATATAAAATATCAAGTATTTTGTTTTGCTAATGGACCCCTAATACGAAATACTTTTTCCTTTTAAACCTATGAATGATTAGTCTTGTGTCTTTATTATTTATTGATTATTTATCATTTATTTATAAGTGTGGTCAATGTAACAGCATTTTCATTTTTTCTGTAAAATCTTTTCTTTCTTTTTTTGATATAAATATTAAATTAAATAAAATTCTAAAATATTAAGTACATATATAATTAAAATGTTTAATTTTACAACTGAGTCAAACCCAAGTGCAATCAACGATGTAATTCGTATAAAAATGCAACAGTCTAATGAGCAGTTCAGCAATCAGTTCATTATGGTAATTATGCAAACTGCTTCAGAAGGTCGGATTAAATATCATTAAGAGTCATCTATGACTTACTTTGGCTTTGAAAAGTACTATAGGAAGTTACACCTCTGTTATTGGGTAGTTAATTCCTCCCTTTAGTAGTAGATAAATCAATTATGACCTTTTTTTCACATGGAAATGCGCACACTTCAGAAAGTGAAGAGGAGACACAAATACAGTATGTGTTTATACATAAACATGATGTATACATATATTGTATATCTTTTTTGTAAAAGCTACAAATGTATGGATGCAATGCATCATGTGTTATTAATGGAGTTATGAAGAGCCAATGATTTATACCCTTCAAATATACAGTTAGTAGCACGTTATGAATAAACACTCCTTGTCTATGCATTGTGTGTTCAGTAAAATCTTTGTGTACAGTGCAAATAAAGGCAGACTGTGGTTGGTATTTTCAAATGATATACTCTTAACTGTAAAATGTCAACATCCCTTTATGTACAAAACATATTTACAAAACACTAAGCTGAAATATGAGATCAAATTCATTATGTTAACACTGTATAAGTGGAAATGCTCTTAAAGGAATAGTTTACTCAAAAATTTAAACTGGCTGAAATGTACTCACCGTCAGGTCATCCAAGACATAGATTGTTTCTTCATCAGAAAAGATTTGAAAAAATATTTAGCATTACATCGCTTGCTCACCAATAGATCCTCTGCAGTGAATGGGTGCCGTCAGAATAAGAGTCCAAACAGTAACAATAATCCACATGACTTTAGTTTTAAGTGAAAACTCCTTAATGGCGGATTTGTTTATTAGAACATGCAGCTTTTCACTTCACAAGATGTTAATTGGTGGACTGGAGTGGTGTGGAATATTGTGGTGTTTTTATCAGATGTTTGGACTCTCTTTCTGACGGCACCCATTCACTGCAGAGGATCCACTGATGAGCAAGTGATGTAATGCTAAATTTCATGAAGTCTGTTTAAAAAGCAAACTATTCCTCTAAGTAAAAAGCCACTTACACAAACAGAGGCAGTATACATTAATATCTTATCTGTAAAGGATAATTGTATCATATTGTGTGATAATGTATTTCGTTTAAAAACAATTTGTATGGAAAGTATGCATTATGTATGTTATTTTAAATAATTCAGATTGTCTGTCGAATCAAATAAGTCAAGGAAAAGAGATGCTACAATTTGTCATTTACAGTGCCAGTTCATTTGTCAAACTAAATGGACAATTTAATCTGAAACTGCATTATGGGATACAGTTTTCCCTATTTTCTTTTCATACTGCACATTTTGTTAAATATACTAGTGCACTGTATCCGAAACTAGTATGCATATTTGAACATATCAAATGATTTGAGCCATGTTCATATACTTAAGAAAAATATTACATACAGTTCCAGTACATTAGAGTTATTCTGTTTTTGTGTGTTTCTCTCATTGCTGCAAATTACAGCCACTTAATCAGCAATTTAAAGTGAACTCTTTCAAGTGCTTAACAGGTCTTAACACTGACATAGCATTGGCCCACATTTTCAACATTCTTGTCCACATTGGTTTCTCACAATCTGTGATTTAATTCAAAATCTAAACCCCAAGCTTTCTAAATAAAACGAAAGAACTGTTCGATTCAGCAGCTGGAGGAGTATCAACGCTCCTGTAGATCAGTGTTGTATGGTGATACATGATTACAGCTCTTTCTCCACAGCACTTTTTGAGGTATGAAAGTTACTTTTCGGATGTACAGACTTTTGCTTTTTGAACATATATGACTACATCTTAAAAAAAAAAAACACTAAGTAACACCACAGCAGTGATCACTGAGTATAGGCTTGTCTTTGAGAAATAGTGGGTTAATATGACTTATTTTTCAGTGGTACAGTTGCCCTCAAACAGTGTTTCAATCGCCCCCACCAAGGGGCAGTTGTAACAATCTGACTTATTGCATTCAATTAAAAAGTCTTATCCTTATTAGTGAAAATTCGATTATTCATTAGTGAACCTATATTTGTTTCTTGTATCAAAAGATGATAGTATCTCAAGCAGTCTGTGATTTATGAAGGAAAATGTAAAAAATGTTACAAGTGCCCCAGATCTGATTATTATTATTATTATTATTATTTAATGTATCCACAAGAGGAAAACTCCGCCAGAGTCTTTTTATACAATCTGAATATACACAACTTTGGCTTTACTGCCCTCTGTTGGACAAAACTTGTACATACAATGGTGATTTAAACCGCGTTTGAATTGAGATTAGGAATTGGGTCAGGTGATACATTAAGGCTGCAACTAAGCTTGTTCGTGGTTAAAAATTGTTTCAAACTCAAATTCTTTGCCAGTGTGCAACTTTTGTGTGTAATAATCAGCTCTCTCTGGAGTTCCCGGTGGCTCTTGGATGTTTTGATGGGATTGTGGAGCTTTTTAGGCCGGATGAGCTCTTCATAGTACCTGCTGTCCGGTTGCTCAGGAAGTAGCTTGCTCTGGTCTAAATCATCTTCTCTGCCCCATCTCTGCTCAGGGTATATCACAGAGACTGAATCTAAGAAATGGAGAAGAGCAAGAGAGAGCATTCTATTAAAGAAACACACACGACTCCAGTCCATCAATTAATATCCTGTGAAGCAAAAAGATGCATGTTTGTATTGAAAAATTCTATAATGAATCACTTTTGATCCAAAATACCAGTCCATAATCCATAATGATGCTTCCTCCAGTGAAAATTTAATTTCCCTGTAGTCCCTGAACTTTAAAATCTGACAAATCAAAAAAACTGTTTTTGCTTGTAAATTGTGCTTGATCTGTGCATATTTCTCTCCTGATTCAGACAAGATTTCGTTTTTCACTGGATATAAAATTTCACTTCAACTGACGAGGGCACCCATTCACTGCAGATGATCAATTTGTTAGCAAGTGATATAATGCTCCAAATCTCTTTCAGTGAAGAAAACAAACTTATTTGATGGCCTGGGGGTGAATCTTTCAGCAAATTTACATTTTTGGTGGACTTTAAACATAAAAACAGATAACAGCCATACCTGTCAAGTTTTGGATTTGAAAATAAGGGAAATTTTCCAGCGCCCATTGCGAGCAGTCCCACCACCCCAACAAAGCTCCAGTATCCCTTACATTTTAAGACAGGTGTTATAGCCCAAATTAAAACACAAAAGGGTATATATGAAGAGCATTTATTTAAAGGCTTATTTGCATATTTTCTGTTAATTTAACATTGCTTGTCTTTACATTTACATTTTATTTTAATTCCACACATTCTTTTCATTTCATATTGCTTTTCTTTAACAGTTTTTCTTTTCATTTCACATAACTTTTCTTTTACTCTTTTAGTGAGTTGTTGTGCAAATTTGTTGCAAACTTTGCATTCTTTAAAAAAGTAAATTCGCTGTCCCATTTATCACGGTATTTACACATGGGTTTTGGTTTTTTGGCAGGTGTGCCTTCACTCTCTATTGTAGCATCCATCATCCGTCTCTGTTTTTTCTTTTGTTGTTGTTGTTTTTCCCACGTTATAACTCATGTCATCTGACCTCACACACCCCTCGCGACAGGCTACTACAGGTGGGAGTTATCGCGAGACTAGTGACAGAGCTCAGATTGGGAATGTTTTTATTATTATTATTTTATTAATAACGCAGGTAAAAAAAAAAAAAATACGGGAGATTTACGGGAAAATACTAATACGGGAGGACGGCGGGAAAGAAGGGTAAAATACGTGACTTTCCCGGCCAAAACGGGATACTTGACAGGTATGTAACAGCATCCACCAGGAAGTTCATTCACATAGAAAAATAATAGGCCACCTCACATGACTGTAGCAACAGATGCACCTTTGTTCAAAAAAGCATGAGTAATAATAATAAAAAGCACAATTAATCAACGTAACTACATCAAATAATATGAAAGGAACATAGAAAACCTGATTCACCAGGTCCAGTAAGTGGCTGACCACAAGTGGAATTATGACTTTGATGATTATGATCTGCCTGTGAAAGGAAATGGATACGAGTCAATGTATTTTCACCACAAGGCAAAATACAAAAAAACTAATCTTAAAACAAAATCTTTATTTTACTTTAGCATTTTTCCTCTGCTTTTCATAGTGATGTGCTATAGTGACAGCATATTACCATGGTAATGTATATGGTTAACATATTACCATCATAGTAGTTTACAAAACCATAATATCACTATTATTGTTTCCATCCATCCATCCAAACTAAATCTCTAAAGCTTTTGATGAAGAGGACAATAGCCCTGTTTGTTTAGAGATATTTAAACTAACACAAGGGAGGCATTGAGTGTGTGTGTGAGTGTGTGTGTGTGTGTGTGTGTGTGTGTGTGTGTGTGTGTGTGTGTGTATGCACACATTAACACCATGCTGGGTTGATCATATTGGGACTAAAATCATTTTGGGACCAGCTGGCATTTAGTCACCTCATTACTGGCCCTCCCAAACAAACTCTCCATTTTCCCTTCATAATGCTTTCTAGAACGTGATTGTGTTAGGAAAGTCACCAGGAGTCCTTGGACTAAATCACCACGGGAAAGAAAATCAGAAAGGAAGTATTCAAATGAGGTTAATGTCACAAATTGCAACTAAATATATACTTTTTTTTTTTAAACTGAAAGAAGTCAAAAGGTATGAAAGATTGAGACATCTAGAGTTGAGAAGAATGTAAGTTTTGTTTTTATAATACGGGGTTATTTATAATAACCATATATTTATAAAATATGCATTTTATATATATATATATATATATATATATATATATATATATATATATATATATATTTAACAAAACTAAAACTATTTAAAAAAACATTTTTGTTAACTGAAATAAAGCTGCAATATAAATAAAATGATACAAAAATCATAAAATACATAAAAATATAAATATTAGATGAAAAACTAAGAAATGTTGAAACACTAACATTACTAACTTGAAATAAATAAAACCTAAACTGAAAGTAAACTAAAATAAAAATATATTAAACTTTAATTTAAAATATAATACATTATTATGTCAAAGGCACATAACAAAATGAAAAAAACTCATGCTCATTCTAATTAATAAAAACTATAATGTAAATAATACTAAAACAACACTGCTGATGCACCTTGATTTCACACATATTTCTAATAACTGAAACCAAATTAACTTGAAAGACACTCAACTCATCATGTGCGCTTTTAAGCATATGCATATACACAAGTATATTTAATTTTAGAATAATTATTTAATGATCAAACATTGATTTGAAGTCACACAAACAGGAAAATAGCATAAAACAAAAGAAACATTCTCACCTGTTAAATTCAAGCATTTTAAGCTTACAACACTTTTGAATAACGTCCATTTATAATCATCCATTTGTCAGATCTTTAGAGTAGGTGTATGACTTACATTGCTAAAGTAGACACAAACAGGTTCTTCAAACTGGATAAAAATATCCTTACTTCCTTTCCGTGGGTCACACCCATGATTCCATGAGTGCCTCAGGACCAGAGGAGGGTAGAGTACCCAAAGACTGTACTCAAGTAAAAGTAAAAGTACTTCTAGAAATATTTACTCAAGTAAAAGTAAAAGTACTAGTCTTGAATAGTTACTTGAGTAAGACTAAAAGAGTATCGGATAAAAAATCTACTCAAGTAGTTAGTTACTAGTTACTTTGGGTCATATACACACTGAGCCTATTTTTATTTAGATATACAGATAAAATGTATGTAATGTATGTGTGTGTGTATAAAGGTATATATTTCATCAGCCTTTACTCCAGTTTATGTAATTTATTATAAAACCCTGTCTGTTTACTTAAGTAACAGATATAGGTGTCATGCCATAACATATTTTTAATACGACTGACTTTATATTAAATGTGAATTTAAAATTGAAAGTTAATGTGATATAAATATTGCTACTAATCTTTCATTGTTCATAAAGAAAGCAAATAACATTTACATTATTAAAGATCATTTTCACTGACTGTCTAGAGTTCAATCACTCTCAGAAACCCCCCATTAAAATCACTGAAACTGTTAACAAGGTGAAATAGATATCTTAATTATAGATTCGTACATACATCTGCCCTTTGTTGTTTCTGACGAGAAAATTCACCAGAAAGAGGTCTCAAGTCAGTGAGCGAGTGAAGGAAGAACCGGGATTTCAGCGATGATTCATCTGAACACATTTGATTTGATTGGCCAATGCTTTAATAAGCTCAACAGAATCTTGTGTGATTGGTTATAATGCGCAGCGCTGTATGTCTCTGGCTCGGCGCCAGCAAGCGACCACAGATCTGAATTTAGCAGCTGATGATATGACTCGCTGAACGTACTCGCACCGGTGTGATTGTATTAAAATTAATAAAATCTTAATCGGCTATTTTTTTGTTTTTTGGAAGCTGCATTCAACTTGACTCCCCTCTGTTATAAGCCACACACGTACAACAAGTGGTAGGCCTATCGTGTACTGTAATCGAATGTAGCCCAAGTTATTACCTGTTAAAAAGTAGACAGCGCACACGCGGTGTTAATCTAATAAGGATCTCCATCGCAAGCCAATAATAGCCTTTGCAGATAAGCTTTCAATTCAGTGCAGTTCCATAGCCCCGTTTTCAACGCTGCTGATGTTCTTAAACGTTACAAGTCTGAGTGTGCTTCAGACGCTCAGCTCGTGCGGCAGGGGAGGGAACTGAACGAATCATTCAAACTGATTCATGAACCAATTCACTCGTTTGCCAATTGGTTTGATCAAGCCGTTGAACAGAATTGACTCAAAATAATGAATCATTCGCGAATGAGCATCGCTCATTCCCCAGAGAAAAGTAGACGGCGCGTTTGGAATAAACTGAAGCATTTATAACATTTATTGCATTAAGGTAAAGTAACGAGAGGAGCTTCGCCCACAGTAACGAAGTAAAAGTAAAGATTTTCCCCAAAAAATTTACTCAGGTAAGAGTAAAAGTAGGCTACCCATCTTAATATACTCCGAAAAGTATTAGTTACCCCAAAAAATTACTCAAGTAAATGTAACGAAGTAAATGTAACTCGTTACTACCCACCTCTGCTCAGGACTGTTCCAGAAACAATTCTCGGGGATTCCACCGGCTATTTTCATGCAGAGCAAGAGGAGCAGGAGGGGATGTACATCCCTTCAAGCAAACCCAAACGCACGCACACACACACACACGCACACACTTTAACAACCTGGAGTGCATACAGTGTCCTAAATCAGCAGAAGGAGTCAAGTCAATTCAGGTCAAGTCTGCTTTATTGTCAATTCTTCCACATGTAAAGCACATACATAAGTGAAATTGCGTTACTCTCAGACCCATGGTGCATACAGTAACACTAACAGAGCATAAAAAGGAAGGGGAGTGAAAAAAGTTAAACTGATGTCTCTTTCCCATTTTCCACTATTCATTGTTAATATCAACAGCAACAATGTTACCTTGTGGAGGAATTCAGTATGAGAACAGAATCACCTGTATTATCTTTTTTAAATGTACTTATAGAATGTTGCTCTGACAAAGAGCAATATAAACACATGCAACATTTCACCTTTGCGTTCCATTGAAGGAGTCAATATGGATTTGGAGCAATACGAGAGTAAACTATTGCTTCAGTTTTATTTGCTTAAGGAGGGAAGAGAGCTAAAAAAGGTGCTGTGCTGTTAATGTTCTATTTTCAAATGTCCCAAACGTGGTGATAAGAAGTTGGCTACTGTGGTTTATTCATTCTCAGATATTCTGGGAAAGCAGCCAATGACCTCCCCCATCTCTGGCCAGTCTTCATATGCGTTGTTCTTCATATCATTTTGGATTAACTAAACATAACAGAGAACACCACCAACTTAAAACTAAAAACACACTGAAAACTCATTTGAATTAAACCAAAGTAAAATATAAATATTCGACGAAAACCTTCAACTTAAAAAGATGTTCCAACCTTTTCAAATGGACTAGCTCTCTTTATTCCATAGGCGCCTGCAAATACCCAGCTATCTCTGGGCTTCAGGGATTTGACCATCGTGCTGCCCAGTGCACTGAATATATCTCTAATCTCATCAGTCAGACTGGAACAGAGACGGTGGCAGTGAAAGTGAGACAAGTATGAAAAATTCAACTCTTAAGCCAAGTTAATTATGTTGATGGTGTGTGAAGGCTGTCACATTTTTACTTTGGTGTTGGGTCAATGTATGAGGCCACAAGCACTATGTTTCCTGGCTTTAGAGTCTTTAGATAGGCAAGTAATTCCTTGGGATCTTGAAGGACAAACAAGTGGTTCCATACATCAGGACAGTTTTACTTTACATCTTGTTAGATACATTTTTTTTGCATGCACAATTTCACTAAGAGACCTACCTTTAGATTCCAGATTAAAGTTCTTATTTCTTAAAACCTGACCAGTTTCACCTATGAAAAGAAAAGTCAATTAATCAATTAATCAAACTGAATTTTATTATATTAATAAATATTAGTACTTGCATAAATAGTCAAATATATTTTACATAAGTAAATATACAATTATTATTTATGTTTTTTAATTAAAAAAAAAAAAAAAAAAATATATATATATATATATATATATATATATATATATATATATATATATATATATATATATATATATATATATATATAAATTATTTTTTTTTTTGTCCAATTATTTTTAATAAACGAACCGTTTGCTACCACAATGTTTAGCCCTTGTCCTGCATTACTTCTGATGCCGCCCATGATGCTGTAGAGAAGAACATTTGCGCTCATTTACCATCTTTAAATAACATTTAATGAAATATTTTCCACAAAAATGAAAACTGCCATCATTTATCGCAATACAACTTAAAAATGGTGCAAATGTTTCAGTCATGCATGAATGAAACAAGTAATAAGAGATTTCTGGTATGGCTTTCCATATCAGGACATAATAAAAAAATTATCTGGTCCTTTGCAGGTCTTAAAACTTAACCCAGGCACACCAGCAAATCTACAACAGAATGAATAAACAGAGAAAATAATCTAGGTGTTGCAGCAGTCCAGTCAAAGTCCAGACCTCACCTAACTGAATGCTGTGGTGAGAGCTGTGCATAAACAAATGCCCACAAACCTCAATTAACTGGAGAAATGTTGTAAAGAAGAGTGGGAAAAAACTCCTCCAGAACAACGTGAGAGACTGATAAAGTCATGCAGAAAATGATTACTTCAAGTTATCGCTGCTAAACGTGGAATGAATCATAACTGAATCATAGGGTGTGCTGAATTTGTCACACTTGGCTTTTCCGTATTGGATTATTTATATTTTTATTGTGTCCTGGTGTGAGATCATGTGTTTTTTTTTTCCGTCTGATGTGTTATTTTCCACATTTTAAGCCCTGCCAAGGAACAGATTAATTTTTCTATTATGTGCTGATATGAAACCATGAAAATCAACATGTTGTTTCATTTTCCACATAACCATATTAGCATCAACAAATTGGATTTGTTTTAATCTTGACACATTAAAAAAAAGGAAAAAGAAAAAAAAATTCTTGCTTTCCACAATTTTTATAGTTTGATTTAATGTAATTGTTTCATAATGAACATATGTAAACTGATCACACAAAAAGTCTGAAAGTATTCTAAGTAATCCAATACTTTTGTGCTGTGAGCCATACAACGGGTCAGAGATTTGTTGCTATTCACTGAAAATATTAAAATGTGCAAGCAATCTCACTGTAAAGTATGGACAAGCAGCATGAATGTTTTGATGAATATCTCATTCTCACTTTGCGTTCCAATATGGGTGAGTAAATGATGACAGAATTGTATAGAATTAATCTAAATCACCACTGTGTTAGTCTGTCTTGAATAAGCTGTAACAGGTCTTACACTGTATTGTTTAAGCAGATTTTTGCAGCCACCACATCGGCTACACCGCTGTGAAGGTGGAAGGGGAAGTGGTTGACAGGGCAGTGTTTATGTGGACAGCATCCAAAATGAGACTGAAACAGACCTGCCCAAAGAAATAAACAAGTTGCCCGAAGAAAATACAGTACTGCACCCTAATAAACTTTTCTTAAACTCATTTTCCTCTCCTTAAAAATTAAGCTTACCTGGATTCTCACAGTCAGTCACAAAATCACTAACTTTGTCTGGAATATAAAACAACCCCAGTCTTAGCCAAACTTAAACATAACAGCAATAAAAATATATTTTAATAATGTCATTGATTAACAAGCTGTCATATGTGATCACCATGTACATTACATGACTGTTTGGCAAGCTCTTGGAGTTTTGACCAGTTGATAGAGAAATACCATATTAAGATGATCACCACTGTTGTGAGAACATACACACAATCTGGAAAACACAATTGATATATGCTCATTATACACACAAATTAACCAGAAATGCTAAAAAGTGTTTTCTTTACCTTTAAGTCTCATTTTTGATAGCCCAAAATAATCTTCTGCAAATATCACATGCCTGATGGGATATAATAAAATTATTTAAAAATCAACTGCATAGAATAGCAATATTTTTCCCCCTTCTTACTTTTGAGTTTTTACCTGTTTGAAACTTCTCTGGAATCTGGTGGTGTTTGAAACCTGACCTGACAGGCTCTACCTTAAGGTGTGGTAAATTTGCTCCCTTATATTCAAACAAGACTAACCTCCTCTAGCCAAACGTGTCAACAAGACAGGTATGTTAAGCCATGCAGAACGATTTTACAGTTGTGTGCTGCCCTCTTGTGGCGAGAATTGTAAGTATATTCATCAAACATACAAGGAATATTCATGATTATAATTGTATTCCTCCTCAGTTAAATAAACTATTTTAAAAGGAGTCAGTAGTTCAGTGTCAGAACAGAAGGTGCAAACATATAACGATATAAAGATACAGAATAAATAAGTTCTTCTTTAAAAAATAGTTCCAAGTATTGACCAAGTTTTAAGCAATGGTCCCCACAAATGTCAACCATAACAGCTCGTTTCATAAGTCATATGCCTGCAAATAAATCATAGTAATAAGCATCTTAATATTTCTGAACCGCTTCCCCACAGCTGTTTCACGTAGGAGGTTTTAGCCTCTGAATCCTGCCAGATTTAACCAGCTAATTTGAACTGGTTGGTGGACATATCGGTGCTGAAAAATGGTGGAACAGAGATAAATATTTCAGGAACTCCTGGTGGTTTTTAAATGACCTATGTGATGCTTTTGGCCATTTAATGTCACAGTATTAAAAAAAGAAGAGAAACGTCAAGGATAAATTGTGCTACATGATTCACTCCAGCAGGTCCTGCACTCTAAAAAACGCTGGGTTGTTTTTTCAACCCAACTGCTGGGTTGATGCCGTTGGATAGGACTTTGGGATGTTTTAACCCAAGTTTGGGTTGAAAATAACTCTTTTTTTTTTAACCCAGCGGGGTGGGTTGAGGACGCGGACGTGAAGGAGAGCACGCACGTCACGTCAAAATCGTACGTCTCCAGTGCGAGCAGCCGCCATTTTCTCAGCGTGATAGAAGCGAGAAGCGAGTGAAAGACAATGGTAAGTAACGTTAAATATTCAAAATGTAAAGTTATCTTTTATTGTTTACCCGGTTGTATGAAAGGCGGAAGGTTTTATGAAAGGCGGAAACAAAGGAGCTTAACGTTATATATATATAAAAAAACGGACGCGGTTTTCGCCTCGGACACGGAGGTCTTAACTGCCTCATGTAACGTTATTGAACGGAGGATGTACTTTTAATATAACGTCTGTGAATGTATTTTGTCATATTTACATAAGATTTTACATTATCTGTTCTCTTTGAGGCGTTAACAGACGGTTATGGTCACGGTTACGCTCATGTGAATTTGTCTTTTTTTTTCGCGGTTAAACTGAATGTATGTTTGTCTCCTAAAGGAAACGGCATTGTGTAGTAAAGACTAGCATAATTATTTTGAGGCTGTTGAAGTGTAACTGTTAAAAGTATGTTTTACATGTAATATTTCAGACTTGTCCAGCTCCTGTCTTCATTGTCCTCGCGCTGAGAGTTAAAGACACAGAAGCTGTTTGTGTGAGGAGTCACAGACCTGTGTGAGGATGAGGAGGAGGTGTTCTTCTGAAGAGAGGGACAGACGGTTTAAGGAGAGTAAACTTCAGAATAACATCAAGTTATCTTTATTTTTACTAAACCTAAAATAATGTGTGGTTTTTTTAGATGTTGCAATCCAGAGACAAGATAACTTCATTCTTTTGAGACTGATGTAAGTTAAATTATTATTACTTTTTTTTTTTTTAGAAAATTAATGTTTCTGTTGTGTCCTGCCTGTTAACTTCACATTTTGATGCAAAAACAATGTGATTTTATATATGTATGTATGTATATGTTAATATTTTATTGAAACCATTGATGCCCCTCTTTGCAGAACTCAAACTAACTGGAGTTAAGGACACAGAAGTCTGCTTGTGTGAGGAGGTGGTTTTCTCAGCTTCTTCTGAAGAGAGGGAAATATCGTTTAAGGCAAGTAAACTTCATATTTCATGTTATCAGTTGTTGTTTTTTTACTAAGAGTAAAATAATGTTTGTTTTTTGTTTTTGTAGATGTTAAAAGCAAGAGGCATGGGAGAGCATCATTCCTTTGAGATTTTATGTAAGTTATTTTTAGAAAATAAATTTTTCTGTCGTCTCCTGCCAGTTTACTTCACATTTTGATGCAACAACAGTGTGATTACGTGCTCATTTCATTAAGACCATTGATGTCTGTGTTTTTTATTGCAGAACTCAAACCAACTTTGGAGTTGTCTGATTTGGAGAGTCATTATTCTTGGTCTTCGCTCTTAGAGGTAAAGTTCACACAAAAAAATCATTTACTTGCCCTCAAGTCATTCCAAACCTATAAGACTTTTGTCTGTCTTTACAACATAAATTAATATATTTTTAGTTTTCTCATAATATTTGTTAATCCATTTATAGTTTAGATAATCAGTATTTTCAAGCTTCATAAATATAGAGTTATTGTAGAAGTAAATTCTGATATTTATATATGAATACATCTTAAATTATATGATAGCAAACATGTATGTTCAAAATAAAATACTGGTCTCCCAGACCAGTAATGGAGGACACAAAAAGAGAATATTAAATATATTCATACGTTTTCCAAAAAATTAGCAGATTTTGTATGAGTCTGGAAAAACATGAGGAGAGTAAATTATGAACATTTTAATTATTTGGTGAACTAACGGTTTGAAGAGCAGCCCTCCATGTACATGAATATTGTTAGGTATGTGAATGTCATGTCTGTTTTAATGTTTCAGTAAAGAAGCTTTCTGAAAGCGATATTTATTCAAACAATATCACCTGCCCTCACACTAGCGCTGTGGTGGACTGAGACATTAATCAACTGCACAAAGTGTTGAAACTTTAAAACCGATTATTTACCTATCCTTACGGATGTGAATACACCTACCTGAAAATGGATAGTTTAATTAAATGTTTAATTTTTTCAAATGTGTTTCTCTTAGGCCACTGATGAAGAGCAGGCGGTGACTGGGATGAATGCTGGTCAGAGAGGAGAATCTTCTTTCCCCTAAACTGATGCAGCGGTGGTTTTAAAGGAGGACGCTGCCCTGGATGATGTAGAAGATGTCACATGCTGTGCTGATGGGGTTTCTTCATGATTACATCAGTTATGCTAAAGAGATCATGAAAATTGACCGTGATGCATGATCTATATTCATGGACTATGAAACAAACTGTAAGTGTATAATTTGTTAAAAAAAAAAAAGTTAAATGCTTTTTCTGTGTTGTTTAGTTTACACTCTGTCATTTATACACCTGCTCACATTCTTACACACACACACACACACACACACACACACACACACACACACACACACATGCATCTGTTAAATGTTATAATATCAAAGTTAATGTGATTTATTTGTGTACTGTCATGCCAGAATAGTTGGAAAAAAACCTAACTAATTGTAAATTTATTGTATGTGTTTTCGTATATTTTTATACAATATATACAATTGAACAAAGTCCAATTTGATCTTAAGTTATATTCATTAAATGTTCAATGCTTTGTTTATGAACTCTGTAGCTGTTAATGCCATCCTTTTCTGCATTTCTTCTAACATGTTACTTTTTGACTTTTCTCTTGTTTTTAATAAATATTTTCCTTTTGGTAATTATTATTTGTGTGTAAAAGTGATATTTAAAATGAATAACATTTGTATGTTTAATGCCTAGCTCAATTTGGGTTAATTTTAACGTAGAAATGCATTGTTTCCCCACATGGCTGCACTCTGCGAGTTTATTTTCTTCCAGCAGGAGGCGCTAAGAGCGGGAGAGGTAGGTTTCTCCGGTAACGGCTGCAGAGCGGTACTGAGCTCACAAACGCTGCCTTATCAAGCACATGCGAAATGATATCGAACATTTTCTAAATACAGTAGTTTTCCTTCTGAAATACAGTGATAAAAAAACACCCGCTCTGTTTTTTTTAAACCCTGCAATATAGTCATTTTAAACCATAAAAAAGGCAACCCAGCAGGCTGGGTTAAATATGATAACCCAACTGGTTGGGTTAAAACAACCCAGCGCTGGGTTCGTCCCTTTTTGACCCAGCGCTGGGTTGTCAAAATAACCCAAATTGGGTTGTTTTCAACCCAGCAGTTTTTAGAGTGTGTGGAAAGAAAACCCAGAGAAAGAATAAAAAGTAATTAAGCATATATATTTTTGAAGGCTATTAATAAAAAAAAAAAAAAAAAAAATGGCACACATACTAACCTCATCTGAACTTTCATCTTCTCGTGCTTCATTTCCATCTTCAATTTGTCGCAGCTCTGAATATCTATATGTTACATAACTGGAATAAAAGTAGTCTAAATTTATCTTGACACTTAAAAAGGAGAAATTGGCAATGAATATTTTGGTTCATTTTACGTAAAAATGTCTATGAATGATTATATAAGTTTGAATAAAATAATTAGGGCTGATAAAAACAAATGGTTTCAACAATATCAGTTTATTTCTTGCTTACTGAAAACTTCTGTTATGAGCTCAAACATGCATAAATGTGAATTTATTATATTAGTTTATTAGTTAATTAATTTATTATATTATAGTAGAAACAGTTACAAAAATACACTATAAATCTCCAATTTTAATTAAAACCCATCACATTTTGTGAAAGACAACATGCTTCAACCTATCCATACATATAAATAGCGGATTGAAAAACATGGTTGCAGATGTAGCTCCTCTCGGGATCAGAGCAGTTCATAATATTTGCCAGATTGTGGATCAAAGTAACAGTTGAGGCAGGAATCATACATTAAATTAAGAAACTCTTCCTCTCCACTGTTGTTGTGTAACATAGCCCCTGTGGATAGCATAGAGAAAAGAGTTAGTATTGTGTTTCAAAACCAATTTCAGTAGAAGCCATTCAGAAGCTTCTAACAGGCAATTTAACAGAAAGTTTGCATTTCACATAATTTACCCTATGTAGTGTATTAACTCTTCATAAAATGTTTTCCTCCTGGGTATTAACAGTTAATATGTTTTCTAAAGAAAAAAGACATAAACTGACTTTCAAAAATAAACCTGCTTTTAGAAATACTCAATATCCTGAAAAACCTGATAACTTGCCCCTGTCTCACAACAGTTTAAGAGTCTTGTCACAGAAATATCACTCTGGGTTTTAGATGAAGAAGGAAAAATCAATCATGAATGTAATTGTACCCGTTCTTCTCTGTCCAAGAGAAATCTAGATCATGATTTATTTTTAACAACACAGGGGTTGAGAATATGAGCCCAGGATGGGGATTTTTATTTATTTTTTACCTCCGGGTGAGACCTTGCCTTGGTCTTCTTTCCCATCTGCCGTCTGTTGATTTGGATGAACTATTGGAGGGCTGAGGACATCTATCCAGTCTCTAGAAGAGGGTTAAACCATTTAATCACAAAACAAATTTAGTGTATAATTATCTTTTTTTTGTATTTTAAAATTGGGAGCAGGGGTCTCTTAATGGTCCTTAAAATATACTTTCTTCTGACTTGACCTATGATATATAGTTTGATTATACTGAAGCTTTTGGAATCATATGAAGCTGTATCAAAGCCCATTTTCGAAATTTCTGCTCTGTCGCTAACATGATACCTCTTGTTGTGAATGAAAGACCCCCCTTCTGCATGTCTCTCTCTTTCATATTCTCTCATTTTCATGACACTTTTCAAGGCACCATGTGGTGCTGATGGACAGGTTCCCTGGTGGGACGGGAGGGAAGTGGATGATGACCTCCCAGCAAGCTCTGCTGCAGCGGTGACAGCTAGGTGACACATGCAAGCCTCTGAGCACATGCAGAACTCCTGCTTATTCATTGTCCCTGACAACCATGCTTAATTAATCACTGAGGCGTGGCAGTGTGGGCAGCTTCCCTTGACAGGAAAAGTTCTGCGTAGGAAACTAGCCATACTTATGCTTTGGGATTGTAAATGGTGTGTAAAAAATATTAACACAGTTCTATAAATGATTTTTGATTGGCTAATTTATATTTAAAAGTCTACTTATAAACAGTCAGTATGCAGAATAATTTTCTTCCTAAACAATATTTAATTTATTTATTATAGTGTAGATTTTCTTTCTTTCTTTTTATTTATTTAAATACTCCTTCTACTACTACTACTACTACTACTAATAGTAATAATAATAATAATTAATAATAATTCTGTTTATGTAATTAATTAAATATTACTTCTATAACAATAATAGTAATAATAATAATAATAATAATAATAATAATAATAATAATAAAAACAAATTAATTAATAATAAATTATTATTATTATATTTTTGTCAGCATTATCATGGTCAGTTATTAGAACAATATTTGTAGTAGTAATAGTATATTCATTTTATATAAACAAAATAGCTGTAACTAATGACACATTTATTATTAATAATTGAATAATAATTTTATAATATTTTAATAATAATGTAATTATAACAATAACAATAATAAAGAATTCATAAATATAAAATGTTTGTTATTAGTTATAACTATAATTATGTTTTATATAATATTTATATGACACTACTAATACAATAATATTATTATAATACCACAGCAGTAATATATATATATATATATATATATATATATATAGAGAGAGAGAGAGAGAGAGAGAGAGAGAGATAAACAAAATAGTTATGAGTATTAACAAATTATAATCATAATTATTATTATATTTAATATATATAACTAAGCAAAATAACGAGGAGACAAAGAGTTTAAGTGCTTTGTTATGTAGACAGTCTGGCAGTTTTGTCATCATCTTTTGAAGGCTGGCATAACATTTTGTGGAGCACACCACCTGCTCTCTTTTTATGCTTTGATGTTCAATAGTTCTTTTTAGTATCCTGGAACCATTGAATAAAATTGTCAATAGAAACTTCAAAATGTTCAGTGCACAAAAAGCTATCCCTGACACATTTTGTTACCAATTCTCAGAAAGTCCAAATTATTGAACGTGCATGAGTCTGAGGGCTGACAAGAGCTTGCATGATAAAGTTCTGAAATGACTCATTCACATCTGAGCCTCAACATTTAAGATACTGACAGGCTTAGCATAATACCTTAGAGACTTAAAGAGGCTAAAAATACTGTATTTTTACTTACCTGGGATTAGAGTGAAGAAGAGGGTTCATTTCTTTCTGATAGTGCTGGCCTTGATCCACTGGCTGTGAAGCACAGAAAGAACAAGTATTGTATATTTATAATCTGGTTCAGGGGCCATATCTCCTCAATATTAGCTCCAGTCTAGTAGAAAAATCTAATATGTTCCGGGTAATTGCATTCCTTGCTGTAAAATAATGATATAAGTAGTGTTATCAAATGATTAATCATGATTAATCACATCCGAAATAAAAGTTTTTGTTTACATAATATATCTGTGTTTACTGTATATATTTATTATGTATATATAAATACACATTTATACAGTATATACTTTGAAAAATGTATTAATATTTTATTTATTTAATATTTATAAACATTTACATGTTTTTCATTTACATGAATATATACATGCATGTGTGCATTTATATACACACAATACATATACACAGTACACACACATATATTATGTACACAAAATCTTTTATAATTTTTTATTTATTTAATTATTTAAATGTTTGACAGCACTAGATGAGCCTTTATAGTTTGGAGCAGTGGTTCTCAACCGGTGGGTGGTGAATAAAAACTGAGCTGCAGGTCTGCAGTCTAGTACTAATGCGGTTCCATGTGTTCACATCAAGAACGATAACTACAGTGTAACAATGACATTATGAGCATCCACATCAACGCACAATAGCATTCTGTTTATTATAAGCGCATGCTGCAGTTCTGTGATCTGCCCCTTTAAATTATCGCGCTTTAAAGCAGAATGGATTCTGATTGGCTGTCAATGTTTTTATCGTTCATCAGCTGAAAAAAAAATCGATTCCATCGATATCGTTCCTACTGTTGTAGTTGTTGTGTGGATTCTGCTATTCTTTTAAAAGTTAAATGATTATTTAAACTATTTCTTTGAATATAATGTTGAGCAGTTTTTGTTTGTTTGTTTACTTCTGTATGATAAATTATTTGTTAGTGTTGTTCCACCACTTGCTGTCTAATGTCAAATCTGGTTCCTGAGGCAAAACCAGTTGAGAAGCGCTTGAATAGCTATTCAGCATGTTCTTCTCGCCTGATGGGGGCAGTATTGCTATGTTTTCTTGTTTTCTTACAGTCCACTAGTTTGCAGTTTCTCAATTCCAGGCGATCCAGGCATGATTAGCAGTTGCAGCATATCTTTCCAATCAACAGACAACAACAGCATTGATAAGGTCTGGTATTGAAATGCCATGGGAGTTTATTTAGCTCTAATTAGTGGTTTTGTTTTATATAAACTGCTTGATTGTCCTGCTTAATAGGAAAATCGTTTTAATATTCACTCTATTATGTGCCTACTAGGTACAGTTCATCCATACAAAGCACTCTGTAGAACTGAGGAGCATAATAATGAAGAAGGAATTCAGGAATTCCCATCAGTGTGGCAATGAATTTGACTTCTGTAATTCTAGCTGCCCTAAATGTCTGTATAGTGTATTAGTGTGTGGTTTGTAAGCCCACCAAAGGAATACACTGAGTCCAGGTAGAGGTGTCATCGCTGCTTGCACTCAGACTTATGTTGCAGTGGTGAACCTGACGGAAGAGAAAATAGCGGTTGTCTTGTGACGCTCACAACACTTAGGAAGAGCATGTGTGTCATATGGATCAATTCAAGTCAGTAATATTAAAACATAGAATCTTATACTTACCAAGGCTGCATTTATTTGATCAAAAATGCTATCAAATTGCAAAATGCAGTCTAAAGCAGCCATTACTCTTTAGTGTCACATGATCCTTCAGAAATCATTATTAATATGCTGATTTGGTGCTCAAGAAACATTCTTCTTATTAAACTTTTTTAAGGATTACTTAACAGAATAGAACGTTCAAAAGGCCAACATTTATTTGGCATATAAATCTTTTGTAAGGTCAAAAAATTATTTACTGTCAATTTTGGTCAACTTTTCTTGCATTTATTACTGAATAAAATTATTAATTTCTTAAAATAAACAAATAAATAATTAAAACCCTACTGACCCCAAACTACTGAAAAGTAATGTGTATATTAAAAATATGCATTGTATGTATGTATGTGTGTGTGTGTGTGTGTGTGTGTGTGTGTGTGTGTGTGTGTGTGTCTAATATATATATATATATATATATATATATATATATATATATATATATATATATATATATATATATATATATAGCTGTATATATTTTTTTATGTGCTTTCTTGCTTTGTTTTAGGTTGAAATATGAATATGAATTTCTTACTTGTGATGCACTAAGGCCCGGGCCACCAACGTTTCCTTCTTCCTCCTGCTCTCTCTTCAAACTGGCCAACATGCGTAGCTCATCCTCTTCGTCTTGACTTCTCCTCAGATCACACCTGCTGGAACCCAGAGGTTGAACCCTCTCATCGAAACTCACCTGTAAAGCCCAAAAATCTCATTACTTCATCAGTGCCAGTGTGTAATGAGTACGATCGTTACTGGGTATGCTAATTAGTAAGCAATCAATCAAAACTTGCAAGCTAATTGGCACCCCCATTAAGGCCAAGACATCAGCAGGGATGGCTGCCTGCTGCTTAGAAATCCACTTATATGAAGTCCTACCTGGATCTATGAGCGACCTTCCACATAAGCTTAGCAAACTTCAACAGCATCAAAGATCTATGCCATGTTTAAATGGGGGAAAAGTAGTGTGATGAGGCATCTTTAATGATCATCAGCAATTCCCACATCATACTCTATTTAAAACATTTAGTTCATCACCGCTTAAGACCTGCGGTGAGAGTCTGTGGTAGTTGTGCTAAATGCTTGGACCAGTTTAGTTTGTTTAACAAATATGTTCCATCCTCTAAGAGAGGAAAGAGCACTGAGTTCACTTTGATAGCCCAGCTGTTTCTTCTAGGCAGCAATGAGATGAAATGGAGACTTTGCTGAACTTCTGAAGTTGATTGAAAAATTCTGTCATTTTGATATTCAAATATTCTTTAATTTCTCAGAATTCCTTCTTTTTGTGTCTTACATAAGAAATAAATGTAGTAGCTTTGGAACAACATATAAGGTGAGTAAATTATTAAAGGTATATTTTCATTTTGGGGTGAATTATCCCTTTAACATAAAAAAATCCAATGTACATGATTGTGGACAGTGTAAAAAAAATGGTGCAAGATTTATCTTGAAACATTTTTCACACAGAAATTATAAAATTTCACAAAAAAATGACAAAGAGATTTCAACTAACACGCTGAATTAAACAACTTCCATTTTCTTTGCCTTATGAAATCATTATAAGTTTTTAAATATATTCATATGGTTGAAGACACCAAGGTTTTTACTCTGTTTGAAGAATTATCTAATCTGTAAAGGACAAATGTACAAGACAAAGTAATTTTATAGTAATGCAACTACTAAGCTAAGGAAGAATGCCCTCTTTAAAAAAAAATAATAATAAATTCTGCTTGGATTTCAGAACCGCAGAAAATATGTTTTATAAATCAAAAAAGACAAAAGAACTCTATATCCAAGTCATTTGCAGAACAATTTCCAAATGCATCAGTGAATGCAAGTGCACAACCCAGTCCCCTCAATCTGAATGGATTCTGATTAAAATATCCAGCTTTTGGGGAAGATAAGAACCACACCAGTTCTGAAATTACAATAAGAACAGAGGCCCTCATAAACAAGCCACTCTGCTGGAGTGCACCAATTCTGCTGAAGTATGTGCTTGATTTGATCCCCTCTCACCCTGCATGCTTGCTATGGTTAAAAAAAGGCCATGTGATTTGTGTGGGTTCACTCCACAAAACCCAAGTGGTTGCTATATTTTGAGGGTCATTTCTCTGTCATACATAAATTATGTTTGAAACTTTGTGTTGATTCCTCGAAGGTATAGTTTAAACAAAAATGAAAATTCTGTTATCATTTACTCACCTCGATGTCATTCCAAACCTATATGACTTGCTTTCTTCTGCGGAACACATAATAAAATATTAGGAAAATGTTGGAGTCCAAATAACATATGACCCCATTGACTTTCACTGTATAAACAGTATAAATAGATAATTATATGAATCTTCTTTTTTGTTGATTTTTTATGTCGATTTTATTTTATCATTTTGTCATTTTTTATTATTTATTTGACTTCAATCATATAGACAAAAACTCTAAGACAATCTTCAAAATAACTTCCACGGCAGAAATGCATACAGGCTTGAAATGACATGAGGGTAATTAAATGATAATTGAATTTCAATTCTTTTTTTCCCTTTTTTTTATCCCTTCAAAGGTAAACAGGCTCACCTTTTGGAGGCCAGAATTCTTCAGTGAAATCTCTCGCACAGATGCTCTGTTGATAGATATCCTGGTATCTCCATCAGGCAATGCTCTGTCAGCTTCGGACCGATCCAGTCTGCTCCCTTGTCTGGTACTGGGTGAGAGGCAGCGGGTTGGTGCAATTCGCATGGGTTCGTGCCGCTTTGGTCTTTCAGAGACATGTTGGGCTGTGGAGGCCTGAGTCGTAATTGACTCAGAAGAGAACTTGGGTAGGACTGTGTTTTTTTGTATTGAAGGTGGTGGTGGGGGAGCAGTAATGAAATGGACTGCACATCTATGAAGGAACTCTGTATGCATTTCATCCTGTGAAGCAAAAATAATTAATTGGTGTTAGAAATAGTTTGCATGAAATAACTAAAGTTAAAATTTTTTTTTTGAAGAAAGTCATGAAATGGTTGATGTTGTTGGGGTTGTTGCCAGTTCATTGCTACAATGTTTTTAGCATGTTGCTATTCAGTTGCTAGTGTGGTTACTAGGGGGTTCTTAATGATATTCTAGTCACCTTTAATGTACATCTATGGGATTTTCTGCTTTTCTGTAACAAAAAGGACTTTTAAAGGAACGGTTCACACAAAAATGAAAATTTGCTAAAAATGTAGACATAGATGAGTTTGTTACATCATCAGAACAGATTTAGAGAATTTAGCATTACATCACTTGCTCACTAAGTGAATGGGTACCATCAGAATGAGAGTCCTAAAACATCACCATAATCCACAATTAATTCATACAACTCCAGGCCATCAGTTAATGTCTTTTGAAGTGAAAGGCTCCATGTTTGTAAGAAACAAATTTGATGGATTTGTAAGAAACAAATCGT
Source organism: Carassius auratus (assembly GCF_003368295.1). NCBI lineage: Eukaryota > Metazoa > Chordata > Actinopteri > Cypriniformes > Cyprinidae > Carassius > Carassius auratus. The sequence goes on from NC_039273.1 coordinate 5,747,261, forward strand.
GTGGATTATTTGTGGATCATTTTGATGTTTCTATCCGCTCTCATTCTGACGGCACCCATTCACTGCAGAGGATCCGTTGGTGAGCAAGTGATGGAAAGCTGAATTTTTCCAAATCTGTTTAGATGAATAAACAAAGTCATCTACATCTTGAATGGCCTGAGGGTGAGTACATTTTCAGTAAATTAACATAAAATTTGGTGGGCTATTCCTTTAAGGAATATCTTGTCTGTCGGTCTTTAATTTATCAACTAAACTTCTTTAGCAAACATCACTAATTATGACATATTGAAATGAAAAACGCCACTACACTCAATTATTTTCTTTCTGCCTGGGTTGTTAACACAAGGAAGGAAATGCACTATTAAATCAAATCTTCCCTAAAAACACAAATATTAACTTTATCAACAAACTTTTGATAGAGTCATAAAGAAAATGATGAAATCTCTGGCAAGGATCTCGGACGCCAACGCTGTCACAGATGAAGCGCATTAATAGCCATGATGTGAGACAGTCTGGCGCGTGAGGAGTAACATCAGAGTTACCTGTAATTAATCAGGGCGACACTGTGCACGGAAAGTTGTCCGCCTTTGCTCTGTTTTGAAAAAGTTAAGGTCTTTAAACTAGTGAGGCTTTGATCTACACTAATGGTCTTAAACAGCAAGCTTCACACTAATGATGACAACCTCACTAAAAGGGCACGACCAGCCGAACCATCAGATCAGAGTTTTTGTCTCCTTTCGTTCCATCCTCATATCCCCTGAAGGGACCAGTTTTAATATATCAGGGTTTTTTTTTTTTTTTGGATTAAAAAAAGTGTCATCTCTCACTATGAGAAATGCTGACATTCGGTAAACACACATAAGTCTGGCACGGCCCTATATCTATTTGCAGTGAATTCATTTAAACTGGGCAGGTTATCTACGAAACTGAATGTGTTCGGTGGTTATTAAGCTGTGTTACAGATGAATTTCAATATATTACTGATTCATCTATCTTCTGATGACAACTCTGTGGCATTAATGAAAGTCATTAGGCAAATATAATCACCTCTGCTTCTAGTGATTTACATAGGTGCAAGTTATTGAGGTACAACATAAATATAATGTTCAGAAGTCATTATTTATTTCTTGTCATCTCCCATTAGTAATAAGAAGACAAATGCAGATATTTGCCACTAAAGAGAATGCAGATGAAAAACCAAGAATCAAAGAAAAACTAAAAAACATGAAAAATAGATTTATCAAGGACGGGGAAAGAAATGGAAATAAACAACTAATAAAACTGTCAGCCATATCAATCAAAAAGCTCTAATTAAGTGCTGCAGAACATATATGCCAAAGATGAGACTGATTTCCCAGTAGGAGACGAAACAGACTGCGAATAAATGAACGATGTTCCTCTCAGTGGACGCAGAACCTGAGAGCACCATGGAGCTCAATGCCGTCTCGTCAGAAATGAACTGAACGGAAGAAAACAATTTCTGCTTGTTTCTCTGTCCACTGATTTATAGTTTCTATAAAGATCAATAATGGATATCTACAGTAATTACTAAACATAATGTTTTGTCTTTCATTTCTTATAGCAGCACACGTGTTTCTCGCTTGCGTTTATTTTAATGAGTATATGCAAATAAGTGCAGAAGCAGAATTCTTGAAGATCGAGAAGAATTCAACTACGCTTGCCAACTGAGAGCAAGTATGAATTAATCCAGTCTTTTTCATTTGATAACTGCAGCATTATGCTTTAATTACGTCAACTTATAATTCCCAATGAAACAGTAATACCATCGACTTATCCAATCTGTCAGAAACTATGCATTTTTTTCTTGTCCAAGAGCTTAATTAATGTTTTTATATCTATATTGTACACAATTTATCACAATTTAGCTATACATATATGTTGTGCAGCTATACTAACCACTTGATTTCCCAATAGATTAAACGCTCAAATTACTTTATTAAGTTTCTGAATGTCCTCAAATCTGTTGTATGCGAGAAGCAAGTCTCAAGTCCTGTGTAAAATCAGTTTATGTCAAAGCTATAAACATACTGCTGTCTCTGCATGTTAAAGTGAGTGCTGCCTGCATACCTCTTCACTCTCACTACCGACAAAATCATCCTCCAGACGTGCATCTTTGCGATCTCCTTCTGTTACCAGCTTGTGACCTTTAAGGCCAAAGGTCAAATCCTCGGCAGGGTTGCTGCTAGCCTGATTCCGTCTGGCTGAGTGAGGGCATGAGGAGAAAGTGAAGATTTCCTCTTCGTATTCCTCATCACAGAGAGAGAGCTCAGTTTCTGTGTCACAAAGGTCAGCATCATCTGTAGTCAGAACACATTCTGGAGGTGAAACAGCACATGGAGGCTTGAAGGGTGACCCAGATGTATCCACACTAGAAGCACAGTCTGCAGAAATATTACAGTTTAGTTTAGTTTTTATTGTCATTGCATATCTCTACACAACAAAATTAAGATGACATCAATCACCCAGTTAGCAACTTAAAGGGTAAAAAGTGACATGGAGACATGGAGATAATATTACCATTTGTTACAATATTAAATATGCTGTACTTTATGTTAGTGTTTAGTCTCGTTCTTAAATGCTGTCTGGCTTTATTTTGACTGATTGACATGCCTTAGGCCACACATACATTATATAAAAAAACACAAAGTGTCATTTACAGTATTTAATTGAGCAACAATTTTACAAAAAAGTATGATAAAACAATAGTTATATTGTTTGAAATTAAGACAAAATTTATTTGGACACTTTCTAGTTGTAAAACCAAGTATAATGCACTGAAATTCATATATTTGTTTGCCTAAGTGTCAAAATTTGTCCCAGTACTTTTTTTGGCAACTGTATTCACTACCATTGAAAAGTTTAGGGGTTAGTTATAATAATAATAAAAAAATGCTTCTTTTAATGAGTTAGGACACATTAAAAAGAGTAGAGTAAGAGTAAAGACGTTCACATAAAAAAAAATAAAAATAAAAAAAATAAAATAAAATTAATTTCCACAAAAATATTAAGGGGCACGAATGATTTCTACATTGATAATGATAAGACGTTTTATTTAAGCAGCATATCAGCATATTTGCATGATTTCCGAAGGATCATGTGACACCAAAGACTGGAGTAATGATACTGAAAATTCAGCTTTGTTATCACAAGAATAAATTACATTTTAAAATATGTTCAAATATTAAATAATATATCATAATAATATTGTTTTATTTTAACTTTGATCAAATAAAAGCAGCCGAGGTGAGCAAAAGTGACTTCTCATAACAGTAGAGACGATACATACAATCATTTAAGGAGAGAGATTTTGCTTTTGTTTATTTGCAAAAGTGCACCATTTCTGTGAAAAAAGCTGTGTTGGAAACAATGCCTGGTGGAAATAATGCAGAGAAAACAATTTCTGCCTGTTTCTCTTTCTTCCACTGACTTACTGTTTCTATAAAGATAAATAATAGAGATCTAATTACTAAACATAATGTTTCGTCTTCCATTTTTTATAGCAGCACTCGTGTTTCTTGCCTGCGTTCATTTTAATGAGCATATGCCTTGAAGATTGAGATGAATTAATCTACGCTTACCAGCGTTATCATTTGATAACTGCGGCATTATGCTTTAATTATGCCTTAAAATATACATAAATGGGGGATGCACACTGAAACAATATTTTAAAGATGTAGATGGCAGGAATTTACATCTGCGGTCCTAAGAGAATAATGGAAAAATAGTATTAACTTGCTGTGTACAGTATGTGTGTGTGTGTATAGGTTTGGGAATGGAGAAGAGAACCACTTCTGGGTTTCCCACTTACACAAAAACAGCATCATTAGTAGATAGGGAGCAATGGTAAAGTAAGATCATAATTCAGATAAGGCGATGTGCGCCTGTGGGGTCCACATGCTCTCATACTAAAGAGAAGACACCCAGAGAGCAGGGAGCAAAAGACACCACAGAGACCAAGTGATGAATTTGCCATGTGAGCGTACAGAGCTTTGATCTACTTCAGCAAAATGCACAGCAGCAAAAAGTCTAAACCGCTGGGAAGTTGTGTGAACTGTGAACCTAAGCTGTACTTTCTTGTACCTAGAGACAAGGACAAAGAAAGGGCAGTGGATAGCCGAACAAATTGTTTTGCGCTTTAAATTACTCTGGCTGATGACTGTCATTGTCCACAAACTCACAGGTCATTTTGATAACTCTACATTTCCCATAACGTCATGTGGACTATTAGAGGAACGTATTCAGATTAATGTTGTAATATTACAGCAAATATTTTTTTTTATTGCTCAGTGGTTGCTCTTTTGTAGCTCATAACTAAGACTTCCCAGCTAGGTTTCATTTAAAGAGATAGTTCACCCAGAAATGACTGTTTGCTAAAACATTACTCACCTATAGATATGGAAAAATGTAGCATTACATAACTTGCTCACCAACGTCTCCTTTGCAGTGAATGGGTCCCGTCAGCTGTGTGTTTGGATGAAAGAAATGATGAAAATGATGTTTTTATCAGCTTTTTGGACTCTCATTCTGACGGCACCCATTCACTGCAGCAGATCCATTGAGCAAGTTATGTATTGCTAAATGTTTTCCATATCTGTTCCAATGAAGAAACAAACTCATCTACATCTTAGATGGCATAAGGGTGAGTTTTAGCACATTTTTATTTTTGGATGGCTTTCTGAGACCACTTTTTCTCATCAAAAGCTAGATACTTTACCTGTCTCCATTTCTTTTTCTCTATTTAGTCTAATTGCTGTCCAACTGAGATACAGAGATCTCATTTGTGATTTCCTTTCTTATTGGTTGTTTTGAACCACCCGTGTTTTATTGTTTGTTTTGCTCACATGCATTGATAATAAAGACATTATCGACTAAACAACTGATTACATATTAAAATGAAATATGAAACAACAACTTAGTAGCCATGTCAGATAAAGTGATGTAAAGGCTCTATTAAGCTCTTCACAGAGTAGTGTTTCATCTAATTAAAGCATGCACGCTCACAGAGCACCTCTCAAGAGTTGCCTTCGCTCTTTCCATTCCGGAAGGGTTTAGCATATTTCGATTCCTGGCACGTTTTTGAACAAGCTTATATTGTAATCACCTTTTCTAATTGCCCACGCTGCAAGCTTGCCTGAACCCCGGAGACTTCTTTCTGACCTACACAGTGTATTTAATGTCCCATTACCACTAATGAACTCTCTTTCCTCTGCTAAAGGGAAGTTCCAGTTAGACCTACTCCGTGGGAAAGGATTGTTAACGTGGAACAACTGCCCGTGTTCTCTGTCGGCGTCAAGACAGATTTCAGTATGTTTGGTTTGCCTTTGGTCAAGTCACCTTTATTTATATAATGCTTTTTATGATAGAGATTGTTTTAAAGTAGCCTTACATACAAAATGAAACAGAAAAGTAAAAGAATCAATGATGCAAACTTCATAAAATATTCAATTTCTGCTATTAAGCAGCTCTAACAAGACTATGTTAAATTCATCAATTATGAAACAAGTTAAATTCAGCGATAATCAGCTCAGGTGAAAAGAGTAGTAATGTTATTCAAGTCGAGTCAGTTCAATGTTGATTCAGTTCAGTTCAATAATGTTGCAAAAATCGTCAGTCGTGAATGAATTTGATTCAACTATACAGCATCCCTACAGAAGACAAAAGTGTTATTTTTATTCAGTTTTTTTCTCATCTAATTGTTTCACCCTTCAGGTGAAAACCACATCACTTAAAAAATGTCATTAATAATTAAAAAATAAACAGACCACAGAACATGCCACACAATTTGAGTTTCTTTTACAGTAGCAAAACAAATGGTGTGGGTCGACTTACTTAATGAAAACAGTTAGCATTTCCTTCACTGATATGAGTAATAATAATAGTGGTGGTTGCCATAGTGAGAACCACCGTTAGTCTTATACATCCAAGTTGGATGTCAGGTCAAACCAGCAGTTTAAGATTCCCCACTATAACAAGTAAGGAACATAATTACTCACCCCGTAGAACTGGATCGGTTAATTTATCTTCTCCTGGTAAGTCAGAGCCCAGAGTCTGAAGTGAGGATGATGCAATTTTTCCTTGAAGCTCAGGTCCCTCTGGGTTCAGGCTAATTTTGCCACCTTCTTTATCTTTGAGAGACCATATGAGACCAAAATAAAATAGAGTGTCATTGTAGTAGCAGCAGACTTCAAAAGTCAACATGGAATTAATTTCAAGAGAACTAATGGCATGGATCTCTAGGGAGAAAATCATCTGTCTGATTAACATTAAAATAAAATAAAAAAGTGCTGATTTTGATGGCCAAATGCAAAATATCAGTACTGAGAACATGAAAAATCATGTTTTAATCAACATTTTTAATTAACTAAATAAATAAATAATAAAAAAGATTAAAGGTGATGGTAAAGACATTTAAAATGCTACAAAGGTTTTCAAAAATATTTCAAATAAATGCTGTTCTTTTGAACTTTTTGTACATCAAAGAATCCTGAAAATGTATCACGGTTTCCATAAAAATTCTAAGAACTTCACAACTTTATTAAGCAATAAGAAATATTGATTGAGTACTAAATCAGCATATTAGAATGATTTCTGAAGGATCATATGACACCGATCTCTGCAGTAATGGCTGCTGTAAACTAATTATTTAAAATACTAATAATATTTCACAATATTACTGTTTTACTGTAAATGCAGCATTGGTGAGCATAAGAGACTTTCAAAAACATTTTAAAACTCTTACAGACACCAAACTTTTGAAGAATAGTGTATATACGGTATATATTTAATATATACGGTGCATTTAATAATCTCACCTGTGTTTGATTTTCCTCTCCTCACATATTGGATTCTCTGTGGTCTCCTAGAGCCTATTTTCTCAGCAGATGGCCTTTCAAGTGGTGGTCGTGGCTGTACATTTTCAGTTCTGTCTATATTTAGAAACACAATAAGTGTATAATAACAAACCACATTGTTATTAGTAAAATCCAATTTTTGTACCAAAATTTTCATTAACCCCACAATATACTAGATAATGTTATGTGTCAAGAAAACAAATGAAAGTGTATTTGCCTGACGGTATATTGAGGCTCAGTTCTGACTTCGCTCTTTCTTCTTTCCTGTTTGCAGATGTGCTGCTCTTCCTGGCGGTGAGCGGAGGGGGTCCGATAACTTTTGAACCAAAAGCAATATGGGAGGAGTCCCGCGGTGTAGGACCCCTTGTGATGGATTCTTTGACACCACCTGTCTCTTCTAGTAAACAGTCATGCACAAAACACTTACCAAAGCATAGATGAATACTTAATCCTATAAAGCCTACCTTCATATTTGATATGCACTTTTCTAAGACCTCTAAATGATATAAAATATAATAAAATATATTTATATTGTAAGTAATATTTCACTTACTGGACTGAAGCGACCTATTTTGATTATCCATACATCATTTAGAAAAAATATTAAAATATGAGTATCATATTGTACATGATATATCAGGTTTTGGAGGCGTTTTCAAATCTCTCAATCATCATTGTATTGTATTGCATTATATGATTCCCCCATCAATAAAAATGATAGAGCTTTGATTATAAAACTAAGCATTTAAATATCATATAACTAAAACATTTTATCGGGAGATATAGAGTGGAAACTAATATTTACATACATTTTATGTAAGTAGTCTGCTATACTCTTATAGTAGTCTGCTATTAAAGATCTCATTGATTTATAATGCAAGTTATCAGAATTTTATCAGCAACTGCACCAAACGTCATATTTAAAAAAATATATTTTTTCCTCCTCGAGTATACAATATGAGCCATATATACCTGATGTATCAAATATGAAGCTCCAAAAACAAAAAAAACAAAAAATGAATCCCTGAGTATTCAAGCATCTGCCGTTCAAGCAAAGTGATAACGTATTAAAGTAGATAATGTAATATTGTTTGTATTTAGACTAACAATATCACAACATCCTCTATAACAATAGACTGTTTTCATATTCCTAATCCTTGTAATGGTGAGGCCCTTGCCATCTGTTGGTTTGGAATTGGCATATTTTCAATTGTTATTTAGCACAGTGCTGCAAGAAAAAGCAGCGTTAAGGTCATGGCAACCCGGCAACAAAACACAAAATACTGCCATTTGTCATTTCAATATAACAGCCAGCTCCGGATCCAAGGCTGTGAGCTACGACTACATGCTTTTATACACGAGGCCCACGGTGTTTTGATACGTTGTTGCTAAGTGATGAAACAGGGAAAAATTATTAATATAGAACAACAGATTGTGGTCTTTTGTTGCAATATCTGTACATGTAGAAACATTTTATATGATATATTTACAGTACAACACCTCTTGTTAGAGATTGAACTACTGTTATATTAATAACTTGCTAGGGCATTACTTGAGTCTTTTTCGAAAACTTAAAGGTGAGATGACAGTAGTCTGGCACTGTGAGGCCAACAGATGTCTGGATGAATAAAAACTGTTAGAACAGCTATGAAGGTTTCACTGGGCTGGCAGAGTGGACAGGTATGTGACTAAACAGAGATGATTAGAGCTCTCTTGGCAAGAGGTGTCTCTTGTCAGCAAACTAACAGACAGCAAATAGCAGGAGAGTTCTGCAGAGGGTCTGACCTTCTGTTTAGCAAAGAACAAGAGGAAAACACACAAAACTACAAATAGAAAGGAAGTAAAGAATGGATTTGTGCTTGTGGAACTGACCTGCATCTGAGTTTGTTGGTCCACTCTTTAAATCAGTCTGTCCCAATGTCTTCATGTTCACCAGCTGGACAACGTTCTGCACTTCACTAGGAAACTGACAGTTCCTCGGAATCTCTTCTTTGGGACCATTACTTATTTCTAAACATTGAATACATTTTTATTTTTTTTAAAGTCGAATGTTTTCAGGGAATGAGTAAACAATGTTGTGAAGATGCTTCACCAAGTTAAGAAACAGATCTAGGCTAAAGTGTAAAAAATAGAATATTAAGGCGAAGCATTGGGCACTTTCCATGAATTATTTATCCTTTTCAACAAATGGTCAGTGAAAAGATGTGCTTAACTTTCAGACTTTTAACCAAGGTCAAACACTTTATTTCATACGCTGTTGTATTTTCTGAGTTTTGCAGTTTCTTGCAACTCTGTTGTGTGAGTTTGATTTTATGAATGTTTGAATACAGTTTAACTTTTAAAATTAATTTGTTTAATTAATTGTTAAGCTTATTAACTAAATTGTTTAAATATTATTAACATTCATTGTAAAATTAATAATAATATAATCTAAAAATGATTTTAAATACATATTTTTAAATAATTTATAATGTTAATTTAATTTATTATTGGATTAATTTATTTTTATTGTTATTTATTGTTATTGTAATTATTATTAATGCAAATGTAGCATAAATGAAGCTAGGGACAAACTAGCTGCTTTTTTTGTTTTTGCTAAACTTTATTTGTCTGTATTTACAAGCTATATTAGTCACATTTCTTTAAACAAATATGCTCTAATTAAAGTACTTGGACACCAAAGTGAACTCAAAATTGAGCCACAAAATGGTATACATGAAGTAAAGCACAGGAAGCATTTTCTTCTAACCTCCATCCGTGCAGTCTGCAGGTTCATTCTTCATCGTGAAGATGCGGCGGACCTTACAGCAGGCAGAGATGATGATGCCATCCACAGACACGAAGCGTGTCCCTCTGAATATCTCAGCGGTGAGAGAGTCCAGATCGATACACAGATTACACCACTGCACACAGACAGGGCTACCTTATCATACTAGCTCAAGAACATTTTTCAGGACTTTTCTTTGGTCATGTTACAAAGAATCTCACTAAGCTAAGATCAACTGATTTGACTGATCTGTAGACAGTCGTGGAGAATGCAGCAGTTGGGACTTACTGTATTGCGTTTGAGACACGATAGAGGTATTCTCGCATGCAAAGGGGTTGCTGAGAGCTCCTTATGCACAGTAGACAAGTAGAGTCTCTTCTTTAGATGCTCTTCATCAGTCACTCTGGAAGACAGCATTGAAAAGAAACCGCTTGCTCTATGTAGCAGATGGAAAGATCTTAAACCATTTTCCAGTGTGTGTGTGTGTCTGTGTGTAGAAGAATGTGTAGGAGTGGAATCTGCATGTGTGAAAGTGTGAATTAATTCACCCTCCAGGGTAATAAACCCTCCACACTTTCTCTGAATTTCAACTATATCAAAGTAGCACAACAAGACTGTTTTCAGTAGATTGAAAATAGATGTCGGAAGGAACCTGTTAACAATGACACTAAATTTGAAATGAATTTTAAAAAAGAAAAGCCGGGACTTACAAAATCTCAGTGGAAAAATCTTTTCCCAAAGGAACGTTGACCTGTAGGATCAGAAACTTCTGAATCAGACCAACTGTAGGGACAAGAAACGTGAGATTAGAAGATGTGAAAGAGATATGCACAGGCACTATGCTATGGCTAAATGCAAATAGGGATGCAATAGCCTACTTGAGCTCAAACTTAGATTTATAATGATTCAGTAACATTAAATTTGGTAATATGTTGTAATATAGTAGATTTGTATTCAGATATATGTTCACGTGTTATAAACATATAAAATATTTTTTTGTCATATGAGATTTCTTCTGGTTTTGTTAGCACTTACGAGTCATCTTGCTATCCTTAGGTAACTGCATCTTGTTTGTTTGACTGCTGCCTTCAAGACAGTATACAAAGCCCTTCACTTCTTTATCAAACACCTGTTAAAAAAGAGAAAATAAAATCAATGACAGAAATGCTTCAAATAACCCTCTATAGAAGTATTACTACTATGCTACCCACAAAAAAATAAAAAATAAAAATAAAAATACATTGCATGGATTTATGCACATTCTGTAGTGTTTAGCTATTTTGGCTGGATTCGTGGTATTGATTTAATTAGTTTTTGCTGTTAGTTGAATTGTTTCAGTTGAGAAAGTAAAATAATAACCCTTCGTCCAGTTCTATCTGAGATTATTTACAGTGACACACAAACTGTCTCTAAGAATATGTGTTCTATACTGTATTTCCAAGTTTTTATTTATTTATTATTATTACTTCTAATGTTTTTCTTTTTTTTTTACATGCATTTTTGAAGGCCAACTTCTTTTTTGACATGCCAGTCTTGGCTACAAAAAAAGCAATGGAAAAGTTTCACCATTATTGCCCAGAAAAAAAAGATACAGTTCATTGAACATGCTGAATTTGTGACAACATGCCCCATTAGTGAGACATTGTGACACTGTATGAGGTAAGCTGTCAAATTGGAGGCTTGATTAAGTTGTCTATAGTAGTCTTTTAAGCTAAATTCAAAATAAAAATATTGTAAAACAGGTATGGAAATTTATATAGAATGTTTTTTTTTTCTAAGATCAGTTAAAAACAATAATTTTAAAACAACAATCCTTCTTTCACTGTGCTAAAAAATGTCATTACTGAAACATACTTTAGATATTGAAGATTTCCTGCCATATAGTTTCCATTTTGCCACGGGATCTTTTCCTTGTGCACTGAAGATGTCCACCGTGAGGCCACCCTTCACACAAACACACACACACACACACACACACACACACACACACACACACACACACACACACACACACACACTCAATGAGAAGCACTGAAAAGAACCGCTGATACTTAGCGAATGTTTAATGCTTACATTACCTGATAATCGTTCCTGAACATGCTTCCAAAGGATTGAGATATGAAAAAAGACTGAAATATGATGGCTGCTTTATTCTGTCGAATTCGAAACGAACAAAAGCTGATTCATAATAAAGAACTAAGCTAACTTATACTGCAGCAGTTGCTAATGGTAATTGTATATGACTAGCGCAAAACATATTTTAACCACGTCTCGGTCCGTTTGTTCATTTATTAGCTGTAAGAGCGCTTTATTAGTTAAAACAGTTGGTTAGCTGTTAAGCTATAACACTGGCAAGACGCGGCGGCAGGTCGTTGCTATGACAACGGGACGCTATCACCTTGGCAGTGGCAGTCTGAATTTAATTTAATTCCAGTTTATGCAAAATGTAAAGCGAATTTAAATATATCGCAAGTTGAACTGAAACAGAATGAAATTCAAAGAAATTAATTTGTGTATTGCTATGTGTACTGTAGTTTGTTTCTCTATCTATCTATCTATCTATCTATCTATCTATCTATCTATCTATCTATCTATCTATCTATCTATCTATCTATCTATCTATCTATCTATCTATCTATTTAAAATATGAATGTTTTGTTGCTGAACTTCAGTTTGACTAATAAAAATGACTCTGATGTGTGTGAATAGAATATTTTGAATACTACTTTTGATTTAAATTGTATTGCTTAAATATGCTTTTGTATCATATAAAAGAATTCAGCTCAATTAATGAAATGTTTATGCATATATACTGGTATATACACAAGCCTTAAACTGTATGTAATTCTATTTTTTGTAATATATTATATATATTAGAACTGCCTAAAAGTATATTCTATTATAATACTGAATGTTTACCATATTCATGTACCATGGTATTTATAGTGTACTCTAAGGTAAATAAAAATACCTTGACATTCTGTCTGTGCTCATTGTTAATTAACTTGATTTTATCTGAACTACTCTGTGTCATGGTGAATATGCCTCTCTTCACTCATGCAGAATGTCTTAATATTGTAGACACAGAAAGTGGACTATAGTGCATTTTGAATGACAGTGCAATTGCATATGTTAGTAATAACATCTTCCTCAAAGTCTTGCAACACCTTAGACCCACTGTTTTAAGTGCATTGTGAATCATTCATCGTTTTTGAATGGTGAATGTCAAATCCATGTGTTTTTGTAAGTCAGAGATTAATCTTTCAGTATTTTACCTCGTGACTTCTGGAGAGCGGCATCAACAGAGAATTGGTATTCATTGTTCAATGTGCTAAAAAAAAAAAAAAGATATATTATCCGTTGAGTTCCTATCCATGATAATTTGGAAAGAGAAGTGTGTCTTGCGTTTGTGTGACAAAGCAGATGGTGAAGCTTTACATGCATTTCAATACTAATGATGCAACTGCAAACTGCTCCCAAAATTGGATTTTGGAAGGTTTTTAATAAGTCTATTACTAAGCAATACAAATTAAGGCCATTGTCACTGAAGGTCAAATATGTAATTTGATGGCAGCCTGGAACATACCTGAATAGACACACTCATATTATCAATAAGCTAACAACATATTTGAAACCACAAAGTGTGCCATTTCATAATAAATGCAGGCAATTTGTTGAATACTGAGAATTATTACCCCAGTTTTCTGTAATCTCCACTGAGCTGTCATTTCAAATCTAACAGATATGCATTATTTAGCCCTATGGATGCAAACAGACATTTACATCATCTTCTGTCTTAATGCATTTGCAGAGTTCATATTAAGATATTTATTGAGTGCATACCGCACTTAAAATTACTGCTGTTGCCAATGTTAATTTGCTTCAGCATATGTGCATACAGTAAATGAAATAGTGAATTATGAGCTTGTTTTGGTGTGGACATGTTTGCATAATGATGAGTTCATCAATTTGTAATAAATTTTTGAATATAGATTTTTTTTATATCTCAAATATTACACAAATCATTTCATTTTAGGGTGAACTATTTCTTTAAAAATAACTTTTTTTTTCTTTTTTTTAAACAAATGCATGCCTTTGGTTTAGCATTTAACAAATCTATGTTTATTATATGCGTATTATAAGAGAAACTGACTTCAATCCAAAAATCTTAAAGTTCATTATTATCACTATATATTCATATCTATAGAAATGTAACCTCCAGAGAGCACAGAGGCTTCAGTTACATTTACTCTGTTCAGTGTAAGGTTGATTTTATTACTCTGATAAAACTGAAATGTCTAAGGAGGCCACAATGTTTCTATATTGGAGTTATTATTGTTTCACATTAATATAGAACTTTCAGTACCACAGAAGGCAAAGATAACCAATGAACTTTAAATGTCACATTCACTGTAATGGTGATGAATCCAGTCTCTTTGCTAGTAATTTGCACATACGCTTCTGTTTTATCTTTGTATCTACTTAAACATGTCTCTTGAGGTTCAGCTGGCTGCATGAGATGCAAACTGTATAAATATATTTGCCTATAAAATGTTGTCTTTGCTTTAGAGAGAATGGCCTCAGCAATTAACTTATAAACCATAGACTTTCTAACCATCATTCCACTGTCAAAGAAATGTGACAGGAACCTCAAGATTTCTTTGTGTGGCAACAATTTTTCCAAGTATACATGTAAGAAACTTTTTTCTTATTATGTAAACCAATTATACAGAACATAATTGCACTGTAAAACTATTTTAGTTTGTCCGTCCCTGGTGTAGAAAGCGTTTTTTCATGTGTCATAAACATGTAAACAACCTGCTAATAAACTGCAAATTATTCACAGACAGAAAGTCAAAAGGAGTGTGGCTCAACAGGGAAACAAGTCCCATTGAACAATTAATGACTGTTTTGTTTTTATGATTTAGGTGTGAAGTTTTCCTTTAATTAAATGATGAGAAACTTATTTAAAACATCTGTGCTTTATGACCTGTAAGTAGAAAATAACACATTCATTTTTTCCAGTACATATATTTTGAATTGTTTTCAGAATAACTGTTGGTTTCCAATTTCATTTATCTGCACCGGTGTAGCTTACGCACTATAGAAATAAATAAAGAAATTGCTGCAATTACTTGTCACAACTTAAAATGTAACATTAGAATTTAAAAAAAGTAAGTGTTCATGCTTGACTGATGAGTTTAATTAACTTTAGTAAAGCTGGATATTTAAGTTATCTCAACCATACCATTCTGGATGTTACATGGTTACATGCTGGGCTTTTGAGTGAATCATTAAACCATTAATTCAACCGATTTGCTCCCAAATACTGATTCATTCAGGAACAAAGGTCATCTACTGCATTTGAATGACATTCACTCAACCGAAAAACAAGCTTTAAAACAAATATTGTGTATGTAATGTAAGTTACTTAATATGAAACTATTTTTTATTGAACTGTTATATAAAATCTAAAATATGAAACTACTTTTTAACTTAACGTTGTTTTGTTGTAAACAAGAGGATTAAAGGTACAGTTTGAAAGATATTTGCAGTAAAATATCCAAAAACCACTAGGCTAATGTTACATATTTTGTCCAGCTGATTACTAACAATATCTCTAATGTTTTCAACTACTTGTAAATTATGAGAAAATCCCCATTCTAAACAGTGACACGGGGTAGTGCAGTCACCTGTCAATGACGTTAGTTACCCTTTGTTGCCGCCTTTACTGACGCAGAAACCACATGACAACAGTGTCGTGGACAAATGCGGAAGTAGTGTCTAGCGTCCAGCAAACCACTAGCTTGCTTCAAGCAGTTCCTTATTTACTTTTTCTTGCATGTTTTACTTATTTATGGAACATAATTACTGTTCACCATTTGCCGCTGGTTCTGTCGACAAGGACAGCTCCCGTAAACTTGTGTTTTACTCGACAGGTGAGTTGTTTTGATTCGTATCTTTACAGAAAACATATGCTATTATAACTACCAACAAGATTAGTATTATTGGGCATACAGGCCAAACGCAGGGCATCACGTCTATAGACCCGCGCGAGGACGAGTATGACACATATTCTGATCGCGTCTTTGCATCGATTTTGTATGTACTCTACTCGTGCAAATCGTTGAACTTGTGTTTGAAAATTATGAAATCAAGCACAACATTTATAAAAAATTTTCCTCATCCGTTAAATCCTTGATATATATTTCTGTCTGATTGATGGCCGTTAGCCGCTGGGTAGAAGACAACAAATCCCATCATTCCACACTCCTTCCTAGCGTCATCAAACCACGCGATTGTTATTGTTTTGGTAGGGCGCCCTCTCGTGGCAGGTCATACAACCTGTACCTTTAAGTCAAATTTCAAATTTAAACTCACTCAGTTACAATTAGTTTAACACTTACCAAAAAGTTTCATGGTTGCCTTAAAATGATGAGTTCAATCAAGATAACACGACAAAAGCTATTTATTTATTAATTTTATGTTTACGATTTAACTGAATCTTTACCGTCCCTAATTAGGCTTATGATTTTGCAAGTGTTTGGGAAAGTTTCATGTCACGTGTCTCTCATACAAAATGACCAATTGTGTGGGTTTATATTGATACGACTGCATTTTGTCTGCGGACATGTGCTTTACAAAGGTAAATGTAACTGCACCTTTACTGTAATATGTTTCTAAGTATAAAAGTTCATTTGGAAATTGATAAAAGAAGGACAGATCTTAAGACTGCTAACTAGTATTAATGAAACGTTGTTCTACATCACATCTCTTTTGATTCCTCTTTATCATAAACGTCCTAGTTATGTCTGGACATGTTAAAGAGTAAATATGACATGTGATTTGCTCATATTGATTTAGATTTGTTCTAAATTCATATTAAAGGCACAAGATAAAAACTTTAATATTACAGCAGAAAATGCATTGTGAAAATCCATTAATTTGTAATATCCTTCCTTTTGGTCTTTTTTAAATAAATATGAGCATGTGTCAGTGCACCTGGTAAAGGAGCTGCAGTTATAGTTTTCTACAAATGTCAAAGGTTCAGTCGAGTGGAGTGAAACTCAGAGGCCAAAATACATTAGAAAGCTCTCTAAGCAATCTGCCTTGGCATGCAATGTTAGTGGCCCTGCCATGAATTGTGACGCATGTCATGGACATTGTTGCTCACTGAGTGAGTGTGTGATATTTCTTTGTTATGACGATACCATTACCGCATGTCCAAAAGCATGAGCTGTGGAGGGCTAATGGAAAAGTGTTCTGATATTTCTATGAATGTCTTTTACACAGCCTAAGGAATGTTCAAGACTGATGGATTGCTTTAATGAATATGAATATATTCAGTATATCCAAAATAACAAATAGGACTATATGGCATTTCATTTTACAGGGCATTGCTGTGAAGGTGTTTTGAGAGGCTTTTCAGCATGGTTTCTCAGATGTTTTCGGAGAAATGACAAGAGATTAATAAATAACATTTGCTATTGTACACCTTTTAAACATCCTAAAAATGTAAATTTTAGAAGAGTTTTACCTGGAATCTATCCATGCAGTGTTTCACCCAGTGGAGTAAAGTGCTCTGGATTGCCTTGGTGTTAGCATGGTCTGCCAAGCACAGAAAATCAATAAACAGCTTCCACTTCAGTTTACAGTCATTTAGTATATGTTTGTTTCTGTTCATTAGATGCATTAAAATCACTTCACATTTTAACTGTATGTGATGTTCACATAGCTGTGGTTGATAATGGAACACAGAGACTGATCTTGGCACACAGATTGGGGAGTTGTGCGCATATACTTGCTTTGAAAAGTTTATTAGAGAGTTATAGTACTAGTGCACCTCCAGTCCACATTTTATCTTTGGTAAGCAATTATTTATTTATTATTATTATTATTATTATTATTATTATTTTACATTTCTGTAATATAAATTTAAAGTAAAAAAGTATTTTTTTAATCTGGAACGTTTTCTTTATTTTATGCTTTTGGAATGATTCACTGCTGCAGCAGTTTGTTTATGCATATTTATACATTATATAAATAGACATACAGGTATCTATATCTGTGGATTCAGAAGCAGTGTATCACAAAAACCTTGTATAGAAGAATATTTTGTTACAAGAAATAATGGGATTTATACAATTCAGAATTATGAAGACAGTTATTTGTAGAAAGGGGAAAAGCACAATAAATACAAAGGGAACAGTTTAGGACTGAGATTTTTTTTCATCTCATTGTAGCATTCCAAAATAACTCTTGTCCTTCGGAATGGGAACTACAAGACTGTTTCTCTATTTCAGAGGAATTTGATGTATTATTTAACATGGTATATAAAATCCACAGTAGGCACTACTAGACAATTTGAATTGCACACGCAACGGTTCTTGGAAAAACAGAAGCAGTGGCAAAGTCATAAGAAGGCACCTCTCTCTGTAAATATTCAGTGTCTAACCAAATGATTGAAGTCATTTTTTTCATCCCACAAACCTCCAATAATTATCATTCATCTTAATTTACTTCCCATCGAAAAATCAATGCAAACATATTGTTGCACAGAAAATGCAAATATATTTCCCATTGGTTAAAACAACAGACATGAGCATGATATGTTGCAAGATATTGTTCTTTATTAATAGGCCGCTAAATGTAGGATTAATTTTGCAAGCTCCCAAAATAGGACAGGAAAGGTCGCTGAAAAACCAATACAGGGAAGAGGACATTAATCACAGATTTCTCAAGGAGAATTAAACTGACCTTTTGGCAGGCCAGGAGCACACTGAAACTCTTGCTCACTCACATGAAATATGCTGCAGTAACACTGTTCTCTCAGAGGGAACATAAACGGTGGAATTTGCTCAATTATATAGTTATACAGTGTTTTAACAATATAATTGACCCTGATTTGCCAATGCACTTGGGAATAAACTAGAGAATTATAACCAGTTTTCACGTTGTTTGGGAGCACTAAACGAAAAGTATTTTTTCAGTAGATAGTGTCTCAGCTGTTTTCAGAGTTTTTTTTATTTTAGTGATATTTCTATATTATTATGTATTTATTAGTATTTAAAAAAAAATATTGGCTTTTGTTTTTATATTTCCCGTGTCCGTTTGAGTAATTTTATGTTCTTTTGTATTTTTTTTAAACATTTCTATTTAGCTTTCATTTATATTTATTTCAGTTTTAGCAATTTTTCGTATTTCGGCATAAACTTATTTTACTTCAGTTTGTTGCAAAGGCAACATTTCTAAGTTTTTAAATGTGTACAATTTTCATCTAATATTTATATATTTTGATGTCAGTTTTACTTCAATTAACAAAATAATTTTTATAGTTTTAGTGTTTATTAATAGATTTTAGAAATTTAGAATACAACTTAGCAGTAGTGTGTTAAGGCACCACACAACCCACGCTTGTGATTTCTACTAAAGGGGGGCCCACATAAACACTTGCTTAGGACCCCCAAAACTCTATTCCGTCTCTTCAGCCTCTAGTTTCAGAGGTGGATTATATATAAATTAGTAGATTATGTTAAAAGCTTATGAAAACAAGTCTTTTTCTTTCGAATAATGAGCGCTGATTAAATGTGGGCACTATGTTCTGGTGCCCAGTAAATTAAATGTACCAAACTCAACTGTGTTTTTTAAGAAACTAAATTAAATGTACCAAACTCAACTGTGTTTTTTTAAGAAACTAAATTAACTGTACCAAACTCAACTGCGGCTTTTGTTACAGATGGAAAAGTGTCTTTCAATACTGCAAAAAAAAAAAGTAAAGAAAAAGTGAGTGAATTGTTTTGTAAGTTGTGTGAAATAGGATTTCAGTTTGCTGGAGGCTTGTATCATATCTCTGCACTCGTCCACCTTAATTAAACAGGCTGGCAAGTCCATCACTCTAATTCTCTTTCATTCTCTGTCTCGCTCTCACTGCTATCTCTCCTGTTCCCGAACTCCCCCACTCATTTTAAACAAGCTGCTGAATCTGTTTCCCTCACTCGCTTTTGCTCTCATATAGCAATGACTAATCCCTCTGTCTGGAGCCTCAGGCTTTGCGACGGCTCCCCCTCATATACTGACCTTTTCCCGCTCCCCTGGATTACTGTACAGTTTTAGATTACTGTACAAATCAGAAGAGTAAGAGAGTGCCGACTGCTCGAGGACCTTTGGCTTCGCAGTTAATGAGTTCTGTTTGTGTTTTCCCAGTAAGTCTGTGATGGAATATTAAGGTGAAGAAGCAAACAAAACATTTGTTAGATGCAAAAACTTCTTTGGAGTTTGGAGTACAAAGTGTGTTTAATTATTTGTCTCCAAAAAGAAATGGGAATAACATTTATGTAGTGATGTCCATCATCTATGAAGTTTGTTAGGGGTGCACGATAAATATCGGTGGATAATTAATGTGCATCTCGTCAGTAAAGCAGGTTATCTAATCAGTGGTAAATTCCATCAGGAGCTTCATTTCACTTAAAGCAGCTGTTACTACACAGAGCCGTTGTTAACTGACAAGCTGCGCAAATCGGCGTGGATTTGCGCAGCTCGTCAGTTAACAACGGCTCTGTGTTGTAACAGGCACACACCTGATGGAATTTACTGCTGATTACATATCCGGCTTTACTGACGAGATGCGCATTTATCGGCCGATTTTTTCACATCTCCTTCTGCAGATTACATTACTACACCAGTAGGGGGCAGCAAATTTAAATCTTTACAAGTGACTAGAATCTCTTAATTTTTCATTCAAATGATTCACTCAAGAGTAAAAGGAGTGACCATCTTAATGAGTGAGTCGTTGAATTATTCACCAAACCAGTTTGTTTATTAAACGCTTTTTCACTAGTGAAGCTGTTTTGGTAGTGGGTCATTTCATCCAAATGTTCAAATACAGTAAAATCAACATATCAATTTCAATGATTAAATATTCTATTAACCTTCGTACACAATTTCTCAAAAGTCAATATGGCAATACTTTTATGTTTCAGTCGCTTTGCTTACATAGAAAACGGTACCTGCGATTACTAATAAAATCACATTTAACCTTGAAACATTCATTTAAAGTTGTGTTTTTGTAAACGTACCTGAAATTTAAGATTCAACCTATGTACTATTCCATAGAAGGTGCTCCCTTAAAAAGCAGTCATTAGCACACCTCACTCTTAGATCATTTATCTGAGGAGCAGGCATGATGGATACGCCAGCTCTCTTAGCCATGATGCATGTTTCTGACCTCTAAAGGATTACATTATCAATAAGAGTCATCTGCCGCAAGGCTGCCGTGCATGCAGTTCAGCACACTGTGAGCTGTAGATCTCATGAATAACATGTTGGCAACTTTGAGCACTCAGCTGAAACACAAGCTGTGTGAAGTCCTCCTATATGCATCTATGCTGTGCACTTCTGTGATATTCACACCATCCATGATTAATGTCTGTATTTTCGGGACAGAAAATATAATATGACCAAATGATTGGCAGAAGAAGCACAAACAGACATTAGTTCTTTGTGCTAGTTTGACTAAAATGTTGAAACTCGCTAATAAATGCATTTCTTTATTCAGTATTCTGTTTCATTCCAAGGTAGAGTTATTATTTATCTAATAATATTTATTTATTTACTTGGATTGGTATTGAATCTTCACCCACGCTGTTGTTTGAAGAAGTGGTGAGGTGTAATTACTGTTTATGCATGAGGTACTGTAAATATAAGCCAGCTCTAAATGCCATTTGAAGGCCACGGTTGATTGTTCGTGCAGTCGCTACAAAATTGGGCTGAAGCAAAACATTTACGCTGAGAAAACGTGCTGATAGCTATTATGTGTTCTTCATTAATTAACAGTGATTTAGGAGAACAATAATGTAATTCAATGCAAAGCCAATATTTAGCTCTGCAAAAAGCTCTTTGTGTTGCAGGTAGATTCGAAACAATCCTATTGTTAAGGGAATATATCATCAAAGAAAATCAACAGCTTCCACAAAAGAAAGCCAGGTATCGCCAAATGTACTTTCACTTCCTAATCCATGTGTTTTTCTTATGTGTCATTTTAACAAGCTTCGATTAAAGAACAGTTCGCGTAGCATTTAAATGTCACATTATTTTCTCAGTGAGAATTGAGATTGCATGCACTTATATTCTCACACACGCACACACACACACACACACACACTGGTTTACTATCCTTGTGGGGACTCTACATAGGGATAATGGTTTTTATATTGTACAAACTGTAATAAATAACTTTTCCTTAAAGTTAATTTTTGAAAGATTTTGTTCCGGTGCAAAAGGCTTTTTGTCATGGATGTGTCAAGGCTAACTTTTAAATTCACCCTTGAGCATTGTGATGTATCCCAATGATGTCACATCTGCTGTTATTTGCTGGTTTATTGTAACATTATTCTTTATATTATGTGGCCTGGGCGATATCATTAAAATGGAAGCTGTTTTCAGAGGTGCAGCAAGTTATTATTTTTTGATGAAACCTTATGAAGACTTTTTTTTTCTTTTAAATAATATTCAGAGTGCTCGTGAAGCAAACTGTGAGAACAGGCCATTGAGATCCTTGTGTCATGTCGCTCACTCATTGAGTTGTCTCATACATAGACATGCTCGTCTGTCTCCTCATATCTTGGCATGCGTGATATTTGTTCATCAGCATGCATAATTACCCATCACAATCTGTCATGCCAGATTTTGTGTGGAGACTAATTAAATGAAGATTGATAACGAGCCTTTGGTTTTTATTTAGCAGCCCAGTAAGAGGTATAGGGTCAGCCGGGAATGTTCCCCAACCTAGAATGACACAAAATCGTGATTTGTTGGTTGTCATGAATATTATCATCATTTGATCATAATTAATCTGTGTATTGTGTAGTTAATACATTTCTTAAATATTGATTATTTGAATTCAGAATTCAGATTTCTATCAATAATTGTCGATAATAAAAACTAAGAACAGAAGGACATGAAAATCCACACCTTTGGAAATGTCATATTATGCACTGAGTTTATTTGCTTTTGTTTTTTTGCAATTTAGATTTTAATAAAAAGGCCTCTTGATGGTTGTGACCATTACAGATAATGACATCCCTGTTAATTGCTTTTGTTTCACTGGAAGTACTTGTATGCAGCACTACAACTTATCAGCATTTCTACATTTCAATTAAATCATTAAGCTGAGAAGACAGCATCTGTCAAAAACATAAATGTACATCCACGAGAGCTCTCTCTGGGGCCAGACAATTGTTTATAATTGCAATAATTGTGTTTTTTTTATGTTCTGATCAGACCACCAAAACTGCTTTACCCCATAATACTATGATTAAAGCCCTTACTAGAAGTACTTACTCAAAGACATTAATAAACGCAGAGTTTATGGGAACATTGCAATAGCTTGTTCCTCTCTTGTGAGTTTACAATTAGTATGCAGTTTGTTTATGATACGCACATTACTGTAATAGGAAATCTGCTGATTATAATTGCCAGTAGTTTTCATACATTAGTTAAGTGTGTCTTTCATGTCTGATTCCTAACGCAAAGGGATAGTTCATCCCGAAATTAAAAGCCTACCATCCTTTACACACCCTGGTATGATTTCAAACCAATGTATTTTGTGGAACTGAACATAAGATTTCAGGCAGGTAGTTTGTCTTTGCCAAACAGTGAAAGTAGATGGTGATCAAGTTATGTCTATAATATCATAGAAGCATCATTTTAGTAGACAATACAGCAAATCCTTTTTATTTATTTTAACCCATATGATAACTTTGTGTGAAGAAATGCCCAAAATTGAAGCCATCGTTTGCATTAACATCCTGCTAAACATCTCATTTTGTGTTCCATATGAAAAAGTCACACTGGTTTGGAATTATATTAAGGTGTCTTTTTTTTCTTTCTTTCTTTTTTTTTTTTTTTTTTTGAAGACACTAGGAATGTTGATATGGAACAATTTGAATAATAATCAAAGTCTAATTCTTGCAGAAAGAGAATTATACTGTATTTGTTTTTCACACATTTTAGCTCAGGCTTCGTTGAACCTTTCTAGTGCATAAAAATGCTCTTAGAATAACATCTTCATTCTGTGTTAGCTGTAAAATTAAGTTTAATCAACCTGTTGTCTCACATTTTATCATTTCCTCCTTAGTGTATTGTTAGTCTTGCCGGTTCGGAATAATAAACAACAGGCAAACTATATTATACACATTATTAATTTGACAATGGTGTGACAGGCAAACTATAATGAACCTGAAAACCAATTTTATCCATGAGCTTGTGGATTCTGTTCTTTTCCACCAGTGCAAAAGCAGCAAATCAAATGCGTACATGGAATGTATTATTCAAATATATTTAAATTAAGTCCGTTTATTCAAATGGCAACAGCAACGGGTGGGTGACGCTGACTGCATTATGTGCTGAGGTATAGCTTACTTTTCTTGTTGCGATGAATGCTGGAAAAATGAAGACACGTATTCAGCCATGCAACATGTTGTCTCAGAATGTTTCACATCAGAGTGCGTTTGATTCCACAAAATAACTGTTCACTTTAGAACGTCCACAATGTGTTATTGTGTAAATATGCAGCTTTTAGTCAGTTATAGAAACACCAAACACTGTAAGCATCAGTGTGCCAGATTTGATTTTAAAGTCTCACTTTGAAAAATTTTTTTTTGGGGGGGAAAGGAACAGTTTATTGAGCCAAGTATTATATTTGAGACGTCTGGCTTTTATGACCCTATGTCATAGGAACATAATGAGATTTTTCTTGACACCCAACGAGGGGGGGGGGGGGGGTCACTTGTTCTTTTTCAGAGGCCCAAACTGAGCAGAAACATGCAATTTGGTGCAGCTGCTGACATTTCTATGGCTAAAGACTAAGATGAGACCCAGATGTAAATGAATGAGTTCTTATTATATGTTATGTAATAGTATAGCAGACTACTTGCATAAAATGCATATAAATATCAGTTCATCAAATATGATGATCATGAATATCATTTTATATCTCCCAATAATATATCTTAGTAAGATTGTTTTAAACTATCAATCAGAAGGCATTTAGAAGACTGTGTACAACAGAATTGAACTCTTAGAATTGTTAATATCAAATATTATATAGATTTATAGGGCTGAATTTGAGTAGGAAAAAACAACAACAAAACTGCCTTCTTTTGATATATGAATTATACGTTTTAATACTTATGAATATTACTGAATAGTTTTTCACCTTTTGTGTGGTCCGTTTAAAGCCATCACATTTATTTTTATTTGATCAATTCAGTCATATTTCATAACCAGTGTTTGGTAATACCTCATTACATGTAATCTGGATTGCGTAATCAGATTCCAAAAATTCCAAAAGTGCTTGTAATTAGATTACATAACAATATAAAATAATCAGACTACGGTTACTTTTTTATTGATCACATATTATTCACATCTCATGTGAAATGCAAGTATAATGTTTCATATTTTTTGTAAAGTGTTTTATTTTGATTGTTATAAATGTAATGTCATGTTTTTAACAACAATGAATGGAATATATTTTCTTTCTTATTGTATTTTGCATCAATCTTGTATTTTTATATCGAATGTTCTACTTAAAAAGTACCGTATTTTTCGGACTATAAGTCGCACCTGAGTATAAGTCGCATCAGTCCAAAAATACGTCATGATGAGGAAAAAAACATATATAAGTTTAACTGGTCTAGAAGTCACATTTATTTAGACCCAAGAACCATGAGAAAACATTACCGTCTACAGCCGCGAGAGGGCGCTCTATGCCTTCAGTGTAGACTACAGGAGCACTGAGCAGCATAAAGTGCCCTCTAGCGGCTGGGGACGGTAATGTTTTTTCATGGTTCATGTCTCTTAGTTCATTTCTCTTGGTTCATGTCAAATTAATTTTGATAAATAAGTCGCACCTGACTATAAGTTGCAGGACCAGACAAACTATGAAAAAAGTGCGATTTATAGTCCGGAAAATACGGTAATCAAACAGTAGTCTGATTAAATTAAATGACATGAAATGTATAATGTAATGGATTTTGTTGAAACTACAGATTTTGTCTTGTAATTTGTAATCAGTAATGGACTACAATCTGTAAGTAATCTGCCCAGGACTTTATTTTTTACTTTTATTTTGAATGTTACAAGGATCATAGACAAGGAACAAGGAACCCATTAGAGCTAAAGGACAGCAGTGCAGCCCTCTGTTGCATGTCCTACATGGGTCACAATCACCAACTGCATGTAGAATAATCATTGATTACACTGATCCATTGATCGCAGCGACCTCTGGGAATTAAGTGTCAGTTATACCAGTAAGGGAGTGAAAAAAAAAACAAGATTATTAATAGCTTGATTCTAGAAAGCCCTTTGGGAGTTGACTGCTAATTGTTGTTGACAAAATGCTGGGTTGTAAGGCACAGATGAATAGTCTTCAGAAGCTGACACCATTGGGGAGTGCTATATAGTTGTAGTAATAGAAAAGCAGTCAGTGGAGCACCTGTCTTTAGAGTCTGGCTGAGGATGGCCCGCACATGCAAATCGCCTCTCAAATGAACACTCACCTAGGGTAAGCGCAGCACAGGGGGCCAATCAGTATGCAGCTGTATGCTTCTAAAAAGTGTTGTTGCTAGGAGCGATGCAGCTCATTTGAATATGCTGATTCTAAGGTAACAGGTGAATATTTGCGAATGTACCTAACAACAAATGTAGGCAAAGTCTCCGTGATGTTGCCATCAGCAGTATTTTTTGCTTAGCTTTTAAATAAATTGTTGCCTGTAAATCATTATTGATTTAACTAAAAAATAAATACATTAATTAATTAATTAATAATATTAATAAAAACACTGTGCAACCTGTGGAAGCCTGTTTCCAACACAGGATAAAATATATATATATATAATTCAAAAGAAATTCAAAAGATCATAAGGACGTTTTATCTCAAGACTTTCTCAGCATTCTGAGAAAAAGAGTAATAATTGCTAGATATGAACTATATACTGAGATATACAGAATTCTCACAGTTCTATTTTTTTCCCTCTGAATTCCAAAAAATTAATTGCAATTAATCTCACAACTGTGATATTTTTTTTTTTTTTTTTTTTTTGTAGTTGTGAGTTTATATCTCACAGTTCCAACTTCATCATCCAACTTTAAATCAGTTTAAAACTATCATATTTGATCAGTTCGGACATATTTCAGCAGGTGAAGATTTGTGAATATAACAAACAATGAATGCGGTTGAAGTCTCCATGTTCTTTGCATCGGCAGCATTTTTTTTTCTTTCTTTGCTTAAAAATGAATTGTTGCATATTAGCCCATGGGTGTGCTTGAACCAACCTCGCCATTTTCACTAAACACAAGGGAAGTCTTGTCTCAGCACCTGCAGACATTTATTCTAGAAAAACACACATTAAGCGGCTGAAAGTGATTGGAGCGTGACCACCACTCCCCCGCCCCGCCTCCTTAAGGCATGGCCTTAATTGGATTTTATGAGCTGTCCCTTCAGGCTCTAAAACATCCCATCAGTCCATTTGAGATGGTGTAGAATGTGTAGAATCCCAGAGAAGTTGCCTTCAGATAGGCCCATTACATCAGTCAATGGCCAATAATAAATCTGCGCCACAGCGAGGGGGGTTGTTCTAATTAAATCTGAATATGGATAATGCAACTGACCCAGTGCTTCCAGTGTAGAGGATGCATAACCAGTGTTTTGTGGTTACGTTTAAGCAGAAATGTAAGAACAAATTGTTTCTGAACTCAGTTACTTCTGTTCAAGCCAGCTGCTTTACTTGATGCCACCACGGCAACATTTCAGTCCATTTGACCTCTGACCTCCTGTATTAGGGAAAATTTGTTTCTTTGATTTCTGCATAGCCTTCACAGACAATGCTTGGCATAATCTTGCATTTGGTGCCATTTATTCATCCATATTTCTCTTCCATGGTCTTATTGGCAATGTTTTATTGCAGACTTGCTGCTGAGGTGTGATAGATTTTATAAAGTGACATTTTGAAATGCAAATTCAATCTCATGGAGCTCGAGGGAATGGGATGTTCATGGTCTGTTATTTCCGTCTCTGCCTTATCACTTTTCAAAAAGCGATATATATAGGTCAGTGTGTTTACTGCTGCCAGATTTATTATTGATGGTCTCATTATGTCACTCATTTGCTTTATTTTGAGCGGAATGTGGATCTCAGTGAACCTGTGATTTATTCTCGCAATATTTTGTCTTTTGAAAACATTTCAATATTTTGTTGCAGTTTGTATGCACCTAAGGAGATAATGCTCTAAATTCAAGGCCTGACACTCTGTTCCAGACTTGCACAAGACAACTCAGACTGGAATATAGAAACAGACTGAACAAGATTAACGAACAATTAACAGTATCTGAGTGTCTGACTGCTTCTCTCTGAGGCTTATTGTAAAATCTGTGCAGAAGCTGGAGTCATTGGATCAGATTTGTATCCAGTAATGATGAGCATTTTATATACAGTATAATATGTACTGCATACTTTAAGTCACTTTAAATGAGTAAAGTACAAACTGACAGAATAGTTCACCCTAAAAGGAGAAGTCTTTTTTTCACAAATTGTTGTCTGTGTCTGTTTCTCTATGGGTTCAGATTACTTGTATGGCCACTTGTGATAATATTATGGTGCTTTTGCATCTTTTCATTTTTATTTATTAATTTTTTTCTGAAGCTTGAAAGCCTCAGTCCCTATTCCGTGTAACTATGTGGAAAATACTCTTTTGTGTTCCACAGAAGAAAGTAAGTCACACAAGTTTGGAGCAACATGAGTAAATCATCAAAAGTGAAGGGCCCCCTAAAATGCTTTTCATATCCAGCATATTTATAACAAGCCTACTGCGTTTTGAATTATGGGTGGCACTTCCAGTTTGGGGAACTTCCATTCATAAAGACTGAAACAAATCATTTCAAATCATAAGGTTGCCCTTCAAATAAAGCTCATCCATCTGTTTGACTGAATGAGCTGTCAATTTTCCTTTTTCAGACATTGTGAGAAGAACGTAATGCATGGTACTTAACCATGACATGTTATAATAAGAATATATATGGCAAGAACTCTTTTCAGTCCCTGCATTCTTTTCCTCTTGATTATTTTCTTTTTGCCCTTTACATTCTGCTGTCATTGTATGAAAAGGACAACATATACTGCACCTTTGTGGTCTGTTCTCCCGATTTCATTTACGATATATCCCATTAATAATTCGCTGGAATGCAAGAAGGATATCTCGTTTTTCTCCTCAAAACCTCATGTCTTTTACCAGCTTTGTTTGTTTTCAAAGGTAAATACAATTGACCTTATGCACGGAGCAAGTTTTAGAACTTCCACATAAAGATAATACAGCTCATAAACTTCCAGTGAAGTGTCATTTGATGTTGTGGTGTGTAAGTAAATAAATACTGTAAGCCAAGACACAAACAGATTAGATTATTTAAGTACTACAAATTAAATAAATTAATTATTAATGGTATAACAATTAAATAATAATGCATTAAATATTTTGATATATATGTATATATTTATAAATATTTTACATTTATTTTAAAAACTGTTTTTTAAAGTTTTATCTTTAACTGTAGAAGCTGCTAAATATATGCTCACTCTCTCCATCTCGCCTATCTGCTGTGGTTTCATCCTCTCTTCCACCATTCTCTCAGTTTTCTGCTCTGGACACGAACAGTGCTACGGACACTCTTTGCTCCACTTTAACATCTTGCTTGGACAACTTTTGCCCACTGTTGTCTAGACCAGCACGCACTGCCCCATCTGCCCCCTGGCTGTCTGAGGTTCTCCGTGAACATCGCTCTAAACTAAGGGCTGCAGAGAGGAAATGGCAGAAATCAAAAAACTCTACGGACCTCAGTGTGTATCAATCTCTCCTCTCTTCCTTCTCTGCAAATGTCTTCACAGCTAAAACATCCTACTACCACAACAAAATTAACAGCTGCAGTGATGCTCGGACACTATTCAAGACTTTCTCTTCTCTTCTTAATCCGCCGCCTCCGCCTCCTCCATCGACTCTTACAGCGGACGACTTTGCAGCTTTCTTCACAAATAAGACAAGATCCATCAGTGACCAATTCTCCACACCGCAGACCGAGGACAACGTCACAATGACGGATTCACACACTTTATCCTCCTTCTCCCCACTCTCAGAGATGGACGTCTCCAAAATTCTCCTGTCCAATCATCCTACTACTTGTCCACTTGATCCGATCCCCACTCACCTCCTTCAAGCGATCTCTTCTTCAGTCATACCTTCACTTACTCACATTATCAACTCCTCTCTTCACTCTGGAACATTTCCCTTAGCATTCAAGCAGGCTCGGGTAAGCCCACTGCTCAAGAAACAATCTCTAAATCCAGCGCTTCTTGAAAACTACAGACCGGTATCCCTTCTTCCATTCATTGCAAAGACACTTGAGCGAGCTGTGTTCAACCAGCTTTCTATGTTCCTTGGACAGAACAACCTCCTGGACAGCAACCAATCTGGCTTCAAAAGTGGCCACTCAACTGAGACTGCTCTGCTCTCGGTTACTGAAGCCCTGCGACTAGCAAGAGCAGCTTCAAAATCCTCGGTACTCATCTTGCTGGACCTGTCTGCTGCTTTTGACACTGTTAATCACCAGATTCTCTTGTCCACCCTCAGAAAGATGGGCATCTCTGGAACTGCTCTCCTGTGGGTTAAGTCCTACCTCTCTGACAGATCCTTCAGTGTGTCTTGGAGGGGTGATGTTTCAAAGTCACACCACCTTGCTACTGGGGTTCCTCAAGGCTCAGTACTTGGACCACTTCTCTTCTCCATCTACATGACATCTTTAGGATCTGTCATTCAGAAGCATGGCTTTTCTTATCACTGCTATGCTGATGACACCCAACTCTACTTCTCATTCCAGCCAGATGACCCGACGGTAGCTGCTCGCATTTCAGCCTGTCTGAGTGACATTTCTAGCTGGATGAATGACCATCACCTTCAGCTTAACCTTAAAAAGACTGAACTCATGGTGATTCCAGCTAACCCATTGATTCATCACAACTTCTCTATACAGCTGGGCCCGTCAACCATAACTCCTTCGAGGACAGCCAGAAACCTAGGTGTTGTGATGGATCATCAATTAAGCTTCACTGACCACATTGCTACAACGACCCGGTCCTGCAGGTTTGCCTTATACAACATTAGGAAGATTAGACCCTTCCTGTCAGAGCAAGCAACCCAACTTCTTGTCCAAGCTCTTGTTCTCTCCAGACTGGACTATTGTAATGCTCTCCTGGCGGGCCTTCCTACATGTACTGTCAAGCCTCTGCAAATGATCCAGAATGCAGCAGCGAGGGTTGTCTTCAATGAGCCAAAAAAAGCTCATGTTACTCCTCTCCTCATCAGGTTACACTGGCTACCAGTAGCCGCTCGCATCAAATTCAAGGTACTGATGCTTGCCTACAAGACGACCACTGGCACGGCACCAACTTACCTAAACTCACTGGTTAAATCCTATGTGCCCTCCAGAAGTTTGCGCTCTGCAAGTGAACAACGCCTTGTGGTGCCATCCCAAAGAAATTCAAAATCACTCTCACGGACCTTTTCCTGGACTGTGCCCAGCTGGTGGAATGACCTCCCAATCCCAATTCGTACAGCTGAGTCTTTACTAATTTTCAAGAAACGTCTGAAGACTCATCTTTTTCACCTGCACTTAACCTACTAACACCAGTACTTTTCATTTTCTTGTCTTTGTTCATTTAATTAAAAAAAAAAAAAAAAAAAAAAAAAAAAAAAAAAAAAAAATCCTAGCTATGCGTTCTATACTAGACTAACTGAGACTTGTCATGGCACTTGTATACTGTTGTTGTTCTCCTGTTGACCTGACTGCTTCTATTGTTCTCATTTGTAAGTCGCTTTGGATAAAAGCGTCTGCTAAATGATTAAATGTAAATGTAAATGTAAATGTAGCCAACAGACTTGTTGCTGCTGAATTTAGTCTGTCTGAATCATTTAATGCACAGCTCAAATTGTGAATGGATTATGTAGACAAACCCTTATAGCTCAGTTGATTTATTTAGTTTTTGTGAAAACCTGTCTCTCAACTGTAAATCAGTTGCTATTCCGTAGCCTACAACATGAAAGAAATCCATTGTAACATGTACATGAAAAGCATAGACACAACTATGGGGCACCATTGTGCAGCAGCAAGCATCACAACAAAAAAGGAACTTCAAGGTTGATCTAGGTATATGTGTGCAAACGTATAGGGCCCCATTCCTATATTTTGCTTTGGGCCCCCAATTCACTAAATCCACCCCTGACCTTGGTTTGGGAATGCAGCTCTGTGAGAACAGGATCAACAGTCTTTGTACTGTATGTTTTCAGGGGCTTTTTCACACTCTAATTGTTTTGCCGATGACCCATATACTGCCTTTGGATTTCTTGACCAAATCATTTGCTCGGCTTTAACACAAAGTTCACACAGCTCATGGTCATTCCGGTAATGAGAGTCCTTTCATTTTTTCCCCGGCAAAAATCCTTGTTTCATGATGCATTCCTTGTGATTTTTAGAGCTTTGCAGTCCTAGTGGCCTTTCACTTTTATCAAACAACCAGGATATCCTTGAAGATGGAAGATGTATAGTTTGTCTGTGAAAGATAACCCATAAGCATCATCACTTTACAAAAGTATTGCTTTACCAGGATTAATGATGGGTAAAAAGCAATGTTTGCACATCTATTATTTTTGCTTTAAAACTAGCAATATTATATATTCATGATGATCTTGTTCCCATTACAAAATGGAAACTAACCTCTTATATTACCTCCACAAATTCATATTTTAAGATTATTTTGGAATAAACCCAAGGTGGGGAAAGTGTCTCGTGTATTACCTTGCTCAATGTGCTGGATATCGAAAAAGGCATAACTGTAATCTATCAGCTCACCTGTTTTAATGAGCTCCTCATCCTGAACTGTTATTTTTACATCAAACACTTTGTTCTTTGACCCATTTTAAAATGGTAGTTATTTGTGAAGCTTGTTAAAGTAATTTATACTCGGTGTGTTAATATGACCACTGGGATGCACAACCTCTCCTTACACAATCCCAATTACAGTTCCAGATTTCACAGATCTAGACGTTATGTCATAATATTCTGTCTGCATGCATTTTACAGATCATTAAGAGCTGAGACATATGGTCTGTGATCAGTCATCATAAATAAGCATCCAATGTGAAGAAAAGTGCACAGTGAGGCATTCAATAACCATATTGCAGTCTGGTTTCCACTTGTTGATGTATATTTGACACAGAAGAGCTGGGAAACAATCTTCTGCAATAGGCCTTTTCACTGTGGCTCCACGTCTAAGAAAGTAAAGTTTCTTCTCGTACCACCTTCAGTTTTTCTGTGTAACAACCTCATAATTGCCATACGGACTTACGGCAGAGCAAACATCTTATCACCAAGTGCTCACTGTGAAAATCTAAATGGACAACAGAACAAAGACTCCCCCATTAGCTGCCTTGCCGATGCAGAGCGGAGGACAGGCTGAAGCCGAGATGATGATGGACTCTCTTTTTGTTATTTTAAGAATTGTCTAATTACATACTTAGATACTTATATGCACTTCTTTCTTATTTTATTATTGTTATGTAGGCCGCGAGAGAGATCTGAGCTTTTGCCCTTTTAATCCATGCAGCTGTTTCTCAAACTAACAATTCATGACTTGTTTGCAGATAGAGGGTTTTGTTTCCTCTGTCTGCATCAAAAAAGATAAGTCACATTAATACGTCCTCAATTAACTTTGGTCTTCTTATAATCCATGCAATTAATTCTTCCCTGTGTAAGGGAAGCCTCCGAGTCAAATCGTCAATAAAGCATAAAAATGTACCTGTACATTTGGAACATGGTCTCATTTGTTACCCTTCCTGGCCATGTTTAATGTCCTCAAGCTCAGCTTTGGTCGCTCACAAGCTTAGCGGAGAAAACAAGACACCAATTATGTCTCGCTGCCTCTCTGTGGGTGAACATTTCTGTTATTCATATCCTTGAAAATAAATAGCTTCATTCTAATCCTGGATTGACCATTAAAATCCATCACTTGGAGTGGGGTTATAGCTCCCGCCATATATCTTTAGAAATTTGAAATTACTAGTATGACAGTTCCATACTTAATGCTCATAAATTCAAACAGGCAGGACTAAAGATAACTTCTGTCCATATCTATCTATCTATCTATCTATCTATCTATCTATCTATCTATCTATCTATCTATCTATCTATCTATCTATCTATCTATCTATCTATCTATCTATCTATCTATCTGTCTGTCTATCTGTCTGTCTGTCTGTCTGTCTGTCTGTCTGTCTGTCTGTCTGTCTGTCTGTCTGCAATTGGGTTTATCTATGTTTTTGGGGCTTAAAAAGTGCAAGTTTTTGAAAACTATACTGCTATTGTATCTGTGTAAACTACAAAAACACAAATTTGAAAATGGTGACAATATGCAAATCAGTATTGCGTGTCTAGTCTATAGGTATGTACACGAGTAAGACGAGTAATGTTTCTTTATGTGACAAAGTGTTGTTGCCAACTACTGGCCTGGCGTGCATAATGTAGCGTTTTTGTCATTGTTGAGCTAGGATTGCATTAACAAAACTTGTCAAAAATGCAAAGGAAACACTTTTCTGTTTTTAGTCAATGGTTGATGTGTAAACATACTCTTAGTTACATCCCCAACAATCACCCCATAATTTTCAGCTTTTTTCTTTTGTTGTTTAACGCTTGTTCTGCAACAAAAACATCATCACAAAGAATCTAAATTTCACCAACAACCAAAGCTTCTTCTCAACCCAGTTTTACTCTTATATTTCAGGAATCAAGGTTAGAAAGGGAGTTGAGAAGTCAAAGATAGCTGTACTTAGTGAGGGTTTATGAACTTCTGCTGACCTACAATTTCGATAGCAATCAGTCTTGTCCACTTAAGGGAATTAGTTTTCAATTAACTGTTGCCACCTCACATGATCGACTCTGTGATGATGATGATGATGATGATGATGATATAATCTTGGAAACCAATTTTACTGCCGAATAACTTTGAATGACGCCAATCAGTTTCAGAATTGGAGAAGACGCCCAACATTTCAGACTTGGTGATAAACACAAGTGGGGTTTAGTTAGAAAAGTTAAGTCAAAAATGAGACATATATTGCAACAGTGAGAAATATAGTCTAAAATAAGATTTTATAGTGACACCATACATTTTATGAATTTAGGTGATTCAGAAAGTGAACAGAGCCATTACTTTCATAAACCCAAAGGTCAGTTTTTATTTATTTATTTATTTTTTTTTATTATTCAATATACCTAAAAAATCAGCCATAAATTAGGATTTTTTTTATGCCAGAGTTAACAAAAGCAGCACTGGCAAAACTGGTTTTCATGTCAAGTTAAAACCTCTTCTAAACCATAGCATTTAAAATTGGGATATGTCACAAACCATTTTATATACATTCACATGCACAGTACATTCAGCTTTAACAATTAAATCAAATTTCCAAGACAACTTATACATGCGCTTATACCAGCAGAATTTCTGGCACATTCAGAGTAAGCAAAGGTTCCAATTAAGGCATGTTCATAAATCATTACCAGCGTGCTGTGCCAGCATATCACAAACTTCAGCGAAGACATTGAGCTTGTAGAATTAGATTAGCATGAGTTGGTGACTGAGGAGCAAGGACATTTAAAAAAGCTTTAAGGAGATTAGATACAGAGGTCTGTAGACCACTATTCAGCTGAAATAGACCAGCTCAGCTCCAATAAAGCTTCCTAGAAATCACTGCAGGCTTCCTCATGTACAATTAATGTCTGTTGTGACAAGAAATATGTTCTGCATTACAATTTTTATACAATATACATTCAATAATGGGTTCACATCTTAAATATAAGTGGTTCTTGTGGTAGAGACTTGGGGTGGGGTTTTCAGGTGGTAATCAAACCCCTAGTAAATAAATAAATAATACAAGCAGTCAGTCAGTACATTAGTGTTGTTTCAACAGGTTACATTGTTTTCCCAGTAGGTCTTAATGAGTGAGTCCTTGAGTTAATTGATCAAACATGTTGATTCATTTAAGAGCAAAACATTCTGAATGAGTTGGTGAATCAACCACTCAGTCGATTCTTTCAAAAACGCTGATTTATTCAGGAACAAAACATGAGGGAGTCATTTAATTACTTACTCAACTGACACATTAAAAAAATGCTGATTAATTCAGGAACAAAACAAGTGACTGTTTTATAAGTGAGTTATTGAATCACTCAACTGATTCGTCAAAACACAATGTTGTAGGTGGTGTTAAGTCAAATAATCATTGAGTCGATATGTTCAAGTGCACTGATTTATTTAAGAATTAAACATAATGAATGAGTCAGTGAATCATTCACTGAATCGATTCTTATAAAAAGGCTGTTTTATGATTGAGCTGTTGAATCACTCAACCGATTTGTTCAAACACACTGAGTCAGCAATTTCTTGTTTATTGAAATGTAGAAAAAAAAGATATATGCTGTTTTTGCAATGTATTTGAATGCTCTACTGCTTTAGCAGTGTGATGGACTCAAAAAGGGCAAAAGTAGCAGGCAGAAAAATAAGGTTTAACAATCCTTTTACACATTAAAATAGCCTCCTTGATTTTGTAGACCTCCCTTTTGATTTTGTTCAGCTGGTTGGACATGAATTGAAGAAAGATGTGATTAACAAACCATGACATACAAAGATAAAGTGGCCCTCGTTCAAACAGAAAGCCAACTGTCATATGTAATTGAGAGTCTGGCAGAAATCAGATGATTAAAAGATGGGGGTAGAGGTGAAGTGCTCCTCTGTCAGTTTAAAGCTAGAGGGAAATGTATAGGTTTTCTTTTCTCTGTCACCCATTCACCCCTTCGCCTCATTCTTCATTTATAGGTGGCTTAATTTCAGCAGCTGCTTTACGAAAAAAGATCAGAAATGAAACGGTGTACTTGCAGCATCAAAAGTAAATATCTTTAATTTCGTCATCTTAATGGCAGGATAATGTTATCAAGTTCTAACAGCAATATTAAAATGCTAGATGTAATCATTCATATTTGACCATGCACGCACTGATTTTAAAAAGCTGGATTTTCTGTTAAGCATCGCCTTGGTTTGAGGAAAAGCAGAAAAGATATGGCTTCACAACTTGAAGTGTGATGTGGTTTAAGTGATTTATCATCTGCCATACTCCTGGATTAATACAACACACCACAATTCACCAATCAATTGATTCAGAACAGACAAACACCATCCATTATAATTATAAGCTTATTGAAGAACTGTCATGGCTAATGTTCAGAGATGAACAATTTGTCTTAGAATGTGTTGGACCAGAGAAAAGAAAATCCTATCAGAACAGGTGGTGTTTTTTCTCAAAGTATAGAGAGTTTTATAATTAATAAAGTGGAAGGCGGGTAGAAAATGGTTATTGCTAACTGCTTGAGTGCCATGTAATGAGGCCAAAAAGCTCACTTCTGCTGATAAACTGGATGTTTATTAAAGTCCATCCATCCATTTTCCAAATGATTTATTCTACAGTAAGCAGGATCTTAAAATTTGGCCACTTACTGTACATTTCAAGGTGTATGGGAATTATATTAGCATAAGTTATTTTAGCCTGGTGGACAATAAAACAGGAAATCATTTCATTTAGTGATTCATATGAACTGGTCTGAATCATTAAAAAAATCAGGTTATAGAGTTTGAACCATTCGTGGTAAACAACTGACTAATTTAAATTATTCGGTTGAGCAATTCTTCAGATCTTCCTCTTTATCGCAGACTCTGCCAAGGATATAACTGTAGCTCTTAGCGTAATCTGTGGCTTTTAAGGCTTATTCACAACAAATATGATAACTATAACTATAAGATATAGTTTTAAAAATTATTCCAGATTTAAAACTTAAATTTAAAAGCTGATTGAATTGTAATGGAGATGGAGTGGGCGAATTTTATACGGGAAAGTAGAGAGGGAAATGTGTTGTTCAGTTGTTCATTATTCAAGCCTTTCCCTAACCATAAAATCTTATTGATTAATGTCTTTCCAGGAAAAAGAAGGATGTTGGTCACATGCTGCTGGTTCAGATCACAGTAAGTATATAAGAATATATCAGCTAAAGTGAAGAAGTATTTATAATAATCAGTGGTGAGTGATGACTATCCCTCAGGCTATTTTATTCTCATCTTTGCTTGAGGTGTTAATTGTTTTTAGTGCTGCTTATTTCCAATGGGGGATGCAAGTACAACATCCATTATTCATTTCCTCCAAGTACAGTCATAAACAAATATAGATTGCACATTAACATTGCATAATGTCCTAGATCCCCCCCCAAAAAATAAAAAAAATCATAAAAATTAAAATCCTAAACTTTCTTTTAGTTGTGTTTGGAGGACGGTTTGATCTGACCTTGTTTTTGGGGTCAGGTTGATGTTGGCAGGTGTTCCAATCAGTTTGGCTTAATATGCTGCTAAAGTGGAAAAGGCTTGGTAAAATGAAAGGGCTTTACAGATACAAGATCCAATTCAGTCGGCCAAATCGCATAACACAATTGCAGACACTGAGTTCAGTGAATGAAAAGTGAATTATTTAAATCAATTATACATTTTTCTACAAATTATGTTGTAGTTAATATGGTCATACTACTTTATCAAATCCTGTCTGTCATGATAGACTATACAGACTAGGACATTACAGTCTTTTGTAACATTTTGACCTAATTTCAGTTTTAGACTCTCTGTAATTTTGCTGAATTATTTATTTTCTCATTTCAGGCTATTGTTCTGATGTTAATACGCAAAAATGAGTGTGTCATGGTGAAGTCCCACAGATCCAGAAAGCCGACCCCATTGTAGACGCAGGACTTTTGAATTATGGCTAAGGCCCTGTAGTCATATATCAAATGTTTGGTCAGTCACATGCTATTGAACGGATTTATAGTGAAGTTGTATCATATGCCTCTGATTCTTTTAAATGGGCCATTTTTCACTTTTCTTTTGTTTTAGCTGCAGCTTTCAAAATGTGCAAGTTTAACTGTATTTATATGTTTATGGCTCCATTTGCATTCATATTGATTTATTTGTATATCACAGCATTTCAAGTTAATAAAATGAAATCAGCTCAGCATTTTTGATTACACATTCAACAGACATTTCCTTTGATGATTCTGATATTGTCTCCAACATCATCAGCCCCAGCGGGCCCATTTGGCAAACATATTGAAATCTCAATGCTGAGTGTCTGTTCAGAGGACAGTAAAGGGACTTTTCTGGAAGCTAACAACCTTCCGGCTTTTAGCTGCATGCCGCCATCAGCATAATTAGGTTGAGCGGCAGCATTTGACCCTCCTATTCGCATGTCCTTGGGAGTACTGATGGTTACAGATATTGACAAACAGAGAGATTGCTTTAGGGGTGGTGAGGGGTGAGAAAAGGGTGTTCAGAAAAGATGACACTGACACAGCTTATAGATTCATTGATGTTTCTCCACTAATGATACCTCTGACCTTTTAAAACTAGCTGAATTTGTTCTGTGTGCAAAGCCTTTTGTATTGAGAATAGAGTTCTTTTATTCCTATTTTTATTTTCTTTCTTTATCACAGTTGACTATTTGCTAAAGCAATTTGAAGTTATCCATGGCGGACTGCCAAATGTGTCGTCCATTTATGTATTTGGCAGCAGTGACTTGATCAACAGTACCATAATAACATGTATCTTTTCTGGAACAAAGCTATAGTATTGATTAACTAGTGTTAATTGTTTTTAGTGCTGCGTTTGTTTTGTGAAACACTTCAATGTTACGTTTTCTTGACAATATTTTAGCAATAAAAACACGTGCATACAATATTCTCTGTCAGCCATTTATAATCATAACCTGTAATGTTTGATGGAATTAATGTCTTTTTTGATTTGGTTCTTTTTGTGATTTAGTTGAACTGGCCTGAATCATCAAAAGAGAGGTTAACAGTTTGAGTTCGAAT
The DNA here is from genome assembly GCF_003368295.1 of Carassius auratus. Lineage (NCBI taxonomy): Eukaryota > Metazoa > Chordata > Actinopteri > Cypriniformes > Cyprinidae > Carassius > Carassius auratus. The sequence continues at coordinate 5,786,951 of NC_039273.1, forward strand.
CGATCAGAGCAGTTCACATCTCATTCAGATGATTCAGTTCAGCAATTCTTCTAGTCGACCTTGTAATCAAAGACACTGCCAGGGAAATAACTCTAGCTCTTTGCATAAACCAGAAGCTTGTAAGGTTTTTTCACACCAAGGAAGATAATTTTAACAATATAGATATTGTGTTTAAAATATAGCTGGTTGTTTCTGAGGTGGGCGGAGCAAAGGTGCAAACGTTAATCCCACTGACTGGTGCTCCACAAATCAGCACAAACCTCGGCCTATAGCCAATTTCATCGGTTAGCTCAATCACGCCGTCACCTGTCAACAATAGTTCAAACTTCAGCAAAAACCATAGATGGATCTGATTGCAACAACAGTTATTATATCAGAAAACCTCTATCAGCAAAGGTTATGGTTGAAGGAGGAGGTTTATTATATTTTCAGCTTTGTGTAAGCAATTTGCACTGATCTGACCTATGAAATCTTTATAATTGATATTTAAACAAATTCCATCTTGCTATATTTTACATATCACACAAAATAGTGTAGCAAGCTACACTGAGCCTTTCAGTTAATGTTTCTATAGAGTAGTTTGTAGCTTAGCAATCTACATTTCTTTATGTAGCTTGCTCAGTTCTGTTTGGCAGATGCTTTTATTCAAAATGACTTGCATTGTATTTAAGGTAAATGTTTTTTTTAGTCCATGCATTCACCGAAGTCAAACCCATGACCTTGGCTTTGCTAGCACTGTTCTCTATTGTTTGGACTAGAAAAAAAGCAATTCTGCAGCAATGCTTGTTTTTTTTGTTTGTTTTTTTTGTAAACAAAAAGACATGCCATCTCACAGCTTGTAAACTGACACAGTATATTACTTTTCAATCTACAAGCCATGCTTTCTTCTTTGGGTTAGCCTCTCTCTATATGATATCACATCTTCGACTAAGCCTGGGAGTCGGTCCCTTCTAAATGTTTAACTCCCACCACCAAGGGCTATCGGCACATTGAAGCAGAAATGTAAAACAGTCTTGGAACAGCAGTGGTGCAGTATATTTTTGCTGAAATTCAAATTCCCTAATCCCAAAATGGCCTAATTATTGGCTATGGCTTGTGAAAGCAGAGGAAAAGCTCATATTCTTATCTCCTACTTATTTTGACAAGCCTCCTCAGGTTAGTGTCTCGGGTTGTGGATGCTGTTTTGATAAGTAGATTTTCCTGCGGATTGAATGTGCTGGTGTGATGTTGTAATGCGTTAAACTGCATATATACTGTATGCAAATGGAGCAGTTATCATATAAGCTGATATAGGTGCCCATCTCAGACCAGAAGAAATGCATATCGTTGTTATGATACCTAAGGGTTCAAAAATAGGCTGCATTTTTATGCAGCCAACCAGAAGCTGTAGACATTTTCACCCGCAACCACGCTCTTAATGAAGTTCACAAATAATGAATGACAAACCGTGGTGACAAAGCATCTAATTAACATAAATATCCCTCTCGGAGTTGAGGCAGACTGATTGCCAAGATTCATTCAGATAAGTCTTTAATAAGGGTTTCATGTCTGTTTTTGATTAGTATCAGCACTGAGGGAAAGGCAGGATAATAATTCAAGGAATGAGAAAAAAACTAGCCGCCCCCTTTTGGTTTCAGAATCATCCAAACATCGTTAGGAATTTTCTAATGTGTCTTTCTATTAGGGTGACTTGAGCCACTTCCAATTGTATAATGACCTTAGTGTTGAATCACTGAGCTTATCCTCATAAAATGCTCATCGTCAAAAGGTTTTCTCTGTCTTTTTAAAGCTTTTTTTTTAAATCATTTTAATTGCAAGCCGCATTGCTGTCAAAGCAAACAGATGACCACTTCTTTCTTTTCATGGCCAAGCCATACTCTTCTGATAAACAAAGGAATGCGTCTACAAGGAATTTGTATCAATAAATGCCATTAAACAAGGTGTATGAGGCGATGAGTTATCAATGCATTCCAGTAGGCCCTTTTCTTTTTGACCTCAGCCTTTACATTTTTATAAACGTTACCAAATCCGGACAAGCACTTTCTATATCATTGTATATGCTTTCCACGCTCTGTGACATAAACTATGTGCACAGGACCCCTTTGGGAAGAAATATTTACCGTACATAACAGTGAATTATGACTATGTCTGAGATTTACATTGTGCAGGGTTGCACTGATTCACTGAATTTCACATACTGTATAGTTGTTGCCTGAATAAATGGTACATAATTGATGTACTCTGCCATATATTATACTGCTACTGTCAACATGAAATCAATTGAAAAAATAATAAAGAGTTGCTATATATAAACGAAAATGTGTGTGTGTGTGTGTGTGTGTGAGTGTGCATGCGAGAGAGATAGAGTAGTGAGAAGTGAAAGAGAAAATGATTTCTTCTCTTTTTTGCAGGGGTCACCAGAGAGCGCTCCAGAAGTACATGCAGATGGTTCACACCGTACAAGCTCAAAACACTGTGACAATCCCAAACAGCTCCTCTGAGAGAAGGGTAATTAAATATCGAATTTAATCAGATTCTTCAAATTAAAGTCCAGCTGGGTAGCTCTCCCAAACTCCCCTGCTGTTCCCTGTCCCATAGCCGTTTTGTGGCTTTGGAGTTTTCACACAAAAACACAGGCTTCGAGCACTGGTGAGAAAACCTTGGAGTGATAATTAGTGATAAAGTATTCAACTCACAGCTCTGACAGGGTGATGGAGAACCATTGGCCCATGAAAGCCCTCTGTGATCATGACCTCACAACAAGGAAGACAACATTAATTCATGCTCATGTGATTTTTTTTACATTAATGCATTCAGTGCATTCAGGCTATACATTTTTTTTACTAGTACCAGCTGAAATACAGTATTTCAGTTTTCTTGTTTTAACTGTTTTTGTCAATTATTATAAATATTAAGTTATATCAATGAAAGAAAAAATAATTAATTTTTCACTCAAAATTGAAAATTGACACCCTCAGGTCATCCGAGATTTAGATGAGTTTATTTCTTTATCAGAACAGATCTGGAGAAATCTAGCATTATATGACTTGATCGCCATTGGATCCTCTGCAGTGAATGGGTGCCGTCAGAATGAGAGTGCAAAATACTGGTAAAACATCACAATAATCCACAAGTAATCCACATGACTACAGTCAATCAATTAACATCTTGTGAAAAGGTGCATGTTTGTATAAACAAAGCTATTTTTATAGAGTTTTTAATAGTTTTACTGTAGCTCAATTGGTAACGCATTGTGTTAGCAGTGCAAGGTTGTGGGTTCGATTCCGAGGGAGCACATGTTAGGTAAAAAAATGTTAGCCTGAATGCACTGTAAGTCACTTTGGATAAAAGCGTCTGCTAAATGCATACATTTATTCATTTTTAACCTCCAGTTTCCATACATAATATTGCTTTCTCCAGTGAAAAGGTCATCTTGTCTGAATCAAGAGAGAAATATGCACAAAACAGTCCAAAACTGTTTGATATGAAAGGACAGCAGAGGATAAAACTTTTCACTGAAGGAAGTGTTATTTTGGCCAAAAGTAACCGCTTTAATGCTGTGTTCACACCAAACGCGAATAGAGCGTCAAATTCGCGTCTACCGCGCCTAGTTTGCCGCTTGACCATTTTGAGATCATTCGCTTCATTCGCGCGAGTAATTCGCTTGATTCGCGCGTGAAATTAACTTCACAACAGACGCGAATTCGCGTCATGGGGGGGCTTCTGCCAGCTGAGTCCACGGAGCATTTTCAACCGCCATTTTTATTCGGATAATTTTCAAAATATTACTGTTATTGTTTCATGAAATGTAGTTTTAAAAGTATTTCAGGCGAGAATGTAGTTGTTTTAAACTCAAATATGCGGTTTATTTATAATGACAGCGTCTATTTAAAAAATGTGTTTCGCCGATCTCGGAGATTAGCTCCATGCGACCAGCGGGAGCTCCGTCATCATGTATCCGCCGAGAGTAGCCTTTCCTCGGCTAGATCTTCTGACATTTGCCGCTGGCTCTGATATCTCTTTAGTGGTTCAAGATAAAATATAATTCGTTTGGGGTAAAATGAAACGTTTCTTATCTTTGGCCTTTATTCAATTTATCTATTAATATGTTTTATATATATAAATAGGTCCTTTTTATTCCGGTCTCTATAGAAATATGAACTTTTGTCATATAGCTCCGGTTGACTCCTCACTGACAACATCAGTCGTTCCTCCTTGTTGAATGAGTGGAGAAGGGTATTCCTGCACAACCGGAGGCTGCAGGAACATTCTGTTGAATGAGTGACTCCTAGCAGGCTCCTGATTGGTTAACGCGGCGCGAATTGACGCCAAAGTTCAAATTTTTCAACTCGGGCGGCAGACGCGAATTCGCGTCAAACGCTAAATGCACAAAAAGCACCATTCGCGCTTAACGCGCGTTTCGCGCGAAGCGCTCTATTCGCGCGTCAATTCGCGTCATTCGCGCGAACTAGACGCGCGAATGAGGCGAATTCGCGTCTTCCGCGCCGCGCTTAACGCCCCATTCGCGCCGCGAGAACTCCAGACGCGCGTAAACGCGCCTTTGCATTGACTCAACATTGAAATCATTCGCGCCAGACGCTCTATTCGCGTTTGGTGTGAACACAGCATAATGGTGGGTTTGTTTTCTACAAATTTGCAGCTTTTCGCATCCAAAAAACATAAATTTATCTTAAATTTTAATCTACATCTTGGATGGCCTAAGGGTAAATAAATTATAAGCAAACTGAAATTCTTGGGTGAACTATTCCTTTATTTGTCTGCTGAACTAAAAATATCTCTTTAAGGTAACGATTCCACAGTGATTAACAAAAGATTATACATACAGTCTCTCAATAAGTGACAGTGTTGTGAAATGGGAGTCGTCAGCACCATGGATAATGCATGACAGCTTGGCAAACTTTCAGCACCTTGGAGAGCGACAGTTTCTGAGGCCAGAATGTGAAGCAGGGATAGAGGCTTTGGCTTTTCTCACAAAATTGCTTTTTCTAAGAGAATATAGCTATACATTGTTTTAACTGAACTCTTGGCAAGTGGGAAATTTGAGCACTGTTGAAATCCGAGAAGCCCAGAATATGCCGTGTAAACCTTCTGTCAAGATCAAGAGTAATTTTGACTCTCCCATCTTCCAGTGAAAAGTGCAGGGCTGAAAGACAATACAGTGAGATCTACTGACGGTGGCATGATATAAAACGATGTCCCGAAATCATTAGGTTCATGAAACTAGACAGCAACACATATTCCGTAAGATATTATTGATGTAGATTTTGTATTTTGTTTTCAGTATACAAATAAAGAGCCCAACAGTATAATAGTTTATAATTGAACAATATCACACTAGCAAATGCTGTTGCACTGAAATGGGATACAGGCTGTGGTTACTAGCATTGCACAGACTAAAGGCTGATGTCAGTAGTGCAGAGTAAGATTTTCTGCTCAAAACGTTCTTTAATTATGGCTCCAGCTCCAGACAACTACAGAGAATGCAAAACCCTTATAAAACCCATTACAAGTCATTATAACTTCATAACATTATAACCATTTTTAAAATATTTAATTTAATAACTAAAAATGTAAAGTGGCGAAACCAGTTCTGTAATCTATAAAAAAAGTTTAAACAAATTATATATAAAATAAAATAAAATAAAATAAAAAATATAAAAAATAAATAATAAATAGATAAATAGATAAATTACATGAAATACATAAATTAAATATAAAAAAAAATGATCAGGAATTTTGAGTTAAGAATTCCAGGAAGATTATTATGAATAATACTAGATAGATAGATAGATAGATAGATAGATAGATAGATAGATAGATAGATAGATAGATAGATAGATAGATAGATAGATAGATAGATAGACAGACAGACAGACAGATAGATTCATTATGGAAAAGGTGTAAAAAAGAAAATAGAAAGCGACACGTCATCGACCCTACTTAATATGCATGTTTGGAACGCCGCTTTGACCAATCAGAATTCAGGAGCGGAACTACAGACACACTACTTTTAGAAAGACACACTATGAGAACAGTCTTGTGCTTCAGTTGTCCAGTAGCCAATCCTCGGCTTTCTTCAGCAGGCGTGCGGAACCACAGCCTTCGGCGCTAGGATCCAGAGGGCAGGGCTTTGATTTCTCAACTAATTCCTCTGGCAAAACACGAAACGCTCATATGCACAACTTCCTGGATAGAGAAGCGGACCGCGCTGAATGCGATCGCAGCGACTGACTTTGTATATGCGCGCGAGAGCGGCGCTGCACACAAGAGGAACTGAACGAGCACGAGCGTTTTAAAGTGTGTACGGTTTGGATTAACTTGAGCATGTAAAGAGCATGTAAAGGACGCCAAAGAGCAGAAGTGTGTGCGGATTGTGGGCTGTCCGAAATGTCCCACGAAACAGGCACACGATTTGTCGCCGGCTATTGAAATCGCCGCGATCACTTGTAATTATTTTGGTTAGTCAAATTAGTGTGTTTCCTTCATTGACGCTCAGTTTGATCCGCCATTCCGTGTTGCTCTAATTGCGCATTTGGACATGTGGAGACTGCGAGGATCGTGTCGTGTGGGGATGTTGTGTTTGACTTTATCAGCCCTTCTCATCCAACCCATCAGCTGTCGTCCCGGTAAGAGAGGCTCTTGTGGTTAATATTTTATGATATGAACGGTGATTGTGCGATATTTCAATGCAAAAAGTTGTGCTGAATGAGCAGGTGCGTTCGTGTAGATCAGTGTCAGAGATCATGAGGCATTTAGAGAGATCGCGCATGTTTAAGGCAAATATGTGCCTTGCAAAGCAAAAGCATCTTAACTGTAGATGCTATAATTCAGGATTTGATAGGTTTCATATGATTCGTGAAGGTCAGTTTCGTAGTCCTCTGCTCTGTGGCAGAGGTAAAGGCTTTAGCAAGATCTCGGATGGTCTCACGGACTTGTTCCCAAGGTGATGTCAACAAGGCTATGTGGAAGGTATCCAGAAACTCTAGATTGGCTTCTAATGAGGAAGTATTTATTATTATTTAATTCATTTTTTTTTTCTTTTCAGTGTAATTTTGTTTTATTATTTTTATTTGATATAACTCTTTAATATGTTTTACACAGTACATTGATCAGTGTAGCTGAATTTAAATGTGCTTTATAAATAAAATTGACTTGTTCTGTTATTTAGATTTTTAAATTAAATTGAAATCCATTTTAATTCATGTCTTCCTTATATGAGCCTGCTAGGTTTAGAAATGCTTTTCTTATAATTTGTGCATATTAAATGATTCTGTATAGGAGAAAAATGCTTACATTTTTGAGATGCTCATACAGGTAGTGTACTGTTAAAGGTTTTCATGATTAAAACAGCATCTTTACTTTCCATCAGTTTAACCTGTTGCAGTAATTGTTGTGATTTTAAATTTGGTGCCACTTAGATTTTACTCTAATTTAATTTGTTAAATTAAGCTTTTCATTTATTTTAATTTTTTTCAGTAAATTTTGTTAACAGTGATGAATTGAGCTGGACTCCAAACCTGGCCAAACTGGTAATTAGCTGCCAGCCTGACCATCTAAAAATATCAGCCAAAAGAGCATCTTGACCAGATTGGAAGACCAGCTAAACCATCTTTGTATATATAACTGACATATTGAATCTAGTTCAATTACCATTGGCTTTCCTAACCAGGGCTGTATCCACCATAGATATTAAAAGCAACTATTGAATTTTCTTATTAATGGTTGACCAATATCACATTTGGTGCCCATTAATATGTGCCTATATTCTCATCCCTAACCACTTCTGGTCATGTAATGTGAGAATATTTTAATTGTTCTGCATTATCATTCACCACATTACCATTGTACAGAACCAATATGAATCATGCCAGCAATTACAGCCAATACATATCAGTTCTGTTTAAGCATCAAATATGCCATATTTCCCGTTTAGACTGTGGCTCTTGGACACTCTTGACATCATGTGAGCTTAATGAGCATAGTAAAAAAAAATCCAAGCAATAAGCCTTGCTGGAAATTTGGAACATGATAATAAATTGAACACATCAGACCTTTTCTCCACTGCCGAGGCGGCACTGAAATGAATAGAAATATAGGCTTGGAAATGTGTCAGGCCTTTATTACTCACGGATAATAGCCTTAGCAGATGAACGGAACATGGTGAACATCGCAAATCAGTGTTTCCTTGTCCTGTCCCAGCCCTCATTAGCTTTTATTTGAGTACAGACACTCACTTCTGTACACTGTCACAGATGCCGTCCCTATATTTCTATTATCGGTATCATATTTTTATAGCTGACAGTGAGCTGAAATGGTCAGCATGTAGGGTGATGGTTAAACCGCAAGTTTAGATAACCTCTGATGGTAACAGCCTGTTACATCAGCTTGCGTAATGGTTTATGGGGAGATGTTACATTTGACATCAACATCTGAACAGATGTTTTATTCTTATTGAAGATAGTCTGGCCACTGGGCGTAGATGTTGAATGATAAAACTTTCTGACCCAAGACTGTTCCCCATGTCTTCCCCCGAGCTGATCAGAAACGAAAGGGCACTTCATTATGTGGTTCAGGAAGGGCTGGGACATCCGATTATGTAATTCTTTTTGTTTCGGAGTTCCATTTGAATTATATATTGTTTGTGTTGCTCTGATTTTGCTTACATTTTGGAGACTAAATATATACAGCAGCTTAAAACACACACCACTGATAAAAAATTTGAATGAATATGATTTTATTATGCTCATTAAGTAATACTGTGAAATTTTATTACAATTGAAATTTTTGTATTTTAAAATGTAATTTTTCCTTTGATAGCAAAGCTGAATTTTCAGCAGTCATTACTCCACTCTCCAGTTATGCATGAAAATATTGCTGCTCATTAAATAATAAAATGGTTATGTTATTAAAACTGTTAAATGTTTTTTTGCTGCTATTTTTGTGTCATTCTACCATTCAAAAGAATGGGATAAGTAAGATAACACATTTTAAATAATAAGCAAGGATGAATTCAATTGATCAAAAATCACTGTCAGGAGATTTATAATTTTGAGAAAGATTTATATTTCAAATAAATGCTTTTCTTTTAAATCTTAAAAAAATTCTGAAATTTCACAAAAATATTAAGCTGCAAATCTGTTTCCGCAATGAATAACAATAATAACCACTATAAATAATAGATATCCAATAATAATCCGCATCAAGTCAGCATATTAAAATAATTTTTGTAGGATCATGTGATATTGAAGGATGAGTAGTGACGCCGGAAATTCAGTTTTGCTGCACAGGAATAAATTGCATCATAAAATATATTAAAAAGAAAACAATTATTTTAAATTGTAATAATACTTCAGAGTAGCACAGTATTACTGGACATTACCACAGTCAATAACACGCCTAAGTTCACATCCGAGCAGGTTTTGTGTAAAATTGAATATGCACTCTCGAGCTACAACCTGCTCCTGAGCATTTGTAGATGTCATTAAACTTATATCAAATCCATAGTTTAAACTTTTCATTTGTGTTCTTTCGTGCTTGCAAAAGAAGGTCAAAGATCTCCAAGCCCTGCGGGGAGCATCTATCATCTCCTCTGGCCGACACCACAGGAAGCTTCTGCTTGACACCAGTATCCATCAAGGGCCTCTTGTCAAAAGACACTGGATTTTTAATGCTCTACCTTGCCCTTCGGTCTCTGTTGCCGCACTCTTGCTCTCCTCTAATGAGGAGTCCTTTCCTGTGTGATTGAAAGGCAGTCGGCACAATAAAATCAGAAAAGAAGCCCTCTACTCCTCTGCCATTCTTATCCACCCATCACCAAAATCCTGACCTGCATACAAAGAGCCTGTTAAGCATTTAATTGAAAGCAGAGAGTAAAAAATCAATACGCATGAAGCTTGAAAAATAATGGAAAGCAGTGATCCAGATCCATATTTCATATCCACAGATGGGTGTGACTTTTACATATGTCACTGGCTCACTTTAGCGCGCATTTTACAGTCTTTTTAAACAAGATTGGGGTTTGACTGTGGGCAAGTGCTTTAACACTTTAACAGAGTGGTTTAAAGTTTTAGTTCCTTGGAAGATCACTCCTGTTGTAACACATTTTAGACTCAGATATGGCTTGTAATGTGAATAAAAGGCTGGTATTTCGCCCCACTGTTTGTATTTCAAGTGTAAAGCAGTGATGATTTGACGAGATGCTTTAAGATATGGTATGGGATTCTGCATTCTGTTGTGTCTTATTCTAGGATTCTGAGATGTGTGTGTTTGTGCTTGTTTCTGCTTCGTCAGCAGTATGTTGTCAGCAGGGAAAAGATTCAGGAGGGACGTCTCTCCTCAGACCTTATGTTGCATAGTCGTTTTTGTCATTTATTTTTATTTGGTCATGACCATCACATCTGGCATTAAAATCCAGACAATTCTAAAATGTTCTAAAAGGATATATTCAACTTACTTGTAGGCATGGACCATATACTTTTTTTGTAGATAATTACTTTCATGTTATGGCTGCTAAATAAAATAAAGTTTACAAAGATAATAATAATAATAAAAAATTAATACCTCTATTCAGCAAGGATGCATTGAATTAAATCCTATTTTAAAGAAATGCTGAACTTGCTTCGGATCAAAGAATACTGTGAAAAAATATCACTGTTTCCACAAAAATATTAAGCAGCAAAAAAAAAAAAAAAATTATATATATATAATGTTTGAATAATGAATAATGTTTCTTGAGCAGCAAATCAGTAGAATGATTAGAATGATTTTTGAAGGATCATGTGACACTGAAAATTCAGCCCACAATCACATGAATAAATTACATTTAAAAATTTATAAAATGCAATACAATAATAATAATAACAATAATAACATTTTACAATATTACAACCTTGGTGAGTATAAACATTTTAAAAAAAAACTTTTTATTTTATTGTGAATCCATACTTATTTGTGTGTGTGTGTGTGTTTTTATATATATATATATATATAAAAAAAAAATATATATATATATATATATATATATATATATATATATATATATATATATATAATACAAAAATATAGCAATATTCTCCTATTGATATACTTAGGTTTTAAAATATTAAAGTTCAATGCAGAACTCGTTCTAAGAAACTCCAATGTGTAGGTAGTTGAAGTGCTAATTATGTGCGATCACATTTGCTATTTCTACAAGCTATTAGTTGATTTTTACCTACTGGATCATAAAAGCCCTTCGATTTGCATTGAAAAGAGACACTAGTTCCTGGAATCTAATACAGTCTGGCAAGGTAACTCTTTTTACTTCTACTAAGAAGTGGCCACTTAGCACATCTTAGCAATGGCAAAGCTAACACTTAAAAAAGCACCCTAGTACCATGGCGGCAATTCTACACTCCCATTTTCTAAAAACCAGTGCATAAAATAGTGTAGACATGTCTTTTTAATGACTGCAGTATTGCGGTCCTGCTTTTTATCTTGAATTATCTTCTGTATTCTGTATTCCACAGCAATGTTGCAAATTGTACTTTAATTAGTGCTTCAAATGGTGAAGAAATGATCAATTGTGAAACCTGCTCCCTATTTGAGACGAAGTTTTCTTGACTTCTTTAGCAGCTGAGTATGTACAGTAGTTGCCCAGAGCAGATGAGATATTTACATTTTTATTGAGGTGCAGGCAGAACACAACTGGAGGCCAGAGATCGGGTCAGAGATTCTTTAGCCACAAGCTCTCTATGAGTCTTTTATCATATGTTTCCAATTGCCACATGCTGCGCTTTGGATCTCTGGTGTGGTTGATGAAGGGCCTTGACCTGCCGCATCCTTATATCGATTCGGACTGTCCAATCACCCACACCAATGACACTGTGAACCACGTTAAAAAGGCTTAAGATGTTTGGAATGAAAGTCTGTTTGGTTCTGTTGGTTCACTGGCGCCTTTGATGAATCTGTAGCACATGAGGGAGCTTCTTAGCTGGAAGGCGGTCTCCGATGTATCTTTTATGCGCATGATACTTGTATAGAATCTAATTACATGTATATTCAGTTCTGTGCAGACATATTAAAACGATAAAACTCGCAGCTATGAGTTAATAGCTATGTTTTATAAGCCCTGAAATATCGAGAGAACAATCTGATGGCAGTAATTAGGTGTCAGTTCATGTAGCCTCTCACAAATGATTTTGCTAATTATACGTTATTTTAAGAGAGAGGTTGTATTATCTTAATAAAATGATTGATTTGTGCCCTTAATAGCCTGGCAGCTTCAGAAGCCTCCGAGTGAATCTTTTTCTTGCTCTCGCTTATACAGACACGCTTTTTGCTTCTTTTTCCCTCTCACTTCCTCTATCTTTCCTGACCTTAATACTTTGGAGATATAGAAGTACGGGAGAGTTATCACACCCCTCGACTTGTTGCAAGCCCATTCAAAATGCTCAGAGAAGTAGTAATTTTCTTCTTTCAAATGGATTACAGATAGTGCTATGGTGGATGTACATGACCACAAACACACAAACACACATATACAGTGTATATATGTATATATATATATATATATACGGGAGAGTTATCGCACCTCTCGACTTGTCACACACACAAACACACACACACACACACACACACACACACACACACACACACACACACACACACACACACACACACACACACACACTTCATCTTAAAACTACTGATCTAAAATTGTTTTGCAGGCCACCCTTTGTTTTATATATATATTTTTTATATTTAGGGATTTTTTAAATCAGGCATCTAAAATCTGCGTGTTGGATAGCCTTTAAATTTGATTAAAAAAAAATTTGTGTGTGTGTGTGAAAACAACAAATCACAATGAATCATTTTAAAACTAGCTAAATAAACTAAATACTTAATCAGTGTTTTCTCCAAGCAATGTTTGAAAATAATTTTTGGTGATTAAATTTTTTTCCTTTGTCTTAGTGATTCTATTTAAATTTGAGCAAGTACATGCATTGAGCAAGTACATGAAATCAGTTTTTACCTTACCCTGTTTTACTACGATTTACTCGAAAAAAAAAAAAGATTTTTATTTTGACCACTGAGGCTGTATTTTGCTGAATTTTTGCATGCTTTGTCAACTTCAAATTTAATGTTTTAACCACAGGCGGCAATAGAGAGATCAGAGTTCTGCTGTCTACTTTACTGAAGGAGCAATTAACAAAGAGAGAAAAAATTCAGTCAACATTTACTCAAATTTTACTCATAAAAGAAGATATTTGGGGATACCCAAAAAAATGGTAGTGCCCATTGACTTCCATAATATGGGAAAAATAAAATGCTATAGAAAAAAGTGTAGCCTAGAAATTTTCGAAAGTCTTGCATAAAATATCTTCTTTTGTGTTCAGCAGAGAATTTCATACAGATTTGGAATGACATTAATTCTTTTTTGTACGATGAGAGCATAAATTAGTAAGAAAAATAATTTGTGATTTGTGACTGTTTTTTTTCTATGAATGTTTTAACATAACCTTTCTAACTCACGAATATACAGTTCATTTAGATTAAAAACCGAGATAAAAAAAATCTGTAGATTTTAAGACCCTTTATAGTTTTTTTGATTATGACTGTCCTTCTAACGGTTGTTACTCACTCTCCCAATTGGTTGATAATTAATAGCAAAAATGTGTTTGCCCTTTCCTCAAACCTATAACATATGATTAATCCAGCTAATGGATTTGCCCAAGCTTTTGATAGACTCAGTCAGCAGAGCGTTTAGCTACTGTAGCTGGTAAGTCCTAAGTGTTAGATTTGGCAGCTTTAGTGATGGCTACTGGTCTAAGAGACTCCGTCTATAGGGATCTTAATTACACCGTAATTATCTCTCACACCAGGTAGATGTTAAGGCATTCTCTGCTCTTAATAGCCTCAATGGAATTTTACATTATGCAGTCTACTTTGCCATTTTCATTTTATTCATGAATGATCACGTAATACTCCAGTGGAACCCAATGGAGAACTCTATAAAACGGAGCTCTCTTGGTCTGCGGTTTCTGTTTAACCGTTGGCTTTTCCATGCAGGAAGTCATACTGTATTGCTGTTTAAAATAGGTCAGTCTTCTTACTAAACAATGAAACAATAGACCATCATCACTTGTTCCATAAATACAGGATAAAGCCAGGATGTTAGTGGCTTGCAAACACAATGTGGGCTGGCTTGCTTTGACTCCGGACTCATGGTGTGGGTCCACCTTGTCCCCTGCCTTTTTGCTTTAATACTATAGATAGGATCTTTTCTTCCTTTAAGACATTGATTTATCCTCATTTATTGAATGAATGAGGATAAATGTTTAGTACTTATATGTGAGATGTTAGTGATTAAGATACAGTAGGCTATTTCTAAATGCTGGAAGCCATTCCCTCTCTTCTCTTTTTGTGTTACTACTTGGCAACCCAAATCACGTGTGTGTGTGTGTGTTTTTTTTTTTTTTTGTGCTGTTATATAAATAGTGATCAGATAAGACCTCTGTCAAATATTGTCCGATCCTAATAAACCATATATATATATATATGTGTGTGTGTGTGTGTGTGCGTGTGTGTGCGTGTGTGTGCGTGTGCGTGTGTGTGCGTGTGCGTGTGCGTGTGTGTGTGTATGTATGTATAAATCTCAATTTAAAAAAAATTACACATGGTCCATGTTTACATAAAGACTTTGTCTTCAGAGTTTTTAATTATGGCTATAAGAAGCCATTAATTTTTGAACACTGTAGCAACACTCTAGCAACCAGTCGTTATGTCCTAGCAATTCCCTAGAAAACACTCAGTACGCCTTAACAATAGTTTGCCATACTGTTTATTTCTTTTGTTCAAAACTTTGAGAACCAGCCAGAACCAAACTGAAACTACCTAGCAACACCCTGGAAACCACACATAACACCATAGCAAAGCCATAAAGTCCATACAGAAAACTATAGCCATGGCTTAGCATATTCACTATATTCTTTGCTCAAAACAGTCAAAAAATCTTAGAAACTACCTAACAACACCCTAGCAACCACCCATAACACCTTAGCAATGCCATAGAAACCATACAGAAAACTATAGCAATGGCTTTGCGTCTTTACTGTATATACTTTACTAAAAACTTTGAAAACCAGTCATAACGTCTTAGAAACTACTTAGCAACACCTGTACTTCTTTATTAGTGCCATAGAAACCTCTTACTACATTATACTTGGAATGACTTGGCATATGTATTGCATTTTGCACACTCAGATTTTTTCACTTGAATTGAATCGCAAGCTTGTGAATCATAATTGAATCGAATCATGAAATTTGTGTCAAAACCCAGTCCTGCTATCAACACAATAGAAACCATTCAGATCATCGTTGCCATTGCCTAGCATACAGTATAGTGGGAAAGTTGTCAGGCATCGTGACAAAGTTTTGCATGCACAAGCACCACTTTACTGTTACTTTTTCTTCTAAAACCTAGTTTTTTTTCTTTTATTGTTCTTTTGTTTAATGATGACAGTGTTTGGTGATAGGAACAGAGTAGTCCAATTATAAGAAATCTGCACATTGCAGATGTCGCTGATGCAACTTATACACTCTGCTAATGCCATACAAAGCTTTCATCCACAGTTTGAAAAAGGTTTAGTAATTAGGATCTTCCCATTACAGCGATTTCACAGTTTGTAAGCTGGTTTCCCACACAATGACACATAATCTTGGGTCAGCTCTTTAACCTGACATCTTTTTGTGGACAATGTCCACTGGGTCAACAGACAAATATGAACACTAACCGCAAAAATAGATTATGAAGTCCGAGTCGGAGGAAAACAGAGGCCCAGTTAAAAATAACTCAAGAGAGCTTCACGGTTGGCTCCCGATTCTCCCCTTGAAAAGCCTCTGTAAGGAAAGTAGATTATATTTCTTTGTGGACACAAAGAAAAATCACTCACATGCAGAATCGTTTATCAAAGGATTGTCTGCACTAACCAAACCACCGACGGAGGTTTATCGCTAGGTTTATCTCCGCGGATGTCAGGTGCTTTAGGTAGGAGGGAGGAGCCTTGCCTCCATTATGCTTTCCTGACCTTTTCTGCTTCTTGGTCTTTGCGTGCTATGTTTGCCCTTTGAGGACTTGCTTTGGAACACAGTCTAAATGTTCACTGTGCCATTTAAGGATGTTTGTGCCATGGATTTAGAGCTTTCAGTAAAGGTCGACAAAGAGGGGTATTGTTAAGGAAGTTGAGTAGTGCAGTTGATAGACTCACCTGTTGTGACCTGCGTGTTGAATTGGGACATGCCTGGACCCTGAAACGCGGCCCACTCTTTGCCAATTCATCCGTGCTTGCATTTGTTGTTTAGAGTGCAGTACTTTATCGAGCTTGCATTACTGCATTCTTTTTTTTTTCTAGAATGGATTGCAAATGAAAGCACATGATTGTTTGTACTGAAAGTCACAAATTGATGGGTTTTAAAGGAATAGTAAACCAATAAATTGTAATTTGCAGAAAATTTACTTGCCCTCAGGCCATCCAAGATGTAGATGAGTTTGGTTCTTTATCAGAAGAGATCTGGAAAAAAAATAGCATTACATCACTTGCTCATAAATAGATGAGTGAATCCAGTGAATGGCGGGGGTCCACACAGCTGTTGAAAAAATATCACAATAATCCGCATAACTCCAGTCTATCAGTTAACATTTTGTGAAGTGTGTTTTTTAAGAGGATTTCTCTTTAAATAATTGCTTTCAAGTTTTGTGTCCATAATATTGCTTTCTCCAGTGAAAAAGTCAGTGTTATCTGAATCAGGATCACTGATCTATATATATGACTGGATCACTCATCGTGTTCTAAACTGCCATTCAGTGGTGAAGCCCTCGGAAGTGTTCGATCTCCCATCTTACTGTTCTCTAATGGCGAGTGCATCATTGACTGACAGCCAAAACACTGATCTAAAATCAACCAATTCAATGTGTATCAGTCATACATTTTTAACTATGTTTATTGGTCAAAAAATTGCCATAGTGGGCATTTCGGTTTATTTAAACCTTCCAAGTTCTTCTCATGTTAAAGTGTGACAGGCTATTTTCAGCACTTCTACTGGGAGTATGGGTTGTTTATGTATTATGATGCTGTGAAGCTTATGTGAGCATGGCAACAGTAGCTTTACATTGTCCTTTATGTGTGGTGTGTGGAACAAATGATCAAAACTAACAGTAAAATTAGTTATGATTAGAATATTTTAGTTGATTTTGATATTTTTAATTGATCTTATTTACAGATCAATTCTGTATGCCATGTCAGGTTCATCAGTACATTATTAGTAGTTAAGTAATTTTTTGTTTTATTAATACACTATTCCCGTTTGTCTTTTCATACTTGGGTTTATAGATTTGAATGAACTTCAGCATATACACTAATGTTAAAAACATTTTTTTTTAAATAAATGAATGCACTTATTCAGCAAGAATGCATTAAATTGATCAAAAGCAAGACTAAATACATTTATATGGTACAAAAGGTTTCTATTTCCAATAAATGCTGTTCTTTTGAGGATTCTGTTCACCCTTCAAAATGAATTAAAATGGTAAGCAGCTCAATAGTCAACATTGATAAAAAGAAATGTCTATTGAGCTCCAAATTAGCATTTTCAGTTAATTTCACATTATTATTATTTTTTTTTTTTTTTATAAACAGACTTAAAAAATTGTACAGACCCCAACATTTCTAAAGGTGTTTATTACACTGTTTGTGATAAAGTATATCTCTATTTTATGATATCTGAAAACACTTTAGAAGCTACAGTACACAGCAACACCCTATTATTACATCAACTAATTTCATAAAATGTAAAAATGATACAGTAGTTAAGCATGTTAGTTCATCAGTAAACAGCTATACAGTATAGTTGAACATGTATCAGACAGATTTATAATTTTGGTGTTATAGGACACTTAACATCTGCTAATACTTGCGCGTCCTTGCGTGTACATGTTTACCCGTGTGTAGGTTGCCCATGTTACCCGTTATGTTGATGTTTGTGAGTTCAGAGGCAGCAGTTCCTCTTTAATGTCATGTTTAGCTGCACTGAACTGTGTAAATGCACCTGGCATCACAATCTGCCAGTGCACATATTGCCTGTCTCTTGTATCCCTCCTGACTCATAACAACAAGCCGGCTACAGGCACACATACACACACCTCACCTTAAGCAAGCCATCCTTCATTTACTATACTCATGATCTCCCTACCGCATCAAATGGCAGACATGCAAACATATTTCCTCAGAGGACTGGTTTGCTGATGTGGCACCTGCCGGCTGGTGGCTACTGTTTTAAAAGCCCACGGGAGAAGACTTCAAACAAGCCTTGCGTAAGCACCGAGATATTGAGTCCTTTATTTTAGGTCATAATGTTTAGCCTTTGTAACGAGCGATGAGAAAATCATTACAGGTTAGTGAATCCCATTCATAACCTTTGAATGGTTTCTGATAGCTTTCACAGATGTTAATTGTCTGCCATGCTAGTACAATATACTGCGTAGTCTGTTGCTGTCCATCAGGGATTAAACAATAAACAGACCCAGACAGGTTGCTAACCGACCAATGAGAGCGGTCCTAATTGCTTACTAACCAATAAGAGTGGATGGAATTGGTGCGATGGAGGGAATCGACTTAGTGCAGCCACTAATTAATCTCCAAAGTAATGATGCAAGTGAGGGCAAGAGCACAGCGAAGGATCGGAAAATCTGTTTATGCAAGAGTAGCAGCACCAGGGTGTCTGCACCCCCCGGAGACTGAGTCACTTTAAGACACTTTGAAGCAAGATAAAATGAGGAACTGCACTTCAGTTTTGAGATCTGATGACTGCCTGACGAGGTGCACTGTTTAAGTGTTCCCAACATGTGTGCATGTGATGTGTTGCACTGTACGTCAGGGAATGGTTGGTGAAAGCTGTAGTTCACTTGAAAATGAACATTTTATCATTTATTCACCTTGGTGCCAAATTTCTAGGTGATAGGTGAAAAAGAAAAGGGTCAAAGCAAAGATGTCTCAGGAGGATGTTGAATCAATGGTGAACACATTTTAAATGTGAACATAGACTACCATTCAGTAGATATTTTCAACAAGATTATATTCAACAAAGATGCAGAAAATATGTATCACAGTTTTCAAAAAAAATATGTAACCGCAAATGTGTTTTCAACATAACAGTAATAAGAAATGATTCTTGAGCACCAAATCAGCATGTTAAAATAATTTCTGAAGGAATTTAGTTCATTTTAAATTGTAATAATATTACTTGTTTTTTTACCGGATTTTTGATTAAATACATACAGACTTGTTGGGCATGAGATACCTCTTATTTAAAGGAACACTCCGACTTTTTGGGACTTTAGCTTATTCACAGTATCCCCCAGAGTTAGATAAGTCCATACACACCCTTTTCATTTCTGCGCGTTCTGTAAGTGTTATTTGACACACCCACCGCTAGCCTAGTTTAGCACAAAGACTGGATGTAAATGGATACTGTTAGCTTAGTAATCCCAATAAGTTTTAAAATAATGCAAACATTTTCCTATTTACATGTTGTGATCTGTATAGTTTAAATACTGGGAACTATATTCTCACTAGGCGTAGGAGCACAGCTAACCTTACATGGGCGGAGTGGCTACTTGGGCGGAGTAAAATTTGCTTCATTTAATAAAATTCAAATTAAATTGTTTTATTCAAGTAATAAAATATGATTTAATTATGTATAATACGGTTTAATTAATTACAAGTAAATCAAATAGACTTTTCTTAAAATGGCAATAATTGCATAATTTCATGGATTTTACCCCACATTTTTTTATGCTGTGAACCAGTACTAGATATAAATGCACTAGACCACTAGTCTCTCCCTGACATTTGATCTGCCATATGGTTCAAAAATGCAGGAAAAACACAGCTCTCTAAAGCAGAGCATCAAAAGTGTTGTTGAGAGTTTCTTTAATTTTTTTGAATAGACACAGGGGTCTCTCAGCAGGACGCTTTGAAACACACAGAGCAAGATAAGCAGGGTCTTTACAAAGCCAAAGGGAGAATAGCAGGTAATACCAAACACAGCTGAGAAAACCTGTACTTTTAGGGTACTGCTGCTTGAAATATTAATATGTCTGGAGGAGAAATCCTATCCTACACAGTACACACCCCAGCACGCATCTTTCTGATGCACACCAGGAAGTGTACACTTCAATACTTTTGATTCAATCCTGTCATCCCCAGCAGTCCCCGGTACAGTGAACTCTCTTCATCACTCCAACATTATTCATTTTAAGATGTAAAAATGTGTATATACATTTCAGTTTTTTTTACAGTTTTCAGTTACCGATAATTTTTCTTGCATTTTTCCATAATTTATCGAATAATTCTATCCATTTTTAACCTATAGGAACCTGTGCACCGTTACAGGAATAGCTGATGACTTTTTGAATTCGACCATAGAAAACAAGTACTCAATGCATTGAGATTCCCGTATTTCTGAGAGCGAACCATATAGGGCCTTAAAAATAAAGATTTGAGAAGAAAAGTTTGATAAGAACCAGAAAAGGCTGTTAAGATATCTTTAGTACTTCTTGAGGTATAACCATGCAAACATTGGAACAAGTGTTTTTATGTTACTCTGACATATATGTTCTATGCAATTGTTTTGCTAGAGAAAAACAAGATTTCTAGTTGCAACATTATTTGCTCGTCAGACATTCCTCTTTAAAAGAAAAAAGTATCAGCTGTGTGCAAAGTGACAATCATTTGTTTTCCCATTTTTAGAACTGCCACCATTGCCATATAATGCAACCAGGATTGCTAAAGTCAACAGATTTCGCTAATAGAGCCATCTCTGTGTAAACAACAGCATAACGATGCTGCCATCTTTCCTGAAGTCATTTTTGACTGGTTGAGTTGACACAGAATAACCGCAAGCATGTATGTGTGTACATAGAATTAAATTTGACATATTATTGCAATTATATGCTGTTATTACATTATTATTAAAATTATTGACTAATATGCTGTTTGCATAAGGTTTCAGTTCTTTTGTTACAGGCGATTTTGCTTGGGTAAAAAGGAATAGCCGTAACAACCTGCACACCATTAAAATAACCACTGCATTTTAGAAAGAAACACGGTTAACTAATCACTGCTCAGGTGTGAATTTGTAAGCGGTGGAAATGAAGACTAAAGATTATTCTGTGAAAGTTAAAGTTAAACAAAGGCAGAAATGAAAAAAAAAATAAAATCCCTATATCTCCATGTCGATCAGATGCCCCAGAGGGTACTTTTTGTTCAGTAATCACAAAGCCAGCTATCCAGCTGCTGCATAGAAAAGACTGTACCTCCAGAAGGAGACTTATGAAAGAAGCCACAAAGAGCCAAATAATCAGTTTGAAGCGGCTACAGAGTTCAGTAGCTGAGAATGGAATAAAGGTGCACTAGTCAACCATATAAAGAGCTCTGTATAACGCTGGCCTATATTGCAGGTTGGCACAGATGGATAAACGGTTTTGGAAAAATACTGCAAGGAAAGTTTTTTAAGTTTGTTTATAAAATAATTTATATGCAGTGATCTCAAATATTAGATCAAAATAATATTGCGGTTCTACATTGTTCAAGTGAAATCACAGAAACTTTAATAACTACAAAAGATGAAAATCTGCCATTGTTTTAGAAAATCAGAAAGCCAAAAAAAAAATTAATGCTTTTACTGAATTTGAGTTATTATTTAACTCATTTAACAGATGCTTTCATCCAGAACTAAGCTGTTATTCATAGACCAAATGTTATCAAATCTAATATCATGCTGTAAAAGTTTATACTTTGAACTTTTGAGCTTTGAAATATTAAAAATGTCATATCCTGTACAGTGGCCCTAAAATGAATTTAAAATGTATGCACGAGTGCTTAAATAATGTGTGTATAAAAAATAATGCAGTATTTTGTATAAATTAATAATAATAATTTATTATCATTATGTGAATGTCTTTACTGACACTTTAATCTGTCCTTGCTAAATAAACGTATTAATTTTGTATGAATTAATCTTACTAACTCCCAAACTTTTAAACAGTAGTTTAGTAGACTGTTAAGAATGAAGGCAAAACACTTTCTGGTTGTCAAATGTTTAATGGGATTTTAAATGTGACTTATTTTATTTCACTCCATTAAAGTAAAAGACAAATTGTACTTTTCCAAAGTTCTGTAATATATAAGCCCTCATGCATGTGAATTCTAAATGTAGGAACTTTTTTTTTTTTTTTTTTTTTTTTTGGTAAAAACTATTATTTCTGCTCTGTTGGTTCAATTTCTTAGTCGAATCAATTCATGAGCTCTGGCTTGACAAGTGAGACTAAAAGCAGCCTGATGATCAAAAAGAAACTTTCTGTTTGTTAAGCACGAGTCACGATCTCCTGCGACTTTTTCAGAATTACGAATCATGCTGTTCTTTAGTAATTACGGCGACCGGAACTTCAGCTTGTGTGAGTGTTTCTAATGAGAGGAGCAAAGTGCCAGGTTTTTCACAGGATTCGGAGGCCTGCTGAGTACTCTTTGGGTGTTATTATTAGTGTTATTATTACTTTTGATTACTCTGTCAAGAGACACGGCATGTTTGCAGTTCTAGTTAAATGATGGAGGTAAGAATACAGCCATTAGGAGCTGCAGTATAGAGTGTTTTCTAAGGTGGACCATATTGCATTATTGATTGTGTTTTGCACTGAATGCTAATGGAAAGTCATTATAGTGTCATCTGATTTATCTCTGACAGCTTCGCATGTGGAAACAGAGCATCGTGGGAGCTCAGCCACTCAAAGAGAGCGGAGGGCGTCTGGGGAACCCTATTGGGCGTATTCAGGTGAGTCACTCTCTTCTTCGACCAATAAACAATGAAAATTTGTGCGCAGCATCAGTAAGCAACGGCAACATTGTTTACTCAGCATAAGCCTGTCTGTCTGTGGAGAATCAACCCTATTGGGACATTTAATGAGAATATTTCCTTCTGAAAAGCCGCAGGTGGGTTTGGTCTAGTAGATTTACATGTTTTGCAGCAGGAAAAGACCACTTCAGAGCCACAGGGCAAAATCAGTTGGAAATGCTGCATGCTTTTTCTCGACTAGTGCATTTTTTGCGTAATCTATAACTCATCTAACTCAGCAAATTGCTGGATAGTTCTTATTTCATATTTATTGAGAGTTATGAAAATGAATCAGTCAATGGTCTCTGGTGGATATACAGTCAATAATTGTGAACAGCAGCTGCTCTTATTTCATTTCAAACTCTATTTCTTTACCCCCCCCCCACCCCCACCCCTTGTATTTCCAGCTGTTCTTTTGTCTTTTTATTTCTAACTTTTTTTTTTTCTCCTCTCGTTCCCATGGGCATCTGAACTATTCGCTTCATCAGCTCTGACAGACCAGTCCTCGCTTGTTCTTTGCCAGCATTCTTCTGACTTGTGTGGATGCTCAGAGGGATGAGGAACATTTCTGCCTGTGGTTCCAGCAGCCCTCTAGCATGGAATGATCTTTAAATGGCGCTTTTTCCTTTCTTTTGACTTGCTGGCAGCCATATATGTGTATTTACCATGTGAAGTCATGCGATAAGCCCTGCGAGGCTTTCTCCCTCAGTGTGTGCCAGCTCTAATAGACGATGCAGCATTTTCCAAATGTCGTTTCCATGATCCAATGATCTATGTCAAAAGATACTGTTTTCTGAGATTCAGATTGTTTGTGTTTGTTTTTCATATCCCCTTGTAGGAAAGAAAACCCCAAATGATCTCTTTAATGTCTCAATAGCTGGTTTGTGTTTGACTGGAATGGGAATGGAGATCCTCGTGAGAATAAAAACACAGAAGTAGTCTCACATGCAACTCTAGTGCTACAATCTGTGCTCAGATTTGCCAAGAAAACAGAGTTGTGCAAAATTCAGAAATGAGGAATTGACACCCTTTTATTTTAGTGTATCTATCTATCTATCTATCTATCTATCTATCTATCTATCTATCTATCTATCTATCTATCTATCTATCTATCTATCTATCTATCTATCTATCTATCTATCTATCTATCTATCTATCTATCTATCTATCTATCTGTCTTTCTGTCCATCCGTCTGTCCGTCCGTCCAAACTTAAAGACTTCATCCTGATTTCGTCCTATAGAGTGTTTTGAACAGATGTTGTTGTTTCTCAGGTATAGCTGTGGTTCCACAGCAGTTCCTCTGAAAGCTTTAATGAGGCTAGTCAGCATGAAGCGTTTATGATTCAATTCACAAGCAATAGCTGCCTGCTGCGCTTGTTTGTGCATTTTTGCTTGACTTTCGCACATTTTTCCCCCTCTTACAATGGCTTTATCTTCTCACCAGACACTTTAACCGTCATTTTTGTCTGTTTTTGATTCGGTTTCATTGTTTTGCAGCTTGTCCGTGTCAGAGTACTGTGCTGTGTGTTCATTGTCAAGTTAAACCCCCTGATAATGTCAGCTTACTAGAGCATCTATGCGTTTCCTTGTGGCTAAGTCTCGCTCATGTGACCACTAAACAGTGCTTGAGATCCAGAGTTTAGCTCTTGAATTCAGCGAAGAACACAAATGACTCTGTGATTTAAACTAATTTAAAGCCGGATGAAACCATGCTGACAAACAGGAGAAACACTGTAAGCAACGAGAAAGTCAGAAGGCTTTTCAGTCTACAAATCGCCATCATCTACCATGGATTTACTCCATGGTGTTGTGGCAGAAATGTGGGTGAATTTGAATTATTTTATTAATGTAGACATGTATTAAATGTATTAAAGGAGTAATGGAATATTATTACAGTATTTTTTGTGAATAAGCTCTAGCGTTGGAGCATTTATAATAAATTGGTTTCATACAAATACCTTGAAACCATATGGTTATATTTTTTTGCCATGCTATTGTGTGTTGTTATCCTGATCTAAATGTATGGTACTACGGAAGACCAATTATTCATTTTTAATAAAACTCAAACAGTCAGAACAATTAACCATATAAAAAATGAAGTTGTTAACATTTTTACAGATGTTACTGTTTTTATTAATGAAGATAAATTTACATCTGCATCCTCCTAACTCAGTATACTGTCAACTCAAGTTACTGTCAAATGTGCATTTTTAAGAGACCACCAAAAGTAATAATATTAGTATTTCAGCCTGCAACGTGAAGGAAATAAAAATGTGAAATTTATAGTGATAACTATCCATATCGACTGATATTAAACATTTTTTATCGTGATCATTCTACTAGGCCCAGCCCTAGTAGAAATGGTACAGTCAGGGTTTTTGGACATGGTGCTATGTCAATAACATGATTGTGGACATGTACCGTGGTATTACTATTATATTCTTTGAAATGCTTTGGTGTATTGTGTAAATACCAAGGCAGATGAACATGGTGTCAAGCAGTACCAAAGAACCATGGTACTTCCATCCAAAATTGCTTGCCATGGTATCACCAGAGTTCTTTTTTTTTTGTAACTGGTTGACCAAAAAATGCATCTAATGATATGTTTTACTGCTAAAATATAACATTTGATTCAATCATTGAACTCCATTATACAATGGGATTCAAATATCTAAGATAGTAAGAGACCAACATAATACAGGAAATTAATCTAAAAATAAATTTTAAGGTAATGGCTTAAAATTAAGAAAAAAACTTTTTTTTTTCAAACATTAAAGCAAAAAGAGACTGAGAAATTTCCCTCTACATTTTAAAGTTAGATTTCCATTCTGTTTCATATTTATGCTAATAATATAATTAGTAACAAAATGTATTCCTTTTGTAAAGACTTTCAGACTTCTAGACCAAAGGCTCTGCCTTTTTCAGATTTTCTGTGTGTTAAACTGTTAACCTTCGTGTCATTTTTAGGACAGTCCCACT
Source organism: Carassius auratus (assembly GCF_003368295.1). Lineage (NCBI taxonomy): Eukaryota > Metazoa > Chordata > Actinopteri > Cypriniformes > Cyprinidae > Carassius > Carassius auratus. The sequence goes on from NC_039273.1 coordinate 5,812,878, forward strand.
CATATCAGCTAGCACTGCTGACAGGCCATGTTTTGAAAGCAGTTCAGTAGCTTTTCTTTAGTGTTCTTTTAATATTTGGTGACATTTGAAGCATTGCAAGTTTTTTTTTTTTTTTTTTTTTAAGTCTGCATGTTTGTGCTTCTTTTGAACAGAGCCAGAATGCACTCAAACCTTTCATGCTCTCACAATAATTTCTATGCCAGAAGCATTCTGCTGGTTTTACCTCTTTACCTTTTCCCTCCTTTAAACCCATTTTCGGAGCAAAAGCAAATCAAAGCTTGAAAGGTACTGGAACAATTACAGATTGGCCAAAAAGCCCATCTAAACTCTATTTCAGGATTTACACCTTTTCATTTATATGCAGTAAGATAATACAATAAGTTAGAAAAAGAAGTGTTACAAATGTGCAGAAGACACTTGTAATGATTAGCTAACACTATGGGTTGCTTTCTGCTTGGAAAAAGGATGTTTAACCAACATTTTATTCAGTAGCTCCCATTTTCTAGCTTGACATTATTCATTCGGAAAGAAGAGAAGTAGGCTTTTGCTGGTAATTTTCCCAATGTAGGCGTGTAATGTACAAAGCAGCATTGTTTATGTACATGCCAATGACCTATAAAGGATCCTGCCAACTTTATTGGAGAGTGTCAATAAAGTTGACACACACACACACAATATAATGATATCAAGAACCTAATAAGGTGCAGGTCCAACCTTGGCCTTAGCTTAGAATAACTTCCAACAATCTTGGGTGGAATATTGCACAATCCTTCACAGTAGAAAAGCCTCTAGTTAGCCTATTAATTCCAGGAAGAGATTCTTTATACAGTATACAGTAATTTATACCGTATAAAGCATAATGAAACATTGTATAGGATGTACCTGGACCTGTAAAGTTTACTTATTAAGGTTGTAAAGTGATGCTCACTACTGTTTAAGTTCAAGGGACAGTTCTTTTTTTTTTTTTTAAATGAATACTTTTATTTGGCAAGGAGGCATTAAATTGACCAAAAAGTGACTTTTAGAATGTTAAAATAAAATAAAATTATAAATGGTTTATAAAATTATAAATGTTTTGTGACATCTCTATTCATCAAAGAATCATTAAAATATATATCTTCCACAATATTAATAATTTTTTCAACGTTTATAATAATACATGTTTTGTAAGCACCCAATCATATAATATCATATGATTTCTGAAGAATCATGTGAGACTGAAAATTTAGCTTTGACGTCAAAGGAATAAATGACAACTTAAAACGTGTTGATATAGAAAACATAATTTTTTTTATAAAAATATGTAAAAAATATTATTGAATTGTAATAATTTTTCAGAATGTTACTATTTTACTGTATTTTTAATCAAATAAATGCAGGCTTAAAAAATCTTAACCCCCCCCCCCATTTTTAATGGTTTTATACTTTTTACATCATCATCATCATCTTAGTTTTCTGTTTTGAGATATACGCTGAAAACAATTTGGTGTAGAAGAAAAGAAACTAAGTAACACATTGAATTAAACATGACATTTTGTAGTAGAAAACTGAATTAGAATTGATTTATCAAACACACTCCATTAATCTTTGTATTACCTACGAAAAATATATTTTTTTTACAGTGCAGACTTACAATGCAGTTCTCCCAAAAATGAAAATTTTATGTTTATCTGCTTACCCCCAGGGCATCCAAGATGTAGGTGACTTTGTTTCTTCAGTAGAACACAAACAAAGATTTTTAACTCAAACCCTTGCAGTCTGTCAGTTATATAATGTAAGCTGATGGGAATCATGGCTTTAAGAGTCAAAAAAACATACATAAACCAAATTATGTGTAAAGACACGAAATGATTGGTCTATGCAAGAAACTGAACATTATTTATATTGTTTTTTCCTCTGATTTTCACCGCAGTGTCCAGACTGTCCTGAATAACAGCTGGAGCATTTCAATTAGGAGTGTCAATGGTCCATTTGTGAGATAGGTGGCGGTAATGCACTTATAAGTCTGCGATCCACTATAAAGCAAGAAGAAGAAGACGACGCATCAGCTGCCAGCTGTTGAGAATGTGCTCAAGGACAGTTCTGACATTGCGGTGAAAATCTGAGATAAAAAACAATATAAATACGGTTCAGTTTCTTGCACAGACCGATCATTTGTGTCTTTACATATCAATGTATCGTTAAGAACCACAAGGTTTAATTTGTTGTTGTTTGTGTATGTTTTTATGACTCAAAGCTGTGATTCCCATTTACTTACATTATATGACGGACAGACTGCAACGGTTTGAGTTTAAAATATTTGTTTATGTTCTACTGAATAAACAAAGTTACCACATCTTGGATGCCCTGGGGGTAAGCAGATAAACATCAAAATTTCATTTTTGGATGAACTATCCCTTTAAACTTAGCACACATTAGCACTATACTGTAACTCAATATAAACTACTGCTTAGAACTTTTTAAATGTGACTATTTGGTCTCTCTGTCTCTACGTGTGAGTTTGGACCACATTTTACCCTTTTTGCCGATGCAATTTGTGCATGCTCGGCATAAACTGTTATAATTTTCTACTCTCTCCCATGTGACATAACAAATAATGTTGCTATTTTTGTGACAGATGCGCTTGCAATTCTGGCACTAGGAATATGATCTTGGAACTCGGTTCAATACCGTGTTGCTTTAGAAAATGACATACCCAAGTGCTAATTGTCAGGTATCTTTAATTGCCGAGACATACCACTAATTGCCTGTCAACATAATGTGACCACCTTTGCAGCTGCATATGTAAATGACTTCATAATTAAACACTTTTCATTCTGTTCATAAATGCAGATCTATGTAAAAGTAGTTGTTAAATGTAATTAGATTTAAGAAGACAAAAAGACTCTATATGCACTGCTAGGGGTGGATTCGAATGAGGTAGGAGCCCAGGAAATGACTGTAGAGCTTGCAAGGCAAGATTTGATTATGGTTTATTTAAAATGTGCGTGTGTGTGAAGGTATTTTTCAAAAGGGACAGATAATATGCCACACTGCAGGGTCTCCCCCAGGAGGTACGGGCACGCATCATTACTCATATTTTTCCTCTCATATTCTGCCAGGTTTTCATTTTCTTCTGCCAGTATTCTCTCATTCCCTCTCCCTCTCCTTCTCTCTCTCTCTCTCACTCCCCTTTTATACCTCTTTCCCTCCTCTTTCCTCTCGATATATCTGAGCAAATATTCACTTTGTGCTAAAGAGAGAGTATCTGTGTCTGACAGCCTTCATTGTCCCAACATGCTATTATTACAGGAGCAGTTTGCATATTTTATTTACATGAACAGTTCAACATTTTAGGGTGAATTCTGGGTCATTAAGATTGCATTTTTAACTGCATAATAGTTCACAACTTCAAAATGTTGGATTATGAGCTAGCTAAGAATTTCAGCGGCCGTTCCCGGTCATTTATGAGATGTAAATGCAGCACAATGACAGCCTGTTGTGGTTGGATGCTAAAATAAGTCAGATCGACGTTCCCCAGAATCATTTTTCTGTGTCCCTGGCAACCCTCTGTGATTGATGGGTCAAGATGGCCAACCTAGATGGTTATGCAAGACGAGCTCTCATAATTTGCAATGATAAATCGCTAAGACAGGAACCAATTTGGGTGAGAAATCCGGCTCCTATATCATCCTTGAAGCTTTTTGTGGCAAAGTGCCTGTCCTTTCTGGAAAAACAAGTTTTATTAAGAATTCAAATGAGATGGGATCTGTTTAACATAACGGAATATAGCGCAACAGAAGGAGATGCTTAGAATGATCTTAGATGTTCTCTGGTAACTCAGAGAAAGGAGAACGTATCCAAAAAAGGATTTGTATTCCAGGCTGTTTAAATGTGGCGTGAAGTGACTGAATGTTTAGTAAAAAGATGCAGAGGTAGAAATTCTGAAGAAAACAGCATCATATATGCATAAATTCTGAAGCTATCTTATACTAACTCAGGATTATTCTTCTATCTCGAAAATCGCTCCAGTCCCTGCTGCAGAAAACACCCCCAGGACAGGATATTACCACCTCCATGCTTTTTACTGTAGAAATTAGGTTTTTTTTGGATTTTGAGCTGTAATAATGGTAGATGAAAATAATAGGATGTCTTTGACCTGTGTGTGTGTGTACATATGTATGTATGTATGTATGTATGTATGTATGTATGTATGTATGTATGTATGTATGTGTATATATTTTAGGGGTGTAATGGTACAGATAATTCATGGTTCAAAACGTTTGTCTTAGGGTCTTGGTTCAGAAAATGCAACAAATACCCAATGCTATTTGTTTTCCATTTATTTTGAACACACAGTAGTGCTACATACGTGTATCTTGAGCAGTTGTTGATTTGAATTAGATAATTATTTCAAGATTTAAAGCAAAAACAGAATGGTCTGATATGGTGGAGCAGGTGGTGCTTATAGAACAGCAGAGATGTAGCATTTCCTTGATTACTGATGTAAATAAAGCAGTGTTGAAATATGCATTATAGGCAAGTCAGTGTAAAATAAAATGCAATCAGAACCTTTCTGAAGATGGTAAATTCCCCTCTGAGATACATTCATATAAACCACCACCCCAAGTCAATATTTCTATTTTTCCTCCAATATTTTTTCACATTGCAAAAAGTTACCTTGATCTGCCTGTTATGGTATTTTCTCCTTTTTGTGTCTGTTTTAAGCATTTCTTGCTTCTGTTAGCCTCCTGTTTACAGACTTATAATATTTAATTTTCCACACAAATGCAGTTTGTGTGCAATTCCGGAATAGAGATCAGCCAAAAAAAAAAAAACAACATCAACAAAACAATTTATGGCTGATGGACCGGTGAATCTCTAAAGCCAGGAACTTTCCCACACTGCTGATTTAAAACAAGCAGGCGGTTCTTCGAGCTCTTATGTGCCATCTGAGCTCACCGTTCTTGTTTTGGGTTGGTGCATAGATTGTCTCTTCTTCCGCTCTTTCCTGTTGTGACTGTTAGCGTTGCATTACCACGTACGCACCCCTTCTGGATTGATTGCATGTGAGGGACTGTATTCATCGTCATGAACCAAACCGTTACTTCCATACCATTACACCCCTAATTATTTTATTTTATTTTAACACAATGGTTGTGTATTCTTCATATATTAGCAAATGTCCGCAATTTAACTGAAGTGAAATACAAGTTGCATTATCCCTGTCTTTTCTTCGTCAATTTTAAATTTCATCTTTTATTTCATGGTTTTATTTAGTAAGTAATTAAATAATTTAGTTATTTGTAGAAGTATCAGCTTTAAAAGCACATTTCAGTACCATAAGAAAACGATTTGTCAAGCCTGTTATTTTTCTGAAGTCGTTGCTGTATTTGTCATACATGAAAAAGCATTTAAGATGGACTTGAATTGAAAATGTACTGTAGTTTATTAACAGGTAAACACATTGTGTGTGTGTGTGTGTGTGTGTGTGTGCAAATGATTGACAGGCATAGAGAATTTCTGATTGGCTAAAAAGGTGCAAGCTTGACTGTTGACCTTGACTGTTTTTGATTATGAGCCTGGCAATGTCATAGAAACAAATGTGTTTTCTCAGGACATCTCTTACAGTCATATCTGTCATGCAGTTCTATCAAAGAGCACAGTTTGTGTCATTGGTTGAGATCTCTATGAATTTACTGGTTTTACTTAAAATATTTTTCCTTTCTACAAGCAATACATAAGTCCTAGAAAAAAAAAAAACTTATACTGACATTTGAGTCTAAACAGTTACGTGCAGCCTTGCAGGCTAAGAGAAATCTAAGGTTACCCTCCCTGCCAACACAAGGGTTTTTTTAACGTGACCCTGTGCGAGGAGGGGTTTGTTTGGTGAAACTTTCCTCCCCACCCATAACATAGCCTCTGCATACAATGGAAGTGATCATATCTCTCTGTCTGAACAGGAGGAGAGGAAATGAACACACTGGAGGGTGGACTGTAGAACATGCAGCTACATGCTAGATAGTTATCATCCAGAAAATACCAGCCAATTACTGACCTTTTCATTTTAATTCACAGTTAAGTTTCTTGTTGTAGTTTTTCTTCTGTGTGAATCCTTCTCACAGCGCCTGTGGCTACAGCCATATCCCCGGCTATTCATAATTCATGATATGCTCACCGGAATAATAGAAGAATACATAAGAATATATTATTTATTATAGATGCCCTGAGAAATCACTGCTCTTATTTACTTCAAATTATTACGCTTTTTGTCATTAAAAAAATATTTCATAGCTTTGTGTAAAATTTATGTGATAGGACTTTTTTTTTTTTTTTTTTGATCACAAGATCCATAAAATACTGTTAAGATTCTTGGAGTTGTAAAACCAGTAAAGAGGTTTATATGCAATTAAAACAGAATGTTCCAAACCATTAAACTTCCAGGCACTGAAACCCAAAGTTTCTTATTTTCAGCTTCCTAAATAAAGTTTCACAGGGTGTGGGATAATATCCAGTTCACTTGAACTCTCCATATAACTACCCTGAACAGGAAAGAGATTTTTTTTACATAGTAAAGTATCTTAAGATGGAGGCTGATAAAACTAGAGGCGGACCATGTTTTGTCTGGAATGCCATTCGCCAGCTAATTAGACGCAAATAGACCTTTGATTTATCATTTCCTTACTTGTCCTGTTTCACTATGCAAGTGGAACGCAGCCGAGATACTTAAGAAGAATGGGTCAAAGATTAGTGTTCTATAACATGCCATTCTAGATATAAAGGAAGCTTTTAGGTGGATTATGTATTAGTATAATATGCCTCACAGCACATTCCAAGAGTAAAAACTGCTGTACTTTAACAGTTGGGGACCTGTGTAATATTTTGAAAGAAGTATTTTATGCTCTCCAAGGCTGCATTTATTAATAAAAAAATCAGTAAAAAATAATTAGATTTTTAAAATAACTGTTTTTTTCAAATACATTTTAAAATATGATATATTCCTGTAATGGCAAAGCAGCCATTACTCCAGTCTTCAGTGCCACGTCATCCTTCAGATATCATTTTAATAAACCGATTTGGTGCTTATTATTATCAGTGTTGAATACAGTTGTGCTGCTTAATATTTTTGTGGAAACCATGACACTAACAGCATTTATTTGTAACAACGTAAGAGCCTTTACTGTTAGTTTTAATCAGTTTAACGTCCTTGTTGTATAAAATTATCAATAAAAAAAAACTTACTGACCCCAAACTTATAAATGGTGGTATTTCAGTGCAATTCAGTTCTTATGTATCATATTGGTATACCCCCCCCCCCCCCTTTTTGTCAAACAGCTGTTAGGGTCATTTGTAGAGACTTGAGTTGTTTGGTTTGAGTGTGTGTATGTGTTCTAGACTCATTATCGTGGGCAAAATACTGTTAATTCTAGTACACATTCCAAAGAAAGTGGGTGGAGACCGTGAGATAAAGGGTGTAATTCAGTCTGAAAGGTATCAATTAATGAGTTCAGCTATATCGCACCGATCAGCGACAAAGCCCATTTTCCTGTTACACATTTTTTTCATTCTAATGAAGGTTACATAATGTTTGAAAAATGATTCAGTCACAAAGCTTTAAGTATGGGAAGGCTTCTGCATTCAAAGCAGGTTCTGTAAGCTAAAATCCGATTCTAATGAGGTGAATGGTCCAGGATAATGTTTTGGTAAGGTCTACGTTGATGTTTCTATGCGGTTCATGTCATAAGAGGCTCTGTGATGTCCTGGTCTCTAGATCTCAGATTCAGTGTGAGTCTAAGAGATTTTTTCACCTGTTTACTTTCCACTAGTTAAAAACCATGTGTCTGATTGCTTAGAAAAGTTTTATTACAGCTTTCCATAAGCCACAGGATTTGAGGTATCATTCATTCCTTTTTTATTGCTCTAAGACTGTTATTTTTTTAGAAGTAGGCCTTCAGTTTTTACCTCAAATATGTCTCAAATATGAAATGTCATACTCTTGTCATACTCTGAAAGTGTTTTTTAAACCAAAAGATTTTCTGTGACTGAAGAGCTCGAGAGTAGCTCAAACTAAGATCCTCCTTCAAACAGCTATGACAAGAAAAGCGGCATTGTTCATTTTCCATTTTCTTTGTATTATTGAAGACGATTTGAGATAAATTTAAGAATTTAAGAAAATTGGCATGGTTACAAAAGCTGTCCTAATGCATCGAAACAGCAGTTGTAATTTAACTCTTTAAGATGCAAAGTATTTTATATCTATATCAATTGTGTTTAGTATAACTAAACTAGTCTTGATTTTTGTAGAGTCCATCAAACTGATTAAAACATTTGAATTGAATTATTAAAGGAATACTTCATGCACGCTCATGCTGCTCCAAACATGCATGTCTTTCCTTCATCCATGGGTGAAATTTAGGAGAAATGTAATGAATTATATTTGCCACTCTTTTTCATGCAGTTACAATGAAGGCTCAGGCTGTCAAGTCTCAACAAGGATGCAAAAAGCAGCATTAAAGTATGATAAAATCCAATTCATGAGCTATATTTCAAGTCTTCTGAAGCCATGGGAAAGATTTGTGCAGACCTCCGGAGGGGCAGGGGAGTCAGTGAGTTGAACTTCATGATCGAATCATTTCACATGCCTTCAGAAAATGTATAGCTTTTGAGTCGTGTTGACTACTTTTAATATTATTCAGAATAATACATTATGTTTCACGGAGGAAAGACTGTACGTGCTTGAAATGAGGGTGTTTAAATAATGGCAGCATTTTCATTTTTGTGTGAACTAATCCTTTAAGACAGATTGTTTATTGCTTCTCATTTCTCTTCGAATTAAGAGCATTTAGCATATTTTTACCATGAATATTAATACTTCTAGTTCTAGTCACTCATCTGAATATGCATATCTATAATCGGTTCACAAAGGCACTTTCCGAATTCCTAATTTCCCTTGACTAACATGTTTAATTCTTTTTGAAGCGTGACAATCATTTGCTTGTTCATTTATGAGTCACTTCTGCAGTGAAGCTCATAGCAGCCACAACTAAGTCTTTCGAACAACAACCCTCTTTGACCGAATAATGCTTTACAGTCTGTGACCGAATCGACACAATTCGCATCTCATTGATTTGTAACTTTATTGTACCTATATTTGTCCAGATTTAGATCTGATCTGGCCTGTTTCTGCATCATTCGCAGCTATCAGTGACCCTGGAAAACAACCGCAGGTGTCCCGTTCAAACCCCAGCCAGCTCCACTGTCACTATCAATCGCATCAGCGTTGCATGTTTGTTTCCTGTCGACCGTGTGTGGTGTACAGACCGCAGAGGGTTAGATTGAACACGACTGGTGAGCGGAGCCTTGCCAAAAAGTGTGACGGCTGCCAAAGTGTGCGCTACGTGTCCCATTTTCTCAGGGGGGACAAAACAGACATGACAAGGCAATCTCCACACAGTCAGCGTTCCCGTGGCAACCACAGTCAGGTTATTTATCTGCAAGGTTAATGGGATTACGGCTGGTAACAAAGATAGTGGATTGAGACAAACATGTGCCCGTCGGACTGAAGGGTATGTGACACAGAGTGGTAGCTGTTGAGCTAAATGACTCAGCTAGCCCAAACAGATGGTGCTCAATACATACACGAGTCGTAAAACTGTTTTATGGCCTGCGTTCCTGGTTTTTCCCTCCAAAAGAGATCTGAATGTGGCACCGCATATTTGGAAGCATTTGCATCATCTTGCCCTGCGGATGTTTTACTCACAGTTGATTTAGATTTTCGCTTCTTTGTTCTACTTCTGTTACGTAACGCTGTGAACATGTGCCAGAAAGTTCAATTTTTGTCTCATTTATCCATAGAATATTGTTCCAGAAGTACACCTGGGTACTCATTAGCAAACTTGAGACTATTTTATATATATAGATAGAGATCCGAACACACATTTTTTTCTTTTTAATGCAGAAGATGTTAATGCATTATGTTAGATCCCCTTATTTAAAAGCAGGAATCTAATTAAATATATTCTCTGAAAACAAGTCTTGGGGCCCTATTTTAACGATCTAAACGCAAAGTGTAAAGCGCATGGTGCAGGTGCACTCAGGGCTGGCCAAATCCACTTTTGCTATTTTAACGACGAAAAAATGGTGTGCGCACTCGGGCGCATGGCCTAAATGGGTTGTCCCTATTCTCTTAATGAGTAATGGGTGTTTTTTGGACATAACGTGCAATAAACCAATCAGAGTCTCATCTTCTGTTCCCTTTAAGAGCCAGTTACGCTCATGCCATGACGGATTTGCTATTTACATGGCGGGATTTGGCAAACGCAAAGACAGAACGCGTCTCCGAGACGAAACGAAGCTGCTCGTGTGCGAGCAAATAGATAGCCTAATTCTGATTCATGCGATGTCTATCCATTATGACATGTAGGCATATATATATATGAGATTGAGAGAGAGAGAGAGAGAGAGAGAGAGCTTGTAAAAAAAAATCTTATGCATTGCAATCCTTTTATATTTGCCATATTTGTGTGCTGCTGTGTGTCCCTGTGTTTATTAAGCAGTGTGTACACTCTTTAAATAACAAAGAAAAAACATTGCGCAAGATTTTAGACCAGGTTTGAGTTGGTCTATGGTGCAGTCTATTTTCAGCTTCTTAAAATAGCATTGCGCCAGCAATGCGCCTGAACACACCTCTTTTTTAGACCAGCATGCCCATGGGCACAAAAATAAGTGAAAATGCATTTGTTATTTAAACGACGTGGCCCTGGATGGGAAAATGCAAACCTCGCCGGACTGAAACTAGCAAACACACTTGCGCTTCGCCTTGCGTCGCATTGCACTGGGTGTATTATAGAGCCCTTAATGTCTTGCACAATTTGATATATAAATAAAATATCATATATGTATCATGTTTTTATTATTATTTATAAAGTTGTTTTTAACTGAAAGTAGAAAGGAGGAAATACTGATTTAGAAAATTATTTATGCCATGGACTGAGACTTTCCGTTTCATGTTTTTGTCATCTTGTGGTTTGTAGTCACTTTTTAGGGATCAGACAAAGTGCTTTTGCACCGATCTTTAAAAAGGGAACTCACTCTAATGAAAAACAGCTGAATGTCTTTTGAAATTGAATTGAAATTTCCGCTAGAGCATAGTGCATATAACCAAAATCTTTTTTTTTCGCAATATGGCAGGTCAAATCAAACCCACCTGAATTCCAATTACCGTCTTTTCAAGAGACCATTATCACTGATATGCACTTACTTTTTCCATCAGCAATTTGATATTTAGAGCCATTTGCTAAGGCAAGCATTGTTATCCTTGCTAGGGCCAGAATATTATAGACTTTTTTTGGACTAGGGACATAAGTAAGTAACTACCCTAGCAACAGCATGAGCAACATTTAGCAAAATGTTTATTTAGTGTGATGCTTGTTAAATAAGACTTAGATGATGATCAGATGTCATTTTACAAGATTATGCATTAAGAAATGTAGATCATTCCAAAGGGGCTTTACATTTTCTTGCATTTGGTGATGTTGAATTTGAATCTGCGGCCTTGTGTTGCATTATTAGTATTTTTACACTCATTCCCCTCATTCCCTTTTTTCATTCATATATACAGGCCTTAGGGCTACACAAAAAGCATAATATTCCAAGATGCATTTTTTTATCATTAATAAAATAAGTTACATACAGCCACTTCCAGTTTCAGTCCCTATTTGTTTGCAATTAAAGTTTGATTAAAAATAAATCAGATGATGATATAGTTGTACATCTCTTTGCATTGCCAGGCCTGAGATGGACGGGGGGAAAGAAATGTCTTTTCATTCTCATTCTCATTATCTCGCTCCTCCTGTCTCTTTCTGGGAATCAGATCACGCAGAATTAATCCAATTAGTGTCTTTGTTAATTAGCCTGCTATTCCAAGACTGAGATATAAATTAGAGCTTTCAAATTGTTTGGTGAGATTGTTCTGAACACTAATTAAAATGCAGTGCGAATTATACGAACATAAAAGATGAGTTATTTCTTGGCTTAAAGAAAGAAGTTGGGAAAGTAGTCAGATTTAACACACAGCTGCAAGATTGCAAGTACTTCAAGTGCCCTATTGAATCAGAAGCAGTCTTTTATGTAGATGAGGCTGTTATAGGTTTATTGATATTTCTGTTATATGCAGAAAAGCCACGAGGAGTGTAATGGCATATAAACGGTAGTATATCTGGAAAGGATGATGAGTCGTACAACATGTAATTATCCAAGTCGATTTATTCTGGTATAACTTTTATATATTGTTGCATAAAACTATTTTATATTGGAAATTTGTGCATTTGATTGGTAAAAGATGTCAACACACACACAATAGCTTGCTACATGAGCTATATTGCATTGAATTTTCACACTTGTGTATATAAGTGGAGTTTATTTGATGTAAATTCACATTTAAATTCAGGCAAATCTTAAGCTGGTGGAGCATAAGAGTGGAAGTATTGCAGAATAATTGCATCTCTCAGGGAACTGTTTGAAAATACACATATGTAGTGCACACGTCTCACACGGCCTTGATGTTGGAGTGTCAATGAAAATTCAAAAGGGCTTTGAGGCATATATCATCATCTTATGATCCATACGATACATACTTAAGATTCCTTAAATGCACTGAAATCTATTCAATCAGAAATTCTCAACAATCAGTGAAAGGTAATGAAGCCATTAGAGTGTAATTCATTCATTTACTGAGTGTATAAAAAAGCACTGTAAAAGTCTCATCTGTAGCTTTCAAATGTCATTCACACTTGCATATTCAAACAGGGTTGAAGGTTATTTTTTCAGTTTTCATATTTCATTAAGTTAATATTTAATTCTGTTCCTTGCTTTAATGATACACTAGCGTTCAAATGTTTGTGGTCAGTATGTTTTAATGTTTTTCAAATAAGTCTCTTACCGAGACTCTGTGCAATTTAAAAGAACTGTATTTAAAATCTTAATTCCTGTGATGGGAAAGCTGAATTTCCAGCAGCTATTACTTCGGTCTTGATCCTTCTGAAATTGATCTAATATGCTGATTTGGTGCTCATTAAACATTTCTGATTATTATCAATCTTGAAAACAGTTGTGTTGCTCAATATTGTTCAGGATTCTTTGATGAATAGAAAACAACAAATTTAAATTGTGTATATATATATATATATATATATATATATATTCTTGAAAGGAATAGTTTGGGCCAAAATGTGACTCATGTGGTTCCAAAATTGTATGGCTTTCTTTCTGCTATGCTGCACAAAATAAGATATTTTGAAGAATTTTCAGCTGTTTTTGTCTGCACTTACATCATAAAAGTAAGAGAGAGTACTGTAAATGATGGCGGAATTAAAATTTCTGGATGAATTATTCATGTAAGTACCATTCATTATTTTGTCATATTTCCTCTGTTTTTTTTTGTCTCAGTCTGTGAAGAAAAGTTAATAGGTTTGCTCTTTGTATTGCTGAAAATTTGTTGTGATTGAGAGAGCGACATACAAGACGACACAACAAAACTGTTAGCTATCGGCTTCCCTCAACACATCTCTCAGTGGGATTTGATGAAAGCTGTTGCATCTTGCAGCTCGTGAGCCACGTCGTTTGAGGTGACCGGTCATCAGATATGTATACAGCCCTTAAGAACAAAGTGTTAAAGTGAGGGAGACGTTGAGCAATTCAATGATAATGATTCACAGATCACCCTGATATCACAGTCACAATTGAAGACGCCGACAGAGCTAATTGTTTAGTCTGTGACAGGGAGAGATTAAATGGTTCAATGAAGATTTGTGGACTGTCAGTTGGATGGACATGGATGCCATCCAGGAAATACCATAGACCGATAGCTTAGGGTGAGAACCACGTCTTGGTCTTTTCACAATGGAGCCCAGATGACTAATTAATTAGGAGATCAGAAATCCGAGGGAATTCAGCACAGCTTTGCACAGGTGTTTTAAATCTATTTCAGAGAAGATGGTGACCTGCATTGCAGTGGGGGGCTTATGTCAAAGCGGGATGAATCTGGAGGAGAGATTGAGTATTCCAGGTGAAGTGTCTTTGTGCAGATATCCTACCCCTGCTGGGACAAAAACCGACAGCTGGTTCGGGTGCACTGTGCCAGCACTTAACAAATCAGAACACAGGAGTCTGGCCCAAGGAGAAATCAATGGGGAGGTGGAAAGGGGTAATCCAGCATCCATCTAAGAATCATATAAGCACCACGACTCTATGCCTGCGTGGAAAAAACAAGTGGCTGACTGTCGTCTGAGCTGCCAGCCTAAAAGCATAGACGCAGAACCCTGAGGAGATACAGTGAAAGCCAGGATAACCCTCAGGATGTGTCTAATTGGCTTCTGACATTGGGGGAAAAAACAGCACCAGACTGTAGCTTCAATTCATCATTTCGGACTTGGACAACTGTGTTGTCTGAATGCAAAATATTCACAGCTGAAAAAAACAGTTGCTGAAAAATTGATGTCAATTAGCAGAGCTCCGAGGAGATTTCTGCACCGTTGCGGCGGGCCAAGAACTTTGGAATGACCTACTTGTCCCCTCATTAATTGGGTAAGAGGAGTAACCTTTCCTTAAAAGAGGAGAACCGTGACTTCTTCTGTCCCGATGGAGAGTGATCTGACCTTAATCTGTCAGATGGAAACGAGCGCACCCCCATTCTCTTGTGATCTCAGTGTTCCTGTTCCAGAGACCTACAGTAGGTGCTGGGTTGAAACTGGTCAGGGCATCTCTGGTAGCTTTCAGTGTTTGATTGCTTGGCCCACTACTGTTTTATATCATTTGCATTATAATGTATTTATCTGTACATTTAAGCATTGTTCAGTGACTGTTTCTGAAAGTTACACAAGTGGGTGGCAACAAGTGACTCTCTTTATGAGTGAATCATTGAGTCAACCCAATCGCTTCATTTAAAAGTGATTGTCAAAGAATGAGTCATTGAATCATTCACCCAATTAGTCTTTTTTTTTTTTTTTTTTTTTCAGGAAGAAAGGCCACTTCTGTGCTGTGTTGCTCGGATATGCTACTTTAATCGATTGATTCTGCTTTGAATTTATTTGGAATTATTTTCATTAAAGGTGCTGTAGGGAACTTTTGTAAAAAAATATTTTTTTACATATTTATTAAACCTGTCATTATGTCCTGACAGTAGAATATGAGACAGATAATCTGTGAAAAAAATCAAGCTCCTCTGGCTCCTCCCAGTGGTCCTATTGCCATTTGCAGAAAGTCATGCGCTCCCGGTAAAAAACAACCAATCAGAGCTGCGGTCCGTAACTTTGTTTGTGTTCAAAATGTAGAAAAATGAACATAATAAGCGAGTACACCATGAATCCATTTTCCAAACCGTGTTTTTAGCTTGTCCTGAATCACTAGGGTGCACCTATAATAAGTGTTTATATTCGGACTATTTTAGATTGCTTCGGGGATACCGCGGCGGAGTAACCCAGTACCTTTGTGATTCTTCATAGACATAAAAAGAGAGAAGTAGTTCCGGCTACAATGTTCTTCCGCAAGACGCAAGCAGTTCTGTTTATTAACCGCTAGAGCGTCAAAAGTTCCTTACCGCAGCTTTAATGGAGCAAAAAAATTAATAAAAATACATACAGTAAATGGCAATATTGGTGAAATATAAAATTCTCAATATTATTATTATTATTTTGTCAAAGTGTGCGCTACTAGAGTTTTTTGACGATGTTTAATTTATTTGGTTGATTGGTTGGTTGGTGTAAAAACTGTTTCCCATACTACTCTGCCGTCCACCTACGACTCATGTCAGTCATACTAACCAAACTCTGGCAAATGGACTCCTGTCTCAGAATATCAACAGGATGTCATACAGTCTATCGATGGGGAAACTAAGAGCGACTGAGCACAGTTGGGAGTCGACAGACTTTTAGCAAAGAATATAAGAGACAATATAATTCTTGACACCACGATCAGGCCCTCAAGCCCGAGGGCAAATCTGATGTGCCGTCTTTGAACCTACAGCATAGAATACTTTGGTTAGAATTCAAAAACTGCTTCAAAATGCACTTCTTTGACTATGCTTTTGATTGGTATGAGGTCAGTGTGAACACAAGATAGCACTGTGATGGCAACCGTGCATCTGTTGGACCAATCCCATGAGGTTTTTCTCCTCTCCTCCCACTTTTCACTATCTAGACTGGGAGGAATCTCCCTGCCAGCAGTGCTGATGATAACATTATAGTGGTTAGTTAAATTTCGTACCTTCTTGTGACTAAGAGTAAAAAGTCTGTTTAATCCGACTCTTGGAAAACAGGTCCCAAAATTGGAGTGATTAGCCTCAGGCACCCCATAACTGCTCTTCAGAAATTATAATAACATATTGCTGTGTACATTTGTCCTTGCAGGAAGCTGAAAAATTGCTATTAAAATTTGAGTTTTCTTTTGTAAGCTAGTTTGCACAGATTGTTTTTGTTTTTACTGCTCTTAAGAGTCCCATCCAGACATATAGCTGTTTACAGCAACCCTCAACATGTCAAAGATTATTATTCATATACTGTGTGCAAGAATTAATTTGATGTGCAAACCATTAAGCATTAGGAGGCAATATACATACACCACTATGACATGGACTCTGATATGTCTGCCACCACTGGTAATAAAACCATTCATCAGTTTAGCACTGCGTGTTTGCAGAACATGTGTGCTCATATTTCTCTGTCTTAGACCAACACAGATGGCTGATGAGTATCAAATGATAGCTCAACAACATCACGGGATGAGGGATTTATTTGCAGAAAAAGTTTGCATTGCATTTGTGTTATGCTAATTCAGATTTACATTGCAAATGCGCACTTTTCCTTAACTGCTAGATAGAGATGAGTCAATGTTTAGTCAACAGAGGAATAATATAATTCTGTCCTGGTGTGTGACATGATGCACTCCATCTAATACAGAATTTTGCAAATTCTTTTTTTTTTTTTTTTTTACGTTTTAATGATTAGTCATGCTATTTTTTTATTAAGAGGCCTCTTGCTAACTGAGAGACCGCTTGAAATATTTTCGCTTTTAAAAAGTAATTTGCCACACCACAGGACCTTTTAAAATGGTCTAGTGAAGGAAAAGGTGATTAAAAAGTGTGAAGAAATGCTGTAAAATATATACTTTCCATTACATATTAATAGAAATTGTAACAGAAAATCATGATTTTTAAAAATGACTTTATATATTAACTACACGATTATATTTTTGAATGCTTAAGTGTCTCATAGTTTATCTTTAGGTTAAATTAGTGGTGCTGCATACATGTGATATACATAACTTGAATGCTTTTGAAGTTGTTTTCAAGCATCTGCCAATGTGTAAATGTGATGCAAATTAAAGTTTCTTGTTTATTCTTCAATTTTCTTTCACAGGCACTTACGGACCACGAAGGTGGCCCTCCGCTTATCCAGAATGCGGGGAAAGGAATCAGTCTCCAGTAGATATCCCAGATCAAGACACCAAGGTTTCGCAAGAGTGCCAGGAGCTCACCTTGGATGGCTTTGAAAACAAGTCTTCAAACAGGACCACCATGAAGAACACGGGCAAAACAGGTTCGCCAAAGAATGAAACTCTTAACAATAATGTCTGCTCTCATATTAGAACTCTGACCATCCTTGCACTCTAAGCTTGAGGCCACTTTAATGTTAAACATATTTCCAAATAATTGCACAGTAAGAAACAGTTTGCAAGCGTCCTATCATGACAGGCAGTTGCATCAAGTCTGAGGGAGAAGTCAGAGCAAATATCAGACATTCTGACCGCCCTGACAAAGTTCCTTTGTTATGATGCCTTGCGGATGTGGAAATCTGAGCATTATTATTATTATTATTATATATGTTTTTTAAATACTTAGAGAATCACCTTTAAATTTGTCCAAATGAAGTCATGAAGCAATGCATATTAGGAAATTTTCAAGATACCTCAATGGAAATTGATATTTACTTAATATCCTAATGATTTTTTAGCATAAAAGAAAAATCATAAATTTGACCCATACAGTGTACTTTTGACTATTGCTACAAATATGGTCTAGACTCTAGAGTTATATATATTTATAAATTATATAATATTTATATATATATATATATATATATATAAAGAAAGTCCCTAATTTGTAGGAAAATCATTCCTTTTTGGCCTACAAAACTAACACTAGCCAAGGATGATGCTCATTTCAAATGTTGCTTTCTCTTAGCTTTAATTAGGAGTAATTTTGAGAATGGCACACTGCAGAGCACTATATTTACTCCTGAGAAGGTTTTTTGGGAAAGCTCGGCAAGACCATAAACACGCTGTGGCATAATTACCATAGGAGCTTTTTCTACTGTTTACAGAGCACAGCGTTAGATCCTTTAAAACCCCAGCGTCTCCTGTGTGCCACGAGTCTTTAGCCCAGTGTGTGCATACAGCATTGTGTGTGTATTCACCAAAACATCCCATCTCTCCACAAACATCCCCCATATCCGCCTAAATCAGTTTGTTTGTTCTCACCCCTACGCTTTAGTTTACTTAAGAATTAAACCGAGATCTTCACACGAGAGCGTTCCTTGTGTGAGATGGTCCTGAGTGGTTCTTTGTAGTTCAGTTTTTTTTTTTTTTTTTTTATATACACTCAAAAATTGCACATGAATGGGCCTTGACCAATTTTTATGGAGTATGCAGTAGATATATGATATCATAAATGTTTTATGAGATGAAAACCAATTAAAGTAGCCATTTAAAGCTGTTTTGAAATGAAATATGTAATTGTAATTTTAATTGTTGCTTTCTCCTATCCAATCACAAAATGCAGAGATAATTATAAGCTATTTGTCAGGTGATACTTGGTTGAACATTCAATAAATACATTGTAAAGTTGATCTTTTTATGATCTGAGTGTGAAAATTGTTATTGTTCTGATTTATTAACAATAGGGTCAGTAATGCTGCAGATGACGCTCCTATTTGACTTCACTTACATTTAAATGGATTCAAGGGTCCTGAATGTTTTAAAACAGCATTGAATTTGGCCAAGCTCATTAATTAGCCTTGGAAAAACAAGTTGCATGAAGTAGTTATCCTGTTTCTGCAGAGACTACCCAGCAGAAGATTTTTCAATTTGTTTACCAATCCAAGCTTTGAAGAGTCAAGGGGTCATTTCTTAATGCGGTATAATGTGACGGTCTGTGCCAGGAGAGCCCATGGAGCTCATTTTGATGTGTCCGCTCTGGCCTGCAGAGTACACACTCAGTTTCTTCTGCATCATTATTTGTTTTAAAGGTCCTTTGTCAACATAAAAAAAGACAAAATTCCTCTGGAGCATTTTCCAGTCTGAAGAAAAGTGGGATATTGAAATGTATATACAGTACATATGTGCCTGTATTGTCTGTTGTTGAATTGCACAGCTTAAAAAGTACATATACTTGGGCATTCTTAGTTTTACATACTATGGCTCATTAAATGTGAAATACGTATTTATAATTAATTGTAAAAGTATTTAACTCTCTTAACTGTTTTTTTTTTTTTTTCCTTCCAGTGTCTATTGTTCTGAAGAATGATTACTTTGTGAGAGGGGCTGGTCTACCTGGACGCTTCAAAGCAGAAAAAGTGGAGTTCCACTGGGGCAGCACCAATGGATCAGCTGGTTCTGAGCACAGTATCAATGGAAAGAGGTTTCCAGTAGAGGTGAGTGTGTGGCATTATGTCCATAATGTTAAGTATGTTAACTACACACATACAAACACACAAAAAAAACCCTGTTCCAGTTCCATTTACTTAGTGTGAATTTAAGAGGCCTTTTCTATGGGTCATTCCATGCCAACTCAACCATAGGTCCCCAGTTCAGTCATTTTTACCCCTCTGTAATCTGACTCAAATCTCAGGTGAAAATTGTCACCTTTTGAAAATTGTGAAAATTACAAAATAGTAGATTACTCAGTCAATATATATCAATGACTATACATGTCTTCAGAAAAAAAATCTAAATCAAATATTTTATATGGGGACATTTCGGAAATGTAGTTGATTCGTCACAGAACCATATGTTAGTGCTATCGCTACATCTCTGGAAACCCGATCAAAATCTGAAATCTTTCATTGACAACGAAAAAAAAGTTTGTTTCTGGTCTCAAAAGGCCTAAAGGAGTCCATTGTTTCTTTACAAAATCCTGTTCACAACAGTCATTGTGAATAGTCCTTAAACCACCCACTTTCACAATAAAAAAATCTTATTAGGAATGGATTTTAGACGAGGAGGATAACATTACTAAAAGAGTTTCTTCAATAGAGTTCAAGGATTCCACCTTGACTTGAGTGGGTTGAAAGTGGAGTACTAATCTGCACTAATTGAAGTGCCTCTCAATGAAACTGGATCGATTGTGTTTTATTGACTTGATGGTGCAGCCGCTACATTTCACTGAGGAGCAAGGAGATTCAGCTCCCTTCTCACCTCAGGTGATATTTAAAAAATTTTTTGAATTCTGGTCGTCTGGTATTCAGCTCATCTTGGTTTGAAAATGGGCGGAATTCTTTCTATTCAGTATTATTTCAATTATTGTGATAATTATTTAATAATAATGCTATATACATACAAATACATATACACATACATATACACATACAATACGTATACACAATACATATATATATATATATATATATATATATATATATATATATATATATATATATATATATATATATATATATGTATGAATAAATAATTAGAAATTATCTATCTATCTATCTATCTATCTATCTATCTATCTATCTATCTCTATTCTTTCTATTTTTAATACATGTTGTGGATATGAGAAAAGAAGTACTGAGCCCCAGTGCTCATCTCAGTCAATGATGACGAAAAGCCTTAATCTTTAATTAAGCGTATTTCTCTTCAATGCCTTGCTGGCTAATTTTTCTTGTTTTCAACAGCCATACAGTTCAAAAAGAGTCTCTTTTTCCTTGCAGATATTATTTTGTGCAAGATAAATATTAACGATTGATTGTAAACCTTCTCCATTTGCCCTTGAAAACACTGGATGCACATTGAAGTTTGAAAGCTATGCGAGACAATGTTAGGTGCACTGCAGTCATTTTTTATTTTGAGTGCATAGCCAGATAATTCAGTATGGACTACTGCATTCAAGTTAAATATTGCTATGCAATCACACTGTAACGATATACAAATCTCCATATTCATCGGGAAGAAGGAGGCGGGAACCGGCGCACAATCAAAACATAATTTTAATATTCAAAAAAAATACAAAACGGCGCACCAGCCCCTCACGGCCAACTGGTGAGCATAAATAAAAAGCAAACACATGAAATAATGTCCCAGGCCTGGTCCTCTCTCGTCCTTCACGGTCGTCGCTCCAGTTTTATATCCTTCCATCTCCTACGTGGGACTCGATACTGGCGGTGGGGCGCAGGTGCAGCTCATCTTCAATCACTACACCTGGCCTCACTCCTCGTTCCCACGCCTCTCGGCCCCGCCCCACTCGCCACATACCCCCATCGCCCCTCGCAGGCCAGGGGGTACCCTCGAGACTGCGCTCTACTCCCCCCCCCTTCCCTCCGGGGGGGACCGCTCACGGGGACCTGCGGGAACCTGGGGGTAGGACAGACGAGGCTCCTCCGATTTTGGGCAGCGGCAGGAGTCCCCCATTCCCTGCCCCTCCGGATTCCATCACGGGGGCGGCAGGCTCCGGCCCCCTGGCGAACGGCCCCGCCCCACTCGCCACACACACATTAAATGCTGGACCGTGTTAAGTCAAGGGTATGCTGGCTTTTTTTAAAGTTTTGCTTCCGCACATTTTGATTCATTAACTGAACGTGTTTGTGCTGCGCTTTACTCTCGCTCACCATAAACTCTGTATTGGCTCTTGGAGGAAGCTAATTGGCTAATGAGATTTAGTGATAAACGAGTAATATATTTTCCCCTGTGAAGACAATAAATGGACACCATTAAAGTCTGTGATTTAAAAGAGGCCTGAAGGAGACTGATTGGTTTTCATTAAAGACTTTGTTCTTTCTTCTCTTTATTAGCGGTTTAATTCACTGTCCACCCCTTCTGACATTGTCTGGTCTTAATTACTTTGTTTGGAGGTTAGTTATCTGTTTCCTAGCTTTTGCCTAAAATGCCCTGGGTTCCTTTGACATGCCTGTTGCCTTGCCAAGGGTGTACCAGTCTCCATTTCAGAAATAGCTCTTTATTTCATTCCATTTAATTTCAGTGTTCCAACAAGGTCAGAATATGTGCAGAGTAGAAACAAATGCTAATGCTGTTTGAGCCAAACCCTACTGGCATTTATCCATGATTTAGCAGTATTTCTTTTCTATCAATACAGTGTCTACACAACAACAATTTAGAGGAAGGGAAAGCAAAATCATTTGTATTCATCAGTCTTAGTTTGTTGGAAATTAGCTGGCACAGAGGTCAGACGACCTGGGCCGGCTCCACCTCTCTGGCAGCACTTTCTCATTAGACGAATCGACTTTGCTCCATAAATCCCATTTTACACCAACATACAATTGATGTGTATGCGATTCCGTACGCTGCTGGATAGCCGCTTAGCATTATCTAGTGATTTAAAACCCAAATGCACTGAAGCCAGAGACTGAGAAGAGATGCATCCAATTATCTATCAATGACTTCATTTGACCTCTGGCTCAAATCTGGCACAGTAAATTAAACTACAACAGCAATCATGTTCATTTAATTTTTTGGCCTTTTTGCGACTTTTATAAGTGTTGCTTGCCAAGGCAAACATCAGCATGAGTGTTTAATGAACTCTTAACCCGTGGTGTTAAACTTCAGCACATACTGTTTGCAATAGATGGTAACCCCGTGAAGCCTGACGTTAAATGATAGTTTCTTGGAATAGTTGGAACAGTTTATTGAAACTTTAGATCAAATATTTGTTTAAATTAGCATGTAAAAGGCTTTTTAATACACTTCTAAAAATGTCTGCCTTCAGGTTGAGGTGCACCTGTATTTTTGCTATGAAATCTTTAAGGATTTTTATAAAGTAAACTTAAGAATAACATTTATTGGACTGAAACATCTTAGGGTTACTTAATTATCCATGCACGATTTTATAGAAAAATCTTGCTATAATGTAAACCTTTAAATGAAGCCTTTAAATATCATCTTAAGACATTGTTGGGAGATAAAGAGTGATAACTGTTATTTATGTGCATTTTATGCACGTAATGTTTTCTCTGATTGATTTACGTAGGCTGTTGTCTTTGCAAAATTGCATATTATTTCTCACTTTGGGCCTCTGAATAAAAGTGAAGTGTTTTTTTCCTCCTCGAGATTGAGCTCCACATTCTCACTATATCAGATTATTGAATCATATCTCAAATTGTGCATCTTTTTGAGGAGGAATGTTCTTTAACTTTGTAAGTGATCGGACTTTTGCTTATGTGTCTGGCTGATGATAAAACAAGTGAGCAAATCCATAAACCTAAATAATAACATTTATTAATGTTGGTTGAGTTTATTCATGTAGATTGAGTTCCTGCTTTTTCTCAGCTGTTATTTTGGCAGAAACCCGGAGGAAGACCTCAGTGCTTCTTTTTGCTGACAACAGCATATTTATAAATGATTCTCATTACGAACTTGGGAAGACGTTTATTCACACGCATCACATTGTCACATCAAATTTTACTATTTGCACTATTTCAGTGCAGATTTTACTTGCACTTTGAATACATGCAATTTGTATGTGTATTTAGAAAACACAATGTCCTGTAGTTTATTTAATTGTTTTATGACATTTCGTGATTTCAGTTATCATACAGTAACCAGCAAAAACCACCCCTTCCTCTTCTCATTGAAGACATGCGATGCAGTGCTAAACAGTTTCTCGATTTCGTTGCTTGTAATGATTTTGTGCATCTCTTTCTGACATTTTTTTAAATGATTCTACACTGCCGTCACATTTGCTGAATTAGTGCACGCCTCTATTTGATCGCTTCATGTCATTGCTCAGTACAATTTATTCTGTCTTTTTGCTTATTTGACCGAACACTGAAAGTTTTTGTTGCTATTTTTGGCTGAATAATTTTGGTTGCCAAATATTTGTTGCATCCCTAAATTAATATCTAGGAACCACTGTTAGTATGCAACTAAAGTACATAAAAAAAGTGTTAAAAAACAACCAGAATGCCTAAGCAAAACGCATAACAGGCCAATATTATATCTGTAACCTGTTTTTTATTTAGTTTGTGTCATATTCTTTACCATGCATAATTTAATATAACAAATGTTTCCAGTTACTTAAAGGTTGAGTTTGATTGGACACAAAGCCTCTGATTTATTTCTTTAAAAAAGTACTTTCCTGTCCTGAAATATAAGATCATATGGTTAGCAGCATTTTATTCTTTGCATTTAGCATTGCTTTCTCTTTTCAAAAGAGACTGCCGCACCGTCAGTTAAAAACCACTGGTCTAACAAAATAAGAGTTTGCTGTTTTTCTACACGCACCATTAAATAACCAGGGAAATGTGCTAATGGGAAGTCCACAAAATAAAATGAAGAAAGAACAACAACGGCAGGCAAATAATGCCGTCGCATGAAAGGCTGCCAGAAAATAAGCTCAATTGGAACGTGATTGTCATAGCGTGGCTTAATCTTATTCCCTGCATTTCAACGATCTCTTTCACGATTACTCCGCTGCTGTGAGCTTTGACATGCCATTCATCCCGCTTTTCTTTTCTCCCCTTCTCTGTCTTTGTGCGATCGGCCCCGTTTCTTCTGCTATAGTAAATTTAGCATTTATTTGACACACGGCACTTTGTGCGTTTGTTCAGAGACCATGTTTAAGGCAACAAAGACACGTTGTTATTGCGCCGTGCTGAGGGGATTTGCTTCCGAGGTTCGCTTTCTCCCTAAATCCGTCCTCAGAGAGAAAACGTATAATCCCTAGTTGTCTCAGATGTCAAAATGTAGAGTGATGAGAGAAGTAGGATATGCCAGATATGCCGTCATTGTGCGTGTGAAGATGATGAGAGGAATATCAGTTTGTGAGGATTTGACAGCGTACTGTACCAATTTCGATAGCACAATGCTTTGTGTTTACCAAACAGGAAAGTTAAAGCAGAACATTAGTACGAGCCATTTCATACCCTTTCAAGTAAGAATGCAGTTATAAAACCATGTTCTCATCTCCTTGCCTCATAGATGCAGATTTATTTCTACAATTCAGATGATTTTGACAGTCTGAGCACCGCGATAAAGGAGAGACGAATCATCGCCGCCATGGCTGTCTTCTTTCAGGTGAAGATCTTCTTTGATTTTGGGGGGATTTTCAAATGTTTACCAGCTTGTGAAATAGGGCTTTATAGCTCATGGTACCAGAGACTAAAAACATCAGATAGATTTGGGTTGGGCCCATGTAGCCTCAGGGCCTATTTTCACCATTAGCAACAGGTAGAAGAAAGCACTGACATCTTCTGCTGCCTTCTAGCCATCTTTCTCTCTCACTCTTCTCACAGTATAATAGAATAAACTTCTTGCTTCAATTTCAAAGAATAATGAGAGTCCATGGGGCAAGGCATTGCATTGGGATAAAAGTTAAAGTACAACTAAACTGCTTCAGAAGTGTAGCTGCAAGACTTTGTGAGTGACTACCATGATGTAGTGACCTGGTAGTCTTGTCTCTTCAAAGGTTCTTGCGATCTTTATTCATGTATGAACGTGAACAATAACATGGTATAATATAGAGGTCAAGTTTTAACTGGTTAGCATGGCTTCTTCTGGTAGATGTAGTTAGCCATGTATTCGGATAACATAAATTATTTTCATAAAATTGTTTTATGCTAATAGTTCAGTATATTAGGGGCATTATTGTAATTTATGGATAAATGTCTGATTATGCAGGCCCAGATGGGAAACAAAAATAAAGTCTGCAGATTTTTGTGGGCAATCTGCAGTCTTTATTTTTGTTTTCCATCTGGGCCTGCATAATCTGACGTTTATCCTCTAGAAAGGAAGTCCAACCACTAAAAGCATGATTTAGACAACTTTACAACTAGTGTAACTCATTGTAATGTTCATAAAGTTTTTTATGTGTTCTGAAAGTCTCTTCTGCTTACCAAAGTTGCATTTGTATGGTCAACAATAAAGTTAAAACGGTAATACTGTAAATTATCATTACAATTTAAAATAACTGTTTACTATTTTAATGTTTCACAATTTTATGTATTGCCTGTGATGGCAAAGAAAGTAATGTGCTGATTTGGTCTTCAAGAAACATTTGTTATTATTGTTGAAAACTGATTTTTGGGTGGAAACCAGGATGCATTTCAGGATTCACTGATGAATAAGAAAATTCTAATGAATAGCATTTATATGAAATAAATCTTTTGCCACAATTTAAAGTAAATAAAAGTATTCATTTCTATAAATATATATATACTTACTAACCAAAATATAAGTGCATAAATACAAATGCAAGCCTAATTTTTCTACTTTTTGAAATGCCTTGCTTCATAGACCTCCACTGTAACCATCAGTGAGAAAAATTTTCGTCCGGTTTTACAGACATACCATTCTGCTCCTACCAGCATTGTCTCCTGTTTGTTAATTTTTACTAGTCCTTTTTTACTGTGACCAATGTTCTTATCAAGGCTGAAAATGGCACAGTTTTCATGGTTTTCTTAATGATTTAAGCCCAAAAAAAAGAGAATATTTGTGGTGCACAGCCTCATTATTCAGAGCTGCCACATGAATGTATAGAGAAAAACAGGCTTAACAGGTCAGCGTGATGATCCGCGGAAAAAAATAACATAAGCTTTTTTGCAATATTCATTCCCCTTCATTCACAACATGCCTTGTACGCTCACATACAGTAGGTTTTTACACACCTTAACTAATTTGACAGGCCTATTCTTCACGCTGAAAGTGGAACGCAGGTGTGTCCTATGTTTATCCATTGTCAAACGCTGAAAGAATAACCTACGTCGGTGGACTTAAACTCTTTCACCCACTTGTGACAGCGTTATGGCTTACCGCTATTAGTGCTTAGACAAATGGTGTCATGTGGCGTGTGACATGTCCATTCCTTGGGGTTTTATATAGTTAATCGATGTGGAGCTCCTGTATTGGTGGTTCCCTTGGGCTCTTTTATTGCCACCTTGTTCAACCAAATGAATCCTCAGAGAGCACAAGTGAGTATATTTCATCTCTGACCTGAATGAGCTTCTCCATCAACCTGAATAAAAGGTGCTTATGTCAGCTTGCTCTAGTTTTTAATGTTGCATAAGCAGAGCACATGGGAAACTTGTGTTCGATAATTTAGCAGGATTTAAATGCAGCTCATCCTTTGTGTATTTCTTTAACATAGAAAAAAAGAATAATCGCTAATTTCCAAATGTTTGTTTGTTTTTTTCTAGGTGGCGAAGAAAGACAACATTGCAGCTGAGCCCATCATCACAGGTCTCAAACGGGTAGTCCATCACGGTAAATGTTGCCATATAAACAGCTTTCAGTGTTCAATTATAATAAAAGGAAATACAAATAAATAAATGTAATATATAATAAAATCTGAGCATCTAAGCCTTAGCACAAAATGTTTTCTACAAAGAACCATTTTTCGCTCTATATACAGTTGGTTATATGGCTCTTTGGAAATTAAAAAGGCAAAGTGTTGCAATATAACTACACTTGCAAAATAACTTCAACTACACTATAGCTACACTATATATGCAACCAATATAATATATTGGTCCTAATAGAGGAAAAGTGAGGCTTTTCTAGGTTATTGGAAGCAAATAGAGTTTCCTAAAATAATCATGAATTTCAAAAGGTTCTCTTTTGGAATTAAAAACATGGAATCCACACAATTAGAAATTAAATATGAATTGTGAATGGTCTTAATATTTTTTTTAAGTGAACTACTATGAAAACAAAGTTCGGCTAGGTTAGTCTGCAAAAACAGTAATATTATGAAATATGATATGATTGATATTTATGTAGAAACCATGATACGTTTTTCAGGATTTTTTGATGAATAGAAAGTTCAAAAGAGCAGCATTGATTTGAAGACAGTATTTTGTAACATTTTTAAGGCCTTGTCTGTCACTTTTGAGCAATTCCATGAATTTTTACCTATTAAAACTATTAATTTATTTTATTTTTTCTATCTCACTGACAGCAAACTTTTAAACAGTAATTTAATTGTAAATTTCATCAAAACTATTTGCAAGGTCCTAAAAGTTTAACATGCAATCGCCGTATCTATTGTTCAGAAACATGGCCCACCCAGTTATATATTTCTAAACACCAGAAGAACTATGTATAAGATAATAAAATGTCACCAAAACTTGTGCTACATATTTTGCTGCATTATAGTACTTCAGTCAGGCTTCATAAGATCTCCTTCAATCTTGGAGTGTTTATTCTGTGTCTTTTGTTTTTACAGAGAAGGAAACAAACCTTGTTCCATTCACACTGAGGGATCTGCTGCCATCATCCTTGGGAAGTTATTACCGCTACACCGGTTCGCTCACGACACCTCCCTGCAGTAAAGTCGTGGAGTGGATCATCTTCAGTCGGCCTGTTTACCTGTCCAACCACCAGGTTGGCCAAGACACACACACACACACACACACACACACACATAATCATGCCTACATGCACTTTACATTCATATGATCATGTATCACCTCCAGCTGTGTGCACTATGCTTGAAATTGGTCTGCGTTCATTCTCCTGTATCATATTCGTACCATCTGCAAGCAAGCACACAAACACACAATATTACACAAGCAGTGTGACTCATCTGCTGTGTGCTCGAATGTTTCTGGGAATGAGATGGAAGATGCAGAAGACAAATTGATGCTTGTATGTGTGTATATGTTTTGTTGATATATAATATCATTAAACTGAAAATAATGAAGTGCTGCTTATTTTCACCAGTAATAGTACTCTTTCTAAAATTATTCTAGGGATATTTGTGACCATATCAATATTATCCAGTATTATTGTTATTTACTTATTTAATTTGGTAGTTTGTTCATTATTGTTTTATTTATTTCATAATTAATAATACGCATTTAAATAATATTTAATAAATAATAAAGAAAATATTGTTAAATAGTACCATAATTATATAACAGTACATGAGTGTATTATTAATATTAACATTAAATAATATTATATAATATTATATGAATATTATTTTAAGTATGCATATTAAGAATAAGACTTATTATTATTTTCATCATTTACTTATTCACTTAAAATTGTTAAATAATAATACTGAGGTTGATAGTAATAATCGTAAGTAGTATGCAGAATTATAATAGAAATATCATTCACAATTTCTAAGCAATCAGGCTTTTTCAATGAAAATGACTGGCAGAGTTCTCTTAACCACATATATGGGCTAGCAAGCCTCCAAAACCAACAACCACTCAAAAATCACTATACAAATTTAGTATAATAATTTATACACTTATCTGGATGTGTTCACAGCTAACATGGATTAACTTATTCATTCCAATATCTACTTTTCTTCCTGCTGTATTCGGTATCACACAGAATAAAGCCACAAAGTCATGCCCAGCACGCACTTCTCCTTTTTGCCTAAAAATACATTGAAAATAAATTCATACATTCCCTTGCATAGACCAATGAATCTCATGTATAATGTTGTACTTTGTCTTTCTGCCTCTGTAGCTGGAGGCGTTCTACTCCATCTTCACCACGGAGCAGCAGGATCATGTGAAATCCGTGGATTACCTGAGGAATAACCATCGGCCCACTCAGGATCTCGACAGCCGGCAGATCTTCAAATCGGCTCTGATGGATGCTTGGATGCACGACCTCATGACAGACAGCATGGCCAGCGCTGCAGACTCAGAAACTTCTCGAGGTATGAAGGCTTTCTTCCCAAATCTGGCCTGACCAATCAAAGAAGCAAGAAGAATGTTTTCTTTTTATTCCTATAACATACCACATAGACTTTCATAGTCTTCAAAACGATCATATCATTAGGAAATAGTAAGAATGTCCATTTTTAATGAATCTGAAGATTTACCACTGGAACTTTGCTTACTTCTAGACGTCTTGTTTGGGTTTCTTCTCATTCGTCTCATGCATAAAGTGCAAAGCTGGTTGTTTTTGGGATATCCATTGCTCTTGAGACAGACTGAATAAATAGGGTTTATTAATGCAGTGACTACAGCATCACAGCACTCTGAGCTGAGCCAGAAACGGTAGGACGCTGTGCTGTGTGCGTTAATGATAGCGTTGTTTTCCTCTCCGGCTGAGGGAATTGATTGCTATTGGTTGTGATGAAGTCGGGAGTGATGCAACACAGCCGAAAGGCAGAATAATCATCATTAATATTCCCTCTAAAAATAAACTCGTACAAATGAAAACTGTGTGGCCAAATAGCAGTTCTGGCATTTTCGAAAGCAAGCGGTTGTGAAAACCCTTTGCAATAATGCATCTTTTTATCATAATGCTTTTTTTTTTTTTTTTCAAATGCTTTCTTCCATGGAGTTTTCCTTAAGTAGGGTACACTTTTGTTAACTCGCTTTTAAAGAATTAACACAAATGTTTTTGTTGTGAGAATTATTAGATATGCTTAGCTTTTGATATGATATTATGTAGCAATCAAGAAACCCAATCCAATGTATACATTTTACATAAATTGTAAGAATAATTGCCTTGTCAAACTTTCTTATCAAACTAAATGTTTATTTTTTTTTAAAAATAAAATAACTACAAAATAACTTTATAAATTACTACAAAACTAAATGTAATTTATAATAATTATAATATTGTTTAATATTTAATTAATTAATTTATAATATATATATATATATATATATATATATATATATAATATTTTTTATGTATTTACATTTTAATTTAAGTATTAAAATAATTGTATATTATTTAAATTAAAATCTGTTTTGTAATTTTTGATAAACCAATGTCTTTTAAATTAAATTTGGTTAAGTTTATTGCCTTTTCAAGCTCGACCATTCAACCCAGTTACCAAAGTTGTATTTAAAAAAATAATTACGGTAACAATTTTATTTTTCAATTTATGAAATACTAGTTTATTAGTAACTACAAACCAACATTAGTTTATTAATTTAATATTTCATGCCTAAATTCAGCTCAAAAATAACAATAGAACATCATTTCTGGGCCTTTTAATTATGTTTACTTCATGTAGTGGGTCGCAAAAAATATACAAAGCTCATAAACTTTGTACAAAATATTATAAATGTGGACTATAGATTCATTACATTTTCTGGTGGACAAACAACTTATTTTACTGACCATTTGTTCAAAAGGAATTAATGAAACCATAGTGCTATATAATACATGTACCTATCAAGCACAGAGCGTTACTGTTGCTATACCAGAGCTGACATCTTAGCTTGTTGACTACATAACCCAAAGAACCACCATGAGAATTGAGTCAATTTGAATCATCAGACTCAGTGTTATCTCTGCCGGACAGTAATGGCGGCAGTCATTAGCATTCTGATGATTGAACTGATGAAAATAATGGGCTCTCGCTGAGTCATCCGTGCTAACAGAGCTCTCAAGGCCGACTTCCACAGCAGATGCCCTTTCACTAATCACCCCCTCGTCCTCGTTTCACTTCTTGTGTTCTTGCGATCTGCCTCGCGTTTCACAGACGTGTTTATCACAGGCTTGTTGACAGTTCGCTAATGCTGATACACACACATTAAGAGTAGAGGCTTTCGGCATAATAACCTTATCAAGCGCAACTAATGCGGTCCGCCCAGCTTGATAAAAACACATCCCACCGAATGTTTTGTGTGATAAGTGCCGAATCAGTCGCACCCCCCTAAGGACGGCCCTGTTTGTAATGTCTGTGACATAAAAAAAGCACCAACAAAGATGTATATATATTATATGTTAAATATATTAAACACAACATTAATTGCGTTTAATAACCGTGTCTGCGCAGCTCTGAATGAACAAATTTTCTGGACGCGTTCTACGCAAAACAATGTGCAGAAACATAGCAGCCTAACTCTAAAAGTTCACAGTGTTTTATTATAATGGTGTTGTCATTATAATAGTATGTATATAACAGTCCCAGTCATAGTTATTAATATTCAGCATTTTCCACAAAAATATCACAGCAGTTTTCAGTTGTTCTGGAAATAATAAAACAGATTAGATTAGAAAGATTTCTGAAGAGTCATGTAACACTGAAGGCTGCTAAAAATGAAGCTTTTCCATCATATGAATAAACTGCAGTTTAAAATGTGTTCAAATAGAAAACAGCTATTTAAAAATTTAATGTTATTTCACAATATTACTGTTTGCACTGTATTTTTTTTTTTTATCGAAGTAGTTCATGTAGCCTTTCTGAGCACATTTTTTTAAATCTTCCAGCCCCAAACTTCATTCATTGCATTTCATTTTTCATTTCATACGCATTCATTTTTCATTGTTGTAGCTGCATTTTAACTGACGTGCATGATTGGTGTATTTTTCCACCACTGAGTATTACACACACACACTCAGGCTTCCTGCTGGGTCCACAGCCACGCATGCGTGCGCTCACTGCAAGGCTGTTTGAAAGCCTGGAGGCAGATTGAGATGAACTCATGTATTATTTTCCACTTTGAAGCAGTTTCTAGTGAGAACGTTTGGTGAGTCAGACAGCAATAAAAGATTTAGCTTCACCTGGGGGCTGCAGTCGTGGACCTGTGCGGCTGAGATCTGGCTCGGCTCCCACTGCAGGAGAGCCATAATTCCACCCGGTTATCTCCAGTCACACGTCCCTAATCAAATGAGAACAACTGTACCTTCTTCCTCCTTGTTTTCATCAGTCTTATCTCATCGCTCTGCTTCTCCTTTCTCCATCCAGTCTGCAGCAGCATCCCTGACAACATGAAGGTCCAGCCTCTGAACAGAACTGCTCTTGTGTTGACCTGGGACAGACCGGCAGCTGTCTACCACCCGCCTATAGTGGGCTTCATTGTCTCCTACAGCTGGGTAAAGGATGAAATGTCTCTTGAGAAGACCTTTACGCAGAGAGGAGAACACAGTACGGTAAGGCTTCCGACAATGAAATGCAAAGTGCCAACCACAGCAAACCTCATTCCCTCAGCCATAATTATTTTAGTCCTGAACCATTTATTCAATCACTGTGAGGAGGGAACATTAGACTGAAGGCACAAGTGGCATAAGCACTGTTAGACGTTTTTCATCCTTTGGTTACAGATGTGTCTCCGTCTCAGCGTATTAAAAAGATTTCTGAAGGATCATGTGACACTGAAAACTGGACTGCTGAAAATTTCAGCTTTGCCATCAAAGCAATAAATTACATTTTAAAATATGTTAGAATAGAAAATTTTAAAGTTATGCTTAAATCATTTGAAACCATATTTAGGGACATTTGTTATTTACTTTTTTTGATCAAATAAATGCAACCTTGGTGAGCATAAGAAACATAAAAAAAATCTAACTGGGCTAAACTTTTTAGGTAGTGTATATAATTGATTATTACTAAGTATATAAAAAAAAATCATTTGATTATTTTGATGTCGTATTAACAATGATTTATTTAGTTTTACTTGAAATTAGGTTTGTTTTATGCAGTTTTGCATTGGCTTCCCAAAAAAATAATAATAATTAAATTAAAAAAAGTTGCAGTAACACAATGGACCCCTTACACCACGTCCTAACCAGACACGACGCAACTAGAATTGCTTTCATTTATTTTCGAAATTTGAGGTAAACTATCGGTTGTTGTTTTCAATATGGCTATAAAAATGATATTCCAACTCATGTCAGACACTTTTAACATTAAATAAAGCACATAATATGTTCCAGAGATTAACAATGTCATATGTAGTTGTTCCAGCCGCGACGTCACAGAAATAGAAACCGTTTACTAAAATAGGAACTTCGCATGTTACGGCTGGTTAGGACAGAAACTCTGATTAACATGGAAAAGATACCTTTTATGGTGTGCTGCAGCGTTGCATCACGTGTAGTAAGGACATGGTGTTAGGGTGTCACAGACCCCTTTGTTAAAGACTCTTGAGCTAGATAGAAGTGTAAGATGCAATGGAACACCTCCGCTATTACAAATCCAGATGTGATCTCCAGACGTGTTGTTGTGCCCAGACTTGTGCCCAGACTTGTTGGTAGTTATCTGCAAAAAGACACTGTTTTATGGTACAGATGTCATAGGACTGTAAGGTAGCCAATTAATTCATTTAATTTGAACGTTTGACCAATATAAATCAATTTTACCCTTGATACAGCAACTTAAGCCAACTTAAGCTGTGGCGGGAGCTTTGTCTTCTGGACCCTAGCATTGCCTCTTAATTCTGATGGATGGACTGCTCACATTGATTTGATGGACTTGGACAGCATTTTGTCTTTCTTCGCTCAAGTCTAATGAATGACTTACACCCATGTCTGTCAGTCACCTTATTGGAGCGGCCTTACACACACAGTATCCATGACAACAAGACAATGTCCAGCCAGCTGAAGGAACTTTTTCTGATGAGCGCTGTCAGTCTTTTTTAGCCTTGGTCAAATTAGATTTGGATTTAGTTGAGGGATATAACTGCCATGGTTAAAGTCCAATTACTTTCTTTCACTCTACATCCCGTCATGATTTTAAGCCCAGTCACAGGTTGTGCCAGTGAATCAAGACCAACTTTGGGTATATGAAATTCAAATGAATATCTATCCCTGTCTGGGACACTGAGGGTCGCAGAAAGCCGGAGCAGGACATTGCAATGACTAAGTGTCATTTTTATACAAATAATAATGGCAGATGTCAAATTTGCTTTGACATTTCGGTTTTGGAAAATTTGATCTTGTCAGATTTGCATCCGCTCGCTCTGTGTTGTGTAATGAGGTTTTTGGATTTGTGTGTAGCTGTTGAAGGGACACTTTGACTGTGCGTTGGGCAATCAGTAAATTAGACTAGGTTTTGGTCAAATGAAGACAGCTTGAAATCAAAATTGGAGTTTTGTGGTGTCTGTTAGATTTGAGGCCATCTGTATTTGACTGTAAACCGAAAACCTTTAAAAATTTACCATCTCACTAGTACCATTTAAAGGTTTGGGGTTGATAAAGTTATTTAATGTTTTTAAATGAATACTTATGCTCACCAAGGCTGACTTTATTTAAATAACTTATATTCTCAAAATTAGAGGAACAGCTAATATTGCGAAAAATAGCTAAAATAAAAATAGCTGTTTTCTATTTTAATGTAAATGTAAATAAAATGTAATTTTGCATTCATTACTTGAGTGTTGAGTGTCACACGATCCTTCAGAAATCATTCTAATAAGCGAATTGGGCACTCACTTCATTTTATCAGTGTTGAAAACAATTTTGCTGGTTAATATTTTTGTAGAAATCATGATGCATTGTTTTCAAGGTTCTTTGATGTATAGAAAGTTCAAAATTACATTACATTTTTGTAACATGAAGGACTTTGCTGTTCATTTTTGATCAATTTAATGTATCCTTATAGAACAAAAATTTATTATTTTCTTTAAAAAGAATTGAGGGTTTATATGGGTATTCCTTGCATACTGAAAATGTGCATAGTGTACATTGCTGCAAAGGTTGTATGAGTTATTCTGAAGGTATGAGGTCTCTATTCCTGCAGTCTATGTGTTGTGCTGGGTTATTAAAATGTATGGTGTGTCATATGTCTCCTGCAGAGGGCAGTCATCACACTCGTGTCTCCAGATGTCCTGTATCTGTTCAGGGTGCAAGCTGTATGTCTGGGAGACCAGCGCAGTGACTTCAGCCAAACACTTTTATTCAGAGGTCTGTCTAAGTTTAAGTGGCGTTCTGTTCGTAAAAATTCAACATGATCAATTGCTTCATTAGAACTGATTGTGATGCTGTGATTTATTCTTCAAGCAAACACCACAAGGATATTTGAGGGCACAAGGATTGTGAAAACTGGAATGGTGGGTAACTGATAACTTTCAAATAAGGCCTATTCACACCAAGGACAATAACAATAATGATAAAGTTATAATTTTAATAGTTCGCACCACATCTATAATGATAACAGCACAGAGGAAAAATATTGAAATCACTTTCACAACTAGTTTTTCTAGCTGATGAACCATAAAACATTGACAGCCAATCAGAATGCATCCAGCTTTAAAGAGCTTGAGCATTTAAAGCAGCAGACATCAGAACTACAGCGCATGCTCATAATATCAGATCGTTATTGTGCGTTGGTGTGGACGCTAGTATAGTTATCTTTATAGTTATCAATCTTAAGCCAGTTTATTGGTTTGTTTGTGCATGTTAAGAGTATTCCTTTTCTTTTTCCGCCCCGTTCTAGCCCACAGTTTCCCCCGCCTCTTCGGCAGACATGGCGCCTATAAGCTCAGGCTCCTCTACCTGGACGTCAGCCGGCCTCCCCTTTTCCTTTGTCTCCATGGCAACGGGAATGGGGCCTCCATCCAGTGGAGGACAAGCCACTGTAGCATCCGTGGTGACCAGCACTCTGCTAGCAGGACTGGGTTTCAGTGGCAGTGTGATTTCTTCCCTGCCAGGATCGTTTTGGCCAACCCACTCTACAAACTCCGGCCCCACACCCACTCAGCATCCAGCCACTCCCACTGCCGAAAACACCCCATCTGACAGCAACATCCTGACCTCGGAGGACAACACTGAAGCAAATGACAAACAGGAAGATGACCGGGAGAGAGAGGAGAAAGAGGAAGACGAAGAAGAAGAGGAGGAGGAGGAACAGGGAGAAGAGGAGAAGAAAAAAAAGGGGAAAGATGTGACAGTCAAGGACAAAAAGCAGGACAAGACGGTGCCTCGAAAATCACCTGCCCCTGTCCCAACTTCAAAACACAGGGAGCGGGGACGAGAGAGGGCTGATGTTAACGCTGAGAACTCCACATTAGCCCCTAGAATAGTGGAAGAGCAGGTGCCTCGTGCCACAGAGAGGCCTTCTGCTGAGGATTCATCAAAACCAACATGGCTGGAGGATAATGATACTGTAGACATGCAGCTTCCCTCCAGCTCCACAGAGAACTCCAAACTCACCAATGAGGAGAAGGCGCACTGGCCGTACTACATTCACACTGGTAGGTGAGCTACAGACTTTGTCTAAAATGGACAAAAAGACAGTACTATTAAAATTAATAAGTAGTGACAAATTGAGGCAAAAATAATAATTTACATCACCTTAATATAATAAAATATATATACACATATACACATGTCACGACTTTCACTTTCATACTGACTTGTGAAATTTTAAATGTTGAAATGTATAAATGCGTAATGTTTTAAAATAATAAAATAAATGCATAATGTAAAAAAAAGTTTTTGAATTTTTATGAAATAGTTTTATTCATTAAAGACACATTCAACTGGTTAAAAGAGACAGTAGACAATTTAACACTGATACAAGAAAGATCTATTTCAAAGCAATGATGTTCTTTATTTGAAAATAATTCTAAAACAACTAATGTGATTTACACAAAAATACTAAGCAGCACAACGGTTTTCAACATTGATAATTAGAGATGGTTCTTGAGCACCAAATCAGCATATTAGAATGATTTCTGAAAGATCATGTGACATTAAAGACTGGATTATTGAATGTTGAAAATTCAGCTTTCCTATCACATGAATGAATTCGCTGTAAAATATATTAAAATAGAAAACAGTTATTTTAAATTGTAATAATATGTCATAATATTATGTTCTTTTCTTGTATTTTTGATCAAATATGCAGTCTTGGTGAGACATCTTGCAAAAAAAAAAAATCTAATACAAAATTGCCAGCCCAAAACTTTTGAATGGTAGTGGATGTAAATATTATGACAAAATAAATATGTATTAACATATATATTAAAATGTAATTAAATATAAAATATGTAATAAAACAAAATTAAATAATATAAAAATATATAAATATATATATAAATATAAATATAAATATAAATATAAATATGGATTATTGTAAATGTATGAATTTTTGAATAAATTACTGAACATGCATGAATGCAATTGCAAGCATTTATTCCAAAATAGACTGTCCATCCAATATAAAATGGTTTAAAACTCTGCCTTTTGTATTTACCTTGCTGTGGTCTCCTTTGACCACCACGCAGAGAGGAACAGCATCTCCACTGTCACCCGAGGCCCGATGTCATCATCCAGCCGGATGGAGTGGATCATCCCCCTGATGGTGGTCTCTGCCCTCACGCTGCTCTGTCTGATCATGCTGCTGGCTGTCCTGATCTACTGGAGGTAAGACAATGTTGAAAAACCACAGTTTGTAAGGCAGAGAGGAATTGGTTATTGACCAGCACATTGATCTTAGATCATCTTAGGCCTTTCTCGTGATCTTAATAGAGAAGATAGCATCTAAAAACCGTTCTCTTCATCTGCTTTCCTCATCTTGTAACAGCTTCCACATTCATCCACCTCATTTTTGGAGATTGTTTTTTTTTTTGTGGACGAATGCATCACCTAATTAATATTCATGACAACATGTTTTGTGAAGTAGATCTGTCTGGTCATGGTTGTGGCAGGTTTGTAAACAGGGTAAGGTCACTCTGACCCCTGAATCCACACCTCATCTACCTCTTTCGGCTCCATCTACTGGCCTTTATAAACCTGGCTCAGCTCCCTGGAGAGTCCCAGCCCCATCTGCCCGCCCTCTCCCGGACCGCTCTCGGCCCCGTGATAACCGAATTAAAATCCTCCTATGGAGCTTCCTGCCAAATACCACCATCCTCCTGTTCAGTCTTGTGTTTGTATGTGAGCTAAGAGGTTGCGGGCCCCCTAGGGACCATGAGTCTTGTGTGGAGGGACCCAGCTGTGCTCCAATCTGTGAAGCTGACTCTCTGAGTGTATCATTTAAAATGTGAACACATAACAGTAATGCAACATTTCACTAAAAACACTGTTCGATTACATTATATTAAATGATTTATTTTTTGTTTTCAGGTTTTTTTTATTTATATTTATTGATTATTATAATATGTGTTAATATTTTGAATTAGCTTTTATTTTTGTATATATTTATATATATTTTTTTATTTGTTGTTTATTTATATATTTTCAGTTTTCTTTTTAATGTCATTTTATTTATTTATTTTTCATTGTAGTAATTTTTGTACTTTAACTTAAACCTATATCGGTAGTTGCCAAGGTAACTTTTTTTTCATGTAATATATATTTTTCATTTATGTTATTTCAGCTTTATTTCAATCACTGAGAACAGTTTTTAATAGTTTTAGATTTAGTAATCTTAGCACTTCAATTAAGCTTTTTTCCCCTGGTAGTTCCCAAGGGAACTGTTATAATTTTCATTCAAGTTTAAGTTCAAAATTTTCATCTAATATTCAGATTTTATTTGAGATTCATTTAAATCTTTTATGGTAGTAATTGTAGTATTTCAGCTTAAAACACTTGAAAATGTTGACTTGAAAACTAACTGATTTTTTTTTTCATCTGATATCTTTTTATCTGATAACTTTTTTTTTTTTTTTTCATTTTATTAAGATTTATATATTTCAGTTAGCTAAGACAATTTTTAGAGGTTTTAGTTTTAGATGACAATACCAAGACCAGCTTTTCATAGCCTTGTAAAGCAGCACTAATTTTGACAGTTTTTGCCTACAAGTTTCCAATTGCAATACAATTACATCAGCAGACAATTCATGGAACTTGAAAGGAAAAGATAATAGCAGTTTGATTTGATCACTTGATGGCTTTATAAGAGGTTGATCAGTGACAGTTAAAGTGAATGAAAGACAGTTTGCACGGTAATCAATCTGTTAAGCGAGTGGAAGGAAGACAAGTGACGAGATGCAACTGCTCCCCCGAGAACGTGAAGGCATACGTTTTTGCAAGACATCACCATTGTCAAATTTCAAGAACGTCAAGAACAAAGCACTCGAGCGAACAAAAGCCATTCAAAAGAAATTCTATTCTCGTTTTCTCATAGCTGGAGTTCATGCGAGTGTTTACCAGAAAGTATGCAATTATTTGCTTAAAATGACATTCTGATGTTGCCAAGGCGATAGGCTAATGAGAAGTTTACGTAGGCAGGGTTCCATCTGGATGGCTCAGAGGCTTTCATTCTGCTCAGACTCACAGATGCCCATTAAAGACCAGAGATGCTCCACTCATCTCCACAGTACATTTCTACACGTTCGCATGAGATCGCCTATGAGTTAAAGCAATTTCAGAGTTGATGCAGAAACGCAGATGGGGTATGATAAGGGGTTATATTTATCTTTTTTACCATTCGCCTGATGTGGATTCTCAAGGATTAGACCGCAGGGTCCAAAACTTCACTGAAGGACCCTTCTAATCTACACCATTAGTCTAATGTCTCTAAACAAACACACAAAAGATCCCCCATCATAAAAAGGTCATTAGTGTAGGGTTCCTGTCCCCCCACGTCCTCTCTCCTCAATCCCCCAGACCCCTCCTCTTTCATCAGAGCTCAGTGAACATTCAGACCATCATTCCTTTCTTTTTATCTCACCTCCCAAGGATGAGTAGCATCTGCTCATTGCTCTGCATAAAGTACAGGTAAGGGCATGCTTATACAGATGCTTCAAGGGGTTTACATAAAAGTAAGTCTTCGATGAGGGATTGGGAGGGTCTGTTTTTGTGCACTGAAAAAGAAATAGATTTTTTTAAAGATTGATCCCAAAGCAGCAGGAGTTGCGTGTGCAAAGTTTGGCTGGATATTTGGTATCATCATTTTGCTGTTCATGTATATTTTATAACCTACAGTAAGAACTAGATGTTTGTGGTTGTCTGTATTAGCTAATGCGTTTTAATTCTGAAAATGTGCTAGTGATAGACTTTATTTTGCGTTATGAGTTTGCCTAACTTTATTATAAGGATCTTGAATGGAATTACTGTCATGCTGTTATAATCTTAATTTGACGGTGTTTAAATTTTTCCAAATATTAAAGACAGGGTGTTATGTAATATAAATAATTAGTTACATGGATTTATCCTGTAATGCACGATCTATATTAATAATGGTATATGCTGATATATGTCTGCCGAGCTGATTCATTCATCCGATATTTAGCCATTTTGGGATTTTCAGCATCAGCCGATAGCATACACACTTGTACAATGAACAGAAGTTTGTTTGCTGCTGTGTATAAGGATATTGCATGTTTTCTTTTTTCAAATATTGAATTTAAGCTAATACATGTTAATAAAATTAAGTTATTGCGTGAAAATAAGTACTTTAATAAGCTAAATTGAATAAAATAATAACTCATTAGTAGACAAATGAATTTGAATTATAATTGTTTTTAAAACCACCAAAAGTCAAAGTGCAGAGATATTGCAAATTATTTTGTTTTCAAATATTGTATTATTATTTTTTACAATTATTATTGCTATTTTGTGACTAAATACTTAAAAAATTATTATAATAATCATGTAAATAAAGTAAAACCATTTTTTGTACAAATCATGTGATCAGGTTTTATTATGTATTTCAGTTTATATTATATATTATGTCATACATGCGTACAATATATTTAGGCAGTATTCTTGGTATACTCATTCTTTTGTAGTTATGGACTGATATCATAGTTGAGGCTAAAATTCTAGGCTGTTTCTTGAACTGAAACACAGGTCAAAACAGCGCAAACAAGAGTGTGCATGACATGTAAAGTGGATTGTAAATTAGATATTGATGTTAAGTGATCACTTAACAATTCTCAGCAAGCAGGAGGCTTGATTACCATCTGAATTACCTGCATTCCACTAACCCAGACCATTTCTGTTCTTAGGAGATTCTTCCAGACTGCACATTTGTATATTGAGGACAGGAACTCCCCCAGAGTGATCCACAATGACAGCCTCCCCGTCCTGTCTACAGCGGGTGAGTCGCTAAACAAGCATGCATCAAAATACAATGTGCTGCAAGAGCTTTTATTTTATGTATATTTATTTCATTGGAGTTCTTTAGTTGTGATTTCATCAGCAAAGGTGATCCTACAGTGGGATACTACAGCTGTCTATTTAGAGAACAAAGCAGCTCAATAGGTTTTGACATGGCTGTATTCTGAATCTGAAACGGATCAATAAGATACTAGAAAGCATAGCAGCAGAATGAAATGATGCTTTAGAAATATAACTGATCAGATGACAAGTAGTTATTACTGAAAGTCGTTTATATACATTCATATTATTAAAATAATTGATGAAATTATATTAAAACCCAAACCCTTCCTAGCGTTCAGAAGTTTGGGGTTGGGGTTTTGTTAAAAATAACTTTATTCAGCAAGGACACACTAATTTGAACAAAAGTAATAGTAAAGAATGTTTGTTACAAAATACTGATTTAGCATTTTGAGGTTCATATAAATGCAGGGGTTTTTTATATTCATCAAAGAATCCTAAAAAAAAAAAAAAAATGTGCATGCTTTCAGTATGAAAAACTGTTTCTTGAGCACCAAATCAGCATAACAGAATGATTTCTGAAGGGTCATGTGGCACTTAAGACTGGAGTAATGGCTGCTGAGAACCATCAGGGGAATAAATTACATTTTAAAGTATATTCAAATAGAAAACAGTCATTTTTGTAAGAACATTTCACAGTATTTCTCTTAGTGCAGCCTTAGTTTAATGTTTTCAAAAAACATTAAAAAAATGACAGAGCCCAAACTTTAGTACGGAGTACATTTTTGGTGTTTTGCTGTATGTTCACAATGCTCTTGTGGATAAGGACTTTCAAGCTCGGATGATAGGTTTGTGTAGGGAAGAATATCTCTTTTGTGTTTCATTGCAAAATTAAAATCATATTGATTTTTAACTGCATGAGGATGTGTAAATAGCGACAGAATTTCATTTTGGCTGGACTCTTTAAATGAGAAGCATTCATATCTCGCGGTTTTGTCAGTTTTTGAGTGGATGCATATTTTATGTTCTGTGTGGTACTGTTTGTTGGGGGGGCGAATGGAAAGTCTGATTGCTCACTTTGGGGTAGTGTATGATTTTGTCAAATTGCATGAACTGCTGTCATTATTGCCACTCTTTTCTTTTGCTCTCTATATCAGTTTCTTTCCCCTCCTTCTGTCTCCTCATTTGACGCAGTGAAGCTCTTGATTGACAGGTCTATATAACTGTAAGCCAAAAGAAGTAAAACTAGCCATTACTGTTTATGAGAACTCCATTTGAGGTGATGGTTTAATGTCTCTGCTGTAATAGAGAAGTCATCAACAAGCCCTGTTAAAT
The DNA here is from genome assembly GCF_003368295.1 of Carassius auratus. Taxonomy (NCBI): domain Eukaryota; kingdom Metazoa; phylum Chordata; class Actinopteri; order Cypriniformes; family Cyprinidae; genus Carassius; species Carassius auratus. The sequence goes on from NC_039273.1 coordinate 5,856,129, forward strand.
CGAAGAAGTCGTCTGTCTGTGCATGTCTCAGTGATTTAATGAGAAAGAATCTTTTCTGTTAATTGCATAGACACTGAATACAGAGTGGGGGTGTGATTGATGTGTGTTTGATCATCCTGCACAATGGAAAAGCAGTAAATTCTCCAGGGGATTCTGGTCTTTTTTAAATATGGTCCCAGCTGTTTGCTTCCCAAGGCTGTAATGAACCATACCTTTATAAGGCCATTCTACGTGACAATAGACCATTAGTCCGGTCCCTTACTTTGATAGATCACTGATGAGCTTTATATGACACAGATGTGGCCAAATATCATCACTCAGAACTCAGGCCGCAAAATTAGGGCGGATGGATTTTGGTTCAAAGTCTTTGGAACAAGGAAGGGTTTTTTTTTTTTTAAGCTTTTATTTTCCACATGGATTGTAGCTTAAAAGTGACAGTGGATATTTTGAAATGACAAATATTCATTACATTTAAAAAGTCTTGGAATTAATGAGTAGCTTAACTAAATGATGGAAAAAAGCAGCATACATTATCATATGCAGTCACTAAAGATGTATGCTAATTGCATTAATCTGATGATTTGATATAATATTAAATATTATGTAAATAATTTTTTTGGTCTGTTTAATGAAAATATACAAGTTTGGGGTTAGATGTTTTTATTTTTTAAGTAAATGAATAATTTTATTCAACAAAGATGCATTAAATTGATCTACATTGTTACAAGTAAATGCTGTTCTGTTGACTTTCCATTTGTCAAAATAAATGGTAATCCTATTACAAAATAAAAAATATATCTGTACATACTACAACAATGTATTTGTATTGGGGTATAATTTAATTTAACATAATATAATAAAAAGTTTTTATTTTTAATTATAAACTCTGTCCCCAAATATATATATATTATAAAATATATATTATAATTTTATTTTAGAATTTTATAATAAAGCTGTTTTTTTGGAGAAAAAAAATTTGAAAATTGAAGTCAAATAATGGAAAGGTATTGCATCATCCTTTTTTCCAAGATAACAGCAGAGTTTTCTCCTGTAATGCCTGATGAATTTGTAGAACAGCTGACAAGAGATCAGAGACCTTTCCTTCATTCAGAATCACTCCAGATCCTTCAGATTCCCAGCTTCTTCTCTTTAGTTTACCCCACTCACTTTCTATAGGGTTCAGGTCAGGGAACTGAGACGACCATGGCAGAAGCTTCATTTTGTGCTCAGTGACACATTTTTGTGTTGACTTTGATATTTAGAAGCCATAGAAGCTAGTCCCATTTGTCGTGTATGGTAACTGAATATGCTGGATTTTGTTTTTGGATGAGCGAGGATGATTTTTCTTGAAACCCTCTGGAACAGCATGTGGTGATGTGGGGGCTGTTTGATTTGTTTTTTTTTGTTTTTTTTTGGCTTTCTGACCTAAAGCCTTAACTAATCTCTGTGATTCTCCAGATGTGATCCTTAAAGAGTCTTCGGGCACTCACTCTCTCCTCCTCACCATGTATTGGGACAATATGGACACACATCCTCTTCCAGGGAGATTTTTAACATCTTTAGTTGATTGGAACTTCTTAATTATTTCCCTGATTGTGGAAATGGGGATTTTCAATTCTTTGGCTATTTTCTTACAGCCACTTTCTATTATCTGAAGCTCAACAATCTTGTTCTTGTTCTTAATCCTTGTAATGGATGATTATGGGAATTATATATCATTTTTATAGTCCTGTGGAAAAGGAAGTCATGGCTGGACAATTTCATGCTCACCCTTTTGGGCTGCATTTTTTTTTAAATATAAATGGGAATATAGTTCAGAGATATTTTACTCGTAAAAATTTCTAGGGGTGCCAATAATTGTGGCCAACATGCATTTGTTGCTATCATTTCATAATGTGAGTTTCCCCCCAATTTCCATTGTTTTACTTAAATTAAAGTTTAGAATTTTGTGAATTCTTTGAATGAAATATCAAAAAGATAAACAATGCAGATTTATTTTTACAGCCACCTTTGCTCATATTTGCCAAGGCTGCAAATATTAGTGGAGGGCACTGTAATAATATAATTTATTCCTATTTGTATTTTTTTATTACAGAAAGCCCTATTTCTTTCTTTTTTTTTTTTTTTATTATAAGCCCATGTCCCTAAATATGTGTAAAAAATACTAATAATATTCTGGGTGTTTTTAATGCATTTATCATCAATTTACATCAAAATGTCTGGCTTTAAATTGGCAGTTGTGTAGTATGAAGGTATGGTTTGTGTTTCAGATGACCTGGAGGCTGTGCCAGTCAGGCATTTCATCAAACACATCATGGAGCTGTCCTCCAACAAACAACATGGCTTTTCTCAGCAGTTCGACGTGAGTATGGTCTTTGTAGTTGGAGCGTGTGAGAATGTGTGTATGTGCTCTGTACATGTACCGGTGCTCCAGTAGCACAGAGGCACAGATGGCTATGGGAAGAGGACTAATTAAAGAGGAGCGCCTCATTAAAATCACTTCTCTCGCTGGAGGAATCTATGCAGGAATGCAGGGAAGCTTGAGTCTGCTTCATGCCCACAGCAAACATTTACAAGATCAGAATCCAATATGGACACATCCAAAAGCAAGACCTACATCTCTTAAAGAAGATTTACTTAAAAACTGACAAGTACCAGTATCTGAGATGCAGTAGGTATCAATTCATTACAGAGGTGCTTTGTTTTACTGATATAGAAAGACAAAATCTGCATGACAGATTAATATCTGCTTCATTACGGCTCACTGGGGAGCTAATTATTATGCTGCTGTATGACATTTATTTAAAATTGCATTGATGTGACAATAATTAAATGATTTGGACAAATTGGGCAATTTATGTAAATTCTAATCAAAGTGTGGTTAATTACTGGAATAATTAACTGATTATTTTGTAATTGAGTCTTAAATAATTTACCAATAATATAGTCAAAAAATATTTTAAACCACTATAATAGGACTGCATTCAGAATTAAACAAGAAAAAAAAGTTACAGTTGTCACAACCTCAGATAAAACCTAGTTATCATATTAGAGGGAGTTTTTTATTTTTAGTTCAAGATTGTGTAAAACCTTTAGACAGTGGAATTAAACATTGAATCATGTTCTTTTTTGAATTGCTGATAATGTTTACAGTTTGTTGCATGGGAAATAGATGGTGAAAACGGTGAATTGGTGTGCTGTTTACATCCGTGTATTCCATAGTCACAGAAATCATGCATATTGTGCACATATACATGCTCTATATATTGCAGAAATAGGATGAGTAGCATAGTAGTATGCTATTTTGGACATAGTGTAGTCTGTGAATTGTAATAACTGCAACTAATAATATGAAATCATACCTTCCCTGCAGGAGGTTCAACACTGCACATCTGAAATGAAGATTACAGCAGAACATTCAAATCACCCAGACAACAAGCACAAAAACAGATACATCAACATTGTTGCCTGTGAGTTATTATGTGGCAAACATGAACATTTACCTTCTTAATCATACTGTGAATGCATCTGTGATGAAGTGCTAGCAGTGCATAGAAGATGAAGAAAAAAGATATCAATATCCATTTAATAGCTCAAATTCTGATTTCAATGATACATCATTTATTGCTTTTTAATTCCCAGATGATCACAGCAGAGTGAAGTTGCAGCAACTGTCTGGGAAAGACTCCAAGCACAGTGATTACATCAATGCCAACTATGTAGACGTAGGTATTTTATTACCAAGTGCATGCTTGTTGCTTTAATGTTTGTTTCATAATTAAATATTCTCCCTCTCAGGGCTATAAAAGACCCAGGGCTTATATAGCCGCTCAGGGCCCTCTCAAGTCCACATTTGAAGATTTTTGGAGAATAATTTGGGAACAGAACACCACTGTGATTGTCATGATCACCAACTTGGTTGAGAAAGGCAGGGTAAGTGATGAATATCCGTTTAATTTTTTTTAAAACAGTTATGATTCCACATTGTTTATTTAATATGCATTAGCATAAAAATTATTTGAGAGTCACGGCAGATAATTTGATGGAACGGTTAGCCCAAAAATCTAAATTGCTGAAAATGTACTCACACTCAAGCCAACCAAGATGTAGATGGGTTAAAGAAATGTAGCATTACATCACTTGCTCACCAATAGATGCAGTGAATGGGTGCCGTCAGAATTAGAGTCCAAACAGCTGATAAAAACATCATAATAATTCAAGTATCAAAAATCTGTTACATCTCGTGAAGTGAAAAGTTATTTGTAAAGAATCCATCAAGATGTTTTTAACTTCAAACCATTACTTTCCGCTAAAATATGCATGATGCTTTCACTAGTAAACAATAGTTTGATTCAGTAGAGATATTTGCACAGATTAAGCATTGTTCCAAAGTGAAAACAGTTCAAAAACAGTACCAAACAATTATGTTGGTGGATTTTGATACGAGTGCACAACAGCGGATTGACTTTTTCACTGGAGTAAGTGTTATTATGGATCATAGACTCGTATTTTGGCCAGAACGACATTTTAAAGTTAAAACGTCTTAATGACGGATTTTTTTGTTTCTTGCAAACAACCAATTTTCATTTCACAATATGCTAACTGATGTACTGGAGTCATGTGGATTACTTTTGATTACTGTGATGTTTTCATCACCTGTTTGAACTCTCATTCTGACAGCACCCATTCACTGCAGAGGATCCAATGGTGAGAAAACGATGCAATGCTAAATTTCTCCTAACTAGTTCTGATGAAGAAACTAATGCATATACATCTTGGGATGTCCTTTTCATATTTGGTCCAACTCTCCTGTTAATGTAGATGCTAATGTTTTAAAAAGCAACCCAGATTATGCTTTTGTTGTTTTTACAGAGGAAATGTGATCAGTATTGGCCATCAGAGAACAGCGAGGTTTATGGGAACATAATGGTGACTCTGAAGAGTACTAAAGTTTATGCTTACTACACACTCCGCCATTTCATCATGCGCAACACCAAACTGAAAAAGGTTAGTTTGAGCCTTTGCAACAGTGTTTACAGAGCATTTTCAGAGAGTTTTAGGTGCTGCAATTTAACCTTTGGTTTGACTCTCCCAGGGTCAGAAGGGAAGGCATAATGAACGGCTGGTTGTCCAGTACCATTACACACAGTGGCCAGACATGGGCGTACCTGAGTACACACTTCCAGTCCTCAAATTCATCTCTCGCTCTTCAGCGGCTCGTACGCCAGGCACAGGCCCTGTTCTAGTTCACTGCAGGTAATGTCTGCTATGGAATTCAACTCCAACCACTAGCGTGTGAAACGTGTTGTTCTTTCCAACTGTGCAAGGTTTCCCATTCTTACATCATTTCAGCAGGATGGTTGGAAGTGTTAGACTCTGCTTTGTAGCAAAATGAGATGTTGTTTTTATCAAACCATCTCTTTCTCTGTGTCCCACAGTGCTGGAGTCGGCAGAACAGGCACATACATAGTCATAGACAACATGCTGCAGCAGATAAAAGACAAAGGCACTGTCAACGTCCTGGGATACCTCAAGCACATCAGAGCTCAGCGCAACTACTTAGTCCAGACTGAGGTTATTACCTGTTTGATTTATTACACTATATGTCCATATACTCAAAATGCACACTCAAATCACTCACTTTTGCTGTTTTTTGAAGATTCTGCTTACTACACACAACATCCTGTGCTATATATACTGTATACTCCAGACTATTTGTTCAATTTGTATGTGGAACTTTTGCCGTGTTCCAGGCAACCTGTAACCCGTATTTTTCCAACTTTCTACCCGTGAAAGTGTTCCAGAACGGTAGTCAAACCCGTGACTTCCCACCCTTTAACTCATACTAGATCGATGTACTCCTAGTTTCGAGATCTGACGTCACATAACTCGCAAAACAACAATGACAGCACCTACGGATAATATTACCTATGGATGCTGTGTTTATGCAAGTGGTACACGGTAAGAAATAGACTTTAGGACAATATAATGTTCCAATATATTTAATAATTTAGCTACAATTCCTTGCGCTCAGGCAGTTTGGCGTGACTTGCCTGGAACGCTACAAAGTCGTGAGTCGTAATTTGAAGTCGTGATTTACGGGCTCAAAAACCTGCCTGGAACGCAATTAAAAACTACATTTTGTCACATGACCTCATTATTTTGAGTGTTGCAAATAAGGATTATTTTTAAACTAAAACTATTCAATATAAATTGTTTTAATGAAAAAAAAAATAACGCTGAAATTATATATAAATATTAGATGAAAAACATTTACTGGAAACTAGAAATGCTGCTTTGGGCCATTGAAGATGAAACACAAATCAAAAACTGAAAATTAAAAAAAACGTAACCTAAATAAAAATAGATTACATCTAGTGATATTTATAAAAAAGATGAACTCTGGAAATATAAAAATAAAAGCTAATTTAAAATATTAATAAACTATAATAGTGCCAATAATGCTAAAATTAGTAATAATACTATTCATTCAGAATTTAAATCTAATTTATTTATCATTCTAATTATACTAAAAATAACACTAGTTCATATATAGCATCCAGTTAATAGTTATTTTGCATTGAAGATATAAAAATCACTGTTCATTCAAAATACTAATAAACTGCATTTTGTGTTTTTACTTTTGGTAATCCAGTCAAATGTAAGGTCAGTTCAAGTGCATTGCATTGCCGGAAACAGTATGCAGTGTTTTTTCTTTTTTTTGATTGTATACTGTGGTTTTTGGCTAATGTAGAAGAAGGTTATTTGGGTATGATAAGCATAAAGGACATTTACATGCTGTTTGCACTTCTACACACTGCATACTGAAAATAGTAGGAGTAGAATTGCAGTATTACATTCTTAACATATTCATATTTTGTTATTTACAAATATAATATAGTGAGATATCACATGCCTAATGCAACATGGTTTGTTTTAATGACTGTGTATGTGTGACCTACAGGAGCAGTTTATCTTTATCCATGATGCATTAATGGAAGCTGTTCTTAGTAAAGACACCGAGGTGCCTGTCTGGCAACTCCATAGTTATGTCAACAGCCTTCTCACCCCGAGCCCCACGGGACAAACACGCATGGACAAACAGTTTAAGGTCTGGACTTGATGACTGTGTTGTGGCTCTATGCAATTGTATTGAGATGTTAATTTTCTCAGTTAGACAACTAACTTGCTCCTCTATGTGGACGCTCTTGTAATTGTTCCTCCAGTTGTTGACGCAATGCAATTCTCACCTCACTGAGTGTTTCAGTGCCCAGAAAGACTGCAACAAAGAGAAGAACCGCACCTCCTCAGTCTTGCCAAGTGAGTCGCTAAACCTTCGAAACCCAAACATCAAAATCAACACTCGCTTTGTTGCCAATATGAATTTTGCTGTATTCTTAGTATAAAATGTAGCACAGTGTGGTAGCACCATTTTTTATTTTTTTTACAATAATAGTTAAAATGCTAAAAACGTTTTTTAATAGTATAAAAAAAGTTTACATCTTTTTTCTGTATCTAATTGTGTGCTTTACAGTATTTTTAGATCTACTTTTCATATGATATATATACATGTTTGTGTGTGTTTACATTTAATTGATTTAGTTTTTTATATTTCCATCTACCTTTTGTTTGTTTTTTGTTTTAGTTTAAGGTTTTAGAACTTATGTAATTTTATTAGCTTTTGTTATTAACTTTGTATTATTATTTTTCAAATTACCAACCATTTTAATGTAGTTTTCTTTTTCTTTTGAATCTTGAGTTTTGATTTTTGTTAGCAATAACAACACTGAAAATCCTAATAACCATTGCTATCAAATTATTTCCATGGGAAATGAACAGAAATATCCAAGGGAGTTGGCCATTTTTTAATTGCTGAGTATATAATGGACTTCTTCTGGAAGATTAGTTCAAAATAAACATACGAATGGTGATGAAGAATGGTAGACTCAATGAATGATACAATAGAAGGTCTGGTTTGCTGCGATGGGTATAGTGAGTTGTTTATCTCTGATATTTTTCCCCTCAGCGGAACGGGCTCGGGTGGCACTAGCTCCCCTCCCAGGAGTAAAAGGAACAGACTACATCAATGCCGCCTACATTATGGTACAGTATTAAGAACATTATGCATGTTTTGGATCACATTTAATAATGCATGAAACATTTGTGAAACTTGCGTACCAGCTCCTTTTCTGCTTGTCTCAACATAAGCTGTGATTTTCTTTTAGAATGAAATCAATGTTTATCCACTCACAGGGCTATTACAGGAGCAACGAGTTCATCATTACCCAGCATCCTCTGCCCCACACAACCACAGACTTCTGGAGGATGATCTGGGATCATAATGCTCAAGTTATAGTGATGTTGCCAGACAACCTTGGCCTTGTGAGTACAGCGTTGAAGAAATACTTATGGACATGAGTTTTTAAGTGGATTCATGCTGCCTCATATAACTTATGTTCTTTTTATACATATTCAGCAGGTTGTGTTTAATGCACTCTTGAACATTTCATACTAGCAGGTTATCATGGCACTTATCTTTAGAGTTCAACTTTAGAGTCTAACATTTATCATAAAATCATTTGAATTTGCTCGTAAATATAAATATTAAATGTAGAAAAATGCTCAACATTTATCAATTAGTTGAATCTGTTAGCGTTATGTTAGTGGATTTTGTATGATATAAGATATGATATTTGATACGTGCTATGCCCTGATCTTCTTTTTATAGACTGAGGATGAATTTGTATACTGGCCCAGCAGAGAGGAGCCAATGAACTGCATAGCCTTCACTGTCACCCTCATCAATACTGATAGACTCTGCTTATCTAATGAGGAACAACTCCTCATCCACGACTTCATCCTAGAAGCCACACAGGTACCTCAGTCACACAACACAAGCATCACTCTTAAAGGCAGGGTAGGTGCTTTAAAGCCTCTTCACATCCTGAAGTGAAGTGTTCTTAATGTATTATATGAATTTCTATCGTCTGTGGAAGAGGCAGGACCATAAAATGTTCATCCAATCATATCCCCCGGCCCGAGTGCTACAATAGGCTGTCTTACCTGTCAACATGTGTATTTGCATAACTCTGCACATTATGTTCGCACAAACATGACATGTCATCAGTGCATTCCATTTCGTTATAGCAGACTGAGACAGAATGGAAAGCATTATTATTGTAATATTATGCACTGTGTACTTTAATGTTTTCTCACCGGTGAATGAGACATGAGCGCGTTCATGTGTTTTGAAGGAGGCGTGGCTCTGGAGAGTGATTTGCAGGGAGGGTGGGATCTTATGCTTTCAAAACTCTCTTGCTGTTGATAGCCTCTCCCAAAATCACCTACCCTACCTTTAAATTGGAAATTAGCATTAAGGTAGTTTTTAATCAATTTTATGTGTTGAATTTAATAATTGATGGATAAGTATAATGTAAAAAGTAAAATAGTGGAATCTTTCTTATGAATTAATAAATACATTCTAATTTTTTTATTCTGTTTTATTTTATTTATTTTCTTTCTAATTAAAAAAATAGTTAAATTTATCGTTATATGAATAAATTACATTTTAAAACATTAAAATAGAAATGTTGTTTTGAATTTTAAGATTTCACAATATTACTGTTAGTACAGTATTTACTTTATGTATAGATAGAAAGAGAGAGAGAGAGATAGAAAAGTACTTGAACTCATGTTCTAAATTTGTGCCAACCACTGATCTATATATATAACTATAGATATATTATAGATCAGTGGTGCCAACCCATTTTACTTCCCATTTATCTGCACTTGCTGAATTGCAAAACTGTTCATCTTTGCTCTGCAGGATGACTATGTTCTAGAAGTCCGACATTTTCAATGTCCAAACTGGCCAGATCCTGATGCGTCCATCAGCAGCTCATTTGAGCTCATCAACATCATCAAACAAGAGGCTATGACAAGGGATGGTCCCACCATCGTGCATGATGAGTGAGTGCATAAACCACGAGTAGTAGTGTACGTAACCAAAGGGAGACTCATGGAGTGTGTGTTTCAGGTTCGGAGCCATCTCTGCCGGGATGTTCTGTGCTCTGACCACACTTTCCCAACAACTGGAGAATGAGAGTGCTGTGGATGTCTATCAAGTGGCCAAAATGATCAACCTCATGAGGCCTGGCGTCTTCACTGAAATTGTAAGTTCCTCCTAATAAAAGTCTGAATTCAATTTAAAATGATTTAAAAATGCTATTTTCCTTTTTTGCATCTATTTCCTTTCATTTTGTTGTTCCTTGCTACCTCTTTTAGGAGCACTATCACTATCTTTACAAGGCTATGCTCAGCCTTGTCAGCAGTAAAGACTTCAGACTTGGCGTCAACTACATGGACAAAATTGCTGGGATACTGGTAACAGATGAATCCAACCAGACTGAGAGCATGGAGTCCTTGGTGTGAAGTTTTCGAAAAATTAGATGGAACAAAGTGGTTCCTTGAACTTTCCATGAGGCCTTTTTACTCAGACTCTAGGTGAAATAAAAAAACAACAACAAAAGAACTTTTATATACTGATAAAAATAAATTCTTTTGATATTTATTTTTGCTGCTTTTTGTTATCCTGCTGAACGCCACAATCTGCTCTCCAAAGCTCACACACAGACACAGATACACACGCACACTCACACACACACACTGTCTACTTTGCACTACACTGTCAGTGTTACTACTTGATGCCTAGCTGATTATTGATAATTGTGTTGAAAACATTTCTGAGTATCACTTTATTGAAGTCTACAGACATGTGAGGGTGATCAGCGACAGCACATTAACACACACTTCAGCCTCATAGCCATGAAAGCTGTACACAGAAAAGCTCCAACTTAATGCTCAACATGATGCGACTTTTAACCGTCAAGCATTGTGACTTGTTAGATTAATATGTTCTTTTTTATTTATTAAGATATGTCATTTTATGTCTAACTTATATACATTATTTCAGTGTGGTATCATAACAGCAACTGTGAACATATATTGTTATCAGTAGCATTTCTATGGTTTTGTAATATATAAAGATATTGATCAAAAAAATTTCTTGTTTTCTTTATTTCAGTCATGGCTTCAATAGCCACTTTTAATATGTTTTTATAATATGCTTCTTCTTGGAAAATTACTTTTTCTTGGACTGGTGACTGCTCTGATTAAATCATTAATTAACATGTTAGCACTTTACTGGGAATTCATATACTGAAGTAAAAGAAATTCACTGAAAACTACTTGAAAAGTTAAAACAACATCTTAAATCTACTCAATGAAACTGATGATGTTCACCTGACAGATACACAGATTAGGATGACCATATTTTATTAAAAAAAGAGGATGGACAGTCACCCAGATGGATAATAGCTTTGAACGATCAAAGGATCAATATTTGGAAACCCATTTTTATTTTATTGTTGTTTGCCAATACAAATGTAAAGGTTTATGTGAGTTATTCCTACCATGCAGTACATTTTTTATATTTTGTGTGACAAATTGTCTTAATATATTGTTGAACTTACACAGTGAAGTCATATAAGCATTATTATATGATTTCCTTTATCACAATATCACTAATATTGAACGGGTTAACTTTTTTGGTATGAGCAGATGTTGCATGGTTTTTTTTAAGTACTATTTGTAAAAAAAAAAAAAAAACGTGTGTGTGGGGGGGTACTGGGGTATATTTTACATAATTATATTGCTAAAATGTAAAAGTCAAATTTAGACGAGCTATTTCAGGACTTTTACTTTGCTTTCCCCGTCACTGAACATCTCTGCGAGTTAGCCTATGCGAGTTAGTAACATGGGGAGGGAGAAGCACAACATGGGTGTCATATATAGATCAGTAGGTTATACTCATATCTGCCACTAGGAGCACTATAAACTGAGAGCAGTCCACTAGTACGTAGGGAACAGTGCTTCTTCTGTTTTCATCAGTTAAGTGTTCTGTTAAACAAATGATACTGACATCTTTGTTGCACTTAAATTGTTTATAAGCACAACTTTGTTTAATTAAATTTTATTGATCTCCAGCAAAGCAAACATCACTGCTCCCAACAATGTGTGTTTTCTTTCTCTCCACCCGTGCACATGTAAAAGTGAGCTCGCCCACAAGTGACGTATTTCCTTCATGACTTAGGTAATGCCATCTTGAAACGAAAATAGTGTCGCATGAGTAGTGTGAAACGGAATATTATTGTCTTAATATATACAGAGATAGCATTATTTTGCTTTATTCAGATAAGAGCAGAAAACTTACATTGTTTTCCGTGAGAGTTGTGTTCACTGGCTGGTTCATTCCCTGCAGTCACATTTTCTGAGCGAGGAGCGCTGTTGTTGGTGGCGCTAACAAAGGAAAATCTGGATCCGAGCAGTTGTTCATTGGTAATGTTATATTAATTTTGTTTCACTACAACACATACATTGATATGTATCTACATAGCATATCGAACTATTGGTGGTCTGTTGTGGCCGTGTTTTACTGTTGCTAAGCAATAAGGATTCTCCAGTTCGCACGCGCTAAGTACTGAAGTAGCGCTCACGGCCGTGTGGAAGGGATTTGATTCATTTCAGCGAGTCTTTTGAATCGGTTCACTAAATATTCGTTCAGTGACACATTTTGATATTTTCATCGTGGTAAGTCAATTAATTATTTGTTCAACGAAACTGAAATACATTACGATGATGATGACTATTATTATGCATTAAATGCGTTTTACTTATTTGCATCTACCAAATATTTAAGCATAATAAACAGAAAACAACGCACACCTGTTATTTAGCCTGAATCGTGAATTTCATTAATGTATTCAGTCCACGAGCGAGATGTCTCATTCAGTGCCGTTTTGACTCCTAGTCATAGACACAGACTCGTCTAGTAAAGGGGGCGTGGTCGTTCGACATGTCCAACCAATGATACAGCTCCTTCACAGCCTGCATTCGATTGCTATTGGTTCGCTATAGCCAAAACAGTCAGATTTATTAAAGTGACTGAAGATTCGTACAAAAACATTGTTTCACAAAGGAAACGCCACTAATTATACCATTTACTCACCAACAGCTCGATTTAGGAGAGATGGCCGAGATGTACATTCGTGTCGCGGAGGAGGAGAACGAGGAGCCGATGGAGATCCCTTCAGAGGACGACGGCACTGTGCTGCTGTCCACGGTGGCCGCTCAGTTTCCAGGAGCTTGTGGCCTGCGTTACCGGAGCCCTGTGTCCCAGTGCATGAGAGGAGTTCGACTGGTGGAAGGAGTCCTGCACGCCCCCGAGAATGGCTGGGGAAACCTGGTCTATGTGGTCAATTATCCTAAAGGTAGGTCATGATCATCACAAATAAGCCACTGACTCAATTTAGAATCTAAATATGAAAAATATTCATAATGATTAGCTCATTTTATAATAAGTTACATTCATTAACCCTAACTTCTCCCACTAGAAACATGGGTCAAGAATAGGGTGTTTTTGTGTGCATTTTAGGGTTAATTTTTACTTGAACATTGAGGTTATATTTCATCATAACCAAAGTTGAGCAGCACAGTTGGGTGATGGAAACTTATTTTCTTGAGTATTTCTATCTTTAGCTGTAAAAAAATCCAGTTCATATTTAATGGGGTTGTTTTTGTTGCATGAAGGGTGATTGACGTTCTGTGAATGTGTGAACATTGTAACAAGTGAACTTTTCTTTTCTAGAAACGGTTCTGCCGGATAATAAGAGGAAGATGGATGAGATTGATGCTTCATCTGCAACAAAGATCAAGAGAGGAGATCAGAAGACTTCAGATCTGATTGTGCTGGGTCTGCCATGGAAAACTACAGAACAAGACTTAAAAGACTATTTCAGTACATTTGGGGATGTCATCATGGTGCAGGTAAGACGTACTGAAAAATATAATTATCCAGCTGTGCTTGTCATATTTTGGTGAAAACAATCCATGATTTCTGTCATCTTTGGCTAATGATTCTAACTTTTTATGTGGCTCAGCTGTCAGTCATGAAGTCAGAGTAGATCTGGTATAAACGCAGCTCTTGACTTGATTCTGTTGCATTAGGTCAAGCGGGATGTGAAGACGGGAAATTCGAAAGGATTTGGGTTCGTGAGGTTTGCAGAGTGGGAGACTCAGGGTAAGGTGATGTCACAGCGGCACATGATTGACGGCAGGTGGTGTGACTGCAAACTTCCCAACTCGAAGGTTCGTGTTTTTGTTTGTTTTTCATACTACAGTTGAAATGTTTGGAATTGGTACAATTTTCAATGTTTTTGAAGTAAGTTTCGTATGCATTTATTTGATAAAAATACAGTAAAACAGTAATTTTGTGAAATTATTACAATATAAAATGTTTTCATTTTAATGCATTTTAAAAGGTATTATATGCCTGCGATGGCAAAGCTGAGGACTTTTTTTTCAGGATTGTTAGATACTTAGATGTTCAAAAGAACAGCATTTATTTTAATTAGAAATCACTGGTAATAGGCTGTAACTTGTGAAAGGCTACGTTCACACTGCAGGCAAATGTGGACCAAGTTCGATTTTCTTTTTGCTTACATATAATAAATGTCAAATGTCTCAGATCAGTTTTTCTTGGGACCGTGTGAACAGCACAAACCACATGGAATCTGATCTTTTCAATTCCGATTTGTGCCTCTTCCATATGTAGTACTAAATCCGATACAGGTCAGATGTTTTGCAATGCGACTGCAGTGTATATAAACTCTATATGCAAGCAAAACATAAGGGGTTAATATCATACAAGTTGTCCTCAGTGTTTACGTCAATATGACAAAGTGTTGCCAAGTCCACAGTTTTCATGCTTCATTTTTATCTTTGCAGCAGGTTGTTTTTCAACTACATGGGTTAAAGCAACCCCACTAACACAATATATAACCCTTAGAGCGTGATTGGGCTAGTTTTGAGAAGCGATTGGGCGGATTTTGATGTGAAAACCTAGCAACCCTGTTTCTATCGTTCTTTTGCAAATGCGGGTTAGTTCAGAACCATGATCTGTTCACACTGGAAATCTGATATTGGCCATATTTAAAACAACAATGTGAACAGCTATACGTTGTCAAAGTCTTACTCTCAAAAAAGAAATGCACTGACCCCAGACTTTTGAGGATGTATGTTAGTATGAGGCATTACTTTTTGGGGTGCTAAACAGAACTATCTTTTTGAAATTTCAACAGCAAGGTCCAGATGAGCCAATGAGGAGCAGGAAAGTGTTCGTGGGCCGTTGCACAGAGGACATAACCGCTGATGAGCTCCGTCAGTTCTTCATGCAGTATGGGGAGGTCACAGATGTTTTCATTCCTAAACCCTTCAGAGCATTCGCTTTCGTCACCTTTGCAGATGACCAGGTAAGCTGTTGTTGTTTTTACAATAAACCTAAAGGTATAGAGAAAACAAAATAAAGCAACTATGACAAATTGTCAGTTCATTTCTATTCTGGATGGAGAAATCAGCTGTTCATGCGTCATAATTAAGATTTTCCATCTTCCCTCCAGGTTGCCGCCTCTCTTTGCGGAGAAGATCTGATCATCAAGGGCGTCAGCGTGCATATCTCCAATGCTGAGCCAAAACACAACAACCCTAGGCAGATGATGGAGCGGGCTGGGCGCTTTGGGAATGGGTTTGGAGGTCAGGGTTTCGGAGGCAACCGAAGCAGCATGGGGGGTAGCTCCAACAGCATGGGAAATTTAAGCAATTTCAACCTCAATCCAGCCATGATGGCTGCCGCCCAGGCTGCTCTGCAGAGCAGCTGGGGTATGATGGGAATGTTAGCACAGCAGGGTCAGCCAGCAACAGCTGGCACAAGCACAAGCGGCGCAAGTTCCACTCGGGACCAGCCCCAAACATACAGCTCGGGCAACAGCAACTACGGCAGCAGCTCGGCCGCTCTCGGCTGGGGCTCCGGCTCTAACTCTAGTGGTAGTGGGTTTAACTCCAGCTTTGGCTCTAGTATGGATTCAAAGTCGTCAGGGTGGGGTATGTAAACAGATTTGAGTTTGAAGTGTCAGTATTTCTAGCGTGTTTGGTAAGTATTTTCCAAGAGACTTATCTCGTCACGTTTTTGGGAGTGGGGATGGGTAAAAAGGGAGTCTGGGGACAACAACAACAAAAAATAGAATGTTTTGTACACTAAATGGGATTTGATTTGTTTTGGAGTGAGAAGTTAACCAGGGTGCTACGTTTATATGTACCATCTTTGATGTTATGTTTATCCCCCATGTTTTACTGTCTTGGTCGATGCAAACGTAGCATTTCAACTGGATTCTTAAAATGCATGTTTTTCAATCTGTGTATATCTGAAAACATGAGAATTGCTTCATTAAGTACATTTATCATTACGTAGGACAAAAACAAACAAACTTGCATTGGAAAGAATCTGGTTGAAACCTGAACATATTATAAGTTCAGCTTTATTTCAATCCAGTTTTATGGAAACCCTTTAAAACAAGCCTTCATCAAAATCTCTTCTGCAGTTGACATCTGTGGGGTTTGCCTGGGAAGAGCGCCCTCTATGGCAGCACAGTGTGGCTGAGGTCATTATGCCATCTTCCTCCCCATGTCTGTATGCTCTCATCGCACGGCTCGATGACACGGTGGGTGTCTCTCTTTTTAATCCACATTTTAAGAAAAGTGCGCAGAAAATGACATTTTTAAAAACAACCCTTGAGTGCGATTGGTGATGGCGAAGAGTGAGAAGGCTGCGAGTGAGCGAAGAAAGTGTGGAGCGCACGAACGAAAAGACTTGCGAGTGCAATGAACGAGCCGAAATGTGACTGCAGTGGGTGGGTTTGGTGAGCGTGTGAATGAGAGCTGCTGATACTTCCCAGCTTTCCCCTTAAATGAGCCCAAATTGATGGACATCTAGTACTTGTACTTCATTGGTGTTTTTTTTTTTTTTTGGTTTTTTTTTTTTTGGTCTCCCTAGATCCCCCTTTGCTTTTCTCCTTTAGTATACTGACTGTGTGCTTATATAGGAATGTTGTGATGATGATGATGATGATGCATACTTTGTCTTGCTTCTTATAATCCAATGTGAATGCTGTATGGTGTGTGTGCTTTATTTCCTTGTAACTTGACCTATAAGTGTGAACTGATGTGGATGACATCTTCAGTGGACACTGAGGAGGGAAAACATGAGTGATGGTGTAAGTGCGACCTGTATGTTTTGAGTGCTGTGGATGTCTGTGGAGTTTCCCTCTAGATAACGTTGCTCAGTGTTTTCAAAGGCATTTTATATGACTTGTCAAATGAAGGGAGTGCTTCAATAAAACTGATTTGAATAGATTGCCATTTTCTCATACTGGTTTGTCACGTGATGTTTGAGAGTAAATGCCCCACAACTAATTGAATTCACACGTTTAGGGGCCTGGAATATGGCTGGCCACAACTGAACCCCAGGCGGGAAGTCCGTTTGGGCATGGAGGAAGATGGAGGATGCTGTGGTTCTGCATCTCTGGTAACGGCCATGGACACGGTAGACTCTAGCTGAATTTGATTGATGTATCAGAAAGAGCACTTTTCTCAGAACCATTTAAGCCTAATACATGTTGATCTGTATTTTCTGCCGAAAACCTCCTGAGCTGAGATGATATTAGGCTCGATCTGGGTTTGAGAAAAAGCAGTGCACTGTATTAAAATGCAGGCCAGGTCCATATTTCTAGTTTCTAAAATGTGAGTTAAAATATTTTATACAGTCTTTATTGTTTCATGGAGCTTCATATTACCATGAAGAGATGCTCACAGGATTCTTTACAATAAAAAAAAAATGAGCTCATGTTTGAGTAAAAAAAAATAAGATTGGTGTTTCATATTGAATGATTTATGTAAATTTGCATAGCTTTTTTATTACTACATAAAATAAAAGACTACAAAAAACTTTGTACATCTCAGAATGTGAACAATGAGGATTTGTTCATTTTATTTTGTGTAGTCTTCAAGCACATACTCCTCGGCTTCCTCTTGGCAGCTTTCCTCTTCCTTCAGTTCTTGGTTGATCAAAGCCAGTTTATGGCTTTTCAGAATGTACTGTGAAGGTATAGCAAAGGTACAAAGTTGTTGTTTTTCACTCATTTGATGGAACCGTAAAATCTAAATGCGCTTAAATTACAACATTTCCATGTAACTTACAAATATTGTATTACATGTGATGTAATTACATGAGAATGTAAAAATCCTATTAACAAATTGTTAAAATATTTAACAATTTTTCATTAATAGTTACATTGATTTCACCACTTATGCACTTATGCATATATTAACTTAAATATTGACATTTCATGGTTAATCGATGTATTATTATTTTTACATATCAGAATGAATTTATAAGGTTTTTATGAAAAAGTTTTATTTTCTTTATGACAAGACTTGTGAACAAAATTACCTTGAGGTAATAGTGTTAAAATACCAACAAAAAATCCTCTGTAACTCCGGTCTTTCGGCATTTATGCAGAGAGACCACTTTTGAGGGTGAAGTTTACCTCGTTAACGCTTCCAAGTAAAATATATCTAGAGGGAAGACCCAGGAGGAGCGTGAATAAATATCGTTTAATCTCGTCAAATATGAATGACAGAATCGAGCCTTCTCGCACTGTCTGAACAGTCTGTAATAGCTGCTTTTGTCTGTTTAGTGATTTGTTTTTCGCAGTCTGCGGCGATATGTTGACATGCTTTAAGCCTCTAAAAGCACAGAAAGCTGGCAATGTGACAGAGAGAAACCCCCGAACAGTTTTTTATAATGACAAAATGTAGCGAAGTATATCATAGACATGACGCTTCAGCTTGTCATTGAGTTTTAGTGGTTTAACCCGTTTTTGTGATCCGTCCTCATCCATTCTCAGTAGATAAGCACGCTAAAGCTCAACTATATGCTTTTAGGAATTACGCATAAACTGTAAAATGCAATAATTTACCATAACGCGAATTGTTTTTTTCACGTTGTAGTGCCGACATCAGTGTTCATTCTCGCCCTAGCAGCGCCTCCTGCTGATGCGGAGCGAATGTCGGTCAAGAAAGAATATAGAAAGACAATTTTCTTTTATGGATAGTTCTTTAATATATGATAATGTCCCATGGTAAAGTTACAATTTATTATTTCTGTTTGTTGCTTCCCTAAAAATAAAGCATCCCATACTGCTGAAACCATTAATGTGTTGGGGTTGGTTGACACAATTGCGCAACATTTAGTAATAAATTAACAAAATGTAGGAAAACTGTGCCAACTAGTCTCATTCTCCCTTACTTAAATATTTGTTTAGATCAATAAGAAAAAAAAGTCTCATGCATTACAAGACAAAAATAAATCAATAATTAATTGCAGTACAGGCTAGGACGTATAACCGATTCATCAAATAAGAAATACTTTTGGAGACACTCTTGAATGTAGGCTTGCTGTATTTTCTCGGTTGTTTAATATGCTTCCCCTCTTTTTGTAATGCTATGCTCACTTGTTTGAGAATTGAATAATGCTGAAACCATCTGTATCTTATTTTTCTTCAATAAACTTGAAAGGATTTCAGTTTAACGCAATGGTTCAAACAGTTATTTTGTAGGTTTGCTTGCAGATCTGGTCTTATATATATATATATATATATTATCTGAAAATTACATGTATATTGTTGTTGTTAAAATGTAAGATTTTAATTTAAATGTACATTTTTTGTTAAATTTTAATTTTGGCTCACACGGTAAGGAGTGTTTCCCTCCATCCAGTGTGTCTATTCCTCTGTTCTTCTTTTCTCCTTTCTGCACATGCACAAGTCATTGTCCCAGTTGACTGTTGTCTGTAGATTTTTTTTTTTTTGTTAATCTTAATTATATGTGTGTGTGTGTGTGTGTGTGTGTGTGTGTTTGTGTGTGTGTGTGTGTGTGTGTGTGTAAAATACCTAATATATAAAATATGAAAACCCTGAGAAATGCAATGAATGACACATTCACCAAGAGCCACCATCTAACCACTGTAGTTTGCAGGCATACTTAATCCTGTTGATCCTGAAGTGTTTCTGAAGCTTCTGAGCCTAAAGTTGGAATTTAAGGGTTATGTGTGGAAATGAGAGAACAAGATGTGGTGTGTCTTATTTCACAGGTCTGTGTGTGGTAATAGTGATCCTAGGAGTGATTCCTAGGACACAATAGTTTTCTAATAAGAGATCAGAAGGCTACAGAGAACGGTTCGGACTGCTGAAAGGAGTATGCTCCCCTGCCCACCCTCCAAGAACTGTATACATCCAGAGTGACGGAAAGGGCTCAGAAAAACACTCTGGATCCCTCACATCCCAGCTCCTTTTGGAACATTTGCCATCTGGTTGGCATTACAGAGAACCGAATACCAGGACAGCCAGGCACAAGAACAGTTTCTTCCCCCAGGCAATCTACCTCATGAACTGTTAATGTTCTCCCATTGTGCAATAACCTTTTAATCATCACCCTAAATCCTAGTTCATCCCTACAACTATTTTTGAAAATTATTTCCTATTCTATCTATAGCACCTGTACATACAAATTATTATTATTATTATTTATGGTTTATATTTATGCATGTGTATTTTATTCACATCTTATTTGTATTATCTGTGTGTTGTTGTCTCTGTGTATTGGAAACTTGTGACACTAAAACATATTCCTTAAGAGCAAACATACTTGGCTATAAAGCTCTTTGACTTCTGGTTTCTCTTACAGGCTTGTTCAGTGGGATTGTTCTCTGAGGTGGCTTTTACACACGTGTTGTGTATGTGTTCTGTGGGGACTGGGGAATTTAAAGAGAACGATGTTATTCGAAAGACACATGTTGCTTTGGCAGTGGACTGAACTGGTTGAACCGTCTGACAGGAATTTAGCAATGTCAGATATGCCCAGTAGGTTTGAGGTCCTCTCCTTATCTTTCATTAACAACATGGCAATGGCTTAAAAGAACGTCTGTTGTATGTTTTTTTCCTATCTTTTTCTATTTTCTAAAAAGACAAGACATATTGTTTTCTTTCGAAATGCTGTCAAAATGATAATTACTTTAACTCTCAAACAGGCAGGAAACTTTTCTTGACCCTCTCCTCTGAGGTGCTTCAGAAATTGAGGCTTCATTGAGGTGGATTAGTTCTCTTACGGTTCATCATTTACCCGGTGTGAATGTGGGCAGTGAAGGATCACAATAAATATAAGTCACCATAAAATGTAGTCTTCTGTGATGAAATGACTAAAATCAAAATGACCAAAATAAATTATTTTCTGAAAAAAGGGTTTTTAATTACAGTACAATAATATGTTAGTGAAAAAGTAATTAAAATATCTAAATCTATACTGAGACTAACCACTAGAGGGTGTAATTTGGTATTACCCAACCGATGATCTTGCTTCTCCTCCAGAGCTACAAACCTGCTGTTCCGACTGGCCCTGACACCTTTCTTGTAAGTCCTGTAATTCTTCTATGAATTTTCTTCCCTCAGGCTTACATCATTATGTGAATACTTAAAATGTTTCAGTAATATGCATAAATAATTACCTCTCATTATAGGTTAGCTGTACATCTTGCTAATGAAAGTGTATTTTACTATATATAGAATCATCTGAACCGATAGAAACAGCACAATGCTTCACCACTTCTTAGTTCATGCAGCTTTTCAGACCAGCAGATGGCTTCCAAGAGATCAAAGGTTAAAATTGTAAGGTGTGTGTGTGTGTGTGTGCTTGTGCATACATATATAACATAAAAATGTTAAAAATGTTTCTCTTTGGCAGTCAGATAGTTCTTTTCATCTTTGCGGTGCTTTTCCTGGCACCACAGTTTTATGTTTTGTCAAGGTAAGTGACTTATAATGTTACGGAAAAAAAAAGAGAGGAAAAAAAAGCTAATCTCTTTGTAAAGCATAACATAAATACATTCATATGCATATACGTGTTATCATTTGATGTGATATGCCTGATATTTAATCAGTAATGTTTCCACAGGCCAAAATCTTCTCGCTATTGTGAAAAGCCACTATTGAACAATCTTATAGCCTTCATTGTGTTCTCTTTTATAGCAACAGGTAATCTGATTTTGATATATAGATTTTTTTATTTTATTTTGCATGTTTTTCTGCTTTCTAATTTAAAATGCTAATTATCAACCCTTCTTACCCATTTGAAGGTTTGGCTGTAGCACTTACACTCACTGACCCAGTTCCCAAGAGCATCAGGGTAGCTTTTCACTCATTTGGGCTGTTTGCATTTATACAGGGACTTTGTACAGTCATTTTTACCCTGTCGGCTCCTCAGTGTGTAAGTGTGAAATATGGTATTGTGATTTTATGTGGAAAAAAAAAATGGTTATATATATACAATTTTTCATAGGAGAAGACCACCACTGAATTGTACATCTTTTCTTTGGTTGTCTCTTGGGCCTGCATACTTTCAACGGGTAAGATGATAAGGCTTGTTTTTTGGTCAGTTCCATACCAGAGTATTAAGTGTAGTAGAATATATATAAGAAAAAATAACCATTGTTTCTCTATCCAGCTTTCTTTCTGGTCAGAGGAGGTCTTTGCCTTGTTCACAGACTATTTCCTCATTGGTTCCGAGATATGTGCCTCTGGGATTGAAATTGAGCCACTGCTGCAGTGACACTCGATACAGGTGTATCTATTATTTACATGGTTTCAGTGGCTTTCAGACAATTGTGAGGCACAGGTTAAGATAGATTCAACTTAATGATACACATTTTCAATAATACTAGCATACAAGAGATGAGAAAGATACAAAGAATGCTATATATATAGAATCAGATTATAGAATAGAAGAAGAATCAGATTAAAAAAAACAAAAAAAAAAAAAAAAACATTGTGTTTATAGTCCACACGTCTGGGTTCTATTTGGAATTTTCTGAATCAAGGACATTTTAAAAGAGAAAAAAAATAGAATACAGATTATTTCAATAATATACTTTATTGCTGTGTTTTAAAACCACTGCAAAATGTGAAATGATGTAATACAGCTGAATATGGTAACAAAATTTCTTTAAAACATGGAATGGAAAAGCAAGGCACTTCATCGATTCAAATATGTTAGTACAGTCAACAAGACACAAACTTCACTGAAATACACAATATGATCTGTATGATGTTAAACATTTTGGTATATATAGCCACCTTAGGAACATAGGAATCTACTTATAATTGTGTAAATACACATAAGGGCTTCAATGTGTGTGCATGTATTTTAATGTTTTATTAAAATTTTCACATTAGACGATTAGATCCCTTTGGAATGTAATGTTGTTCTGCTTCACTATAAAATGTTAAATCAGTGGTTATAAATCAGACAATGCTGTCCAGCTTTCTATAAACAACTCCTGCCTTGTTTCATTAAGCATGCAATGCTGACTAACATGCCCTTCTTAGAAAAAAAAAAAAACAAAACACTGTTTAAAAAGGCTTTACTAAGGTATTCACGTTTAGATATAAAACCATTGTAAGGTGTTGTGCCTTTTCAACTGCTCTACACATAATGAACCTTTGTTTTCTGAGGTATGAAAACAGTCTTTGACACTAATACATTGTCAACAATGTAGTATTGGAATGGTTTTATCAACTAAGGCCAACAATAGAAACTGAAATCTGTCTGAATTTGAAACAGTACATGAATATTTGTTCCGTCCTAAAAACACTGGATATGATACTGTCTGATGAGTAATTGTAGCTATGTAAAAAAAATAAAAAGGTCAAATTACAGAACATTCAGATACACTTTTTATCTGATTTTATCTGCTTGGTCACAAAAAAAGTGCTCAATAAAGAATTAAATTGTTCATACATATCTTCATAACTGCTTTCTAAACTGTTGGATCTTGTAAAATAATGATTCCAGCAATATTATAAGATTGATTACTTGGAAAAAAGTTATTGTAAGCTGAGAGAGTTCCTGAGATTTTAAGTCATTTATAATGCAATCATTCCATAACACAATCAAATTGCTAAGTCCTTATCACAGCATTAAATTAACTAAATTAACACATCACACCTCAATTGGTGTGAACATTAAACTTCAATTTATACTCCTCAATCATTCCCAATACAGCATTCGATTTTAGCTACAGTATAAGCCCTGGTGGGTGGCTTCACTGACGGATTTGTACTGGTCTTTAGGCCATTTATCCCAGCAATGCATCATAGTCAATGTACCATATAAGAGTACCGCTCTTCGGCTGTACTTTGGTGATGGGATACTTGGATGATTCACCCTTAATTCGGCTAAGTTGACTGATAAGTTCATGCTTGCTCTTGCCCATAATTAAAACACCTACCCTTCGAGCCTTATTGATGGCTGTGAATGTAAGACTCATTCTCTGGTGAGGTTTAATGGGGCTTTCTGTCAGAATTACCAAATGTTCCTCGTCGTTTTCCAAACTGGTGTCCTGGAATAGTGAGGCAGTGTGGCCATCCTGGCCTACGCCAAGCAGGATGTAGTGAAAGCTGGAGCCATTGACATGTTTCTTGATTTCCTTCTCGTATAATGCTGGACCACCGTCCTCTTCCACACATAACCGTTGGGTCAGATGCACAGGCATGGGGTGGATGTTGAAGTAGGGTATGCGGATATGCTGAAGCAGGAGATCGTGAATAGACCGGAAGTTGGAGCCTGATTCTGTATGTGGCACACAGCGCTCGTCCACTTGCCATATGTGAGTGTTGCGCCACGGAAAGGTGTAGAGGTTCACGGCCAGTGCATGGAGCAGTGCCACCGGGCTGGAGCCACCAGACAATGCCAGGTGAAACTGACCTTCTTCACGAATGGCCTCCTCAGCAGCCAAGAGAAGATCAGAAGCCAAGCGATCCACCAGTTCCTGTGCCCAGGCAGATATCATTTCAGAGCTACGGTACTTCCCTTGCATCACTTGGAAGTTGTCCTCGGCACCACGGTTGATGACGTTGACCACAGCTTCATGGCTAAAGGCGACCTGATGGCCCTGCAGCTGAAAGTTCAGTAGGTTACCATTGGCTGTGCCACCTGGATACACCCGTGGAAAGACCCGACTCAGGCCTTCAAGGAGGGGAGTCCAAAACTCCCAGGAAGCAAGGAGTCCTTCGGCACTAATAAAGCTATCCTTGCGTCCAAAGAAGACGTGTGAGATCAGCTCACAATAAGCCTCTCTGGGTGTGACCGGTGACTGAATGTAATAGTCACTGAGTGGTAAACCCAGCACATTCACGTCTTTGTATTCGGTGACCTCTTTCCAGTCACCGCTGCTCACCAGTTCGGGCTTGAACAGGTTCTTGCTCAAAAGAATCGCAGGGTACTGAAGGGTACCATGACCCATATAAAATATGATCTGTTTGGATTTGCACTGAACATTGTTGGGATCCTGGACACAAAATACATTGCTTTTGAAAAGTACACGTGCATAAGAAACCCGTTCATCGAGTGCCTTGCCTGAGGTCATAAATATGGGGATACCCTCGTATTGTGCATTGTCGACATGAACGACCACACCTGTAAAAACAATTATAGTCAACGTCAGCATGGCTAGAGTGATTTTCCACAGTCACAACTACTATGAATCAATGATTATGTTTACATGCACTTAGGAAAACCGTTTATACCAGGATTTTCACAGAAAGCAGCATTCTGAAAGATTATGTAAATGTGAACACCATTTTTCTTTAACTTTTAAATGGGTTTATAGATTCAATTGGTCAAGTAAATGCTTAAAAGGCATCCTAACAGGTTTTTGAGTGCATAGGTAAATATGAATGCCATCTTTGCACCTTAAACAGCTTTCCCACTATAAGTGTTTTTCTTGTGTGCATGTAAGCATAGTGAATGATGTAGCTACAAAGCTCTTCCACTCACCAGCAAATGTGGGGGTCAAGCTGAAGTAGTCCTTTGTTTTATTTAGCTCTTCCTGAACCTCTCCATTGTAAGCTTGGTACTGACCTACTACAGCATTTCTGTGATCTACTTGTTGAAGGGAAGCCAAGAAATGAAGCTTGTTTTGTAGTATCTCCTTGCTGTTGGATAGGTTTGCAGGAAGGTTCATCAACATAAGGGTCATGACCTCTGTGAGGTGGTTCTGGATCACGTCCCTGATGACGCCATATTGATCATAGAACTGAATCCGCCCTGAAAACGAATGATATATAATAAGTGCTATAGTAATCACTGAAAAGATAAATGGAGAAAGGAACTTTTTGATAACTTTGTGAACTTGCAATTATAATCAACTAAAAAAAAAAAACAGTACCTTTGGCATCCAGGGTTTCCTTCAACACAATTTCTATTCTTTCAATATGGTGCTTGTTCCAGATAGGGTCCAGAAGTTTCTTATTCTCTTTCCTAAATGGCAGAATTTTAGAGACAACCTTTGGGATGGAAAAAAAGAGACAACTTTTGGGATTTTTTTAAAGCACATGCAGATCCAGTTATTAATGTGAAAGAACACTACCATTCAAGAGTTTGGGGTTAGTAAGATTTCTTTAAAATAAATCAATATTTAAATCATAAAGGGTAAACAATGATATGTTACAAAATATTTTTCTTTCAAGTAAATTATGTTCTTTTACACTCTACATTCATCAAAAAAGTTTCACTATATTAAAGGGGGGGTGAAATGCTATTTCATGCATACAGAGTTTTTTTACACTGTTAAAGAGTTGGATTCCCATGCTAAACATGGACAAAGATTCAAAAATTAAGTTGTATGTTTTGGGGAACAAAAATACTCCTTCCGGTTTGTCACAAGTTTCGGAAAGTTTTTTTCGAGTATGGCTCTGTGTGACATTAGATGGAGCGGAATTTCCTTATATGGGTCCTAAGGCACTTCTGCCGGAAGAGCGTGCGCTCCCGTATAGCAGAGCACTGAGAGGCTGAGCACAGACATTCATTCACTGATCAGAGCGAGAGCGTCGCGAAAAGTCACCAAAGAAGTGTGTTTTTGGTTGCCAGGGCAAGACAACCCTGCACAGATTACCAAAAAAAAAACAGCATTAAGGGACCAGTGGATGGAGTTTATTTTTACAGAGCATCAATGGAGTTGAGTGTTAGTGTTTTTGTTTGTTCCCTGCATTTCGAAGATGCTTGTTTTACAAACAAGGCCAAGTTTGACGACAGATATGCGTATCATTTATTTCTTAAGGATGATGCAATCCCAGCAAAAAAGGGTCACGATCGTGTGTTGGAACCGCAGGCGGTGAGTAAAACTGCTTAAAATATCTCTGCCTCCTTGTTAGTGCGTCCGCCTCCCATGCCGGAGACCCGGGTTCGAGCCCCGCTCGGAGCGAGTCGTTGCTGCTGCTGCTGCTCTCGTTCAGATTCAGCCTCGGGATCTGATTCTGGATCATAAATAAACAGCTGAATCTGACTGTTAGCCATGGTTTGTTTTGGATGATGGTTTTTTTTCCTCACGGTAATGTCACAACTTACAAACGCTCTCAACGCAAAAGCCTACTGGCGCTCGTGATTCTTTAGCTCCGCCCACACGTCACGCCTCCAGCCGGTCGTGTTTTTCCGGGAAAAATCGGTACAGACTATCTTTCTCTTATGAATATAATAAAACTAAAGACTTTTTGGAGTTATGAAGGATGCAGTACTACTCTATAGGTACTCAAGATTAACAGGATATTGAGTGAAAACGAGCATTTCACCCCCCCTTTAATGTTTTTATTATTTTTTTTACTGTATTTTGATTGAATAATTTGAGCTTTGGTGAGCACTTCTTTCAAAAAAAAACATAAAATCTTGTTGACACTGAACTCTGGAACAAAAGTTTATGTTAATAAAATAACATTGTACCTGCTTCCCTAAATAGTGGTCAATCCTGTACATCTCCTCTTCTTTCAGTTGGCCTGACAATTTTTTGTCAAGGGCCTGAGCACTATAAAAGTCATGACCAAATGGCTTCTCCAGGACCACCCTGAGCCATGCATCAGATGGGGGACGGCAGGTGTTGTTGATCTTCTCTGCAATGTCTGCATATGCGAAAGCTGGAACAGACAGGTAGAAAAGCCTCCCTGCTTCGACCATACCCTCCTGTCCTAGCTGCTGTTTGATCTGCTGATTGAGTTTCTCGTAGTCCTCAGTAGTCTTCAGCTGGTGATACTTGGACAGATGCAGGAACTGGTCTTTGACCAAAGCACAACGCTCCACAGAGAGCTCCGGAGGGCAAGCCAGCTCCTTCAAGATCCCAAACAGCAGCGGCGTCCCCTTCTCGGGTGGTGTAAGGGCCCCACCGTAAAATGAGAAGGTGTGTCCTTTGCCTACCTGGTCAGCATAGAGCTGGAAAAAGCCTTGCCACAGGTACTTCCTGGCCAAGTCACCTGTTCCACCCACAACTACCACAGTCACATGACCAAGACTCTTCGTAGCCTCATGATTATCTGTGTAGCCCCTCTGCCAGCATATGCTGGCCATTAGCAGCAGCTCCCATCTCATCCACAGCATTGTAATATCAAATGCCCTCCCTTTAAAAAAAAAAGGGAATTATAATGTTTGAAAAATCTATTGATTCAAATTCTGAAAAGATTTCACACACACACACACACACACACACAAAACTGACTGGAATGCATTCAGAAGCTGGTTTATAAAGTTGCTCACTGGCTTATTGATGGCTTTATTCCCCATCTATAACTCAGTATAAAGTGAACACTGTGGCGAGTGGGGCGGGGCCGAGAGGCGTGGGAACGAGGAGTGAGGCCAGGTGTAGTGATTGGAGATGAGCTACACCTGAGCCCCACCGCTAGTATCGAGTCCCACGTAGGAGATGGAAGGATATAAAACTGGAGCGACGACCGTGAAGGACGAGAGAGGACCAGGCCTGGGATATTACTTTATGTTTTGGCTTTTATTTGTGCGCACCAGTCGTCCGTGAGGGGCTGGTGCGCCGTTTTGTATTTATTTATGAATTATTAAAATGCTTTTTGATTGTGCGCCGGTTCCCGCCTCCTTCTTCCCGATGAATATGGAGATTTGTTTGTTACAGTGGTGCCGAAGCCCGGGAGAAGGAGGGACGCGCTGCTGAAGATCCCTCGCCGCTGTGGTGAATCCGCGGTGCCCTCGAGCTGGCGAGGTGTGTGCCGCCATGGACGCTCGAGGCGGTGGGCTGGAGCGAGTTGCCGGGGACGGGCGAGCTCGCTGCCGACCACCCACGACAAGGAGGGGCGGCTGCCGTCCGTGAGGGAGCGGAGGAGTCGGCGCCGTTCGCCAGGGGGCCGGAGCCTGCCGCCTCCGTGACGGAATCCGGAGGGGCAGGGAACGGGGGACTCCTGCCGCTGCCCAAAATCGGAGGAGCCGTCGCCGTCCACCGGGCGGCGGAGGAGTGTCGTGCCGTCCGCCGAGGGCCGTCCAGTGCCACCGCCGGGCACCGCGGAGGAGATCACCCAGCCGGTGGAGGGCCGAGCAGCAGTGCGTCTGGGAACCGGATTTTTTTTTTTTTTTTCCTCTCTCCCCTCTCTCGTCCCTGTCGCTCCTCCTTCCATCTCCTTTTCTCTCGCCTCGTCTGTCCTACCCCCAGGTTCCCGCAGGTCCCCGTGAGCGGTCTCCCCCGGAGGGAAAGGGGGGGGGGGGGGGGGGGGGGGGGGAGTAGAGCGCAGTCTCGGGAGTACCCCCCGGCCTGCGAGGGGCGATGGGGGTATGTGGCGAGTGGGGCGGGGCCGAGAGGCGTGGGAACGAGGAGTGAGGCCAGGTGTAGTGATTGGAGATGAGCTACACCTGAGCCCCACCGCTAGTATCGAGTCCCACGTAGGAGATGGAAGGATATAAAACTGGAGCGACGACCATGAAGGACGAGAGAGGACCAGGCCTGGGATATTACTTTATGTTTTGGCTTTTATTTGTGCGCACCAGTCGTCCGTGAGGGGCTGTTTTGTATTTATTTATGAATTATTAAAATGCTTTTTGATTGTGCGCCGGTTCCCGCCTCCTTCTTCCCGATGAATATGGAGATTTGTTTGTTACAAACACCCTTTGCAAACATTTCAGCACTGTAACAGGATAAGACTTTACTCTCTAAACATTTCAGAACTATTAAGAATTGTATTTTTAAGTATTTATGAAATAAATAATGTTTACACCAATAATTTATTCAATTTTACAAATACTAATATATGTATGTGTGTGTGTGTGTATATATAAGTATATACATATGTGTATATACATATGTGTGTGTATATATATATATATATATATATATATATATATATATATATATATATATATATATATATATATATATATGGATACATAAAATATCCAATATTTTTAATGTATAAAAGTAAATAAACCTAAATGGAGTCTACATACACTAATTCAGTCTTTCAGTCAGGTAGAACTTATCAAACATTACAACACTGCATTATCACTATGTGAGGTTTCAACACAAAAACCGTTAGGATCAAGTCATGTCTGCAAGTCATGGCGCCTTTTAATGTTTTACCTTACCAAAGTCCATGAACATAATTTTCTTTACGTTTTTTCTTATTTTTAAATCACTCAACACAATAAAATCCTGATCATTTGAGCTCATTAAGTGAGTGGAACTTTACCAGTAATAGTTTTATTTTTATGCATATACAGTATGAGGGCCAGTGGGCTATGTTAAGAGGGTCACATATTATACTGACATGACACTGTACCTGGACTGATTGGGAATAATGACTAAAAGCAAGAACCACGGAAATGCAAATGAAATCTCCCCCTGAGAATTCCCCATTTAAAATCAAGGTTAAACCAACACAGCCCCAGAACAAACAGACTACATTTACGGTAAAATACCTGTATGAAGTGAAAGGTCACACAACTTGGCCAAACAGAGAGGAATCAATATATAAGGTGACAATAGTTTATGTTAGAGTTGAGAATTGCAGGAATCATTCTGACATATCTAACAGAAAGCAGTCAACCAGGACGAGCCTGATTTCACGATATCTCATGATGAGCTTGTGTGAAGGCCAAAGATGACAGAGTACATGCAACCCTAATGCTCAGACAGAACAAGCACTGTTTGCACATTTGGGTGTTGCAAATTGTTTAACATAGAGGCACTATCTAGACTTAAAATAAATAAAAAAAATTCCTTGAAACAATCAAGACCAAAAAAAATTTGCATAACAGGATGCAATAGAGTTAAATAAACGGTTACTGCATGTAATTCAGCACATATTCAGTTCATTCCTCCTATTCATATTGACTTTTGAACAAAATATCCATTATATTTGATTAATTATAACTTTATTATTTACATAATGACATCAAAATCATGTCACTGAACCTCCATTAAGGGCTATTTTATCCAGTATAATAATATATGATGGCCAAAATAATTTATTTAAAATGTGTTAATAAATAATACTGATACAATTAATTGCGACCATATATCTGTTTCTGACAGGAAGTACGTTTATTGCATTTTAAAAGATGAGAATACACTGTAACGTTACTAGAGGCAGACGTGAATATACTATCATCACAAAGTACATAAACATATCCTGGCAGCACCTGTTATAGACACGGGCTAGCAGATAAAAAGATGCATATAACAACTGCAGGCAGAGTGATACATACATGAGGACAAAGATTAATTTGACACAGAGAGAGAGACTGTGAGGACATACCTGATTCACCTCTGGACAGTGTCGTGTCAGCTCGAGCAGAGTGAACTGGCGGATTGTGACATTACAAACAAGCGTTTCCAGTAGAAGATGGTCACGTGGTTGTGTCGGTGGTTAATTTTGTGGTTTGAGTTTGTAACATTCGAGTTTTTACAAATAAATATGTTGACTAAAAACACGGCGACTTATACACCCGTGAAGTCCTTAAGGGGCTATTAAAACACATTATTTAAGTGTAAATATCATAACAGAGATATTTAAATCTCACTGAGAGTGGAGCTATAAATCCGTGCGTGTGATGTGAAACAAACATTTAAAATAATTGCATTCTTTGACAGTACTTTCCGTGTTATGAAGTCAGGACGGTTGTCTGCATTTTGTCTTGGAAAATATTTATTTATTTTATTATTCTTTATAATGTAATTATTTATTAATTAATTATCCAGAATTTGCTTCGAAAATGTAAATCCACTACGGTTTGTGTTATGCAGATAGTGTGTTGCCCAGAGGAGGGCGATATTTGCCAATATGCACTGCATTAATAACTCCAAACGTGGCTTTCAGTGAACAGATTCCCCTTGTCAAGGTATAATAAAAAATAAAATAATAATAATAATAAAAAAATGTTATGCTGCACTTAAATAAAAGGCTATGGCTAAATTAAAGGACATATCAACATTTTTCTTCACAAACCTAAATGAGTTTAAGCCTTCTTACACATGATTTCACAACATATTGAGCAATGAGTTTTTATCTGTGTGATCTTTTCTTTAAAACAATATTCTTATCTTTGAGTACATGCGTCTGTGTTCCTCTCGCACATTTCCTTTTTTTCTTTATAGAGTGAATGAGTCTTAGGCAAAGAATATTCAAACAAGAACCATTCACCTCAGGAAACATGTAAAGTCATTCCCTGATTCAAACGAAGCTTTCTGAATCAGCTTTAAACCTTCTAGTAAGCATCATTAGTACATTTTAAAAGCACTACAAAAATCAGTCTGTTATTCTATGATAAAAGCTTGTAATCTATATATTGGATAAAAAATATGTATTTTGTCAGAATACGCTGGCATTTGTGGATGCCCGTCAAAAGAGAAAGATATTTTCGAAGCCACATGGTGTAGGCGACATCTACTACCGGAAGCTAATGAGGCTATGTTAACCAGTCAAACCTTGACCCCTTGATCCCTAGCAGCCTAACATAGCACATGCTAATGGTGTGAGTTTGGGGTAGATGCATTCAACCAATGGCAGATGGGGAAGCTGTTTGAAAACATTCTATTGTTCAGAATGAATACTAGCTTGCTAAATACTGCGCAGTGTGCACTATAAACGGGAGTAAGTGAAGCATGCTACGCAAGCTTTCAGTATAATGTTCTCTAATAGCAATTTGTGTTCATAGAAAACACTTGTAAGTTTCGGGTTGTGAAGTTTTTATTTATTTATTTATTTTAGTGTAAAAATGTATCAGTATGCTCAAACAATAAGTGAGAACAAAGAGTGCAGTTACTTTTTCTTCCAGTGTTAGAAAGGAAATGTAAAGTCAAGTCATGTGCAGTGCACTGTAGGATGCAGTACACTATGCATATTGATAATCTGCATGGTGTGCATAGGATGCATGTTAAATTGCAGAAATAGTAAGAGTAGTATGCTAGCATGACACTCCGAACATAGCTATTATTGTTGCAGTTCTACTTGGTGATGCTAGTAACTCAAACATTATATAAATTTAGGTTACACGCACTTCAATCAAAAGCTTTGTATTGATGTTAGCGACCCATTGCAGGATCTATTCTATCATATAATGTCCTTTCCTACGGCTATTATTGTTTGAATGCTTGTTAAATTAAGAGTCGCTCATCACTGTTTGAATCCAAAACATTTCCTGCAGATACTTGTTTAGCGCGGCTGCAGATGTTGCTACATGTCAGATAAATTAATAAAGGAATGAAAGCTTCTTAGGATTTCTTGGTAATATTTTATTTTTAAGATTTGTTTTGGTTTTAGGACAAAATACATAACATCACACACACACGCACGCACGCACACACGTATACACACACAGACACACACACATATATATATATTCACATACGTATAAGGCCTTCACAAGACAAATTCCTTATTTTCTTTGGTCACATCAAACATTACATAAAACTGTGTAACCTAAAACTTTGTGAAATAAAATAAAATTATAAAACCACACAGTCCAATTAAAAATAATAAGAAAAGCACAGCTGAATCACTTATGCTTGAACTAAAACTAAAATGAAAATTAAAGCTCATTTAACTTGCGTCAACCAGCTGTATGGTCTTTTCATGAAGGTGGTTGTTTTTCCATTTCATTCAGAACAGCGAGGAGCATTGCACTGGCTGACAGATGCATGAGAGATTTTATATACCCAAATGCACATGTTCTCCCAGCTGGGACCACACTGGTGTAGGCCTCCCAGCGAGATCACCAGTTAAGGTCAAAGTGAGATGTAAACTGTAAACTAAGTGACAGAAGTTCCTGTTTGTGTGACACGTGTCTCTGGTGTAGCAAGTTTTGCTAGTGTGTGCGGATGTGTGTCATGCAGGAAAGCATCAGGTAGCTCAGCTGTCGCAGCCTTACCGTGCAGCCAATGGGGCTACGTGTGATTTGAGTGTGTGTGTGTTTAAAGGGAGCTGGGGGTAAGAGTGGCTATGGCACCAGGGGGCTTATTGTGTGCAAGATCTCCCACACTTCTTACAACCATCCGTGTTCTTCCCATCACCCCCTTCCAACTGCCACCCTGCCACTTGCCTTCCTTCCTATAGATTCAAGTGCTTTGTTCCTCATGAAGTCCTTTGTTCTTCCTCCTGCACAACATTCCAATCAGGCTGAGCACACAAACACATGCATACGAATGTGTGCCATCCTCTTTATTGGGCCTCTTCACCAACACACATTACATGTATCATCCCTGTGTCTAAGCACTGACTAATTTAAAGCTCTGCCTGCTACTAAGCTTAATAATGCCAGATTAAGGAAGTGAATGAATTCTGTTAGTTAGCTCGTGGATCAAAGAAACTGCGTTTCTTTAGAAGAGAACTTGTGAAATATATGTTGATGATTTCATGTACTAATACATAAACGATCTCAGCATATATTTCACAATAATACTCCATTGCATGGTTTTGTGGATTTTTAAAAAAAATTATTTATTTATTTTTTCATTTGTTTTCTGGATTTCTTGACTCTGGTGTATTAATGTATATTTGTATATTGACTGCTTGTATATTTGTATAATGACTGCTAAGTACATAACTGACCAATGTTACAAGTAATTGAGTTCCCAATTTTTTTCAAATTCTTAATTTACCCTATGTGATCAATAAAGTACATCTAATCTAATATACATACAGACACACACATATATTTTTAAATATTAGAATAGCTTAAAATAACAGTTTTATATTTTATTGTTTTATAAAAATGAAATGTATTTATGTAATGGCTGAATTTTCTGCATCATTACCCCAGTCTTTATTGTCACATGATCTTTCAGAAATATGAATATAGTGGATTTGCTTATATAGTTGTGCAGCTGTATGTTGTTGAGGATGCCGTTATATATATTTTTTCAAGATTCTTAGATGATTGGAAAGTTCTAAAGAACAGCATTTATTTGAAATATAAATCTTTTATAACAATGTAAAAGTTTTTACTGCCACTTTTGATCAATTTAATGCATCTTTGACGTATAAAAACTTTCATTTCATTTAACTTTTCTCATTATTTTAAACCAAGTGGATGTATGAAATCGGTTTTATTTGTTCACACACACACATCCTTGCAGACTAACCACAGATGTAATTCAACACATATACATTCCGTTATGGGTTTGACAACCAGATAGTGTCCTAAATAATTATGGTCTTATTTTTGAACAGTGTAGACATTGTTTTGTAATTTGACAAAAGTCACTTGTTGAGAAATAAAAATAATTGTGCTTACAAAATGTTCTTGCATTAACATTATATATATGAAATGTGACCTGCTTTGATTTTTTTTAAGTCTTATGCAATGTCATTCATTCATTTTTAATTGCGCCTTAATAGAGTAAATACATTTTTATATCTTAAATCTATGTATGACTCACTCATGAAAATAATTTTGTTAACTTTGTATTAATAATGTGTTAACATCTTGCCATATGTCACTGGCACGTATCCCGCATTAGCACTCCCTTCACCCCCAGTCAAGGGATCAGTGTAGAATCGGGAGCGTTAACAAAGCTTTTGAAGGGTATGCAGACAGTCTCGACGCAGCCTACAATGGAAAGCCGCCTCTGTATTTGTGTTTTTTTGGCGAGAGGTGGTGACGAGGGTGACAAGAAGGAGTCGAGGGGTGGAAGAGTTGAATGACCCTGCAGCAGTGGTCCCACTGCAGATCCGTGACCCCCGGAGTAACAGGCCAACCTCCTGGCGTGAAGTGCTTTGTATTGGCGCTTGTGTGGAACAAGGTGGAGAGGTGAAGGGGGGTTGATGGGAGTGCAGCAGATAATTCAGGCCTCCTGCAACACACATGGCCCTTGAATGAAAAGGGAGCTCGGCATTGTGACGGCATCTCAATGGCTCTAGCTCCTCATTTGTTGAAGACAAATGTCCCTCTGAACATAAGTGTCTTGTGCTTAAACACCAAACAGAGTGAAGTCATTAATCATCTATTTTGTGTGGCTGAGCACTTACTCCAAATATTAAGAGTCATACTCAACATTCATAGAAGCTGGCATGAAAAACAAAGATTGAACCATTAATAAATGTTTCACACAAATAAATATGCACAAAAGAATATTATTAATAAGCAGATCACATTCAGTTTGGTGTCTGTGACCAACTGCTTTTCATTTACCAGCCTACAATTTTTTTGGACTATATAGTTTATTTACATCTTAGATTTTAGTGACCTTTGTAGAGGACTTTATTCTTGAATAGGGACAAATAGCATTCTAATTTGCAGTAATTGTATGTTATTTAATTGCATAACTAAGCATTTTCTTAATACGTTTTAATAATTTGTGGTGACACCCCAGGTGAATAGAGTAAAAAATAATCTAATAGAAAACCTAACCGTGACCTAGATATCTTCTCGTGTTTGCTGATTACATTAAGAAAAACCTCTTTTGTATTACAAGTTTTCTGAAATGTTGTTTAAATATGCAAATGTAGCACTTTTTAATTAAATATGCACTGATTTGCATTTTCTATGACTTGTTTCACTTTGCTGACATATTAGACTCAAAGGTCTCTCATAAATCAGAACATCAGAAATGTCAACAGCCAGTAATAAGTAAGTAAATAAATAAAATAATCTTTGACCAAACCCTGATGTAAAAACCTTCAGAATATATATGGGAATAGAATTGTAATGTTTATGTGTTTGTAAGTGCGGAGATTTGTAGCTCAGTGCATGAGAAAAAAAAAAAATCATTTTGGCCTTTAAAGATAGTTGTAATTATATGCAAATAGATAAAACGCTATAAAATAAACATTTAAATAATGTTTTGGAGGGGGTTTCTTTCCACTAGTCTGAAACAACACATTATGACAAGCCAAATACAAAACAGCGAGTAACACACTGAAGAAATGACTGAAATAATATATTTTTTTAAATACTTCAATAATCTTTGTTTATTAAGATTTTTTCATAGTGCATTTAAATATACTGGAGACTAGAATGTAAAATGCTTTGGGGATATTTAACAGATCAAAGTTTAAGTCTAGTCTTAATATTAATGGCAGTAAAAACTCTATGAGTCTGGATTTTGTTCAGAGCCATGCCACATAAAACCCTACTTGAGTCTGTCTAGAATTAAAGCTTAGGTCTTTCATTTATTGTATGTCTAATGAATATTTATAGCTGCTCTCACAATGCAGGCAGCCTCAGAAGAAGTCAGCTTGTGTTTGAATACCAGGTCAAGGAACTCTGACAGACTGCTGCACAAAGGAGATTTGACTCAAGCATTCCTTAGCATTGCCTGGCGATGCTTTTGTTTGTCATATTTCACCATCTACATATTCATACTCCTTTAACTCATTAGCAGTTATTCATTCATTGAGGCAAGCCCACTTGACCCCTTCTCTAACTTGTGATGGGAATAAAATAGTGATGGTTGGTTTGACAAATATTTTAAGTGGGCTTTAGTATGCCCTAGACCACAACCAATAGCTTTAGTTTTAGCTTTTGTTGCAGTTTATGCTTTAAAACATTTTCCACTTTAGCCAGTGCTAAACAATAAATAAATAATAATCTTTAGAAATCCATAGGCTATATAAAACTCCGTATTCCTGACAACTACAATTAGATTTTGGGTTAGACAAAAGTTATTTGTAAAGTGCAATTTGTGAACATTTTAAAATCGTTTTCAGTCACTGTTAATAACCATTACTAACATTTTTTTTTCATCGTTTAAGCCTATTGAAATTCGTGGTGAACCGCATTAAAATATGAAACTAATTGCAGTCTGTAAAAGAAATACCTGGATTTTAGCTTCAAAGCAGAGGAATACTAAAAGCCCTCTCTTTGAACTGAAACCGTACCAAATCGTCTGAAATTACTATTGTGCAAATGAACGTGGGCGCAAACATCCGAAACTCATTGAACAGGTGTGGGGGCCGTCACTCAAATCACCCAGGCGTCCCAGGGCACGCCCACCAGCGCCATATATGGAGCGCATTCCAAGGGGCGGAGTCACCTGACTTCCCATATCCATGAATGAAGCCTCAACTTCATTTAGTATGTTCCTTCATGCCGTAGTCGGCGGAGTTTCGCATGGACCAAAAAGTTTTATCTGACAAACGCAATGGACTACAGACGCACTCAGTTGAATTTATTATTTTTTTATTTATTTGTTAACAACGGATTTATGGGGATTCAGTCAAAAGAACGTAAGTAGCCGACAGACCGAAATTTTCTTTATATGAATCTTTTCACTCAGAGCTGACGTTTCTATTTATAATTACTGCATGATGAATGAATAAAATATATATTAGAGGTCTCTATAAAGGTTTATGTAAATCTACATAAGACTTTTAATTCAGTAAATGTATTTTATTTTATTTATTTATTTATATTATTATTATTATTTTTTATTTTTTTTGACTGTAACAAAATATTATATGATCCTTAGATGTGCTACTTGATATGAAGGCTGCTGGAAGTGAATTAGGTTGGTTAACCTGGCCAAATGAAGAAGGGGTGAGTTTTATTAATAAATCTGTTCTCTGTACATTCGCCATACCCAGTCATTAAGATTCATGAAAAGACTCGTATTTTTATGTATAACATAAAAAGTGCTCCAGTACATGTTGAGATGACATAAAAAATTTTTTTATATATATTGTTTTGCACCAGAGTGTTTAAATATTTTCCTTTCTGAAGGATTGAGCAGAAATAAGTTCTGGTCATAGGCTTTAGAGTGTGCAAAAGGTAGTATCAAGGCAGAGCGTGGTGGGAAAAAGCAGAGCAGAGGCCTACTTTTGGTCTCCTACAGCCTTCTAATGAGTTTTACAAAGGTGTGATTCCCGCAGTTTTAGTCTAACACTTAGAAGTAGGATATTGTAATATTTAATTTTAAAGTTGTGGCACTATCAAGTTAATTATTTGTCTTTCTGAGAGTCCCGACAAGCCTGACTTAATCAGTGGCATGAGTTTCAGGAGTATTCGGGAAACAGTAATTACTTTTCCAATACCGTAATAAAATGCTCTACCTTTAAAAAAAAGTTTAATTTGAGTGACTTTTCTCTCATGCTTATTATGAGATTTATAAAACATTTTGTCTTTTTCCATTTTTCTTAGTGGGAGGTAGTCCAGACGGTGGTGAACGGCTCTCTTCTTTACACTTACAGTGTGTGCAATGTTGCCAGTGACACAGAACAGAACAACTGGCTTCGCACGACCTTTATCCAGCGTAGGCCCGATGTCTCTCGCATATCCGTAGAACTGCGCTTTGTCGTCCGGGACTGCAATTCGTTCGGCGGCTCATCGCCTTCCTGTCGCGAGACTTTTGGCCTCTATCTAGGGGAAACTGACATAGATGTTGGCACAAATTTCCGCAAGAGCCAGTTTCGAAAGATAGCCACCGTAGCACCAGACGAGGTGACAGCTAATCGTGGAGGGGGCCGAGCTGATCTGCGGGTGAACATTGAGACGAAGAGCATCGGGCCACTCTCCAGAAGGGGCTTCTACCTTGCTTTCCAGGATTTAGGAGGCTGTGTTGCTCTCCTGGGGCTGAGGGTGTTCTACACCACCTGCCCAGCCACAATGAGAAGCCTGGCTGCCTTCCCCGAGCAGGTGGCATCAGGAGCGGAGGTGGAGGGCACCTGTGTGAAGGACGCAGTGGTGGTTGGAGAAGCTGCTCCTCGGATGTACTGCACCGCTGAGGGAGAGTGGGTCGTTCCTGTGGGCCAGTGTCTCTGCCGAGCGGGATACCAAGCTTTTGGAGATGCTTGCAAAGGTGAGTTTAGATGTTTATTGTTTTGTAGGGTTCTGGGCTTCAGTGATATGTTGAACTTATGCTTATTTAACAGTGGTTGATGGATATGGGTTTTTCCTTAATTGAAAAATTCTGCTTCCTCTAAAGGATGGTGGCCAATATCGAATATACAATTGATGATGTACAATCAGACATTATGGCAAAAGTGGTAGATTGATGCAATTGACTAGTCAGTATCAAGTATTCCAAAAAGCTGCATAAAGATGCTGATATATACTTAGAATTAGCAGTGAAACCTACTCAAAAATGCTCAAAATTCAACCAAAAAGATGAAAGAAAGAAAGAAAGAAAATGTATGCTGATAATTTGAATTGGCACAAAAATGTCATGTCTGCATATATATATATATTGGTCTGTCACTATAATATACTTTACTTTATTTAATTGTTTGAGTCCATAATTTTGCAAAGATTGATGACAATTTGGGAACAACTGCAGATCGTTGTGGGTGGGCAGATGGTAAGTGTGTTGTCGGATAAGGGTGTGTTCTGAGAAGCTTGAAAGATTTTTGTGGCTGCCACAGAGCTGTCTGAGAAATTTGTGAGAGGCCAGAAATATGACTCAAGTCAAATGGAATGTCAGCCGTCTCCCCACCCTTTCACCTGCTGGTGTATTATTTCTACATGTGTGCTTAACGCTTTGGGAAGGAAGTGTGAAGATACCAGGGTACTATTGTTAAGGAGTGTATGTACATAGTTACAGTGGTATGGTTTGCATTCATAGGTTTTTAACCTTTGCACATTCTCAAATATCTTGCATTTGAATAGGACTTAAATAACGTGTTTGGCTGAATGGGTTAGACTTCAATAATGAGTTATAATGCTTTTCATTAGATAATAAGATCTGCAAACAATTTTTCTCAGAACTAATTTGACTTTTATCAGCTAGTGACTTAACCAACTGCTCCCAATGTTTTTTTTTTATGGATGTATGAAGTCATTTCCACTCAAGTTTGGTTTGGGACGTTATCTAACACAGCTACATTCAAACATTAAATGCGTATTAAGTATTGGGCTACTATAACAAGTTCTTACAGAAAAAATGGATTCTTTTATGTTTCATTTTAAGGTTTTCCCAAATAGTTTCAAGGAATTCCCCCAAGGTCATATTGCACTTTTCCCATACCCTCCACCAGCTGATATGACACAATGGGCAGAGCTAACATTACCTGTTTTACATTGTATGTGTAAGTGTGTTACCATGACAACAGCTCACCGCAGATTACAGAGAAGGTTTGGCATGCCCTGTCTGGGGTAGTCATCATATAATTAAAGGTTGGGCTGGACTTCTCTGGACACCTTTTGTATCTGTGGGAAAATGTGGTTTTGAGTAGACACGCTATTTATACGTTACTGTAAAATGTAAAACCAAAGGAATTAAAACCTATCCATTGGTAAACACAATGCTGACCAACTGTAGGGCACATTTGTTGAACATGCTGTAAAAAAGGTTATCACTGGAAACAAATGTTAGCGAGAAATTTTTCAAAAGAGCCATATAGGAACAATCAGGAAGGGCAATCTCAGGAAAGCATGTTTTAAAGACCTTGGCCTCTGGCAGCCCTACAGGAACCTGCACCTGAAACGGAAATTGAAGAACATCAAGGGAGTTCA
This sequence comes from Carassius auratus, assembly GCF_003368295.1. Classification (NCBI taxonomy): domain Eukaryota; kingdom Metazoa; phylum Chordata; class Actinopteri; order Cypriniformes; family Cyprinidae; genus Carassius; species Carassius auratus. The sequence continues at coordinate 5,897,850 of NC_039273.1, forward strand.
GAATATCTGAAGGCATTCGGGGTTATTGGGAAAAGGGCAGATTCCACACATTTCCTTCATAACGTAGTTTCCAGGAGACATGCTAAATGTTTTGACACCCTAGGAAGAAGTGTGATGAATGATGACCCGATGCAATAGCTCATGGGAGAGATGTAATGGAGACTGGTATCTTGTTGACTTTGTGATGACATGTTTCAGGAATGAGGAGTACATGTCCAGACATCGTAACCTGCGGTTCTTTCCATTCCGATTCTGACAAAGCCTTTTTTCTTTTTCTGTAAATGATTGTTTCACTCTATAATTTGTTCATCCACTCATCTGTTGACAGACTGCAGTAATTAACAACCTTTGCCTATACCGCTTGATTCAACTTGGTTGGGTTATTTCTCCATAGAGTGAAAAGTTGCCTCAAAGCATTCAGAGTAAAAAACGACCACTGAAACACTAAAGCTGCTGTTGTCATTGTGTTCATGGAAGTTTTACGAGTGGTTTTCTACATGAGTGCTGTTCTGTTCAGCTTATCGCCACCTGCCAGTGTTTGTTGGGGACATTTGTGGTTGGTTGCCGGGCAGGGATGGGGGGAAGGGGGTTCATTTGAATGGTTAGCCAGAGAAACGTGGAATTGAGAAGATTCGGGGGAGATCACAATTGTTCCAATGTTTTCACTGCTTGTGAGTTTGATACTGGCTACTGGCTAAAGATGTTGAATAGTAGCTGACTACAGGGTCATGATTTATTTTTTATAACATCATATTAGAGTTTACTGTTAATTGCATTGACCCATGAAAAGGTCATAAATATTTTTGAAATTAGCTCCAGTTTAATAGATGTTTAATCCAATTAGCAGCTGGGCACTTTATTTAGTGATTCAGTGGTTATCTAATGGTTCAATGCTGTTACTAATACCTATACTAATACTCTATATTTTACATGATTAAAATATACATTTAAATTAATTAATTAATAATTAATTAGATTTGTATTACTTTTTGATTTAGCTGTATTAACCAATATTGCATATTTAATTGTGCTTTCTCATTTTCCCTAATTTGACATGTAGATGAGCGTGTGATAAATGTAAAGTTAATCATTAAAAACTCTAATTTAGTGTTAGCAAATCTCAAAATGAATATCTAGTTTTGAGACTGTACATTTTTAATGTTATGATTCCCAAATATATATATTTATTTTTTTAATTACTTACTTAGCGAAATATTTCTTGACATGACACCATTTGTTTTCTTTAAAAGATTCGTCAGTGGTGCCATGAGCAAGTTGCACATTACAAAGTCTTTTCTTTCACACAAAGTTCCCATGGAAATAGCATTAACATGTTGAATCAGACTTATTACTCATGGCAGACGCGCATCTTGGCGTTTGGTGAAATTTGGATTCGTTCAGACCAATGACACGTATGCCACTCTCAGTAGACACAAACATGAAGATTAGAGGAATAGATTGGGAGTTTCCCGCTCTTGTTCTGACTTCAAATAAAATGCACAAAGAAGGGCTGCCTTTCTTATGTTGACCCCCTCCTTTAGACGTCCACCCTTATACACAGAGCAAATACACAAAACCCAATGTAAAATCTCAGCAGGAGAACTTCTGTCTGCAATCCTCACGCACCCATTCACGCTCACACTCACACACCTCCCATCGGCCGTCAATCTGAAACTTGGCCCTTTGTTTGAGGTGAGCACCGAGAGATGGGCCCCCAGAGGGTGAAAAACTCCCCTCAAAGGAAGTTCCTCAGCTCTGTGGAATCTATATTCACAGTGATTTTGCAAGCCAGTGAGTTTCTCATGCCCATTAAAAGTACACCTATCAGAACCGGCCTCATCTTAAGAGCGTTCATGTGATTCTGAATCATTGCTCTCGGCCGCCTTTGTTAATAATTGTTATCACCCCCCCCACCCCTGCCTTCATTCCTTTTTTTCCGGAGTTTCTTCCCTTTGTGTTTGTTATAGCATGTTTCCATCCTTCGGCAGAGGAAGGAAAGGAGGAGAAGAGGAGACCAGAGGTCTTATATTGATGCTTGCGGTTCCGACATCCTGTTTTTTCCAACGGACATCCACATGTGCTTCACTGCATTTTTTTTTCAAATCTCTTTCTTTCAGTGTTTTGGTACTGAAATTGACAGTGCAGAAGTAATCAGCCATAAAAAGGTCTATACAAAAGTTGGTGACCAGTTTGACTGGTTTCATTTAAAAGTATCTTCCGGATGCATTGTGAAGTGTGATCAGTTTATTGTTTGTTGAATGTTTGAATGACTGTTGTATGTTGCCTGTCGGTTGCATTATCCTGATTGACTTGTTTTGTGTGCAGTTGTGATTGTGCCAAAAGATTGAACCTCCCTTTATGTGCACAATGGCCAAAAATATAGAAATTGTGATGTTATATATTAAATGTGAATCTTTTTTGTCCTTTTAGTTGATAAATGCCTCATGTTCACCTGTTTTGTTTCTGTCTTTTTTTAAAAGCTTGTGAACTGGGTTACTACAAGAGCACAGATTCCAGTCAGACCTGTGAAGTGTGTCCAGAAAACACGAAGCGCTCGGGTCATGCAGCACTGCTGTGCCCCTGCATGGAGGGATACTTCCGGGCCCCTACGGACCCAAACTCTGCTCCTTGCTCTTGTAAGTGTGAATATATGTTTTTTTTACTCCTCTAAAAAGTTGTTTGATCTTAAGAAACGTAGTTTTTTTCTCTACATTTGAATTTAGTTTTTAAACATACCATGTTTTGCTCTTCTAGCTCTGCCTAGTCCACCTCAAAACCTGGTATACACACCCCTGCTGACTGCAGGGAGTTTGCAACTGAGCTGGCGCCTACCGGCAGACACTGGTGGCAGAAGTGACATCACATACAGTGTGGCCTGCGAGCGCTGTGAGGGTGGTCTGTGTTCACTGTGTGGTGGAAGGGTGCGATTTGAGCCTTTGCAGACGGCCTTGAAAGACCCTGAGGTTGTGGTTAGCGAGCTGGAGCCTCATGTGAACTACACATTTACAGTCGAGGCTCAAAGCGGTGTGTCCCAGTTTAGTCGAAAAAGAGCCACGGCAAGCATTACAACAGTGCTTCACTTCACAGGTTAGATATTTAAGAATTTCTGTTTAAATTGCACAAATATAAAGCTATTGAGCGACAAGCAATAGTTCTGTCCACAGTAATGGTGAAAATGTGCCAAAAATCCCATCCATTTGCATTTAACATGAAGCTGAATTTTGAACCAGTGAGGTTTCTTTGTGGGCAGAGCTACCCAGTGCACCTCATTGCCTGTCACAGCTCGATAAGATTAACAGATTAACACGGAGGAGAACTGATCACATGTCATGCCTGCTTAAGAAACAGTGCATCAAATGGCATTAAATGTAAATTGAGACATTGATGGTTAGCCAAAACACTGATGTATTGTGCCTTTTTATTTAGATGGCCCGAGGGTGCTGTACCTGAATGTAGAAGATCGGACCACCAGCAGTCTGACTTTATCCTGGGTCGTGGACCACCATGTGCAGAATAACAACTCTCCTCGCTTTGAGCTCATGTACCGCAAGAAGGTGACTATGATATCTTATTATGTTACATTTTTTATAAGAATATCAGAGAGACTGATGATTGGTGGTGGGACTGTAGACAACCACCTAGAACAATCTAGCAACCACTTAGCAATGCCTTAGCAACCAGCCAGAACACACTAGTAACCACCTAGCAATGCGACACCCAAGGAATCACATAACCACCAAAGCAACTACTTGGCAATGGCCTGCTAAATCGTCTAGTACACCCTATCAACCAGCTTAGCAATGCCATGGCATTCTGGAACCTTAAGTTAGTCATTTCTTCATTGAAAATATAATTGACTTTATCTTGTATGCTTTCTCCTTCCCTCTCTATGGACTTTCCATATTTTCTTTCTTTACTATTTTGGAATAAACATTCAATTTCCTCTCCTCATTGTTTCACAGGAGGATCCCGGAGAATTGGATGTCACCACCTATAACGTTCTGGTTCTGGAAAAGTACTCTGTGCAGATTAACGACCTCTTACCAGGAACAAAGTATGTGGTCCGAGTTCACACCCTGACAGCGGAAGGCCATCCCAGCAGCCACAGCACAGAGCATGAATTTGAGACGTTGCCTCTCGGTAAGTGCGTGCAAATGCGTATCTGGGCGTTTCGTTTTAGTCTTTTAATGCTTTGTGTATGAAAGTGCGTAACTTTGATGCATTTGTGATAGGCTATGGGTGGTGTGCCAATGTTTGTCAGTATCAGTGAACTGCATTTCTTTTTGTTCTGTTTCAACAGCCGAATCTCAGACGCAGAATAGTTCCATGGTTGTCATGGGAGCCATCGCTGGGGGCGGAGTCATGTTGCTGATTGTGGTGGTTATTTTCCTCCTGCACAAAAGGTTAGAGGACCTTTCTCTGGTATCACTTTTTCCATTCTATTCTCTTCTTTATCTCTTTCCCAACCACAGAGCAGGATTTCCCAACCTTGCCCTTAGTCACTTCACCCACACTGTTTACATTCCAGCTTTGATGTGTAATCATCCACATTTAATATATCATCAAGATAGGAGCTTAAATTAACTCACTAATGTGATGTTCAATGTTCTTTCATCAGGAGGTTGAATTCCCATGTCCGACGGCGGGTAGATGGAGATTACTTTTCATGTCCAGGTAAGGAATGAATTGAGTCCCTTTTGCATTCATGTGTTTGGCGTTAAGACATCATGTCTGATGCTATCAGCTATTGCTTCACACGAAAATCCCTATGTTTTAATCTTCAAAGTCGAACGTGTCATCTCTGCCCACATCTCATATAGTGGGCGTCATGTAAACAAGGTCAAACTCTACCTATTTATTTTATAGAAAAACTCCTGCCTTTGAAGACCTACATTGATCCCCATACATATGAAGACCCCTGTGCGGCTGTCCTCAAGTTTGCCAGTGAAATCCATCCTAGTCATATCACCAAGAAGAAAGTCATTGGTGCAGGTCAGTGTTATTCTAGTATTAATCAAATCCTATAATAGTGTTTATCCTGTTAACTGTCACTCACATTTTTGAACACAGACTTGAAAGTGCATGATCCAAACCTACATTTTTATAATTCTGACTGAAAACATTTTTTAACATGATTTTGATGTACCATGTTCATGGTAAAGCAATGTTTGAATTTAAAATGGGTTTCAAAAGAGGAATTTGTTGATTTTATGTTTTCAAGTGATATATAATTTCTGATGATTTCTAAAGTGTGATAGAGAAAAAGGCAACAAAGAAGACTTTTTTTCGACAAAGGTCAAAACTTCTGTTTTGATGTAGGTTTTTGGGGTGCACTCTTGCCATAAATTAATGTATTACTTTTCCTACATAATTTTTTACAAAAAAGATTGGTAAAATATCTATTTAGGAGTCTTAGACCTTTCCAACCTCCGGACCTTTTTTTATTTTTTATTTTTCTAAATCGATTTATTTCAGGTTTAGTCACAAGTTTTTAAAGTAATACATTAATTTTATTTTAGCTTCATAAAACAATTGTGTTCAAAATAGTCAATTGACTTGTGTTACTTTTTAAGTGTCTTTTCCTGTGCCTTGGACTTTAAGTTATGTCATTCATTAACAGTTGTCTTTCAATATTGCTCCATAGGAGAATTTGGTGAGGTCTATCGTGGTTCTCTGAAGGGACCAGGGCGCTGTGAGGTCGACGTAGCGATAAAGACCCTGAAGCCAGGCTACACCGAGAAGCAGAGGCAGGACTTCCTCAGTGAAGCCAGTATTATGGGCCAGTTTTCCCATAAGAACATTATCCGTCTAGAGGGTGTTGTCACCAAATGTAAGAATCATCCTGTCAAATAATAGTTTCCAGTACTTTAGAATACCATTCCACAAAACAGTGCATGTTTTAACAGGCCGTTCCCTTCTATCTATTGTTTCAGTCAAAGATGCCATGATTATTACAGAGTACATGGAGAATGGAGCTCTGGACCAATATTTAAAGGTATGTTCCTGTCAGCAAATGTTAATGTTTAATCTGAATACCTCTGCTGAATACCTTGTAGCACTGATCACTAATCTGTTTCTTTCTGCCCCACAGGACCATGAAGGGGACTTTTCCTCGCACCAGCTTGTGGGAATGCTCAACGGCATAGCGGCAGGAATGAAGTACCTCTCAGACATGAACTACGTTCATCGGGACCTCGCCGCTCGCAATGTTCTGGTCAATGGCAAATTGGAGTGTAAAGTCTCAGATTTCGGCCTGTCGCGAGTGCTGGAGGACTATCCTGAGGGAACCTACACGACTACTGTACGTTTCATGAATGCATAGCATAATAATCGTATAAATGTATTAAAACATTATTTTCATGAGTTTGAAAATGATTCAGATTTTCTGAGCGGATACTGAGTGAACTTTAACTCTTTTAGGGAGGAAAGATTCCTATTCGCTGGACGGCACCTGAGGCAATAGCGTACAGGAAGTTCACTTCTGCCAGTGACGTGTGGAGTTTCGGCATAGTCATGTGGGAGGTGATGTCATTCGGAAAAAGACCCTACTGGGACATGAGCAACCACGAGGTATGAGAAATTTCTTTTATTATTGCTAATTTCTCATACTTTAGGAGTTTGGCCTAAATTGGATGATTACAAAATGACCCAATGCCTTAGCAATGCTCTAAAAACCAATGAAATGTTTGATGCATTCATTTAAAAGTCCTCTGTGAGCACGAGTTTCAACTTTTTTCTTTGTATATTTGATCACAGGTGATGAAATCCATAAATGAAGGCTTCAGGTTACCGGCACCGATGGGCTGCCCATCTGCGGTCAATCAGCTCATGTTGCAGTGCTGGATGCAGGACCGCTCCAAACGGCCACGCTTTGTTGATATCGTCAACTTACTTGAGAAGCTGCTTTGCAACCCAGAGTCACTCTCAGCCATTGCCAATATCAACCCCTGGTAAGAAGCCGTTAACAGCCTGATGATGATAAATGTATTGTAGATTAACAAATCTACAATTGTATTTTTACTGAGATTTTCATTTAATATATCTCTTCCCCACAGTGTCTCTATTCGTCTGGCCAGCACAAGTGGTAATGATGGCGCCCCCTTCAGGTCAGTGGATGACTGGCTGGAATCCATCAAGATGGCCCAATACAGACAAACCTTCGCTCTTGCTGGAATTAAAACTATGGAACAGGTTTTGCACTTAAAAATTGAGTAAGTATGCCTGATTACATGCATAAATAAGTTACAAACTGAACCAGTTTCAAGAGGTTATAAATGACTTAAATTTCTATGGCCTCATCTAATCCATTCGCTATTTTCTTTTTCAAAAAGTGACATAGGGAACATTGGAGTACGACTGCCAGGTCATCAGAAGAGAATAGCCTACAGCATTCTGGGCCTGCAAGACCCGACGGCAACCCTGGATCTGCTTGCTGTGTAATGCAGCTCTGTTCTGAATCAACAGTTGAACTGGCCCAAACTGGACTTTAAAAACCTGACTGAATAAAGACCAGAATGCCCTCCTCAAATGAAATGGACTCCCTTCGGGAATAGAGACACTGTACTGTTTTGATATTTTGTTTCTCCTTTTTTAAAGCTTTTCATATGAAATTTGTACACGTCAGATGGACCCTTATGCTCTTTGTGATTCTGTTTCAACTTAAGCCATATTAAGTACGCGGTTGAAATATGAAGGTCTGAATTGAAATATTGTAACTATTTCCCTCAGGTCTGATGATTAGGGTGCTATCAAGGGTACAACGATAGTAACCTTATATTACTGTGGTGCCCATATGTCCAAATATTAAACAGAGCTGCAAAATGTGAGGGGTTGAAGTCAGATTTAAGGTTGTACAATTACAAATGTAAAAAGTTTAGTAGGAAATATAATATGTTGTTAAATTGTTGATGGACATCCTCCTGTTTTAAAAGATAGTATGAGTGTTTACATGTCTTATTTCAGCTCTTTTTATTTAATATTTATTTTTGTATTTATTGTATGTGTTTGTCAAGAAAATAATGTACTGTATAGGATTAAAATATTCCTTAAGTCTCATCCTAAATCATCTCTTCATCATCATGCACCACGCACAAAAGTCATGCACTAACATGCCTGAAATTACACATACACAAAAGAAACAACATCACTGTGCTTTAGTTTTAGATTTCCAGTAGACTGTAAGCTCTAAGTCTCTCCACAAATGCAGTTTGGAAAGCCATTCACTGTAGTCGAGAGAGACAAAGTGTCTGTAATAGTCTTGATTCGCTTCAGTCCTTCAGTGATGAATGTTTGTGAAGACTAATGACACATAATAATCATGAATTAACTACTTTTGTAAACTAAGAGAAGAAAATGCTTATGAATGAATGCAGTCTGTTGCCTAATACGGAAGCAGACAGGAATTAAGCTCTTAATTGAGCATAGTGGTAGTTGAACTGTGAACAAGTTAAGCTTGTCTGTTCTGGTCTGGTCAGGCTCATTTCTCTGCACTTAGTTCTTATTAAGAGGACTGTTGGTGAAATTTCTAGGAATTGAGATGCTTACAAGGATATCATATTTCTAGTTCACTTAGGGGGGGGAAAAAAACATGTCAATATGATCAGCACACTATACAGGAGGGAACAGGTTTAAAATAAATACAAACATGAAAGTAATTACGGGTGTTTCTCATTTACATTAAACATCTCATATGCTTTTATTTATACTACTACTACTACTACTACTAAAAAATAAATAAATAAATAAATTAGGACTCCTTTTTAGCACTTATTACAGACATAAATAATGACTTTGAAAATATTAACATATTATTTAGCTGTAATTACACCCAATATAATAGTCAACATAATTGCATTTTTAACATTTTTTTTTTTTTTTTTTTTTTACATTTTATAATTTTTTTTTGTCGATTATGAGTTAAAAATAATACACAATATGTTAGATAAGATACAGACGGACCAAATTGAGACAGGCATAATTATTAAATTTGTGCATGTTTTAAAGATGATGGCTAATTTATATATTTAAAAGGTTTACTATATAAAAATATAGTGTGTTGAGTTCAAAAACATAGTTATGAGTATTTTTTTTACGCCAAGTTTTATTTGACTTCCTTCGATCATTCCACTTACGTCCAGAAGAGGGCAAGAGGGAGCCACTTTCAAGTCCCTTCTGTGACGCCATTGACGTCAAAGGGTAAAGATGGCGACTTACTGAAGAGCGCCATGCTTTATTGTTGATAAAACAGTATATTGTTATTTTACCTTGAAATCTCACAGCGGAATTGAAAAAAAAATGTCGAGGTTAATAGTCAAGAATCTCCCAAACGGGGTGAGTATTTATAATGATATTAGAATATGATGTAAGTCCGCTTTCAAAGATGCACGTCAACAAAGATTTGATCAACTTTTAAGCACGTTTATTCCATAAAAAGGTAACTACAGCTGTGTTTTTGGTTGAAGCGGTGTCGTGGATTTGCTGTGTTTTTTGGAAAATGATAAACTGGTACTGCCACACTTTTTTGAGCACCGTTTGAATGCAATGTTGCATTTATTAAAGAATCATCACATTATTATTTGATGGCATCATTGCAACATGGTACCACCACCACTGTACTTTCCTATATGGATAATTAATGTAACTAAAATAGTTTATTTTGATTATTATTAGGGATGTTACGTCAGACAATGACTAAAATGCATTGTGATCTTGAACTGCATGTGATCTCATTTAGATGAAATATGTTATACTGTATTTATAATGTTGAAAGTCATTTAATTTACTCTGTTTCCTCAGATGAAGGAAGACCGTTTCCGTAAAATGTTTGCGGATTTTGGGACGCTTACAGATTGTACGTTGAAATTCACCAAAGATGGTAAATTTCGCAAATTTGGATTCGTAGGCTTCAAGACAGAAGAGGATGCAGAGAAAGCTCTAAAACATTTCAACAAGAGCTTTGTGGACACATCTAGAGTTACTGTAAGTGACAGGATAAACATACATATATATGGAGAGAGAGAGAGAGAGAGAGAGAGAGAGAGAGAATAGTAAACCATTTTTAAACAATTTCGTTCTAATTCTTATCTTATCCATTATTTGTCTGAATAAGGTGGAATTCTGCACAGATTTTGGAGACCCAAACAAAGCCCGACCTTGGAGCAAACACACACGCCCTCCATCATCAAACAAAGTTACAGAAGAACAGAAATCAAGTGAACAAGGAGAAAAAGATGAAAAGGTTGTGCAGCTCTCCTGTCACTTTTCCTATGTCTGCACTGATCCACTGTTTTATTGGAATGCCTGATTGAGTTTTCATAAGTCAAACTGAATTTATGCTTTTACTCCATTTCCACAGAAGAAGAAGAAGCCTTTGAATGTTCTTGGAGATGTAAGTATGCTGCTCTTTGCATGACATAAATCATACTCTGATAAATATGCAGAGATTGGATGAACTGTAACTTGTAATCCTCAGCTTGAAAAAGACCAGAGCTTCCAGGAGTTCCTCGCTGTGCACCAGAAACGCACACAGGTGCCCACTTGGGCCAATGACTCCATGGAAGCGACTTCTGTCGGAGTTGATAAGAAGAAGAAGGAGAAGGAGGAGGAGGAGAAGAAGAAGAAGCAGAAAGCAGCTGTCAGTGATGATTACCTAAACTTTGACTCTGACGAATCAGATGAATTAAACGATGCTGAGGATGATGAAGATGCTGATGAAGAGGACAAACGAGGTAAGAACTTTGTGCTTTCTTTTAAGACAGTGCTGATTATATAAGTGTGACTTCTCATTCCCTCCAAATGTGTTTTCTACCAGATACTGATAAGAAAGCATTGAAGAAAGATCTGTCTGACATGGATTATCTTCGCTCCAAAATTGTGGAGAAGTCAGACTTGGTGGATGAGAAAGAGGCTGATGAGGATGAGGATGAAGAAAAAGAAGGTGACAGTGCTAATGCTGCCGATAAGAGTGAGGAGGAGGAAGAGGAGGAGGAAGAAGAGGAAGTGTCCCCAGCCCAAAACCCAGACAGCGCTTATGAGAGTGGTGATAAGACAAGCAGCCAGAAAAGCACCAAACCAGCAGCTCAGAACACGGTCAGTGTGATAAAACACAAGGTCTTTTAGGGAATAGTTAGTGACTATTAGAGGCTCGTATCTTTATGCTGTTCATACACTTTTATAGATTGAACCAAGCACAGAGTTCACAGTCAAGCTACGAGGTGCTCCATTCAACGTCACAGAGGTGAGATATATCGGTTACTGATCAATATTGAACATTTCACTGTTTTACATCAGCCTTTGTTAATATTATAGTGAAATGCACAAGAAGCTATTTCAGACAAACACATAAACTTTAAGTATTACACCCAAATAACCATTCTAATCCATTCATTCTAACTGATTTTTACGGTCTGACCTGAGTCTATTTTACAGTGTTCATGTTTACATTTACATATAAAATTATAGCGCAATTATATAAATAACTACAGGTACATGTTATGTTATTTATTTGGAGCTTATAATTACACACAGTTGTTGTTATTAGTATAGTAATTAATTATAGTAATGTGTCATGTGTGAAACATGAACGCTGTAGCATAAACTTTTACCATTTTTTTATATAGGAAAGATATTATATTCCTGATAAAATGCACTACTATTCAAAAGTTTGTGATTTGGTATGATTTTTGACATGCTTTTCGTCACTTCGATGTCTGCATTTATTTGCTTAAAAATACAGGATAAAAACAGTAATTTTGGGAAATATTTTATTTTAAATGAGCTGTTTGATATTTGAATTTATTTCAAAATTCCTCTGACGGAAAAGCTGACCTTTCAGCAGCCATTAGAAAGAAAATAGAACATAGCATTTGTTGATATAAAAATATTTTGTAATATTATAAATCTTTAATGTCACTTTAATGCATCCTTGCTTATTAAAGTTATTGGTAACTTATATATATATATATATATATATATATATATATATATATATATATATATATATATATATATATATATATATATATATATATATATATATATATATATATATATATTAAAATGTGAAAATATGAAAATATGAATGAATTTAAAATTGGAACATGTATCCATCATTCATATGGACACAGCTACTTGCAATATTGGTACATAAATCAACACCTTGCTTATAATTTATGCATATGAGTTTTATCAGATCTTTTCAAACAGTGACGACTGATTTATCACTTCATTGCAGCAACAAGTGAAAGAATTTATGACTCCTTTGAAACCTGTTGCCATTCGATTTGGTAAAAACAGTGATGGGCGCAAATCAGGTAAGAGAATCTGTTGGTCACAGTCTGTAGCTGATTCAAAGATGTTGCTCTGGTGTCGTTTGATTGATGGCGAATTTCCTTTGATAAGGTTATGTGTATGTGGACGTGCGCTCAGACGCAGAGGTTGAGAGGGCCCTGCGCTTTAACAAAGACTACATGGGTAAGCAATTATTCAGTCTCTTTGACAAGAACACAACTTTGACGGAAAGGTCCTGTGTGTGTTGATTTGTGAGCGTAATGCTGTGTTCACCCCAAACATGCGAATGAGGCGAATTCGCGTCTGCCGCGCTAAACGCCTCATTCGCGCCGCTAGACCTCCAGACGCGTGTAAATGCGTATTTACATTGACTTAACATTGAAATCATTCGCGCCAGATGCTCTATTCGCGTTTGGTGTGAACGCAGCATAACCAGTTTGAAAACAAGTGCTCTCGATGCATGTGCATTATCTGTGTAAACCCACAGGGGGGCGCTATATTGAAGTGTTCAGAGTCAACAGCTTTAAAAATGAGGGAAGGTCTGCAAAGAGAAGCGAGAAGGAAAGAAATTTTGTGCACGAGCTGAGGGATGATGAGGAAGAGGAAGACGTGGCGGAATCGGGAAGACTTTTTGTCAGGAACCTGCCGTACACGTGCACCGAAGAGGAACTGAAAGAAGTCTTCATCAAATATGGTGAGTCACATGACATAACTAAACAATGTGGGAAATAGCACAATTTCTCAAAAGTTGTTTAAAAAATATTTTTTTGTGTGTGCTTCTATCAGGTCCTCTTTCTGAGGTGCTTTTTCCCATAGACAGTCTGACTAAGAAGCCCAAGGGCTTTGCCTTTGTGACATACATGATTCCAGAGAACGCAGTCTCAGCTTTGGCTCAACTGGATGGCCATGTTTTCCAGGTACTGATCCAGTCCTTTACCCTCTTATGTGTCTGTGTGGTTTTATTTGCTTTCTTAAAACTGTTTGGATCCTTTAGGGGCGGGTTCTGCACGTCATGGCTTCAAGGCTGAAGAAGGAAAAGCCAGATCAAGGGCCCAACGCTCCAGGCAGCTCCTCGTATAAGAGGCAGAAAGATGCCAAAGACAAAGCCGCCAGTGGCAGGTCAGCATTTGATGAAACCAAATTTTACTTGGAAATTTCCAGTGGTATTCACAATTTTGTTCTTGCGCAGCTCTCATAACTGGAACGCTCTGTTTTTGGGCACGAGTGCAGTAGCCGATGCCATTGCTGAGAAATACAACACGACCAAGAGCCAAGTGTTAGATCACGTAAGTATTTGGGACCTGCAAATGGTCTCTCTTGTTCTGGAGAGGATCAGCGTAGGTGACACTGGTTTTGTGTATGTTTTCAGGAGTCTGATGGCAGTCTGGCAGTGAGGATGGCCCTCGGAGAGACACAGATTGTACAAGAGACCAGACAGTTTCTCCTGGACAATGGAGTGTCTCTGGACTCGTTCAGTCAGGTATAGTATGTGTGCTTTACTCACATAGTTCTAGTCAAAGGTTTGGGGTTTTTGAGAAACTAATGCAATTATTCAGCAAATATTTCAGTTTCAAATAAATGCTCTGCTAGTGTTAAGCTGCAAAAGAGTTTTATAACCAATCGGTAATGCTAAAAAAAATGTTTATTGGGCCAAAATCAGGACATCAGAATGATTTCTGAAGGATAATGTCACACTAAAGACTGGAGTAATGATGCTGAAAATTCAGCTTTGCATCACAGGAATAAATTACATTTTATAATATATTAATATAGAAAATAGTTATTTTAAATTGTAATAATTTTGTAGTCATAATAATAAATTAGTAGTAATTTAGTAATAGTTATAATTATTCTAATTATTTATTGAATAAATGCAGCTATTGTGAGAATAAGAGAATAATTATTTTTTAACCATTCAACTTTTGAATGGTAGTGTAAATGCTGTCAACTTAAAAATGTTTTGATTTCTATCATACTGGCACATCAGTTCCTGTGATTAAACTATAAAGCCATCTTTTTTTCTATAATAGATATTTGTATTTAAAATTAGACGTGCACCAATAGTAAAATTCTGTCGAAAGAGAGAATTTATTTTCAGATTTTATCAAATATGAATGTTCTATACTATGTGTAAGATAAATGAAAAATCTAACTAAAATCAATCATTTTAAATACTTAAAGAAAATATAGGTAATCTAAATGTAAAAATATAAAAATATCCAATGTCGACTGAGATCAGTTCATTAAAAAAAAAGAATATTGCCTGATTATTATTGATTTGTTACAGATATATTGTGCATTCCTATTTGAAACACTGACTTTATTACTAAGCCATCTATTTAAATGAGAATGTGAGAATAATTCATAATTTGGCCTGCATGAAGTCTGCATCAGATGAATTCCAGTTCGGCATCAGAATTCCAGAGTTCGCTCAGTTTGCACAGAAGAATGTACGCCGACTGTGTGCAAATCTGTGGCATCTGTTTGTATCTGCATGAACCGTGCTTATGTTTCCATCTGTTTAGGCAGCAGGCCAGCGCAGTAACTCTGTGATCCTGGTGAAGAACATGCCCTCGGGAGTGCAGGTCGCAGAGCTGGAGGCTCTGTTCTCACCCCATGGGTCTCTAGGAAGAGTTCTGCTGCCCCCATCTGGCCTCACTGCTATAGTGGAGTTCCTGGAGCCCACCGAAGCCAAGCGGGCCTTCATGAAACTTGCATACACCAAGGTGAGTGGGGACTTGTTTGTGACGGGCATGCGAGCTACTGTGAAAATGTACTGAAATATAAAAAGGAATTTCTGCCTTTGGTTGGTTTAATAAAACTTGTGACTTGGTATGATGTTATACGGTCGGTCTCTTCAGTTCCAGCATGTTCCGTTGTATCTGGAGTGGGCTCCTGTAGCGGTCTTTACAACTCCCACAGCACCTAAACCAGGTAATACTTTAACCCTGCCATATCAGCCTGCTGGAGCTCAAACCAGCAGTGAACGATGTATGTATGCCTAAAGACTCAGAAGTTCATAACCGAGACATCTATTAAAATGACATCATGAGAACTCATAATGATCCCTGCATGGAGTCTGTAGAGAATTCCAATCATTCAAATTCGGAATTCCATTGAAAACACAAAGTATTATTATTATTTTATAAATGCATTTATTAGTTTTAAAAGTTCATGTGTGGGTATATTTTAAGAAATTTTTTTATTCTGTCATTTATTAATTGTTTAATTTAAACATAAGTTAATGCATTAGATATAAACTAATAATAAATAACTATTCATTTTTAATCTCGGTTAAGGTTAATTAACATTTATTTACAGTTTATGTTATATGTTAAGTATATGATAATTAAATTGTATCAGTCAAGTTGTATAATTTTTCTTTAGTTAATTACAAACTATTTTATATATAAATTCAGAACTTTGTGGCCAGTAAGATGAAAATTAAATACTATTATTATTAGTAGTAGTATTATGTATAATTATAATAAAAAAAAATATATATATATATATATATTTAAGACTCTTATGCTCACCAATACTTGGAAGAAGTTTTAATTTCGAAGAAAACAAAACGCACACAAACAGTTCTGTAATATTGTGAAATAATATAGCAGTTAAGAAATTAAAATTGCCTTTATTGTCACTTGATACATTACTGTCATTTTCTCATCCATGTCCATCCTTCTCCTCCCAGAGGTAAAAAAAGAAGATACATCTGCTGAGAACAATGACTCGGCCAAAAAAGAAGAGGAGGAGGAAGAGGAGGAGGAAGAGGAAGAGCAAATATTGCCCGGATCAACTCTCTTCATTAAAAACCTCAACTTCATCACATCCGAGGAAGCATTACGGGAGGTGAGCGCAGAGGCCACGGCGACATGTGTTGTGTGATCAGATATGTTAATAACCATCTCACCATATATGGCTCTCATTGTGTTCTTTTATCAGACGTTTTCTAAATGCGGTGTGGTGAAAAGCTGCACAATATCAAAGAAGAGAGATAAAGCTGGTTTGTTTTCAGTCATGCATATTTACCATATCAATTTCATCTGTGTATTTGTTAGTGCTCTCATTTCTCACATCTTGTTTCCTCGCTGTGTGAATCTCTCCGTGATCTCATTGTCTCTGTGTCACTGTCTCAGGTAAAATGTTATCAATGGGTTATGGCTTTGTGCAGTACAAAACTCCAGAGGCAGCACAGAAAGCCATGAGACAGCTGCAGGTAAATGACCATCTGCTGCCGTTTGCTGTATTTCTGTATGCACAAATATTCATGTGATGAAATAGATTCAGGCAACTTGTTCATTTTTCTTGCAGCACTGTAAATTAGATGAACACCAGCTTGAGGTGAAAATATCAGAAAGAGAAGTCAAGTAAGTTGAGGCGTCTTTTGTGTCTTAAAGGTCCTGTGTAAGACAGGATTTCACAAACCCCAAGCTCTTCTAGGGGTCAGCAAAAGTCATTTTTAAGGGAGCTGGTTATAAATTGACTTGATTCAGTGACGTTTTTGAACGATTCAGAATCAGCTCCTAAGATTCATTTACTCATGAATAAGACTACACTAGTCAAGCATATGAAGCTTTTTCAGTAGGAAGACATGTTTTCTGGCTTTTATTTTTGCAGTACATTGTCATTTTGTCTTGTTATATATAATTTGGACTTCAGGTTGACATGTTTAAGCAGCAGATGCAGGTGTAACCGATCCAATGTAGAAAAGTTTTCATTCACTGATCTCTCTGTGGTTTTGGGCTAACTTTCCTATATTATAGTAATTTTATGAAAATGATTATGTTTCAGCTTTATAATGAGATAAGGTATCTGAACTTACACCTAAAACACATGAACCAAACTCTGCACATAATTTCTTACCTATGTTACATAAATGTATAAAAGTGACGTGACATTCAGCCAAGTATGGTGACCCATACTCAGAATTCGTGCTCTTCATTTAACCCATACAAAGTGCACGCACACACACACAGAGCAGTGAACACACACACACTGTGAACACACACCCGGGGAGCAGTTGGGGGTTCGGTGCCTTGCTCAAGGTCACCTAAGTCGTGTTATTGCCGGCCCTAGATTCGAACCCACAACCCTGTACTCTCTAACCACTAGGACACGACTTCCTTAAAAGGAATTTTTTTTCTTTAAACACTGAACTTTTTCAAAGAATAGGTTTAGCATTGCTGAAATTTGATTTATTTGTTTACAGGATGCATGCAAAAGTAATGTATAATGAGGGCCTAATTTGCACATTAATGTGTTTTGTTTAAACTCCTATTACAAAAGATGTAATGATGAGAAACTTTCATACGAGTAAAAATTATAAATGTATATATATATATATATATATATATATATATATATATATATATATATATATATATATATATATATATATATATATATATATATATATATATATATATATATATATACAGTATTGTTCAAAATAATAGCAGTACAATGTGACTAACCAGAATAATCAAGGTTTTTAGTATATTTTTTATTGCTACGTGGCAAACAAGTTACCAGTAGGTTCAGTAGATTGTCAGAAAACAAACAAGACCCAGCATTCATGATATGCACGCTCTTAAGGCTGTGCAATTGGGCAATTAGTTGAAAGGGGTGTGTTCAAAAAAATAGCAGTGTCTACCTTTGACTGTACAAACTCAAAACTATTTTGTACAAACATTTTTTTTTTCTGGGATTTAGCATTCCTATGAATCACTAAACTAATATTTAGTTGTATGACCACAGTTTTTTAAAACTGCTTGACATCTGTGTGGCATGGAGTCAACCAACTTGTGGCACCTCTCAGCTGTTATTCCACTCCATGATTCTTTAACAACATTCCACAATTCATTCACATTTCTTGGTTTTGCTTCAGAAACAGCATTTTTGATATCACCCCACAAGTTCTCAATTGGATTAAGGTCTGGAGATTGGGATGGCCACTCCATAACATTAATTTTGTTGGTTTGGAACCAAGACTTTGCCCGTTTACTAGTGGGTTTTGGGTCATTGTCTTGTTGAAACAACCATTTCAAGGGCATGTCCTCTTCAGCATAGGGCAACATGACCTCTTCAAGTATTTTAACATATGCAAACTGATCCATGATCCCTGGTATGGGGATCCTTAAATAGGGGCCACCTGATTCACACCTGTTTCTTCACAAAATTGATGACCTCAGTGATTGAATGCCACACTGCTATTTTTTTGAACACACCCCTTTCAACTAATTCAACTAATTGCCCAATTGCACAGCCTTAAGAGCATGCATATCATGAATGCTGGGTCTCATTTGTTTTCTGAGAATCTACTGAACCTACTGGTAACTTGTTTGCCACGTAGCAATAAAAAAATATATGAAAAACCTTGATTATTCTGGTTAGTCACATTGTACTGCTATTATTTTGAACAATACTGTATATATATATATATATATATATATATATATATATATATATATATATATTTTTTTTATATAAGGGGGGGGGGGGTGAAATGCTATTTCATGCATACTGAGTTTTTTACACTCTTAAAGAGTTGGATTCCCATGGAGTATGGCTCTGTGTGACGTTAAATGGAGCGGAATTTCCTTATATGGGTCCTAAGGGCACTTCTGCCGGAAGAGCGTGCGCTCCCGTATAGCAGAGCACTGAGAGCACAACAGACATTCACTGATCAGAGCGAGAGCGTCGCGAAAAGTCACAAAAGGAGTGTGTTTTTGGTTGCCAGGGCAAGACAAACCTGCACCGATTACCAAAAGTGATACAGCATTAAGGGACCAGTGGATGGAGTTTATTTTTACAGAGCATCAGCGGAGTTGTGCAAGTGTTTTTGTTTGTTCCCTGCATTTCGAAGATGCTTGTTTTACAAACAAGGCCCATTTTACATACACATTTCACCCCCCTTTAATATATCATACACACCAGTTTTATTTTTAGATTACTTTGTCATTGCTTTAAATGCCTTTTTGGATGTGGTTTCTTAGTCTGTTTGAATAATAGGCACACACATAAGTAACAGCGGTTTTCCTCCTGTCGTTTTTGCAGGTCAGGTTTGCCAAAATCCAAGAGGGGAAAGCAAACTGCCAGGAAGCAGACGACCTCTAAGATCCTGGTGCGAAACATCCCCTTCCAGGCCACAGTCAAAGAACTCCGAGAACTCTTCTGGTGAGCCTTGCTTCACATTTAAAGGCCATTTGTGTCATCTTCATTGTGTTTCATAGAACATTTCCACCTTTAATAATGGAAATATTTCTCACTAGCAAAAATGACTGTGCTAATATCCCGGTTTTGGACGTTGAACCCTTGTAATAGTCTGTCATGTGAGTCTTGAAGTGCAGGTGTAGTATGTGATGCTGGATTCATGTCTTTTTATCAGCACGTTTGGAGAGCTGAAGACAGTCCGTCTGCCAAAGAAAGGGATCAGTGGAGCCCACCGTGGTTTTGGCTTCATTGACTTCCTTACTAAACAAGATGCCAAGGTGGGTGCATCTGTCTCTGTATCTTTCTCTGTCTTTTTTCCCAGTCAGGTAGTCACTTGTGAAACACCTAATCAACATTGATCTTGTCCGCTATGTGCAGTAAATCTAACACGGGCTTTGATTTCATGCTGGTTTCTTACAGAAAGCGTTCACTGCGCTGTGTCACAGCACCCATCTTTACGGCAGGAGGCTGGTGTTGGAGTGGGCGGATGCAGAGGAGACTGTGGACGACCTGAGACGGAAAACCGCACAACATTTTCATGGTAAAACCTCTGCTTTATACACACGGTCACAGTTTTTTTGCGTAGACAGTTGCAAGCAGTTTAAATGAGTAGCTTCTTAAAATTTGCCACACTTACCTAATTGGAAGTACAGTAGCCTCAGTAGCCTACAGAAGTAGGTCTTTTTGAAAATAGAAAAAACTGAAAAAAGTAATATTGTGAAATATAATGGCAACTTAAAATGTCTGTATTCTCTTTTAATATAGTTTAAAATATATATTTTTTTAATTGAGTATTCAGTGTCACATGATCCTTAGGAAATAATTTAAATATGCTATTTTGGTGCTTAAGTTTTCTCAATAACAAACTATTTTTGGTAGCATTGTAACATGTCACAGTTTTTCTGCCACTTTAATGAATCAGCTGCTTCATAAAAAAGATTTACTAGATATTCAATGCTTTTCAATAGTCATCTTTCAGTAGGTTTCCCAGAATTCCTTTTTTTCTTGAGTTTAATCCCTTTTCTCAACCTATTTTAATAAATTAGGTTTATAAAAAAAAAAAAAAAAAATGGAAAAGTGCTAAACAAATACTGGAAATAATTGTTCTGTGTGTGAATAAATGTTTTATCTAACCGTTATTGTCTGTTATTATATTTATAATATTTATATAATTACTTATCTGTAAATATTAACAAATATTATTTGTGGCTTTTTTTCTTTAACTTTATTTTATAATTTAGTGACTGTTTGATTTAATTCTGTTGCTTCCAGAATTTGTTTTTTTAATGAATAATCAAATAAATAGTTGACCAAATAATTATCATAGTAATTTAGTACAGCCTTTTATTTATTTTTATTTGTCAGTTAAACCAATAGCTGATTCTATTTATATTCTATTCATAGTTTTAGTGCCAGACTGATTTTTTTTTTTTTACATTACTTTTTATTTAATTTATAATTTGAAATATTTTGTCCATTAAATAGTCTGAAATGTGAAAATTTTCACTTTCAATACTTTTTTTTTTCCAAATTGCAGTTTGACTGTTGATTAACGGCTTGGAAACTTCAGCTTTTCAAAGCACTAGCTACTCCTAGTTTGAAGTTGTTTCCACAACACAGGTTGCAATTCTAGTCATTTGCCCTCTGTAATTTAATGAAAACAAATCTGTCCCCTTATCATCTCTCTCAGATGCTCCTAAGAAGCGGAGGAAGGCAGAGGTGTTGGAGGGAATCTTGGAGCAGATGGAGGTCGGGGAGGAAGACGGGGAGTGAATAGCAGCCGTCAGTCACCTCCAGCATCTATGAGAGAGTAAATCATCCAGTGGAACTCCATTTATCTCTATCATGACTGCTTCACCGTCTCTTCAGGAATTCTTCCTTTTGGCCCCAGATGCTCCCAATTAGCTTTTTATTATATGCTCATACATCATCTCTGTTATTGCTGTCAGTGTATTAAACACAGCGTCTCCCCGCAGACCAACTCTGGCTGAAGGTGAACTCGATGAAAAAGATGCCCAAAGGCCACGTTTGCTTTAGCTGTTTTAATCGTCACCAAGGGCCGAGACGTTTCATACTCTGCTGTGACACGGCTGATAATAAATAGTAACTGACCAAAATATCAGTAGCGGAAAATTCCTTCAACATCATTTTGTGACAGAAAATGTGTCTATTGTAGTCTGTTCCTGACTAAGAATAAATAATGTAAAATCTTTTTTTTGCATGTATAACAGTCTTTTCCAGTGTGGGTCTCCTCAATCTGAACACCAGTCAGCGTTGCATTCAAGACTTTACAAATGCTTTCATATTTTTGGGGTCATACTGTATTTATTGATGTGACAATAAATAATTTTGTCTGGAAGCGTTCCTATCTTAGGGTAGTAATTACACTAGAAACCTCACTTTGTAAAAGTGGTCTACAGTTTACACCGATGATGCCTTCCACACCACATAGAGGCAATTCTAGTGAACTTGCATGATATCATGTGGCTTCAAATCAACCTGTAATGTTATCTGTTGTGAAATATGGAGTTTTCTGTTTTATTAAAGGGTCTTCCTTTTCCTTTAATCTTATTCTAAACCCATTTGAGTAAAGGCTGGAACACACTTGCCAACTTCGTAAATGGTTACAGAGGAAAACAGGAAATGTATATCTCACAATTTTGACCTTATTACTTAAAACAATGCTGCAACTGAATATTAAAATGATAATTAAAACTTTTTTCTTTTTTTCTCAGATCACAGACGATCATGATTTAGTGTACATTGTTTATACAAACAGCGCACATGTAATATGGATACCTTTTAATTTTTTTTACATGTACTTTATGAAGCTACACAATGGTGGTATAGGTTTGGAATGATGTGAGCAAATGACAAAACTCTTATAATGCACCCAATCAAAACGTGTGTGATCATTTTTATAAATGTCATTTATTTTGTGATCCAGTATAAACAGAGAACCTTGGAGGAAAAAGTTATAACGGTATAATAAATGGAGTTCTTAGAGAAAGAGCGTTCTGGCTATGACAGACACACAGATACACAACTCTTCAGAAATGGATGACTGTAGTTGTATCCTTTCGTCAAAAGTTCATCGGTTAGTACCTAATGAATCAAGAATGGAATGAATACATCCACATGCAGAGTCCCGCTAAGCTAAGAAACGTATATTCTGTTAGATAAAAACCGAGATGAGTTTTGTAGGAAACTTCAATGTCGTCCACTTAAATATAAATTATCTGGAGTATACAAAAAAGCATTTAACTTACATATACATTGGTTCTCACTCAGTCTCAGAGCTCCACATGTCCCTTTAAGCAGTACGTCTATTTGCATCTCAAGAAATGACAAGCTACTTTCATCGCACCAATCCCACGTGGCATTTAAAAAAAATGCAGAGCTCGTAGCCCCTACATTAGCAGAGGTCACACACGCGCACACACACCGTATTGCCTTGAAACAATGAGGAACAGCGTACGGCTGTTATAATATGGAACACGGATGCAATAAAATCGCACCAACTACACAAACCCCAGCATCCCGCTTGACTAACCACTCACAGCCCTGGCGTCCAGCACTTATCTAAGTAGGTAACGCTAAGAAATATGTATTAAGGCTTTTCTGAGGACCTGAGGATTTCAAAAACACACAATGAGGCACACAAAAGGCAAAGAAGAGCTCTAGACGCGACACACAAACAGATAAGCGTAAGATGATGAAATAAATAAATAAAAATAGACGGCCAAGATCAACGCCTGGTGTCTGTTTGCTTCTGACCAGTGCAGAGAGAGGTGACAAAGACGCCAATGTGCGGCCTTCAGGAGACGTCCGACTTGGCCTTGTAGCAGCATTCTCTCCAGTTTCTGGTCAGGATGATATTTTTTGTTGTTGTTCACTTTCTTCCAGACGTGATTTCAGTGCAAGTTTTCCCGCGTCGTAAACAGTAAGACGTCCTTGGAGATTCTTAGCTTGGTAAGTACATGTGACCCACAGAGGACCATCACCTCGTGTTATGATGATTAGTTGGTTTTCAGCCAAATATGTCTTGCTCTAAATGATTATGTTCCAGACACTTGCATTTTCTTACAAAACATTGTACATGACATGCATCTAAAGCGGTTCCTACACACCTGGCGTACTCTAATAGGAACAGACAGACCAACTGGATCAAACAAAAAAGTAAAAAGCTAAGTATGTCTTACATACAAAAGAGGCATGTGACATTTTCCTCAAAGTTTGTTTTTTGGTATTTATTTTTTTCTTTAAGCTGCTTTGGTAACATCAAATTCAATCCCATCAGCCTTCAATCTTTTTTGAATTGGCTAACAAACCACACACTCGTTTAAAAAAAGTTTTTTTTTCTATTTATCCCAGTATTATCGTTCACGTAGGTCCTCTGGTTTGTATGAACGAGTTTTCATCGATCTGTCTGAGTCACTTTTCTCAGTCTTCTCTAGAGGAAGAGCGTTTCGTCTGAAGTCAGCGGCCCGCGCTGTGTTCTGTCATAAAGATGTGCGAGCTGTGAGGGAGAGAGCTATTGTACTGAGGGCAGAGAGAGTGGACACACTGGACGCCGAGCCGATGGCATTGGGACCTGAAAGAGAATCAATCAGCAAATGAATGAATGAAGACAAAACCGAACAAACAAGAGCATGATTTAAAATCCCAGTCATGACCTCAGTGACACTTCAGCTGAGTTGTTGAAGCTTAAACAGTGAAGAGATTCAGAGGAAAAATTTTTAGGAGCTCAGATTATATTATATTATATTATACAGGATGCTTCAAATGGTCAAATGTTTCAGGTCACTAACATTTTTTATTCAGCAAGGAATTGATAAGTATTGATAAGTAAAGACATTGTTCTTTTGACCTTTCTATTCATCAAATGAAAAAAAAGTGCATTGCAGTTTCCACAAGTTAATAAAGCTGCACTGCACTACAACTGTTTTCAACTGATGATAATAATACATGTTTCTTAAGCATCAAATCAGCATATTTATATGATTTCTGAAGGATCATGTGACACTGAAGACTGGAGTAATGATGCTGAAAATTCATCTTTGCCATCGCAGGAATAAATAACCACTTAAAATATAATTTCAAATAAATGAAACACGTTTAATTGTTATACAATATTACTTTTTTGTGTATTGTAATTTTAATGAAGTCTTGGGGGGCATAAGACATTTCTTTCAAAAACATCAAAATATCTTAATGTTTTACATATTCTCATATACAAGTCTCTCATATTCATATATTTCTTCTCACATAGTAAAATCATTTAATGCATATTTCATGTCCAGTTGTCCATTTATTAATTTATTTGATGAGAAGTCGTGTAATCAGCAGGATAATGTACAGTCAGCCAGTTGTTAGCGGAAAATGAATCCCTTCAGGCTGATTCAAGTCTAATCGTCCGGTTGAATTTAATTTTGTAATAATGACCTGCTGAGTGTAAATCATCCCTTAAAAATTATATTTGTAAATTTATAACACATTCTTTCTTTCTTTTAATGGTAGCCTTCAACCTTTTTCTTTTAAATAAAATAGCATAGCATCAAAACTGAATTGAAAAGAAGCCAATTAGCAGAGGATGACCTGATATTTTGGGAATGGTGATCTGTCGGCTGCTGCTGCCTTCCCCTCCTTCTCCAAAAGACCTGATCTGGATGATGTACTCCTCATCGGTAGGTAGCGACAGCTCCACTGAGGTGGTGTTGGTCTCCATAATGCTGGGCCTGCTGAATTGGTTCCGCTTATACAGTACCTACAAAACAATAACAATTTATTTTTAAAAATTTACCTCCATTCACACTGTCCCGCTTGTTATCAGAATGATATGGGATTTACAACGGCTGATGCAAATCAGTCTGTTAAAAATATTTGAGCTCCAACTGTAAGTGATATAAAGGTTCTTTTACACAAAATGCAAATATTTAGAGTGAATATTTGGCACGAAAGATATCGAAAAGAAAAAAAAAACGATCACATGGAGCTTTCACACCAGGGGCGTGTCTAGGGGGAGGCTGGGGGAGGCAATGCCTCCCCTAGGATAAGCCCTGCCTCCCCTGAGAAATGATCTGTCCCTCTGATGATAAATTAAAAAGTTAAAGTGGATTGTTTTGTGCATATTTTCCGTAGCTTGCAGATTGGTCTGATCCAACAAAAATCCAGTTTGGCGCTGTTTGACAGTGCGCGCGCTTCGGGGGTACGCGCTGTTTACCTGGCAGAGCTTTAAAGCAGTGGCGTGTCCAGAAGCCAAAGGGTGGCAAGAAAATTAGATTTGCCAACCCAAAACAGCGTTTGGGATCGAAGTGCATTGACAGCTGAACAGCCTGATTTTGTCCTCGATTTCTGCCGAGGGTAGGATGTTAATAGTTTTGGTTGTGGGGGATAAAAATGTCTCCACAGTCTGCTTTCGAAGAAATATCGTTGCATTGTGTGCTGCGCACATTCTATCAGCTGCAGTTCTGGCCCAGCGGGATTAATATACTGCGACATACATTAACATCACAGTTAACTCATTCACATTTTTTTCATCTGTTTAAATCCTTACTGGTTATTTAAACGTTTAATTCGTGTCCTTTTCTGACGTGCGGTTTTTCTGAGCACAAAGTGCGGCCCGAAAACGAAAAAAGCCCTTCGAACTGTGCCTGATAAGTTATGTTTTGTGCTAATACTGTCAAAACACACAAGGTTTGTGTATAGACTCATATATTTAAAACGAAAACAACTGAAAGAAACAGATGCATTTTCTGAATATTAGAGGCGCGCAGGTCTTAAAGGGACAGTAGGCTACATGCTGCCGTGTGAATTAAAGGGATAGATCACCCTAAAATTTTATTTCTATCATTTCTGTTCTATTTCTATTTCTGTTTATACACTCACATGTTGTCCAAAACCTATATTAACTTCTTTCTTGTGCTGAAAGCAAAATAAGATATTTTGAAAAATTAGGATAACCAAACAGTTGCTGGTCCACATTGACTTTTATAGTAGGGGGGAAATTACTGTGGAAATCACTGTGAACCAGCAACTGTTTGGTTTTCCACCTTCTTCAAAATAGAGTTAATGTTTAGTAGAAGAAGGAAACTCATTCAGATTTTTTTTCTTCACTATTTAAATTTATGGGTGAATTATATGTTAATGAAACAACAAACACACAGAGAAAAATCAATAATCTATACTCTTGACTGAAAAACTTTAATTCAGTTGCTTTAATAGGAATCAGTGTATATAGTTTTTATTTTTATATTTGTTCATTACATTTTTTTAATGCTCCTTCTAAATACACCCCTTTTACCTGAAAATGAAGCACTTTATTTGTATAATATCTGTATTTGTAATGTGTATCTTTGTTCTCATTTTTTAATAACAAAGATAAAATAATGACAAAGATTTTCATCCATGCACTTTGGCCTAAATATCTGCCACACTCTTTCATATTTTGTTACCTTAAAAGGCTTTATAATAGGGAAATTAGTTTGGCTGTGATGCTCAAACAGCTTGCAAAATAGAAAAACCAACATGACAAAGAATCAGGTTAAAATCATGGTATTTTCTAAAAAAAAAAAATTTTTTTCGATTTTTATTGTATCACCCAGCCCTGTGGGAGACCAAACCCATAGACTCCAACCCCCCATAAAATAATAAAAATATTTGCCTATGGCAAGCACCACTAATAATAAAAAAAAAATGAAACTATATTTAAAAAAAGTTATGTTGCCTCTGCTAATCATATCATAATTGAAATTCTTATAGTTTTACAAAAATAGCTTTTATTTCAACTCTCTAAATCTCCTGACACCCTGTAGCCGAATATATTTCTAGGCCTACGTATTTACATTTATTCATTTAGCAGACACTTTTATCCAAAGCCACTTACAACCACAGAATAATATTCAAATACTGTTCTCATACTGTTTAAATGAGCATATCAAAAAAAAGTTTTACCTGGGGCCGCATTCACAAATAAACTTATAAGAGGCTACAAGTAGCTCCTAACTGGTGAATTTAAGAGAAACTACAAATAATGACTGCTAATGTGTTTTACAATGAGTAATTCACGAAGCATTTCAGCCCTAAAAGTAGCATCTACTTCTGGACCAGCTTAAAAGAAGAAACAAATGAATTAACCTCCTCTCTATACAAACGTAATGTAAGATTCATTTAAAGAACTCTTTTGTCCTTCTCGGTAACCTACTTGTGTAACACGTCTTCTCACAAGCAAACACCTGTCACTCATTATCAGGCAAACACCGTGATCTGTTATATATATATTAATCTGTCATATCTGTTGACCTGGTTTAACTTTTATGTGACAGCCCTATAGTCTAATAGGGGCCCTGTGTCTATCTCTGGGTTCCTGGCTTAGAAAAAGATATGCATTAAAAAAGATTGTGTGTAATATAGCTTAATTTTGTGCCGATATTTTCAATTGTCTATGTTGCCCCCCCAAACAAGCCAAATGCCCCCCCAAACATGACATCCTGGTAACCCCTCTGTTTCACACCAGGATTTTCAGCAATTAAATTCCAGTAAAACAATAAAAACAAACCAACAGATGCTTTGTGACATGTCTGGAATCGTTGCCATACACATATCAAAGCATTTGGTGGTGCACTGAAAGCTGTTTAATCATTGAGCAATAAGTTGCTGTGTCACATTGTGAATGTATTTAAGGCTAAAGAGTGTTGTTAGATATGCAGCAGACAAAGCTTTTCAGTCCAGCAAGAAGATGTGACTTACCTTGTATCCCATGACCTCAGATTCATTTTCCAGAGGTTTCACCTGTTCCCAGTTCAGAATGATTTTGGAGTTTGATGTATTCCACATGACTTTTGACGGCGGCTGGCTAGGGGCTGGATGAAGACATAGAAAATGTAAAAGTGCTACTACCCTTAAACCTTAATGCTCATGCATTCTGTAACATCTGCTTCAATCATTCCGTTTAAAAATTAAAAAGTTACTTACGAGGCTTTTTGGTGGTAACGTTGACCGCTGGACTTGGTGGTCCTGTTCCTGCTGTGTTGTAGGCTCTCACCGTTATATAATAGGTGGTACATCCTTTTAACCCTTGAATAATGGCCACCGTCCGGTTTCCTACTGTCCTTAGCAAACTAGCTGTGTCTTCTTTCTCATTCTTCTCCCAGTATCTCAACTACAGAGAAAGACAAAACAGAACCACTCATTAATAAACTTGGTGCAAAATCATTTAAAACTAGTGGGACAAAGAATTCACTTATAATTTTCTTTGTGGCATATCTGAATTCCAGGCTATCTGCTTATAGGTGCTTTGGGTACTCAGCCACTGAAGTGTGGCGATATTGAAATGAACCTTAATGAACTTGAAGGGCTTATTGAAAAATGCTAATTCACTCTCTCTTTATTCTTTCACTTTTCACCAGCAATATAGCCATTTCTTGGTAATCGGTAATCGTTGCAGTGCTCATATTTAACCAATTAAACCATAGCATTTTGAAGTGTAATGTTGTGGGATTTTTAAAAGAAAGATTAAAAATTCAAGAGGAGTAAATGAAAATATTTAAATGGGATGATAGCGGGATAGAATGGTAAAATATGGGATAATCCCAGGAAAAAAGAGAGGGTTGACAGATAGTCAGTATAGTTTATAGACCGCCTCCCTAAACTCTCAAAATTATGAATGTCCACTGCTGTCTGTACGAATTTTAAATGTTTTTGAAAGACTATGTTTGCCAAGACCGTATTTATTTGATAAAAAAATCAGTGAAAAACAATACATTTGTGGAATATTAATACAATATTCCTGTGATGGCAAAGCAGAATCAATCAGTAGTTACTCCAGTCATTGGTGTCACATGATTCTTCAGAAATAACTCTAATATGCTGATTTACTGCACAATATATTTTATTACCAATATTGCTGTTGTGGAAATTCCCAGGATAGTTTGATTAATAGAAAGTTGAAGAGAACAGCATTTATCTCTTTATTTTTTGTAAAATTACAAATGTCTTTACTGATACCTTTAAACAATTTAATGTGTCCTTGCTGATTAAAACTATTTATTTCTTAATTTCTTTCTTATTAATATGGTTCTTATTCTAAATCTAAAGACATGTAGTTTTAAATGAAGAAGGTTTTAAGTATCAGGTTTTTTAATGTGACTAATGGAGTCATTAGTTTACGAAATTATGAGCTAATCAATGTTTTGTTTTCATTTATGTTAACAATAGATTTATTTTGTAGGATTTAGAAAAAAAAAACATTTATAGCTCAGTAATAAGAACAATTAAAGAATATCCTCATTTGAATAAAATGTGAGTGATGCTTTACATTTCTTGAAGCATAATTTAAAAGTACACATTTTGAAGTTTTATTCATGTTCATTAAAAAAAAAACAGTTTGTAATGATTTTCAAGTTTTCAACAGGGTTATGAAAAATAATGATGATATGTATAATGAATGTAACTTTATTTTGACAGTATTTAGTGTACCTCATAGCCGAGAACACGTTTCTTGCTTGTGCTCCAGGGAAGGGCTTTCCAATATACCTCAACATCAAATGCTGAAAGACTCTTGGCTCTGAGTCGACTGGGTGCCCTTCCAGGCTCTGGATTCGAAGGAGAAATTCTTCGATTAGAACGTTTCATTCAACAAATGTCTTCAAAGTCCAACTCTTTTTGAAAAACAAGGCAGACCATGATTAATGGGTTCTGGCACAACACGCTTCAGTTAACTTGGCTCCTATCAACTGCCTGCTAAGCGTTCCACAGCGAAATGTCAAAAGGTACATTCAACTTTAATTTCTCTGTTGCACACCACCAAATGCTACGGTTAATGTGACTGACCCTCCTCAGCAGAGTAAATGGTAACCACGGGTCCAAAAGGTCCTTCCCCCTTGTTATTGTACACGCCCACTTTGACTTGGAATGGAGAAAAGGGTAAAATGGTCTCGTTTTTGAAGACGTATTTGGAGGCTTCAGGAGAGGGAACTGCCGCCTGCATCCACCCGGTGGCACCAAAGGGCCGGAAAGCAACCACGTAGCCAAACCCTGCTCCGTTCTGCAGCTCTTCAGGAACGGGCTGCAAACACACATTCACACCCACAAAGAAAACACATAAATCTACAGTACACTAAATAACCTTTATTATAAATCCTATCCAAAATATTATCATCGTACATGCACATAATAGACAAAAACAACCACGTTTTGGACATGTACGATGGTAATGACTTCTAAATGTCATGCTTTCACTGGGTAACCATGAGACTTGTTTGTAAGGCGTGTTTTCTATTAACTCGAGTTTCAAGAGCAAACATATTTCGGCCGTGAAGATGACAGGACTATGACTTCCCTGACACCTGTCAGGCATCAGATGGCGCATTGGCGCTAATCTCTGCTGTGGTGCGAGGCAACATCTGTCATCCCGGCCCCTTCAGCAAGAGAGGGATTCCATCTCCCAGGAAATCGTTTTGCCAGGTAATGATATCATGGTGGTTTTGTTTGAAGTATCGGCTTGCCACTGACCATGCGGTAATGCGGATCGGTAACACTGAGACCACCAGAAAATAGCATTCATTAATCCGAAACCATGGCATGTGGACTCAAAGAAGGGCGTCAGATTATGTTTTCACACTTGAACATGTGTGCAGTTCATTGACTGGACACTAGAGGCTGGCTGTAAAAGGGAATCTGTCTCATAGACTCCCCATGTTAAATGCCCAACTTGACAGCATAAAAAACTATTTTTGCTTGCAGCATGGTACAAAAAGTGATTTTGGTCTACATAGCAAATTTTGCCCTTCATGACAACTGTGAGGGGGTGAATATTTTTATAACTCATTCATTTAAATTATATTAAGTGAAATTTCGGCATAATTAAGGGCGTGGCCACTTGAGTGGCAGGTGGGTTGCTGCTGCTGACACTGCCATCGAGCTAGGTGGGGGTGGCTTCAGCAACCAGCTCCCGCCTTTTTGCTCATTTTCGATTATCTGGCAGTGACGCGCTGCCAAGATGGTGATGGCCCGCTCCGCCTACTTTGAGCTTCAAAAATTTTTTCTGAACTTGTTGCAATGCAATATAAAAAAAATTCTGTAAAAAATACAAAAGTTGCTGTCTTATACTTTGGAAAAAAAGGTAACTTAAATCTACAATATGTAATAGCTTTTTCTTTAGATGAGCACCTATGACGCCTTAAAATACAATATGACACTAGGTTTTGTACAGTAAAATCCACCAGTACTCCTGATATTACTGATAGTTTTGGAGTAAAATAAGACATGAAATTCTCTAGTACAGTAGATGGTGTTCTGTGATATCCGTCATTTTAAAGACAATGCAATGAGAAAGTCTTGAAGTGAAGTTTCAAGCTCCCTGTGACAAACGTCTAGCTCAATAGATAACACCAGCTGACTCTCAAACCTGAACAATAGAACATGTCTCCATGAAAGGAGATACAGAGAGAGAGAACATCATCTTTGAAAAGTTCCTCACAAAAATTCACGGGTAACTCCATTTAATTATCTTCGCTGCTTCTCTTGTATGACAGCGGCAGTTATTGCTGCGCAGCTCTTACAGAAAATGAAGTGTTATGTGTATCCGCTTTACTATGATTAATGAAAACCTCAAATAAAGGGAACAATAGTGTCTGCAAAAGGAGACTGTATACAAAAGACTCACTAAAGGAGAGGAACACACGCACACACACACACACACCAACAGACGGGCAAGTGAAGTGCACAGGCCATCTTACCTCCCAAGTGATGACTAACTCTGATCGACTGCCACCTCCTCCGCTCACGTTGGCTGGGGTGACCTTGGGAACTGGAGGAAGGATAAGATTTCCTCAGTCCTGCTTAGGTCTGACCATTTAAGACTTCAGTTATTGCATATGATTTTATAATATGGATATGATTATGTTAAACAATGTTTAATGCATAC
Source organism: Carassius auratus (assembly GCF_003368295.1). Taxonomy (NCBI): domain Eukaryota; kingdom Metazoa; phylum Chordata; class Actinopteri; order Cypriniformes; family Cyprinidae; genus Carassius; species Carassius auratus. Next base: position 5,930,281 of record NC_039273.1, read on the forward strand.
GGACATGTTTATATTTTTAGATGCTGGCCACAATTTCTATTTCTTTACCTTTGCAACTACTTGTCTGCCCAGCACCCAGTTTCATTGTTTTGGATGTGCGGGCTGTACCTTTTCATTCTATTGCACAATTTCTATTTGCAAATTTTTTTGTACAGTTTGAATGTGAACTGACAATTAAAACTGATATGATTTGTACGTTTAAAAATGTCAGAATGTATAAAAATAAGTGTATATTTTTAGATAATGGTCACCATTTCTTTTTTGCAATTTTTAATCACTTTTTTTCCCTTTTGTAGTCCCTGATGTGACCATAACATTCAAAACATTCAAAAAAGGGACAGTAAAAACATGCATAATGTTTAAAAAATGGTTTAAAATGAAATATCAAAATATCATGGTTTCTAAAAATACTAAGCAGCATAACTGTTTTCAACGTTAATAATAAAAATAAATGTTTCTTAAGCAGAAAATCAGCATATTAGATTGATTTCTGAAGGATCATGTGACACTGAAGACTAGAGTAAGGGTGCTGAAAATTCTGCATTGCATCACAATAATAAATAACATTTTTAAATATATTAAAATAGAAAAATAGTTATTTTCATTGAAACAATATTTTTGATAATAAGAAAATGCATCCTTGGTGAGCTTAAGAAACATCTTTCAAAAACATTAGTGTATATTTATTTATACAGCATATTACCATGTATGTATGAGGACAAGAGTATATTAAATGGACCTGCAGTGTGAGAAATTAATTGTTTAAAGTACAAATATGCCATATAGCCTTTTAGTAATTTATATGAGGCTATAAAACTGCATGCATAACTACATTTTTAAATTTTTTAAGAAATGTGATTGGTGTTGGCACATGCGAAATAAGCAGTAATAATGTTTAAGCATTGCAGGAAATTATTGTGTGGTTTCTAAAGTGCTTTTTAGTATTTTACTATGCACTGCTTCCAAGTCTCTGTGAAATTCTGGTTTGACTCCCTCATTCAATGTAAGTATGGAAATAGTGCAGATTCACACCACAGGATGCTAATTGAAAGAGCCACATGCAGACTGATGTGACAGAAGCACTCACCTGTTTCTTTAGTCCTGGCTTTCTTCGAGGGTTTGCTGGGCTCTCCTGTGCCCACTGCATTCCTTGCCAACACTCTGAACTCATACTCCACCCAGGGGTTAAGCTCGATGACTGTAGCAGTCAGATGTGAGCCCCCGACCACCTTTGGCACTGAAACAAAACAAAACACACATAGTGTGAGACAATCCCCCTTGTGAGCGAGCACAAGCCCTCTACATGCTCACACAAACACCAGGCACAGCACGCATCTCTCCTGCTTGGTGAGATAATAGGCTCCATAGGTACAATACAAAAACTGGGCTTATCGACAGGTGCTGTGAAAGCAGAGAAAAAAATATCACCCTACATCTTCAAACTAGGGCTGTCATCCTTAATGCATTAATGCATGCAATTGATTTTAGAATCCTTAATGCATTAAAATAATTAAGCGCAATTAAAGCAAAACCTTTTTAACGCAATTTTGCTTATCTGCTTGCAATCAGATCATTTTAGGATATTTTTTTTCTTTCATTTGTGCTTATATGGGTTTCTTATATTATTTGGTTCTTTGGTGTCCTTTTGGATTTTCCAAGTGCCCCGCACATGACATGCTGGGAAAAAAAATAGTAGGCTAAAGTGTGTGTACGATTTACTAATTCGTTCCTTCAATGTACTAAAACGTGAACACGATTACTATTGCATTCCCTCGATTTACTATTTCGTTCACTCCGATTTATAAATAGTGCGCACGATTTACTAATTTGTTCCCTCGATTTGCTAAATTGTGCGCATGATTAAGCAAATCGAGGCAACACAATAGTAAATGTGTGCATGTTTTAGTACATTGAGGGAACGAATTTGTAAATCGTGCACACAATTTATTTATTTTTTCTTGCATGTCATGTGCGGGGCTCCGTAGAAAGACATCTAAATTTATCTTGGAAAAAAGCTTGAAGAAAATACAGATTTTTGAGAATCACCTTTTAATCTTTTTGTTTACTTTGCTGGATATAGCAAATGACGACAAAATAAACATCTGAAACAAGATAAATGGTCTACGCTTAAATTCATGAAAAGTGCAATTAATCGCGATTAATCAGAGAAAAAGTGTGTGATTAATTTGATTAAATATTTTTATCGATTGACAGCCCTAGTTCAAATGTTTGGGGTCAGTAAGATTTTTTTTTAAAGAAATCAAATACTTCAAATAGAAATTAATACAATAAATGACTATTTTAAAATACAAAACTGCTTTTTAAATAGTAACAATAATTCAAAATGTTACTGTTTTTACTATATTTTTGATCAAATAAATACAGCCTTGAACATAAATGACTGAAGAACATAATAGGAGAGGAAAAAGCAGGGGGATGGAAAAGGAAACTATGCAGCAAATGTTTTGATCAGTGAAGGCTGGTTTGGAGCCCAACCTGTGCTAACAGCTTGCCAGCCGAGGGAGAAAGGGGTTCTAGCCTGGATGGTGTAGGCAGTAATTGGACTGTGATTATCAGGACCAGGCCTCCAGGAGAGAGTGGCAGTGGTATCTGTGACTTCATCCACATGGATGCTGGTAGGGGGGCCGGGGGGACCTGAGACAAAAGACAGCCATGCAAACCAGAAACACACACACACACACACACACACAGTCACGTTTGTAGGCTGCATATAAACGCCCGCCTAAAGCACAGCAGTGCAGCTGGTTAACTTTGAGCTACTTGTTTTCATTGACTTTAAAGCTCTAATTAGATTGTCTCATTTTTTTATTGGTATTTTATTTCTTTTTTAACTAATAGGAAAACCCATCTTTCCTTTATTTGGTAAATATTTCAAGAGCTTGTTTAAGTCTGTGACACTGTATCCAGTGGGTTTAAAAAAAAAATTTTATATTCAAAATGTAATATTCAATAGTCATAGTGTGCAAAAGATTATGCTTGTATATACGATATGATATATACAATGTGAATGTGTTATATGGGTTTTCAAGCATTTTTTTTCACCTCTGACAATCAGGTCTGTTGCGATGGAGCTGCTGTCCACCTTGGTCTGCACTGCACACGTGTACTTCCCAGCATGCCTCAGCTGAATGTTCCGGATCATGATGTCACCTGCCGAGTGCTGCTAAAAGAGAAAGATCGATGTCATGGTAATGATTCATAGTTTGGGTAGAGAAAGGAAATTCATTTTTAAATTAATCATATTTATATCTCATATAATTATATTTATATTTCCTATGCTTGTTTTTAATTGTTTTAAAATGTACGTACACTACTGTCCAATAGTATGGGGTTGATCATATTTTTTGTTGTTGTTTTTGTTTTTAACAGATGTCTTTAATCCTCACTAAGACTTTGATTAATATAGCAACACAAATTTTAAATAAATGTTTTCATTTTCATGTGTTTTAAAATGTAATTTATTCCTGTGATCGCAAAGCTGAATTTTCAGCATCATTTCTCCAGTCTTCAGTGTCACATGCATGATCCTTCAGAAATCATTACAATATGCTGATTTCATGCTGATTTGTTGAAACTGTGATGTTTTTTTAGAATACTTTAATGTATAGAAAGTTCAAAAGAAAAGAACTGAATTTTTTTGTAACATTATAAATGTCTTCACTGTCAGTTGTGATCAATTTTATGCATCCTTGCTGAATAAAAGTATTAATATCTTCCAAAAAAAAAAAAAAAAAAAAAATTATTATATATATATAATTTTTTTTTCGGATTTCTTTACAGCTGTTCACAAACTAGGAGTAATGAGGCATCGTTATAAATAAAAAGTGTTTTTTTTTTCTACCGTGGCTTATTGCCTTGAAAGACTCTTAGAATCGTTTAAATGACTTAAGCAAAAGCTAGATATGTGGAATTAATAATTTTGCATATTTTTCCTTATCCAGGGTATACACTTTCTCCACATTCTTCACTCAAGTGCTGCTATTAAGATACATCACTCACATTAAATCATAGTAATCATGTTAGATAATATAAGAGTGGCAGTTTTCGCTCTTAAAATAGAGCACAACCATCTAGAAAGTTCCCCATTGCTTGTTTCTTTGGCGACGGGGCTCATACGGATGACATGATGAACAAGATGCTGAGAATCAGCCCCTCAAATAAAATAATAAAATAAAATAAAAAAATTATATATATATATATATATATATATATATATATATATATATATATATATATATATATATATATATATATATATATATATATATAAAACTATAATATATAATATATATATGGACTTCTAATGAAAAGAAAAGGAATCTATGTGACTTTATAAGTGCTGTAATTAATATCATTGGATGGGAAGCGTAATTATACTCTAGATTAATAAGAATGGGTTGTCAGTGGCTGCACATATAATGGGAAAATCTCTTATCATAAATTCACAGACTCAAAACTTTGGAATTAAATAAAAGGATTAATGTGATTTTTTTTCTCCCAACAATTCAGTTGAAGGTACTCGATATGAATACCTTAAGTACAATATGTTACCAGTTACAGTTTATATAATTTTGCATATATGTATGTGAAGTGAATATGGCAATCAGGTTCCAGCTAATAGGTAAAGCATTAGTCCTTAATATTTCTTAAAAAAAAAGGAAAAACAACTGGTTAAAATTAATTAAAAAAAATGTCTCTGTTCCAAAACTAAGCATAGACTGCCAATAAAATAATATAAATGTGATATTTATTAAAGGTTATGGTGGCATTAAATAAAAGGAATTAGGAATCTTGATTTTCTCATGTTATTTTGTTCTATATACAGATCCCCTGTAAAGACTTTGTCTCAGATGACTGGGACAAGACCACAGGAAACTGATGATTCTTCTGCACAATCTGGCTTTGCTGCAGCCTGGAATTGAACTGCTGGTTTTCGTCTGATCACAGGAGAACTGGCCCCAACTGAGCCTGGTTTTTCCCAAGGTTTTTTCACCATTCTGTCACCGATGGAGTTTTGGTTCCTTGCCGCTGTCGCCTATGGCTTGCTTAGTTGAGGAAACTTTTTACAGCGATATCGTTGACTTGATTGCAAATGAATACACAGATACTATTTCAACTGAACTGAGATGATTAAATCAGTGAATACAGTGATGGACTGCCTTAATAGTCAATTTGGATTACTGACTGTTTTCCTAATTAATGTTCTCCAGTTGCTTTGACGCAATCTTTTTAGTTTAAAACGCTATAAAAATAAAGGTGACTTGACTTGAGTATATAAGTGCAGTCATAATCCATTGTGATGGATAGATAGATAGATAGATAGATAGATACAATCAATCTTACTCCGCCAACTTTTTCAAAGTATCCTCCATGGCTGCCGAAGTGGATGAGCTGCTCATTGAAAAACCAGGTGAACTTGAGCTCCAACGAGGGATCGTAGGACACCTGGCAGGGAAGAATGATGCTCTCACCAACGGTCACGTCCAGCGTGTTCGGAGCAGTTGTAATGATAGTTGGCTCTGGAAAACAATAAACAGTGGGTATAGAAAAGAACCACCCCCCTTTAAAATAATCACATTTTGTTGCTTTGAAGCCTGAAGTGAAGATGGGCCAAGTTTTTGTTTTATCCAGTTGTATCAACTCAGTGCAACTCAAAAACATTCAAGTGAAAGATGTCAGATAAATGTCAGAAAAAAAAGAATCACTGAGTTGTAGAAAGGATCACCCCCTACTAAAAACCACCTTCTCGATAGCACACAAAGCCATTTGACTTTCAACTGTGATCAGCTGTGGTCATTTTGAAGAGCTTTCCAGCATTTCAGTCATTGGTAGTGCAACTGAAGCAAACAATCAACTCTGGGTGGCAAGGCAAAATCAAAAGATCTCTGGGATAAAGTTGTGGACACACAAGGAAACTGGACAGAGAGGGTACCATGAGGCCTAGAGCAACTCTGCAGCAGTTGCAGGAATTTATGACAAACAGTGGTTGTTGTGTGCATCTGACAACAATATCACAAATTCTGCACAAATGTGGCTTGTATGGGAGGGTTGCAAGAAAAAAGCCGCTCTTCAAGAAAGGCCACATGCAGTCACGACTGAGCTTTGCCAAAACACACGTTGAACATTCTGAGGCAGATGAGACTAAAATTGAATTATTTGGCCTCAATACCTAACAATATGTCTGACAGAAAACCAATACAGCTCACCATCCAAATAACAGCATTTTTACAATAAAGAATGGAGATGGTAAGATCCTGTTATGGGGCTGTTTCTCTGCAGCAGTGACTGGAGCACTTGTCAGGATAGAAGGAAAAATGGATGGGACAAAATACTGTCAAATTCGTGAGGAAAATCTTCTGCCCTCTGCCATAAGGTTGTCAGCGGGAAGAAGATTTACCTTTCAACATGACAATGACCCAAAGCACCAAGCAAAGCTGAGCACAGTGGATGAAGGAGACAAGGGTGAATGTCCTTGCATGGCCTCGCCTCGTCAGAGCCCAGACTTAAACCCTACTCAAAATCTGAAGACTGCAATCCACAAACAGTCACCATCACATTCAACTGAACTTAAACAGTTCTGCCAAGAAGAGTAGGCCAATATTGCAAAGTCTAGATGTGCAAAAGTGATGTGGCATACAGCCAAGTATGGTGACCCATACTCAGAATTTGTGCTCTACTTTTAACCCATCCAAAGTGCACACACACAGCAGTGAACACACACACACACCGTGAACACACACCCAGAGCAATGGGCAGCCATTTATGCTGCGGCGCCCGGGGAGCAGTTAGGGGATCCTTGATCAAGGGCAACTCAGTCATGGTACTGAAGGTGGAGAGAGAGCACTGTACATTCTCTACCCCAACCTACATTTCCTGCTGGCCTGAGACTAGACATTGCAATCCTTAGATTGCAAGTCCAACACTGTAACCATTAGGCCATGACTGCCCCAACATTATTACACAAAATTAGTAGAGACAAATACCAACTGACTAAAGCAAAAAAATATTTTTTTCTATACCCACTGTATTAATGGTTACACTTGAAAACCTTTCAAAAAGCACCATTATTAACTTCTAAAGCCATTAAAACTTTTGAGTCAGTGAGATTTTTTTTTTTTTCTAGAAATTAATACTTTGATTTAGCAAGGATGCATTTTTACATTTTAAAAAATATAAAACATACAAAACAATTAATATGTAATAATATTTATTGAGCATGAGACTTCTTTCAAAAACATCTTATGGAACCCAAACTTTTGAAGTGTAGTGTATATTAAATAATTTACTCATCTGCCATAATAATGTCTTTCAGTTATCTTAATTTGGGAGATTTTCATAGAGAGAAATTGATTCATTCAATTAATTAAGCCCCTAAAGTCCCATCTGCTCTCACAGAATGCACTACTCCGAAAAACAGAAAACACACCACCAGCCCCGGCAGCCCCGACAGCCCCGACGCTCACTTTCTTTCCAAGTCTCAGTTCACACAGAGAATGAGAATGATGACCATTTTCAGAGTGCAGCTTTGTGTAGAACAAGCACAAAAAAATCATCTGCAGTTCACTTTTGCGCCTCTTGAGGGTGCTGTGTGTATTCTGCTCAAACGTCACTTTGGCTAAATTAAGCACGTGAACGATACCCCAGACACCCAGCACGAGCTCCAATCTATGTGTGAGGATTCGATTCTGGAATTACAGGTCTACGACACATGAAACAACCTTTCCCCATCTCGACTGATATCAAACTGGAAAGGCAAAGCTAACAGGTGCATTGCTGTGGGTTTTGTACCGAACACAATGAGGGGCCGTCGGATGAGGCTCGCTTCTTTTATTGTTTGGATGAGATCTTTCACTGACTCTCTGTCAGATTCACACAATGGGATGACAATACGGCACTGCCTGGTATTCCACTGTCAACTCTTAGCCTGGCAATTTAATTCAAAATTCAACATCACTTGCCTTGAAGCCCAGAAGAGTGCACGTTACTCGCTCTTCTCCTGTAGGAACGGCACTTGTTGGAGAATTTGTTGAATAATGCACCTTTTTTTCCATCCCCGATATCTTCACAACTTTCATCCATTTCTCCTTGTAATGTACTCAGGTTATTGTTTGCTGTCTCTTGTAGTAGACGGATGTCCCTCGGCTCCCTTTGTTCTTTGCGTGGAAGTGGCATGGGGTCTCCAAACAAGGCGGATTCCTCTACGGTCTATATTTAAACAAGCACCAGCCTGAACTGAACAGGTGAAAAATTACCATTGTAAGCCAACGTGAAGCTATTTATACCTCATATTGTATTCTTAATGGATGAAATGCGCCTCGATGAGGGAAAGCGTGGTTGCGCTGATGCGCAGATTCGTACTTTAGGCCAGAGTTGGGAGAAAGCTGGTCTCTGCAGCTCTGAACAGTGGCAAGAAAATCTCTGAAGTGAAACCTGAGAACTCATTCAAGCCAAAGCTGACACTGCTGTCCTACTCTCAAGGTTGTAGAACTGGAGAAAATGCTTCTTATTACCCTGCTCCATCATCGTTTGTGACAGATTGCATAGAAAAAAACCTGACGCCCTCAAGCTCTCGGTGGTGTAATCTGAGTGATAACCATCTTGCATAATACCTTGTTACTGTTACTGTCTATCATTAAAGCTCTCTCGAGAGAGAGGATGAGACCCTATACGTTAACAGGGCAACCTGTGGAAACTTTCAGACCGACTTTTTCTTGAAGAGAAATACCAAAGACCTCAAAAGAATGAATTCAGCTTCTTCTGTATTGCTAATGTCGTGCTTCATTGTAGTAGAAGGGAGGTGACAGGAACAGAAAAACACTACTAACCAAGCATGGTTAAATGGTCTGTGGAAGTATTCTAGAGCAAGACTAAACATTATTCGACTGCCTCTAATATTTCTACTTGAATATTGCAGTCTCATACGGGTCAAGCATTCTGGGAGGCTCACAGTGATCTTGCACAAAAGCAATTGAGCAAAGCCAATGCGCAGTTCTGTGCGACAGGCCCCTGCTGAGGCTGAGGCTAGAGTCAAGAAATCAAGCTCAAACAAACAAAACACCTGTGACCTTGTCATATGTATTAAATACGATTATTTTTATCATTTGTTTTGTTTGTGTGAATGCTATATTTATTATAGGAATGTGTACAAGAAGCTCTACAAATCAGTTACATATACTAAATTATATAAACTATATTATAGAAACCTATAATGAAATACTATAAAATATAAAAAATATAAAATTATGCATTATCAATATTACTGTTTTTATAATAAGAACAACATAACATAGGAAGAATTGTATACAGAACTTTCTTCAGCATGAGTGGTTAAGACATGTCAAGTTTGGTAAAATCCATAATTAGGAATAAAAATATGCAATTATATTGAACTTTTATGATGAATTTAGAGCAGAAAAGCATGTTCGGCTTGTCTTTTGAAGTAAAATCTTTTAAAGAGCAACTAAAAAATATTATCTATCAACCTATATTTAATATATAACTGTCTTTTCATGGTCTACTGGGACATATGTGTATGTGTGTATGTGTATGTATTTTTATGTCTGTATTGGTGCGCTCTTGCGTGCTTTCAGTTCATTTACCATCATTTGGTCACAGGTGGTAACTTTGTACCTTGTCTGTACCAAATCTTTTTTCTTTTTCAGAAACTATGGGCCCCCACCTATAAGCTTTCTTAGCTTTTTTGGGGGACCCATTTCACTATACCAAATTCGTATTCTGTACCCCCGTTAGGGTATTTGTGAATAAACTTAAACTTAAACTATGAAAACTCTACAATGAAGCAAACTAAAAACTTTGAGAAAACACTGTCATGTAGCCCTGATGTTGAGTAAAACTAGATAAAACAACTAAAAGTAAATGTTTCCTGTGTGTTCTATGAAAAACGCATACCCACCATCAAAACATTGTGTTCCACTGGAGGAGTAATACAACTAAAAAGACACAAAATAGGACAAAACCCAAAACTACATCACTGATGACTACAATTAACAGTCCAAAGTTAATTAATTTACTTTTAAATTGGATAGAAACCCAATTTGTAATTTTAACAGTACAATATAGAGAAGTATTTTTATTTTGGCCTTTTTGTAATTTTTTTATTTATAGACTCAGATTCTTAAGATTCTTAGCCAACAAATAAAATCTATACCAAATCTGTTACATATCTGTCGTCATTCTCCATGCCTTTTTTCTCTTCATGCACACTCCAAAGGCAGTTTAGAAATGACCAGGGCTCCTTATCTTCACTCCAATACCCCTGCAAAATCACAACAAAAGAAAACTGACAAAAGACCTGACCACTGCAACCTCTTCCAACAAAGGGTTTCCACCCTCTGTGATAACCTTGCGGATCTTGCAATCCCCTTTTCTGAAGTGCGTACTCAGACAACACGGGTCGAAAACATCACAAAGTAATAATTGAAATAGAGCCTCTTGGATATGTGCGCAATGTGAGGAAGATTTAGTCCTTTTTCAAAAGAGCCTTGGGTAAAATTCCATCAAATCACTATTATAAAAGCCTTCAATTAAAATTAGCCAAAATTAATATTACTTGTCAAATGTGCACTACTGAACACCACTGAAAGTAAAATATACTGTTTATATTATAATTAATATAATATAATAACATTAGTAACATAAGTAGTAATAGTATAGTGGTTAAAAAACCTATAGATACAATAGAATTATAAAGTGGACTAAAGGTGTACTGTAAATGAATAAAAAATATTGTATAATATAACTTAGATTTATAAGTATATTCATTATTGTTTATTTTAAAATATAACAATAAGCAATATATTATACCACTATTTTATGATTGTTTTTGATTAAAATGCATTAAGAAAATTTAACTTTTTTTTTGTTATAAAAGTGGTTAAACAGTCTTCCATCTTATTTATTTGTTTGATTATGTGTGCACTGCAGTTTTAAATGCCGAGGTGCTGGTGGGATAATTGTGAACGTCACATGCAACATCAAGGGAACTCATTACGAGAATGATTTCTCACCAGCAAATGATATCATTGTCCAACATCCAAACACATGATTTGATCCTCAGTTAATCTCTGTCCAGCAAAACCAATTTCTAATTAAGACTAATTAATCTGGGTAATATCCTCTCAGCGTTCTGATGATTGGGACATCACCAGGGCTGACACAATGCTCGGTTTCCAACTGCTGTTTGCTGCGAGGGTTTACGTGCAACTTATCCAATGAGAATCTATTGTGACAGGTATTTTTCAGCCCTCATATCACCCCAGTCAATTTAAATAAACCACTGTCATCTCCCATAAGGGCTACGGCAGATGCTGATGTACACCCGCAAACCAGGTTTCCACTCCTAAATGAAATTGCAGATGTAAATGTCCCTGTCTTAGTCTCAGTGCCTTATTGATAGTGACAGTTAGGTGCTAGATCATATACGGGAACATTTGTACGTCAGCAAGGATGCACCGACGCACAATTGAGAGTAAATGCTCTGGGTGGGTGTCAAATAGACGCCGGTGACACTCTCCCTCAAATATAAATCTGAAGATAATCGTGCAATTCATCCAGATAGAAAAGATGCATCTTTCTCCGCAGGCTGATTGATAACCAATTTAACGGGCTGCTCCCCATCCTCAGACGCATTACGAAGTGTCTGGATAAATGTCATCAATAATGACAGAGCGGACATGTTTGAGGACTGCGTTAATGAAGAGAAATAATGGAAAAAAAAGGTGCGAGATGATGCAACCAACAAACTACATGCACAGGGCAGACGGTGACTTGAAGTAATGAGGCGGGCTGAGAGCCAATCACCATCCTGTTAGCCTTTTTTTTGACTCCGGTTTGAGTTGAAAGAGCAGTTAATGCTTGAGTGTGAAATCCAACTCCGAATGAGAAATAAAACATCCTTTCAAGGGATAATTCTGCTTTTAGAGATGGATAATAATAATTATGAGCCAGCGTTTCAACCTTTACGATGTGAAATGATCTGTGGAGTTTCATTCTAAAATTAAATCTCTCCAGATTAAAGAATTTCACTCTTGATTAATTAAATATGTCAGCGTTAGAAAGTGAAAAAAAAAAACGTGTGATTGTACAACACTCGCACTGGTGAGAAAGAAAAAAAGGAGACTCAACATAAAAGCCTTATAAGATACTCATCCATCTCTCTCTCTGTCTAAACTTCTCTGACCGCATATATCATCTATAATGCAAGTAATGCACTTTTAAATTATTAACTCGTCTATGAGAACACAGACAAATTAAGATTTTACAAGTAGCTGGCAGAGAAAACAAACAATTTGTCTGTATTAATAAATATCTGATTTATTATAGACAAACTAGGCATTTTGGCTATACTACAATTAATTTAACTAATTAAAAAAGAGCTACGGAGTGAGATTACTATCATACATAACCACCACCCTCTTGAAGTGACCTCTGTGTGAAAATATAAAGGATTTACAGCACAAAAACTATTTTGAGCAAACTATAATTGGATTTGTGAATGTTAATGGGTGTTAATGAAAGAACGGGTTTCATATGAATCAACAGGTTGTCTTGTTTTGTTTCATATAAACCTGCAAGCTTTTCATCTTCATTTAACAGTTCAAGTGTCATTTTGTAACACAACCGAGGTGTGAACACAAACACATAATGTGTTCACCGTTTTCCCCTATGGAAAACATTTATACCAGATCATCTCTAAATGTAAAGGAATCAATGACGTTAAATAATAATATGACTCATGCGAAAGACATTTGCATTTGCATCTTAAAAAGGGGAAAATGAAACAAAGGAGACACTATAGCAACCACAAAAAGGAGAACTACCTCAGAGGTGCTTTATTAGAGAGCTGTTGAGCAGGTTTCTGAAGGCCTCAGAGATGACTAACGTGTGCGGACGGAAACAAAAATGGATTGAACCTTTAAGTAAACATGACAGCGTGCTCAGTCACAACAGATTTCTTTTTATGTCGGACTGGTTTTTGGGGGGAGAAAACTACATTAAACTTAGAACAAGAACAAACACGTGCATTGTGGACTATGTGATCTCATTAGTGTTCGCAGGTGTTCAAACTTGCACATGCTTTTTTTTTGGGCCAGATACTGATTTCCACAATATTGTAGTCAGATATATATATATATATATATATACTGTACATATGTAGTTTCTCTACATACATTTCCTTTACTTATTGATATTTTATTCATTTAAAGAACCCCCCCCCCCCCTTTTTTTTGTTTACTGAAAAGAATTAAGTACTGTAGCTTAAATGTCCAATCAGGTAAACAAGCTTAAAATGAATTCAATTTAATTAATTAAATTTTTTAGATGTATAAAACAATCAATAAAGTTCATCTTATAAGACATTTTAGAAGCTATCCACATGGTATCAGTTTGATTATGTGTACAAACAAATACTTATGAATACTAATGAGATGTTTTTGCAGTGCATAAGGTTTTTGCATCCCTTTAAAGTTGTCTACATTCATTTTGTCTGTATGGCATAATTATGGATTTTCTTTGCTGATGCAGCATGTGTACACCCATCTGACATACTAATGGAGATAAAATGGAGGTTGACGTATAGCTGCCAGTGGCGTATCACTTCAGTTGACATGTTTGGCAAGTGAAAAGTGCCCAGCGTCATTGAATATATCTATCAATCGTGTTTAGGGTCCTCTCCCATCAATCCATAAATGCTATTTACTCACACCACGTTGCCATGCGGCATGTCAATAACTTGATAACATACTACATGCGAATACAAAATGAAGGAAACTCAATATTTATTGAGTTTTTGATGGATCGCCCCTTGACAACCAATGATTTAGAGTTTCAATGGCTGATAAAGGTTAATGAAGTAGACTAAAACGTCACACTTAAGGCACAATTAAACCATGCGGTTTGAGAAATGATTCACTTTTAAAAGAACTTTATGATAAATACACAGGTATTTATAGACCTGTAACTTTGCTTTCTGCAGGATCACATTAAAATGAACCTCATGAATGTTTGTTATGGGTATCTATTTCGATAAAATGGTTGTAAACTACTTTAAGTGCTTCCGATAGCTGCGCTGGAAAAGGCTGGTTTAAAGAGTTAGTTCACCCAAAAATGAAAATTCTGTCATTAATTACTCACCCTTTCTTTCTGTTCTCAAATTTCATCAAAAATATCTTCATTTGTGTTCTGAAGAAGAACAAAGGTCTTCGAAACGGCATGAGGGTGAATAGTTAACGACAGAATTTTCATTTCTGGGCGAACTAATTGTTTAAGATGGTTTTATATCAGTAAGTAGTCTAATTATTTTCATGTATGCTTTTCAAAGAAGCTGTGATATGGGGTGTTGGCCAGAAAGCTACATATCTTAAATAAATAAACTATAATGTGAAGTTATAGCCCTATTTGGACAAAACTAATTTCCCACGAATCCTAACCAATTAGAAATATCTGTGATTTTAGTGTATTATTTTCTCACAGCCCTTCTCCTCATTTATTTTGACCTTCGCCAAATACTGTAACTAAATCTAAATTTGTCGTCGTGCTGCCTGGTTCACCTTTATTATGAATTTTTGCCAACTTTCTGGGCGAATAACAGTTGGTGGTTCAAGTACTGCTGGCATCCCACCCAATTTAAAACAGAATGAAATGAAAAAGGAGAGTCCGGACTGCTCAAAATGGCCTTAATTAATTCCTTGCCTTAAAGCATAATGTTGCAATTTATCACACATATGATTCATTTCAGTGGGTTTACAACATTTTGTAAGGCCCAGAGCCAGACAACAGACCCTCCCATCTTCAGGGCTGTGCAACATACAGAACCGAAGAATTAGTCTTTTCAATTAATAAGGTGGAAATCTATTGCCAAAGCCCTCCAAGCAGCTGAATTGGAATTTGAATTGCATCTGAAACTGATGGATGTCCAGCCAAGATTTAAATTTGTCTTTTCGACTTAAAAACTGCAGCTGCTTAACTTTAGAATGTCTTTGAATTTGAATGATTTTAATTCTACTTTTTTAAAAAAAAAAAAATTCGAATTGCAAGCATGCATCCTGTTTTACAACCAAAATTCCAATTCAAATTGAAATTTCAAGGTATGGAGACCTCAACTTAGTGGTTCTGAAATTACCCCCAGCCTTAAAACACTCTAAGTGAACTTGCTCAGTAACACACACCCACTGCTCATTCATATTTAATACAGCATAATAACTCACTGCTCCAGTGACTCAACACAAGTGTGATTTGGGTCCCTCCTACACTCCTTCATCTCATTAGGAAATAAAAGGATTCCACTTGGCTAAAATCAGATATCTTTGGAAGGTATATACTAAGACAAATTACATATGAGCATACAGATAAGATGTTGTAATGGGGATTGGGCGGATGCATAACTCAGAAAGCAAATATCCAATAAATATGTGGCAGAAGAGACTTTATTATCCTCAAAGACTCCAAAATGACTGAACTGAAGCAAATACCTTTAACAAGCAGGTTCCCTGAGCTGCTGGCCTCCCCAAACTGGTTATGGGCAGCACATGTGTACATGCCAGCATCCGCTTTGGTGGTGTTGGATATCCGAAGGCTTCCACTATCCAGTATAGCAATTCTGCAATGCAAACATACACACACATGATTATATTACTTTAGAGTGCTTCTGTGATTTCAAGCCAACAATCGACAAAAGTTTTTTGACAGGATAAAAGAATGGCAACATGTTTTGCAGCTATTTAAGACTTGAGACTTCAGGAAAGAGTTTAAGTGTGTGATGCAAGACGATCTAGACATTCTTACAGAGAACGTTTTGGGGAAAAAGAGTGCAATTTCAGGACAGTTTTGAAGGCTTTTCACCCTTTGCACATAGCTAAGAATCCTTTGTCTTGTCAGAACTCAGATCCACACCTTCAACAAACTTGCCAACATGTCAACGTGTTTTTTAAGAGGAATAAGAGTGGCGTTGAAATGCTTATGGTTTTTCCCCACAAAGAAAATTGTTGGAAGGAAGGAGTATTTGGACAAAGTCTTCATGCTGGCAGGATATTTTCCATAAGCCATTTAAAATGACCATTGAAATATTTTCAAATATTGATCCTTGTACCAGAATCAAACCAATGTAAATTTTAACACCTGTATTAATGTAGGTCAATTGAAAAATCAGAAAAATGTAAAATACAAAATGATCTTTGCACAATAACGGCCTTTAAACCATGTAGTGCATACACACATAAAACACATCGTCAAAGATAAACCACATGATGTGGAGACCTTGAGGATGAAGGAGAAAAATAGGGAGGGCTTCATTAATTCATGATGGTATTCTAATTATTTTAGCCACATTACTCAATAATGCACAATACAATACAATGAGAAAGAGAGAGAGAGAGAGAGAGAGAGAGAGAGAGAGAGAGACAATAACATTGTATCATATTATAGATGGTACTATTTTTAAAAGCTGTGATAGCTTGGGGGGAAGAAATGGTTAATTGGTGTGGACTTAAAATTTAAAATAAATAAGCAATTTCCACAAACTGTGGATTTCATCAGTGACTCTGTGGAGACCCCAATAAATAATAAATTTCTAATTTAACTTTGTTTAAGTGTGGCAAATTACAATCTGGTAAACATATTGTAAAAGAGAGAAAATAAAAAATGGCCAAAACACACAACGGTCAGACAAGGTGTTTTCTGCACACTTGCACAAAATGGACAATCATTTGTTATTTGAGCTTCATCCATTACTAGACGTACACCAATGCAATCTTCTTTTCAGTAGAACAGGGTGTACCGAAGAGCTCAGTGATTTTGCACATGGCACTGTCATAGGATGGCACCATGAAAATGTGTTTACCGAGTGTGAAGCACTCGATTAGCCTGCACAAAGCCCAGGCATGAACCCCACTGAACACCGTTGGGATGAATTGGAACATCAGTTTCTGACCTCAGTGTCAAGAAAATCCCTGCGGCCATGTTCCAACATCCAGTGGAAAGCCTTCAGCATCTGTCACACTTCTTTTATGTGGAAGTTTGGTTGGTAAGACATTTTTAATGATATTGAATAAACTTTACAGAGGCTGATATTTTTTATTCATTTTTTTAAATATATAAAATACAGCAAAAACAGTAATTTTATGAAATATTTTTACAATGTAATAAAATGTTTTCTAGTTTAGTATTTTTTAAAATCTATTTTTATTTTAACAGAACATAAATGTATTTGCTGTCCCTTTTGATCACTGCAGACCGAATAAAGGTATTAATTTATTACTGACCCTAAACTTTAGAATGGTAGTGCATATATAATCACAGACAAAAAGTAAACCAGAACATGCACAACAATTGCAGGTCACAACAAAGCAGGTTCAAAACAGTTTATCAATGATAGCGGTGGAGTTCTTCCCTTCTTTTCCTTTCTCCCTGGCTCCTATGTTATGCACCCTACCTCCAGAGATTACCAACAAATAGGCCAGCACATTGTCTTATCTAGATCAAGGAATGACCTGCTTTTGTGCAGCTCTCCTGCGTTTGCAGCAGTTGGTGATGTTTTATGAGTTATGATATACATTTGTTTGCCCATCTTTTTATAATGCTATAGTCTCTCTGTTTCTTTCCACCTTAAGACAATTCTTTCATGGAAAAGTACTTTGACATATGGAGGATAAGTGTTTCAGAAAACAAAGTGAGGCCACCAGCAATGACAAACCACAATATGTCAACTGTTTCATTAAGATGGCTATTCCAGGAGAAAGTCTCTTATTTCCCAGATTTCTATCCAGAGAAAGTAATCTCACACGGTTCTTATAAATATCTCAAACTGTGCTCAGGTTTGCCAGGATACCTACAACCAATTATTGATAAAGTATTCACCATATCTATCAAATATGTTTCAATTTCTGCTTCTCCTACGAAATTTAGGAGAAACATTTAAAGAAGGTTTTCAGAGCTATGAAACAGCAACATCTCAGCAATTAAAATGTCATGCTGACGGTGTCTCCAGCAAGCTTTATAACTTGTTTAACCAGCAAGCTTTGGTTTTGCTGATCCAAAACAGCATTAACCAGTATAAGCCAGCATGGAAATTCCTAAGCCAGTATTTTCAGCAGAGTAAGCAAACCTTATGGATGTATTCTGACATTGATGGATTCAAACAGAGGAGACTCCTAAGGTTGGTGGTGCGGTCTGTGGACTTTAACATACCCGGAGAGCATCTATTCCTGGACAAGCACACCAGTCTCTCCATCAAGTCTGAGCGAATGAAGACCTATCAATAATTCACCAGCGAGATGAACCTGAGTGCTGGTCTCCTCGTGTCCTCTTCGTAACAACTAATAAGGACAGCTGTAAATCTCCGACCAGGATACAAGCCTGTATCACACGCCACTGGTGAGCAGTTAAAAGATTGGCACTATGTTGCAGGGAATTCTCTAATCTCCCCATAAGTGTACTTCGAGTTGGTACAAAGACATCTATGCCACTGAGGCAAAAGCAAGCTATTATGTCTTTTTATGTTTTGCTGGGGAAGACAGATAGGAGGCATTATTTAGAGACATTCTATAGAAGCTTTCCTCTGGAAATCATAAAGTGGATGGTGTGGGCTAAATACAGTACTTGTTGCCTCTTCTGGCTGTTTACTGGCCAAAAGTCTATGCCATGAACCTCTTTGAATTGGTCTCTTTTTAGTTTACATTTTATTTGTATTTTTTTAGTAAGAATGGTACAAAACTCAAGGTATGATTCTGAAAAATCTTGTAATGTGTGAAGGAACATGACCGTAATGTTTGTTAATATATTCTTTTTCATTTCAAAACATTTGCTTCTGAAATGGAAGCATGAGCGGAATAATAACAATTATTAACAAATCTGCAGGCTGAGCACATCTTTTCATAAACTTCAACTAGCTCTTAAACATGCTCTACAGAATATCTTCCACTTAATACAAGGTCAAATAGAACAGTCTTAAGCGAGGTGAAATAAAAAGATTCTGATAAACAAAATATTTCCTTGACCAGCTTGTCTAAAAAAAGTTTATCTCTGTGTCTCACTGTTTTCGCGAAAACAAACAGCAAAACAATTCACCATTTTGTGTTTGATTTGATGACCATTGAGCGACCATTGAGTTTAAATAAAAATAAGATTAAAATATAACATAATAATAATATTTCAAAAAACTGAAATAAAATGAAAGTGGCATTGCTTAATAAATCAGTGTTATGTACGAATGAATTCAGTTGAGTGAATGATTCACTTGTCGCCACCCACTGGTGTGCTTATGTAATCTATAAAGCATGAATAAATAAAGTTCAAAAAGTTTATGTAAAAGATAAAAAATATTCTCAGAGAATATACAGTGCATATTCTAAAAGGTCTTAGCTCCTGATCCCATTCCCATCCCTCTCCCAATCACCTCTGCTTCATCTCTCTTGAGTTTCCTGCAAAGGAGCTTTCATCCTGACAGCGATTTGCAGACAAAGTGACCTAAGTCATTAATTTTTCAATTGGCAGCAACATGAGTGACAGCGGCCACTGGCATTCCAAGTTCAGAAGAGTTAAACTCTCTTGCAAACAGGCTGCAGTTTGAATTAGGCAGCTGACTATCAACAGAAGCACGGATAAATCTGAAATCTAGTGACCAACATTAGAGACCCATCAACCTGCAGCATTCAGATTGCTAATAGTGTGAATAGAACTCAAACATAAAGCCAAAATCTCATACATAATGTTGCATATCTATTCAATCTTCCAGATAGGGTCCATGACAGTGCATTTATGCGGGCACTAACTGGCCTTCTCTGACCTACCTGGAGGTTGTGTTCCATCAGTGATGTAAAAAAAAAAAATCATTTACTGAGGACCCAGAGGGAGGGTCCATGCAGCGTCTACAGAAGGACCCGATAGGTCATTTTATCCTCCAAATAGGGCACGAGGGTTAACCCAAACGTGAAAGGCTGATCTATGTTGAGGGCTAATACCCTAAAGAGGGGTGTGAGAGAGCTCCTGCCGTTACTTAGATGGATCATGTGTCCATATCTCAGTAGGCCTTCGCCTGGAAACGTGTTTGATAAACTGACGACCTTGTCAGTTGGATAAATAAACCGGGGGAGGCAGAAACAGGTCATTACTGATCACGCTCTGTCAAGAGATCTGCTTATAGGAAGCCACCTTGATGAGTGTACGTTTACTTTCAACTCTTCAACCTCAAGGTTAGTCGGCAATTACTGCCACCAAGAAAAAAAAAAGAGCCTTCCGATGAGCTTCGCCGTTATCGCTAGAACAACAGAGCAATCACTTGTTGGTCACGGGAAAAAGAGGAGAAGGGAAAAATGGGCCACAGAAAGGTTGTCTTCTGACACTTTTCCAATAGCCAGGTAATTGATATTGATTTTTTTTTGTGTGTATACGAGTCAATAGTTCTTAAGACATAACATTCATTATCGCCGCATCTGACACTCACATAACCATGTCAAACTTTTACAAATTACAGCATCCTAGTGACTTACTGTTAATGTGCTATAGTTGCATTTATAATGCAGGCCATATTGATTAAATTCACTATAAATCAGAAATACTGGGAAAGTTATTGATTTCTTTGAGATACACTGAGGTGTTGGTGTTTGCGCAGTGGATAAGACACATGCCTTTGGTGTGAGAGACCCGGGTTCGAATCCACAGTGAGACACTAATGTGTCCCTGAGCAAGACACTTAACCCCTAGTTGCTCCAGAGAGGTGCGAGCTCTGACATATATAGCAATTGTAAGTTGCTTTGGATAAAAGCATCAGCTAAATGAATAAATGTAGATGTACTGATATATAAAGGCATATAAGTGAAGTAAATCCAATGTGCCATGAGCTCAACATCTCTAAAATGCTGCAAATTTGGGGTGTGTTTACAAAAGAAACCGCTGAAATTGACTTACATAGAATTCAGCCATGGCTTTTATCTAAGTCTTTGCGATGGGCATTATTTGGTTTGTCAGTCAGAGATGGCTCTAGGGTTTAATACTGCGGGTGTCGCTCACTCTGCAGGTGTCCAAAGGGCTTGGCAATTCAGATATAATGGGAGTGATAAGGAATGATTGACAGAAGCATCTGGACACCTAGCCGAGCTCAAAGATCAGGCATTTCAGACAACCAGCTGTGTACAATAGTGTTTTTCTCCTTTGGTATTAAAATAGCAAAAGAGCGGGCGCAGTTTCGAGCTAAAGCGCCTGTGACATTTCCTGAGAGCGCTAGGGATGTTGACCCCTCGTCTCTGGGGGACCAGCATTAAGTTTCCATGGCAATGGGGAGATTTGTAAAAATGGAAAAGGATGAGGGTAAAGAAAAACATGGAGAAAGAAGTACTAATCTCTACTTTTGTAAACTTAAAACAAACAGGTGCCATATTTATATTCAAGCCACAGAGCTGAGTGTCAGCCACGACGTCAAGATACATTCCCTGTAGAGAATCATTTGCGACGCATGCCGGGACTTTTTTCCTCACCTTAAAAGGAGGATTGCATTGCCTTTCCACTTATCCTGAGGTAATTTTCTTAACACATTCAACGCTGTTCAATTATTCAATGTGCTGATTTAGTATGGGTACATTCGGCTCTTGCCATTCCACAAGATAATTCTGTCATTTCTCAACGAGAAATAAATCAACACGGCACCAGCTGCCGTAATAATTTAGCTTCAAATCAGTTGTGTGGGAAATGGACTTAAATAATGGGCATGGAAATATGTTATGCTCTGCTTTAAGCCACTCATATTCTACATATAAATCACTGATTCATGGGAACCTAAACTGAACTGAACCTGCCATTCGCTTTTGGAACATTTCTACTTTAAAACTTAGTTTTAATTAAATTTAAAGAAACATTATGTTCTGAAACTTCAAAAAGGTGTTCATTCTTTTTTTTTCTTCAGTTCCATTAGATATGAACAAAATAAAAATAAACATTGTACATTGCCATTCAACAGTTAAAAAAAAAAGAATGAAATACGTTTATTCAGCTAGAACTTAAATTAAATGATTTAAATGTATATTAATATCAAATAAACAATGTACTTCTATTATAATAAATACTGTTTTCATTACATTGATTATAATAATTAGAATTGTTTCTAAAGGATCATGTGACAATAAAGACTGGAATAATGGCTGCTGAATATTCAGCCTTGTCATTAAAGGAATAAATTACATTTTAAAATATATTACAACAGAAAAAATTAAAATATTTTAAACTGTAGTATCATTTCACATTATTACCATTTTTACTGTATAGATGATCAAATAAATGCAGCCTTGGTGAGCATTAGAGACATTTAACAACATTTACGAATCTTGTGTTAAAGATGTTTTAAAGTCATCAAACAACTAGTAAAGAAATTGTTTGGGATTTTTAGTTAATTTCCATCATCTTAAGCAGGTTCTGTTAGTATCAAGCAAAAAAAAAAAAAAAAAAAATAAATAAAACCTAATGGCTAATGGCTAATTTAAAATGTGCTACAAAAAACATGGTTTTTATTCTGACTGTGATGCAGTTCAATAGCTAGACCTAAAAAAATAGTTTGAATCTATCCTTTTGACTTTTTTTAACAAATGAATCTAAAACTATGTAAACTAGCTTTTTTTTTCACTTTAGGAGCCCGTTTTGTGCCATTACTCAAGAATAAATTAAATATAATAATACGTTACAGAGTAACACAAAAAGCACCAAACAAAAATGAAAATACATGAAAAATACCACATTTCATGTTTGCAATGCAAGGCATATTTCCAGTATTAAGAGTGGCTTTTAATTTCAGCAATATCTATCCCCAGGGTCAGAAGCTGCAGAGAAAAGGTGTTTATCAGGGCCAAACACGGCGAGCTTGTGGGTGTACTCAAACCGGGCTCCTTTAATCACAAATGGCTCTTCAGCTTCATTCTTTCAGACTGATACTCATCTCCCTTTTTCTCACACTCATATGCACACAATACCTTCTAGGAATAAAAAGCAACACCCATTTGCTGCCCAAAATGTGTGAAGGAAACAAGATGGATTACTGGTGCTGCGCTGGCACATTTGTTCTTTGAAAAATTATATTAGCCTTCTGTCCCCCAAGATAAAACCTAATCCCACCAAGTCTAACATGACACTTAGACTAGTAAAGAGCACGCCAAACTAATCACAGCCAAATCTCTGCATTCGTTTGCATTGTGTTTGAGTTTTGTTTCACCAAATTAAACTAATTTCTCCTGAAGAGATTTATTACTTCAGTAAAAAGAAATGGGATTCATATACACTGGGGTCCAAAAGTCTGAAACCACAAGTGAAAATGCTTATATTTAGCATTTATTTCGAATTTAATTCAGAATTATTTTATTAATTTAACAATTAGAGTGAAAACAAGAACAGTTGACCTTTTGCACAAAGCAGTGCAATGTCACAAGTGTGATAAGTGACCAAAAATAATGCAAATTCTCACATATTTATTTAAGTCAATTTAAAATGTTCAAAATCTTATAATGCTTCAGGTTAAAATGTCAAAAAAAAAATTATCCAGATTTTCAAATATGGTTTTAGACATTTGCAACCCAATGTATATTTAAAGAAAATGTCAAAAAATAGCTTTTTTCAAACTAATTGTCTCATTGAGGTTTTAATTAAAGCTGCGCATCAATTGTGAGAGACTGCAAACATAACATTAGTGGCAATCAATGTGCTGTCCACCATCTTGATTGACCAATTGTCTGCCGTGCAAATCTATACCTATAGATTGTCTCTGGCACGGCCGCGGCACAGGGCATATCAAATTATGCTCTGTTAGTTAAAGAGTCTTTTAGCCAACATTAGCAAAACACAGCCATAGGAGGTTAAGTAAATCACATTCTATTTAAAGGGGTGGGGAATATGTTGATTGAGACCATCTACAGTTGGATTTTGACCAATAATTTGAAGCCTTGGGGCATGTTCCAGATCTCTGCTGGTGGGCCCATTCCCCTTCAAATGACATTCTGCTGACTGACACCATCTAATTTCTCCTGGCGAGAGAGGAATATGAAATTAAAATGAACCATATGAGCTGGCAACACAACAGTTCAGGCGGATGAGCCTTAAGGTGAGCTAATGAGCAAGATGTATTCTGCAGTTATTTTTTTGGCTGTGAGAAACGTTCTGTTTTATGGCGGCATCATGTTCAAGCTTTGTGTCCATGAGATGGCAAGTTCCAAACAGGTGTTCAATTAGATTAAAAAGAGGGGAAAAAAAACACAGAACAATGGGCTTCGGTGAAAAAAATAACAAACAATTGAATGTGACATCAAAGAATGAGAAACACATTTATTTTTTAATAATGCAACAACATGTTGCCTACGTTGTGTATTATTACCATGATTATTAGATTAAAACACCTGGTTTTGATAGTTAAGGTGACCTGAGCGTACAAATACAGATGCTTTTAAGCATTAGACTGATCAAGTTAAAGCTTAATTCTACAATGACAAGATAAGAGAAAGTGGGCTTAATTAGATAAGTAAACGGATCCCGGTCCTCAAACGTATTCTATATCAGGCATGACAGAAGCTGCGCTTGCCTCCACAACCACTCCAATATGGAGCTTTCTGAATTGATATCGCGCTGCCCTTCATTCACCTGCACCGCAGCCTTCAGTGGCAGACGCGCTTTTAAATGGAAATCATCCTGACAAGTAATCACTTCATAGAGTGTACTCATCCCACTCCTCCTCGCTCTTCTGCTTCATCTTTCACTCTCGCTCTGTAAAGACACCGACCGCATCTACAAGTGGGAAGTTAACTCAACGTTAGCGTGTTGCCACAAGAAGCTCAGCATATGGATTTATATATTCGTATAATTGTTCACAGAAAAGAGGTCATAAAGCAAACAAACAGAATAATTATACTAAAAAGAAAGATGATACAGAAAATTAAGCCTATTTTATAACCACTGTTGATATGCATTGTGACAATTAAGCACATGTATATCCAGGATAGTGTGTGTGTGTGTGTGTGTGTGTCTGTGTGTGTGTGTGTATTTATATATATATATATATATATATATATATATATATATATATTAGTGCTGTCAAAATTAGCGCGTTAACGCATTCGATTAATTTGAAATATTTAACGCGTTAAAAAAAAATAACGCAATTAACGCGGTTGCAGTTTTTTTTTATTTCCAGTTGTGGCCTATGTGTGTTCAACGTGCAAAGAAATATGGATAAGACCAAGGAAGGACTTTTAGACGGAAAGTTTCAGTATAAAACTCTGCCGGATTACTCTTCAGTCTGCCACAAGAAACAGCAACATTAAAATCATGAACTCAAATGTCATTGTTTAAAAAAAAAAAAAAAACAATGACTGTAACAGTGCGTAAATCAGACCTTTCTGTAACGCTAACGTTAATAAGCTTAAACGAAAATAACGAAATAATTGTGTAGCGGAGTATTTTTTGTACACAGTGCCGCGAACTGTCAATCTCTCCTGTACGCGTGCATCACTGTCCTCCTCAGCTGCAGCAACTTGCGCTCTCTCTCTTCATCAAGCTTTAAAACAAAAAGGGGACAAAAAGATCATATTGTCTTTGTGCATATGCTATAGATTAATTAGATAAATGAATATCTAAATTTGTGCCTTGCCGTCTACGGTATTTTTTTAGAACTTAGAAAAAAGATGCTGCAGCCAATGAACAGCCAGCGGGGGCTGCAGGACGACTCAACCTCCGCAGACAGTTTTTAATGTTTATCAGACAAAAAATACTCAAGATTTTGCTTTAGTATAACTCACAACGAGTTTCACACACCTTCTCCGGCCACGTTGAGTTGTTGACACTTAACAGTGGGTAAAGCGACACATGCGCTATTCACTTGTATAACTTAAGGGTGAATGGGTAATGTAGTTTCTGCTCTGGGTGGGATGAATTAAGAAGCTTGCATTGTGAAGGGCGCTCTGAAAATCGGCAGTGCAGGTAAAAGATTAAAACCTCTATTAAAACAGATGTCCAAATGAGCGTACCGGTACGCTACAAGCACGTTCTGGGCGCACGGAGAGGTGGTGGTACGCTCAAGAGCTATATTTGGAAGTGGCGGTACTGAGTACCTGTGCGTACTGGCCCACTTAAAGCACTGGCAATGACTATACTTTGGAATTTTTTTGCAGTCCACTTAGAATTCAACATGGAAATCATTTTTGTTTTTTATTGGCATTGATTGTTTTGAAATTCAAATGGTACTTACATGCCTGTGTTTTTATTTCTGTAATAAATATGGCTTTCAAGCCAACAGTTAATTTGGAGGATATTGATGGTTTATTGCAGGTATGTTGTTTACATGAGAAAATCTGTGTTACAAGTTAAACAAAAATTCCAATAAACAATCATATTTTGAATTTAAATAGTTTCTTTGTCTTGAGTTTACATTAATTATTTACATTTTACATTTACATATCCAAAAAGTTTCAGTCTTTTAATTGCGATTAATCGCGATTAATTTAAAAAAATTGTGCGATTAATTAGTTAATTTTTTTTAATCGATTGACAGCACTAATATATATATACACACTCATACATATATTTGATATTATTTATAATATATATATATATATATATATATATATATATATATATATATATATATATATATATACATATTTTCCTTCTCTTTGTATATTATTCTGTCTTTTATTTTTATTGTACTGCTGTGCCAAGTGAACCTTCTCCTTTGGGTGATTAATCAAGGGAAAATCCAATCAAAGTCCCAGAAATAATTACAGGAATGTCTGGACATTTTATGGTTGATTATTACGTTCTCTTATTTTTCAATTAATCCTTTAAACCAGTACAAATGTGTTTAAGGCAGTACAAAAATACTACTTTAATATATAAATTGCTTTGATATCTTACATTTTTAGCATGGGAATTGGTGGAATTATGTTTCTTGCCACAGAAATAATGGCACAATGTATATATAATAAAAGATATACTTAATTTAAGCAACAAAAAAAAAAAAAAAATGAAAAAAAAAAATATGAAAAAACTTATTCATTTCTTCTGATTTTGGGGTGCAATTACTTTTCTGAGATTCACCCATATGTACATTTGGCCCTGGTTTTCTTGTTTTCTTCCTCCACAGCAGTCCAGAACCAGAATTTCATGAAGATCAAAAGAAGACGGTCCAAATTTCCTCCAAAAGCCATTCCATCATATATACCAGGCAACCTTTCATCTTCTTCAAAAAGCTATTCTTTGAGAGAGGGCAATTTCAGACACACAGCTTTGTGAAAAAAAGAGAGTCAACTCTCCATTAGTTGCTCTTTTAAATATCATGGGTCCACAGAAAACCTTTGATCCTTTGTGTTAACTTACATTTGTATATATAATATTGTCACCCAGTTTCGATTAGATTATGAATCAGTTCATGAATTACCTTTCCTGTCTGAAACCACAGAAAACCCTTTGCACAAAGTCATATATTTGCCTAACATTATGTTCAATGCAATTCAATTATTTGCTATTAGTAAAGAAGGTGCACAACCAGCAGACCACAAAGACACACAGTGGCTGCAAATGTATCTAACAACTAGCCACTTTTAATAACCTCCCTTGGGCTGCACACAAACTTATTATAACCTACTGTTTTTTTTAAACAAGTGCACATCAGCACGGCACAAGCAAAAATTAGCTGTCAACCCGACACTATTGCACAGCAGTCATGTACAATCAACTCAAAATCAGCTTCGGAAACATGCACTCTGGCGCAGCAAAGTCAGCTCGAAAACATCAGCCCATCCGCTGACCTGTCCTACCTAAAACAGCTGATTGTATATCTAGAACAAATCCCCTGCCCTATCTCCTTTATTTATGTGTTTCTCCTATGGGTATTATTTATTTTACTGCAGTGTATGACTTTCAAAAGGTGTGCGGTTCAGAAGCTGTCCCAATCTCTTAGAAAAAAAAATTATATATATATATATATATATATATATATTTATGAATGACAAAAAGCATATTCTTCAAACAAAATTTTACTTTTGTAAATTTACACACACATACATATATGCATATGGTCCAAAAAATATGCTTCAAAGTATAATTTGTGACATAGACTAGTTTGCAAAAACAAGAGTAGATGTTCCAATCAGAACAATCCTACGACCCGTTTAAGAGGTCACAGCCTGTTAGTTTAGAAGCACTGATCTATAGAATGGCCAGTTAGACATTCAGTTACAAATAAGACAGAAACTGCACCCCTCCCTCCCTTTTGATCTCTCTCTTCTTCTCTCTAGCAGAAAAAAAGGGCTGCTGCTATGAAGATGGATTACCCTGCTGGTGACATCGTCTCCTCTCCTTCTCTGCCATCAAGGAGAACTTGCACAATTATGCCAATTAATCTTACACAAAAGCAGTTCAAATGCACCTTTCTTTGATTAGGTTTAGCTCCCAGACAGGTGCATGAACTCAGCATGCATCCACATACATGCATGCACACACACACACACTAACAGCCATTTGCATAAAACAATACATCTGATTATGAATTAGTCTCTAATGGCATTTCCACTTAATGAGAGTGGTGTCTTTTTACCTGCTGCTGTTTACAAGGTTAGCGAGAGCTGACAGGGACGCAATATAAATAAGTGGAATAAAGCAAATCTTGAAGCCGACATGAAACCGCATTTGCAATCCTTTTATTTCACACGTGAGTCACATACACAAAAGCAAGATGGGACTTGATTTTATTAGACTTGTCAGTGGATTATGATATAGTACATAGTACATATAATTGTGACATGAGTGTATTGTTACATTCCTAATATATATATAGAAAGAGTGTAAACAAATACTCATGTGTAACAATACACTCATGTCATGATTCAGTACTGATCGATACTCTCACAACCCTTAAGAGTGAATTTTTTTTTAATTATTACTAATAACAGTATGATAAACAATATGATAAGCAGCTAATAAAAGCACCAGTTCATTTATCATATATAAATATTCAAGATTTTGTTTAGCTAAAAATTCATAATTATAGTTTGCATGCATATGCTCGCGTGTCTCTCATTAAATACATTTGAGAAGTTTTAAATATTGTATTATATTCTTGTATTTTATTTTTAATTTATTAACAATAATTTTGGAATCTAAAAGGTGTGAGCTTTCAGGTTTACCCTATTTTAATGCACTCTTTGTATGTTTGTTTATTATTGTTTATATGTGAATAAAATGAAATCTAAACTTAAAGACTAAACGTTCTTTTTTGTGTATGTGTGAACTTTACACGATACATATAGTTGCTATCCACAATATACATTGTTTCATTTTTCTATTTTGATACATTGCAACATAATATATTGCAACACCTCTAATATGTATATACTTTTTATGTAACCTAATTTCAAGCTATAAATGATTTAAAGTGATAGGAGAAAGAACTTTAATTTTAAAAAGTACTTTCTTTGAGAAAATTACTTTTTTAAATTAAAGTACTTAATTTGAGAAAGTACTTTAATACTTTGATGTGCATAATGAAGCTTGTTCCTCGCTGGCCACAATACAACCTGGGACACGTACGTGCAAACTTGTGATTTATCCATTTTTCTTTTTAATTACCTCCGTGTCAAAGATACGTAGGTGAAGAGGTCTATGTGGAAAACCATTCCCTATCAAAAGCAAAAAAAAACATTATTTTGTTCTAAACCACAAAGAAGGCCCAAATGGCGTTAAAAAAATAATTTTCTGATTTTACATTAATAAATACATAAAAAAATAAAGTCATTGTCTTATTTTTAATTTTTTCCTGACTGCACAGGCAAAGTGGCAAGGTTCATTATTTAAATATCTTGTAAGATATGTATGATGTATTTTTTATTGTTATTCTTTAGAGTCAAAATGCAACCGCTTCAACAGAAAAACACCTTTTTTGGCACCTTAATATGCTCTTTAAAATTCAAATAAGGCTCCCCAAAAGAAAACAAGCACTGCCTACCACAATATTTATAGCAAATAAAGCACTGCAAAGACTATTTGTTTCTGGACAATTCTTTCTAATAACTTTATTTATGAAGCCAGTGGCCAGCAATTAAGCGTGACAACCATTAAGTAGCCAAATGCTTTTGTTTTAACTTTTCAAATCTAAAAAAAAATATTTGTTGTATAAATAAATTGTTTTGCTTGAAAAAGATGCATATCCTATCCTTCCTAAAAATATATGCAACATATTTTGACATTTTGTCACTGAATGCAATCACCTTCAGCCATTTTTAAATGTCACTTACCGTAAGTGTTTACGGTAACACTATCTTCTCTATAACCATAAGCAGGGCACAAGATTTCCTCAAATTAAACCATAACAAACTAGACAACACATATTCTCTATGTTCAAATCTGATGGGCAAGCGTGGTGTGCTCACTCACAGATGCATACACAAACACACGCAGACGCGTTGAACTTTTCCTCTCCCAGTGTGGTCAAACGCAAAGTCTTTGGGTCGGTGACATACTGCACTTGTATCAAGCTGTGTCTGACTGCCACTCTATAGCTGAGACAGGGACATATGCTTGTTGATAAAGGCTGGTCTGGCAAGGACGCTGACCTCCTACTAAGTGTGCAGAGAAGTTGATTAACACCCTGCCTTCGCTCGGGAGGGGACACCACTGGTCACCTGATAAACCTGCAGAGTCCAGTTATGAGCAACTGTGTGATCCAGAGCTGTTAATAAGAACATCAGGCTTCATTTGAATAATCGAGAGTGCTCACTGATTTCTACGTGAAATGTGCATCTTTTTTTGGGGTCAAGTTGTAGTGCAAAGGTACAGTGGATACAAATATATGTCAGTTTCTAATTAGAAATAATTGCCTTTAGAGTATTTCAGGACATCATAGCCCTGCTGAAAATAAGTATAAACCAGTTTGAGATAGTTAGACTGTTCTGTTTTGCTGGTTTTAGACATGAACTGATAGAATGAAAGAAAATAGTAAAATAGAATGAAAAGACTAAAGTGCAACACTGAAACTGAAACACAAATCTCACTAGAGACATATTGTTGCGACCCTTAGCAGAGACATGCTGAGACATGCTTTTTCCACAGGCAGAGATGAATGGCCAAAGTCAGTGGCAGTGCTTTGTTGCTGTGGATAACAGAAATGACTTGACAAAGACATAATATCAAAAACCAGATCTGGAGCACATCCGCAGTTTTGTGGGCTCATCATCCTACAGTCCTGTTGACTGGTTCTGAATCAGAATGGAAAAAGCTCTGGTTCTGTTGCATTATATAAAAAGACTGAAACAGAGGAAAGGAGCCGCAGATATGACTAATGACATCTGAGTGGGATAAGAGAGTTACCTGCTGCTTTCTCGGAGGGCGTCGTTGCCTTTGCGCCAGGAGATCGTGCCTCGAGGAGACATCTTGGGCTTGCATTCAATGAGAACATCGCCGCCTTCTTTGACTAAAGTGTGGCTCTTCAGCTGATTTTGGAAGAAATCAGGAGCAACAGCTGAAACAGAAGACAAGTTTTAGATTTTATTAAGAGCATATGTCATCAGAATGCACAGAAGAAGAAAAAAACTGATTAATCTCTATGTTTCTTGCAACTATTTTTTAAATACATACAAATAAGGGAATGTTTTGGGATCAAAACAAGTAAAATGACATGTAAAGTGGCATGACAAAAATCCCTTTTAGGAGATAAATACACAATTAAAATGTACTTTCTTTCTCTTAAAAACTTAAATGATACATATATAAACAAAATTATAAAATAAAAACAAGTCCAACCATAAACTTGTTTAAAAGGAAATAAATCAACGCAGGAAAGAAATTTGGAAAATTATTTATGCTATTAAAAAAAAAAAAAAAAAAAAAAAAAAAGAAGTAATTATCACTCTCACAATTCTGATTTCTTAATCTCATAATAGAAATAGAAATTGATTTTTATTTCTTTCTCTGAGATATAAATTCACAGTTCTGACTCTTTTTCTCACACTCTGAGTTTATATCTAACAACTTTGATAAAGAAATGTGAGTTTATTTCTTAGAAAAAACAAACATTAACTTGAATTTTGAGATGTTACCTAACAATTCTTTTAAGAAAAGTCTGAATAGAGTGATATAAACACGCCACCGTGAGAGAAAAGTCAGAATTGGGATATGAAAATTGCCAAATACCTTATTTATTTTTTTAATCCATCACAGAAATAAGCTTCCACAGAAACCAGCACTGACTTAGTGTCATGAATCAGTGTCACAGGAAAATTTAAATGGCTCTTCTAATTATTTCAATCTCAGTTAACTTTAAAAACAGCCTGATCTGATCACTAGTGATGTTACTGTGCATGTAGTATAGGCTGAAAACGTCAGAGCTGTGGCATAGCGTGTGGCATTATTTTCTGTCCTATATCCTATTATGGCAATAAATAAAAGGCACAAAAAAACATATAAATATTTAACAACAATAATATTTAACAACCGAAGACCATCATGCATCAGGCCAATTTTTCCATTCATATTTGATCATAATTACAGGTACGCAGACGCGAGGATTAAGGACTATTCAGAGCACATCCTCTCTAATCACTGTACTTCAAAGGAAGACATGTGTACGCGGGTACGAACGATGTAGAACCAGAGATGGCAGAGCAGAGGCTCAGCGTATGTGGCACACTTTAATTATCACACGCTCCTTTTCCCTGCTAAGAAAAACAAAGGGAAAATGTCATGTTCTTTCCTCTTCCTTTTCCACGTTCCCCACTCAAATGAGTTTTTATTATGATAATTTCTCCGGTCTTTACAATCTTCACACTCCGTCTTTTAAAAGGCACTTCAATTATTTTATCTGCGTAAGGGACTGTTAAATATTCTCCTGTTAGTTCAATTTCTTGGCCACTTTGGCGGCTGAATTTTTAAACAAAGAAAAACGTGGGTGAATAGAATGTGGATGTGGATGGCAAGAAAACAGCTCTGCGGTGTAATGATACTGGCAACGACAATCGCAATCCCAATTTAATATGTAGAAACCTTTTGCATAAGTCACTTGTAGTTTGACTTCTTGAACAAATGCAAACACTGCAGGGCAACATAAAACTTTTTGACAGAAAATCACCTCCGAATGAGAACGAAATGCCTGCTTGTACACGCCATGAATGATATTACACATCTATTTACATTATACAAATCATAAGTGGCCATTAGTAGGAGCATATAGTTGAGTTAAAGAGTGCAAGCTATATTAATACAGTCATTATTTTGTGCTTAGTCAATTTACAAACCACACTAATATTTCAGTCAAATGCAATAAACCAGGTTTCACTTACCGATAACTCTGAGTTCAGCATTGGAGTACACTTCTCCATACTTGTTCCCAGCCACACACTGGTACATTCCAATATCGGAGAGCGCCAGGCGAGTGATGGACAGGGCGCCATTAATGACCTGCACCCTCTCCTGTGGAAAACAGGATATGTCCGTTAAGAGTCTTTTACTGAGATTGCTAATCTGCATAAAAGCACAACGTGTCTGGGAAGGTAAATTATGCCTGGAGGTTGATGGAAACGGTCATAAATCTGGGTGTTCATTACTAATGCGAGACACTGCGTAGGGAGGATGCTCAAAAATGATGGCAATAAATCTGTATGTTTATGAAATGGAAATAAAGCCCTGGTTTGTTTACTTCTTAACCAGTGCTCAAGCCTCTGTATTCCACGGACAAGCTGTTGGGAGGCTGGATGATGTCTGCCATTATAAACAAGCTGGGCTAATATTTTAAATCTGACAGCTTTATACTAGTTCTAATATGTGATGGAATATATTCTGCATGTCTTCTGATGTTAACCAAAGTTACTTGATGAATATAGTGTATAAAACAATAGGATAAATAGGAAAGACATCTTAAAACACCAGGACACTGTAATACAATCTGTATATATACTGTGTTAATAAATAAATATATAAACCTTCAGTCTTAGTCACCTTGAGAGTATTTAGTTTCCTACTCATGTTTCCTTGCAACAGACATAAACAACATTTTAAAGGCTCAAAAAAGACAGGTTCATATTAAAAAGTGGCATGAAAAGTGGCAGAACAGTCTCTGCTGTGACTTAGTGTATTCTGTCCTTTCATATTTCATGTTTTGGCCTTTATGCTTCGTATGTAACAGTTCATCCAAAAAAAAAGAGGGGGGAGGGGGGGGGGGTTAAAAACAATGCAGCACGAATGTGAATATGGTATTTCTTTCATATAATATCAAGTAACTTGCATGTTGTCTGCTTTTTATCTGCCAAAAAATAAATAAAAAATAACTCAAAATGGAGCTAAAGAGACCACTGTTGATCATTGCACCCCCCCCCCCCAAAAAAAAAACACAGTAGTGGTGTTCTTAAATGAATCAAACAAACTGTTTGAGTAAAAGATTACATGACTAAAGAAAGTCATGTGGTTTGTTCATGAATGATTCTGTCATGATTCTGCCCTCGTGTCCTTGATTTTTCCTAGTCTTGAGGCAGGATCATGACAGACCCATGTTTTGTGTACAAGCGCATGGCCTTGTCTTTGGGCCATGTGCTTGTGTTGTCTCGTTCCCTTGCCCCGCCCCCCTTGTTAACCTAGTCGTGTCTTGATTGTCCTATCTGTAACACCTGTCGTGTCTTGATTAGTACCCCTATTTAGATCTCCTAGTGTGCTCTGTCTTGCGTCGGTTCATTGTGTTACTTATGTGCTTCTCAGATGTGTTCCACACTGGTGACTGTGATTGTATCCTGTATACCGTGAGTGTTTGTTTATAGTTAGTGTTTAGTGTCTTTATCTGGTCAGCCCTGTCTTGTTTGGTTATTTAGTCCTTACCCTAGCTCTTGTTTTCCCCCTCGTGGGTTTTTGTTTTCCCTTTTTGTATTTAATAAACCCTTTTGTGTTGAATCCTGTCTGCACTCGAGTTCCTCCCTTGCAAACCCTGACAGATTCAGTTTTCTGAACGAATCACTGAGCGAAAGATTCCAGATTCATAAAGGCATTCATATCTTTAGCTCCTGAATTAATCAGTTTGTGAACAAATCAGTTTAACAGATCATTGAATGTCTAGTACACATAAATGTTAATTATGAGTGAAATATGCAATTAGGTTTTAATTTTAAATTCAGAAGTTCAACAACATATAAAACCAATATTTGTAAAATGTGTTCATACTGTATACAAATGTTTTACCAAATTTGTAAATGTTTTATTTTATTTTATTATTTCATTATTAATTTATAACTTTTCTATTTATTTCTATGATTTGATTTGATTTGGTCCATTTAGACTACATATAAAACCCATACTATTTCGGTCATTAATTCATGGGAGTGGCATGGGAATGAATTTTTTAAGTATTAATTTATTAATATCCTTTAATGTCAATAAAAGGTTTACTGTAGTCACGACATATAAAACAGCAGTTGGTCCTCGGGATAATCTGTGCTTGAATGAGATATGTGTTGATGGTTTAGTTTGAAATGTAGAGAAGGAGGACAAATGCATAATATGGGACAAATAAGCCTGCACAGAAAGTGGCGGGACCTGAGGGAGGGGACCATCTGCACGGCTGCACTGAAATGCTGTGATTGGCAATGTCACTGCTCGAAATCCATCGGGTCAGGACATAAACCGCAATGCATGACTACAGTTGCGGCAAATCTCATCCTGATATGAAGTGCGTGTTCACGGCTGCATGGACATTTTCATTTCCTAACTCTTGATTTAAATCTACACCTTTGAAAAGACGATAATGTCTCCCTTCGTTCAAAACACTGTTCATGTTAGGCCTCATTACCAGTTTGTAGCTGTTATGAACACTCTGTTTTATATTATGTGGGACATTTTAAATCAAACTACTACAAATATAAGCTATGTTCTGTGGAAGTAGTATGATCTGGTATCAAAAAAGCACAATGATACGGGTGAACAAGATCATTGACACGTTTATTACTACACTGTAAAAAATAAGTGTAATTTTAACTGTAAAATTTTGTAAAAACGCTACGGAAAAAAACTGATAATAGGTTTACAGTAAGTTCCCGTACTATATACAGGGAAAAACTGTAAAAGATCTAACAAAGCATTTAATGTAAATTTACAGTAAAATTCTGTTAATTATACAGCTTTTAGAAGTAAAAAAAGAACAAATCAATGTATAATTTACAGTCTAAAACTGTAAACTGATATTCCCAGAATTCCCTGCGTGACACTCCACGTTTGAAAGTATTTTGTTTAAATAATCATGTTTTTAAATATATCTTGTTATCAGTTATGTACATTTGAGCTTTATGTTACATCTTCTGTTGCTTAATGAAAGTTTTTTGCATTATTTAAGTATCACGTGTGTTACCATGATGGTGTTTTGTGTTTCCATAAATGTGCACCTTCTATATGTTAATATATACTTCTGCTTGTGGTGAAGCTACTTGTGATGAGCTTTGATACTTCATGTGGCTTTCTCTTATACAGTACCATCTTTATTATTATGGTGGTTGTCAGTATTTTCAAGGTACAAAACAGATTTAATTTTGTGTGTTGTTGAATTTACTGGTTTATATTCACATTTTCTTGTTTGTAAATTACAGCTTTATATTGTAAAATTAACAGTTTTTGACGTAAATGTGTTTACAGTTTTCTGTATTTTTACAAAATTATTCTGGCAACCACAGCTGCCAAAAAGTTTTTGTAAAAACAACAAGAATTTTTTTACAGTGTAGATTAGCCAAGACACGGTATGCGCCTCATATCATATTTCCTTCTCTCAGCAACTGGAGCGTCATAATGATTTACAAAGAAGAGGTTTTCAGCTGGTCACCTTAGCAATGCTGCATTCTGATAAGGCAGAAAGAACATGAAAGGTCCCCATTGATTAAGCCCAGTGAAAATATAACAAATGGTCTAAGTCAACAACTCATGCTTTTGTTACATCAATGACCTTTATTATTAAATTGATTAAACCTCAGATGTTTACGGTGACATTTAGAGATTGTAATAATTCTGCACTGATTAATTCATTTAACCGGGATACATTGAAAATCAACATTTCGGAATCAAAATGTAAGCTAGGGCTATGATTCAATCAAGAGATTGTTGTGCCCTTGAGACATTAGTCTGTCATAGTACAAACAAGAGACGTGCTTCTAGAAAGGCGCAAGGTTTTTTAAATCATTTTTACAACCATAAATGCAAAATAAAGAGATGTTATTGAATTTCAAATTCAAGTGTACCTTTTGGCAATTACCTTGGCACACGAACACACCAGTAAAACATTGATCATTATGCAAATTCGGTATTTCAAACACAAATTCACTCAACAAACGTAGAGCCCATAACCAGGAAAATCTGCATTAGCAATTATTTCCTGAGGTCCAATGCATGTCAATGAGCTTTTTCTGATTGTGGCGTATTCTGTTGGAACCGTTCTCGAATAAAGTGCAAAACAATCAAATGGACAGACTGCTAATTATGCAGGGCTGATAGATATTCTAATCCGGTGGTGTGAAAGATGAAAAAGAATGAGTGACAGATGAAGGAAGACAAGTGGCCATGTCTCTGAACACATAAACAGTCTCTAAATTGATCAATATCTTTTGTCTTGTTAGCACCCACATTGCATATCAAGGCTGATTTACATGTAGTTTACTGATTTGTTTATTCACCACTCCATAGTTGCTCTGAAGAGCTACTAGTCTCTAAAAATAACTGCATGTGCTCGGAGTTTGGAATTCTGGGTAAAATGCTCTCAGTGGAGAGAGGTTGTATACTACATAGAATGTCGAGACATATAACTGTTTATCACCACTTTATCTATAGTTTAAATGGATTTCAAAGAAAGACAAAACAATAAGAGCTTGTTTAGGACACAGTAAAGGTTTATAAGCCTTCTGCTAATGGCCTTCAAGGAAACAGGCTCAAATTCTGCTGTTTTAGATTGGAGATTTCATGGGAGATTGCATCTTGCATCCAAAGCTAATATTAAAAGACTTTATTAAATCAAGCCTTAATGTTCATGAAATGTATTTGACTTTATTTACAGTCTTTTAAAATGTCCTTCATATTTTGAGCTTGTGTTGTTTGGTTATGTTTGTGGGTTGTAAACCAGTAATTATGTTTGAGCAATGATGAGCATTAATGATGATTAGAACAGCTATAATTAGCATGCTCCTCTCTTCTGCTTATTTAAAGTCGACATGAAATCAAAACCGTCCTGTTTACTTACTTAATGCACCTTACTGGTCTTCTTGTACATAATTCATCACAGCATGTTATTCCATAGAAAAAAATGGCTGCCTTTCATAAAAATGTCATGACTTG
Source organism: Carassius auratus (assembly GCF_003368295.1). NCBI lineage: Eukaryota > Metazoa > Chordata > Actinopteri > Cypriniformes > Cyprinidae > Carassius > Carassius auratus. The sequence goes on from NC_039273.1 coordinate 5,968,618, forward strand.
CTCTAAATCAAATGACTTTTCTCTTCATTGACCTCACAAAGGCTGCTGAAGTTTTGTGCTGTCAGTGTTTCAGGAGAGGTGTAGCCTCCAAAACTCAAATGTAAAGCCCTGAAGTGCCCATTTTTCATAATCCAATAAATTCCTGATGGATAAAAATCAAGCCCCTACATTTTCTACCACATTAAACATCCCGGAAAGTCACACAAAGGAAGTAAATGGGCTGCAAAAGTTGTTTCAAATCACCTTCAAGCATCTTTAGAATAACTTTGACCAACTCCCAAAAAAGGAAGCGGTATGAAATGAAAATGTGTTGGTTCAATCTTTAAAATATGTTGTTAGAGAGTATTGCTAGTGCTTTCTGCTAGCTATTGCCATCTTGAGTTTATTGCAGTTTTGGAGAGCTATTCCCTCTCATTGCCAGAACAAATGGTGGATATTTGGAGGTTTTTATGTTCTCAATTTGGTCCATTCCTATTGTTTCGATAATTCTGTACTGGCCAATATAGAAGGTACGTGGAATGACATATCAGGTACTCCGGGGGATTCACTCTGATTTAGAAAGTTATAGTGAAGCCATTTAGGAATACACTCTAAAGCATTGGTCTCAGAAGGTTAATAAACATGACTGGTAGATCTACTGTGATGACTGCTACCAAATCAGTGAAATAACTTAAAAACAAGACAACAAATACGTTTCTAAACTTTGCTTGTATTGCACAGTTGATATAATAGTTCCTGTACTAAACCTATATTTTTCAAATACAATATTTAGGGGTAGTTCACTCAAAAATGGAAATTAACATGCATGCACTCATGCAATTCCAAACCTGTATGATTTTCTTTCTTCAGAAGAACAAAAAATAACAAATTTAGTTTATTTATTATTATTATTATTATTATTATTATTATTTCATACAATGAAGGCCAGTGGGGTCCAAAATAACCTGTGGACAACAATCTTTTTAAAATGCCTTCTTTTGTGTTCCACAGCAGTCATGAGGGTTATCAGAATACAGAAATACAGAATTGTATTTTTGTGTGTGTGTGTGAACTACAATTTTAGAATGAGATTTCTATTATGTCATTGTAGGTATCTTTAGTATACTGTTGCAAAAGTCTGGTGACCTTCCTCAAACCTCAGAGGTGAACTGACCTCAGTGGGCTCCAGGTTCTCTCCATTTTTCATCCACCTGTATGAGGGTTTGGGTTTCCCTGTGGCCTTGCATTCCCACACCAGAGAGTCATCAATGGCCTTCTGCACATCCTGGGGCTTTTCAATTAGCTGGGGGGAGGCTGAAACAACCAACAGCAGAGGTAATGACTAGGTACATGGAATTACTTTAACCTTGATTATTACCTGTTATGTGTCCTTCAAAGTGGACCTGTACATTATTAGAGCCATGAACTGTGGGAAATGGTGTGATGTAATCACAATAATGGCACATAAGGAAACAACAGCAGTCAGATCCAACAGATTCACATGTCCACTTAAGTGGTTATAGAAAGGAAATAACATCTAACATATTAGTACTGTCTAAAAGCTAGTACTTTAAATTACCTCAACCAATACCATTAGGGTAAATTATGCCTTAATTATAAATAAACTGTAGTGATTTTTATCTTTTAAATGCAAGTAACTCAAACCTAGTAATTAATTGATGTAGAGCACATTTAGAGAATCATTTATGAGCATTTTCCCTAGAAGGACACTAAAGCCGCGTTTCCACCGCAGGAACTTTACCCAGGAACTAGGGACTTGGTCCGGTACTTGGTGTGTTTCCACCGCAGGAACCAGGAACTAAATAAAGTTCCGGGTAAAAAAATGCCCCTCAGAAAGTCCCTGCTGGCGAGGTGGTACTTTTTCAAAGTTCCGGAACTTTCGGGGGCGGGACTTTGGCGCTAAACATGCTGATTGGTTGAGTTCACGCAGCATTGGTTGAGTTCAACCACCATTTATTCGAATCAACATTTTCAAAATATTACTCTTATTGTGTCATGAAATGTAATTTTAAAAGTATTTCAGGCGATAATGTAGTTGTTTAAAACTCAAATCTGTGGTTTATTTATAAAGACAGTGCCTATTTAAAAATGTGTTTCGCCGATCTCGTAGACGGTGAGCTCCACTCGATCAGCGGGAGCTCAGTCCTCATGTATCCGCAGAGAGCAGCCTCATCTCGGACAGATCTTCTGATATGTGCCGCTGGCTCTGATGTGTCTTCAGTGGTTAAACATAAAATATAATTCAGCTGCGGGGTAAATCTAACAGGTTTTCTTTGGTCTGTATTCAATTTATCTATATGTTAAAATAAAAACAAAAAAGGCAAGTCTATATAATATTTCGTTTCATTGCAATGGCTGTACATAACATTACACATATCCCTGAACTAAGTACATTTCTGCAGCTGTTATTATGTTTAAATGAAAACGAAAGGAGGCAGTGGTATTTTATATCCTATTTAGTTTTATTGTAAATATACTGAGGGGAAAATAACAGTAGCCAAAGCGATCTGAGTTCACGCAGCATTGGTTGAGTTCAACCACCATTTATTTGGATCATTTTCAAATATTACTCTTATTGTGTCATGAAATGTAATTTTAAAAGTATTTCAGGCGAGAATGTAGTTGTTTAAAACTCAAATCTATGGTTTATTTATAAAGACAGCGCCTATTTAAAAATGTATTTCGCCGATCTCGTAGACGGTGAGCTCCACTCGATCAGCGGAAGCTCAGTCCTCATGTATCCGCAGAGAGCAGCCTCATCTCGGACAGATCTTCTGATATGTGCCGCTGGCTCTGATGTCTCTTTAGTGGTTAAACATAACATAATTCAGCTGCGGGGTAAATCTAACAGGTTTTCTTTGGTCTGCATTCAATTTATCTATATGTTAAAATGAAAATAAAATATTATAATATAATATTATAAATATAATATTTCGTTTCATTGTAATGGCTGCATATACACATATCCCTGAACTAAGTACATTTCCGCAGCTGTTATTATGCTTAAATGAAAACCAAAGGAGGCAGTGGTATTTTATATCCTATTTCGTTTTATTTTAAATATACAGAGAGGAAAATTACAGGATTCGCGTAGTTGCAGACATCACACTCCCCAGTCGAATGCACGAAGTCAGAACTAACTACCGATGATGCACGTCCAAAATCAGCGTACCTTTTTTCTTTTTTTTTTTTAAATCAGCGGTACTTTGTATTGAGAAACGCGCAGACCTACGTCACCAGTCTATTTGCCTAATCTACCCGGTACTTTACACCGTGGTGGAAACGCAGAAAGCAACAGGTCTGGGGGGAAAAAAGTTCCTGGGAAAAAAAGTTCCTGGTACAAATGTTCCGGGTAATTTCGGTGGAAACACGGCATTTAAGACAGATGAAATGGGTAGAATACATACATACAAACAATAAAATATATAAACACAAGTTTGTTAAGTGTAAAGGTTAGTTGATGACCGTTTTCCATTGTAATTGGAAATGGGAAGAAGTAATCAGTTCGAATCATGAGTGATTCGGATGTCAGATCATGAATCATTTGTTCACAAAAGCAGTCTAAATGAATCATTCATGAGTTGGGCTGATGTGGTTCTCATGTTAGTCAGCAGGATGATTATCATTGAAAAGCTTATAATTTAGTCTCTTTATTGCTATTAAGACCAATGCATGACTCCAGAAGATTTGGAATACATCTTAAACAGCCTCCACTGATTCTTAAACATTTGGTCTTACAAAATGTTTTGCATCCTTTTTGAAACTTGAAATGCCTCAATCTTTCAGGCATTAATTACATTGAAAAGAGTGACAACAATTCCTCAAAAGAAAGTCAAACAGGTATGATACAACGACACAATAGCAAATGATAACAGTTTTCATATTTACGGTGAACTGTATGTTTTATTATATTCCTGTTGCTGCAAACCAGTCACATTTAAGTCGCAAACTGTATTGAAGACCTAAGCGCTGCTCATATCCCTTCGTCACTGCCACTCATTCTATCTCACACTCACTGGGAGAGTATTGACTTTTAAACCCCACTGTTTAAATGAGAGTAAGCAGTCAGGGCCTGACTTAGCCTTGCCCACAGGGCACACAAACACTCTCAACATTTCACACCCACAAGTCAAACTTGAGAGGAATGAGAGGTAGAGAGGTCAAAATGAGCTCTCAGCATCCTTAATAGCAACTGAAAGCTTATTCAGTGGCATACTGTGATTACGATAGATGTTTTCTGTCTCATAATGTACCCTACAGAAGAACCTCTGTTTTTCTGTGTAGGGAAACTCTTTTTGTGAGACTTAAGTGACCTTAAATGCAGTCCTACCTACCAAATACCACATTCAAACCATTTATTTTCTCTTTAAAGAGTTAATATCATGAAAAAACTAATTTTCCTTACATTATCTAGTCCGCTCATTCTCCTTTCAGTATATGGCCAGGATATTCTTCAGAAATCCACCTTTTGTCTGGTTAATTTTAAGGATTAGATATGGTGTTAAAAAATTGTCAAGTAAAACTAATTGACTGTTTTGATGCATAAAAAACCTTGACTAACATGACCCCTTTAATAATTCATACTGATACTTAAGGCACTCATACAGACAAAAACATCTTTAAGACAACCCTCTTTATGTGTGTACCTGTTAGAGGTACACAATCTTTATAGCAAAGCAAGGAATAGGACTAATGAAGGCAACAGAAACATTTGAGGGCAATTGGTAATCAAGCCAACGCACGCAAAAAGAATGAAAGGCTTTGAGTGTCTCCTCCTGCTTTGCTGCTGCCAGTGAAAGTGATAAACATGAGATACACTTATTGATCGCCTCATTCCCCCGCTCTGCTGACGAATGTCTCGTAGGCCTAATTCCATGGGACTTCAAAATAAGATTACAGATTTTTATCACCTGGCTGGCAAAGGGAAAAACATTGGGAAGAGAATAAGATACAGAAACAGAAATAGAGGGGGAAGGAAGCGAGAGATCTGAGTGGTAAGTCAAGAGGTCTGTCCGTAGGCTAATCCTGCCATTGAAAAATCCCAAAGCCGTGAAAAGGATAAACGTCAACCTGTCGCTGCTTTTTTATATGCCTGCTGTGGTTTTAATGCGTGTTGTAAATTATTATGAATAGCTTAAAGCATAGAATGAGGGATAACTGGCAGATGAATGCGGCCAAAGTGAATTCATTTTTAGGCAAGTCAGTTCACTCGTGGCTATTTTAGCTGATATCTGATGTAGTAAAAAGTTGAATGGGGAAAGACTACAGTCTCCAAAACTTTCAATTACATATTTCAAACCATCAAAAAAATCTATTTCTTTGGCTCAAAATACAATGAAACATGAATTTTCAAAGCTCATTTGTACAAATTTTACACTTTTAGTTTTTTTTCGATGAAAATATCGATTACATTTAATAGTCAATATTTTGCCATGTCATATTCAATAATTTTAGTCAAATTACTCAAATGACATTTTGTTGACAAAAACTGGAAAAATAAAACAAACTATTTACCATTAAAATTTTTGAGTTCAGCAGTATTTTTTCATGTGTTTGAAAGGAGCCTCTTATGCCCACAAAGTCTGCATTCATTTGATCAATACAGTTAAAATATTGATTTTGTGAAATATTATTACAATTTAAAAAAAGTAACATATATGTTATTAATTAATCCTTTCTTTCAATGTTAAAATTGTTGTGCTGTTTACATTTTTATGTTTTCTTTTTTCAGGATTATTTAATGAATTTCAAGTTCAAACGAACAGCATTTGTTTTATTATTCTTTTGCAAAAATCTAAAAGTCTTTACTGTAACATTTTATAATTGTTTTTGTGTCCTTGCTGAATAAAAGTTAACATTTCTCACTGACCCCAAACTTTTTCAAATGTATCAATATTTACAAAAGTGTCCATGTTCTTCTCCATCATCATCAAAAAAAAAAAAAAAAACAATAATAAAAAATACTGTATTGCAATATTACATTTTCATCAACACTTAATTAAAATCATTTAATTGTCACATTAAAATAATTTAAAATTACACTTTTATTAAATTTTGTCTTCGTTATCATTGACAAAATCAAAACTCTCTTCATAAACCATTTTCAGCAATACTTTTGTTGATGACATCAGTGCTGGTTTAGTGTGAGCTATTTCTATGCAAAAACCTGTCTCTTATTCAATAACTGCAGGTAATCCTGTTGAACCAGATGCTAAATTTCTATTTCCTTCTCCTTATACTGCAGTTGACTTATAGACAGGAGGAGAGGTGTGACGTGGCTGGCAATGATTGAAGAACGGCAGAAGCGAAGCGAAAACCTAGGCAAATTATCATAAATATCAAGTCTCTCCAAAACAGAACTGGGCATGGGAGCTGAGGAGTGAAAGCACATAACCATGCCTACGACAAATCGCCTCCTTGGCTGGATTACATTAGCTTTTACAATATGCACCAGCTATTTATCTAATTAATACATTTATAAATCACCGCTTCATTGCACATCTGGAAAGCCCATTAGGAGAACTTCCCTTTTCCTGGAACCTGTCGCCCACATATTCCACATTGTTTGGAAAATAAACAATGAGACTACAGGGATAATAAAACATTCAGCGAGTTCCTTGCAGACTATTCTTGTAAATGGGCCACTGGGTATGTGGGTATAGCATTAGAGCCAGTGCAAGATCCCATAAGGGGAGGATAAATCCCACTCCTCTCTAGCCTACAGGTACTTACTTAATAGGTAGCTGTCTTGTATGAACAATGCCATTGAGCCAACACAGCGGTGAAGGGAAAAGGTTATGAACTCTTCACTTTAAAGTCCATATTTAATATGCTTCTCTTCATAAGCCTCTGAGTCACAATACACTAGCTAGAAACCAAGGCCTAGCAATTGATGGCCCATTTTAAGAAATGGTATTTGGATACCAAATTATTGACTATTAGAATGATTTCTGAAGGCTCGTGTGACTCTAAAGACTGGAGTAAAGGCTGCTGACAATTCAGCTTCGGTATCACAGGAATAACATTTTATTTAAAAAAAAATATTGAAATAGAAAGCAGTTATTGAAAACTCTAATAATATAAAAAATATAACTGTTTTTGTTGACCAAATAAATGCAGCCTTAGTGAGTACAAGAGACTTCATTCAAAAACATTAAAAACCAAACTTTTGAACAGTAAACAAATACCTATGAAACCTATTCCTTACAACATAATAACTTCTCCAAGCCATTTGATTTCAAGTATCATTCATGACCATAACCCAAACAAGCAAGCTCCACACAGCCTTTAATTCTGAACACTGGGTTCAGTTGGTTCCCGAGTCTACAAATATACTTCAAAATCAATGACTATTTTTTGATAAAAACAAAAAAAAAAATCACTGATCCAGATGCTGCTCTACTGAGTGTTTTCCTGGCATATGTGCCCCTCATCTAAGCATAGTAAGTTTAACAGCTTTGATCTGGAGTCAAATTGGATCCCAATCACGGTGCCATCTGGTAAAATTGAACACACAAAGGCTCAAGGTCATCCTCTTATCTTTTTAATCTGGATAAAAATATTAAAGACATTACGACCTGGAAGCTTTAATCATTTTGATGCACTGTTAAAGCACAATATCTGGCTTTAAGTTGATTTTCTGCTGGTCAGGGTTGAAGACTGGAAAGGCATCATGTCCTTCACTTCAATGGACGAGACATGTGGCTTTCGCTGTTCAAATATTCATGCATCTCTAGACAACTTACCAAAGAAAGACAGCTTTCCCTGCACAGAGTTTCTTCCTTTCGAGTTCTCTGCCATACATTCATACGTGCCCGCATCTTCTTGCTGGAAGTAAGGGATTTCCATCACGCCACTGGTTTTTCTTACATCCACTTTACGGGCGAATGGGACTCCGTCCACCCGATGCCAGCTTATGGAAGGTACTGGACTAAGTCACGGGGGAAAAAACACAAACGTAAAAAGATATTCAAAGACTGATTACATCCTCTTTCTATTGAGGACATCTTTGTAATACTTACTTCCCCAGTGCAAAACACTCCAGACGCACAGTTGAACCTTTGGCCACTTGAACGATCTCTGGAAACTGCACTTCAATCTTTGGCTCATATTCTCCCATAACACCTATAAAAAAGAAACATTTAATCGCCTGTCACAAGCAAAATTGCAATTATTTCCAACAAAAGGTATCAGTTATGCCAGCTGAAATTGCAATTTCACAAGCAGCCAATCTTTTATTTTCCCTTTCATTATTATTGCATGAATTATTTTGTAGCTTCTGAAAGGCTTTTGGGATAGCAGGGAGCCCTGATATCTCCCTCTGTGTTTCTGTGAGGTGTGCTATCGGACTTGCAACTAAGCTGTCTGAGGGACTCAGAGATGCTTATCTGTAATGTCTAGCTCTGGCTGTTTATGTCAGCGCTGCCAAATGGGAAAGGTTGAGGGGAGGCAATCATCCCCTTCTTTAGCATCTCAGGTAGAGAGACTATTACAATGGGGTTTGAAATTGTGCCTGGAGATCACACAGTGAAAGTAGCCATTGAGTGGCTCATGTTGGTCATAAACCACTGATACAAATATCAAGTTAGTAGACAACATGTTTTTCACCATTATTCGGACATATTCTGTGTCAAATGAACTTTTCAGAAAATGTTTCCCAAAAACATTTCTTAGTAATGTTGAAAACAGTTGTTCTGCTTAATATATTTTTGGAAAGCATGATGCATATTTTAAAATATATATTTAATAAATAAAAAGTTCAAAAGAAAAGCATTGACTTGTAAAAGTCAGTTCAGAACAATGCAAAAGTCTTTATCTGTCACTTTTGATTAATTAAATGTTTAATTTCTTCATAAAAAGTATTAATTTCTTTATTTAAAATTTTGCTGACAAGGACTTTCTGTTGCTGCATCTGCGTCTAATTAAACTTCTGGTAAAAAGGGCATAAATATAATTAAGGGCAGTTTTGACTACTCAAAAACTTGAAAAATGAAACTTTTACCAATAAATTTATCAAATACCCTGGGGAATTATTCAAATAAATAAAATACTATTAGGATTATTAATTCATAAAAGACAATAACTTAAAGCTGTTATAATTTAACAACTAGAATGGTTGTATATTACACACACACACACACACACACACACACACATATATATATATATATATATATATATATATATATATATATATATATGTGTGTGTGTGTGTGTGTGTGTGTGTGTGTGTGTGTGTGTGTGTGTGATCAAACTGTAAATCCAGAGAGGAGCAACATTTAGATCAGCCAAAGACAATGACCTTTCAGTTCAAGGGTTTTAATAATGCCAGCCTACAGGCACCAAAACATGCTGCAACAGCTTCTTAAAACTTGCAAAGAAACAGCTTATTAACCTTTGAATAAAACGTGCATTCTACATATATTTTTATCTTTTTTTATCTCTTTTAAATACATAATTCTATAATGCAGTTGGGATTGAACATATGGTATATATTGAGACATCAACAAGCATTCTCACCGTCGTTGCGCAGTATCAGAGGAGTAGGCGGGCCTTGGACGCGTGTCTTGGTGACAGTATTGGTCACGACACAGGTGTAGTTGCCCACATCAGATGGCTCAACTTTAGCGATGTATAGATTCCCTGTCTCCTGGGACACGAATCGACGAAAATCTTGCTTCACAAATGACGGGTACTCATTAAAAATCCAGGAGAACGTCAAAGCTATTAGAGGTAAAAGCAAAGAAGGAAAAAAGATCGTCAATGTCACACTTGAGTAGAAAGAGGTCATTCTCCTGCCCGGAAACCACATTTGCATAAACATAACTAGAGTACACGGTGACATTTCCTCTCTCAGCAGAGCCTAAATGGCATGTGTGGGCTCTGCTCATGAATCTTACACCTCCCTAGAGTTACTAAATTAGCATTGGGGCTACATGCTAAGGTGAAAATTAATCAGCCTGAGGGGGGTTGTGTGGCTTAGGGGGTGAAAATTAATGACAGAAAGGATAACCAGTGCCCTGTGATTAGTTGGCCACTAGTCAAGTGGGAAAGTGGTCGTATGTAACCAATGTTCAAAAATCCAAAGTGCTATTCATTGACATTGGTCAGTTGATGGATAATCAGGTGACAAGACATGAGCTAACCACACAGCATTTCATTTCAAAGAAATCTTAATGTAAATGTGTGAAGGACAACAGATGAATGGAAAAGTAAAAAAAAAAAAAAAAAAATCAACTACCTTAATTGGGCGAATCTCACAAAAATGTCCTTGTTCCACCAAAATAATAGGAAGCCTATTTTTAGGACTACTGACATTATTTTCATGACAATGCAATTCATAGTAGCCCACCATAATGTGAACAATACATTTACTGTAATTCACATCACTATAATGTGACAAAAAATTCTAAAGTGTAAAATACCCTTAAATTTAAAGTATAAAATATAGTTACATGTTATAATGTACTTATTTTTCATGAAAGTAGAATATTTTATTTTATTTGGATTCACTTTTATTCTAGCTCATGCTGGAAATAGTTATGCAGCCATTTTTTTATATTTCCAGTTATTTTGTTTCAACACACCATTTCACACTATATCAGACAAATCAACAGACAAATAAATAACAGTCTCCACTCTGAAAGGAGTGCTGTTGACCAGACTTTGAAAACTTAGCGTTCTTGCTGTACATTTCTCTCCAAGAAATGTCAGCATACACTTAATGTCACATCTGTTTTCTTTTTGCTAATTCAGTTACCCACAATGCCTGTCATTCTCCAAGTTTCACCATCAACTCTGTACTACGGGAAACGCGAGGTGAACCAGGAATTTCTTTATTGTCCAGGTGTGAATCGAAATGATAAAGGAAAATTTCCTTTCAGAGGAAACGCTTTCTGATAATAATTCAACTGCTGACTTCTTACTTGAAGCACATGGTTGTGAATGTAGAAAGGCTCTAAACGAAAATGTTTGCTAATTGCTGCTCAAAACAGAAATAAAGAAATCAGCTGTCAATCTAATAAGCATCTAACCACATCTGTGGAGGAACAATGCACTGAAGCATTAATAAACCGATGTGCATTTCCTGTCACCAGCCTCCTCCATGTTTCTGTGGCGCTTCCTACATCTTATTCAACTAAACCACTCGAAGTTTAGACATGTTGGCATGTGAGCTTTCCATTTGTGCCGTCAGTGATAAATGCATTTGCAGAATGTTGTAATGTTCTACTCGGCCAAGGCTTTTGGCTCCCCAGCAGTGCATTTAATCGACAGGCACATAGCATCTCCCCGGCTTAGCCCAATCAAACCCACTCACTCGTTAGCTAATTACACAAAACAGTCTTGTAGGATTCCTGCCTGAGCCCTGGTCATTTATCACAGTTTGATCTGATCTATAGCTGTGGGCTTCGGCTATCTTGTGCACAGAAGGGGCTTGAGCAGCTTGGTTTTCCCACCCATGAACTCGGAGTGCTAAGCTAACACCATTCCTTTAAAATACAGCTGTAATTTAAGGAAGTATTTCTATTTAAGGAAACCAAGACTTTCAGGAATATACTATGGTTAAGCTTAGGCACTTAAACTCTAAGTTTAATGAAACATTTAAGTGTTAATTAACAGGAAGATTAACAGTAAGGCTAACAAGATGTAAACAAACTGCTAAACCCTTATGAAAATTACCCATGGTTTTAGTAAAAGTGTAGTAACCATTTTTTTTTTTTTGGTGTACTGATAAACAATTGTATACTCTGTTGAAAAATAAAACAGAATATGCTAGTAAGGTATGTTATGTAGCATGACTGCAGGTTTGAGCTGGTTTAAGATGGTCATATGCTGGTCCTGAGCAGTTAAAACCAGCTTATGACCAGTTAAGGACCAGCTCAAACCAGCAGTCATGCTTCAAGCCATAACTAACCAGCATATGCTGTTTTTTTCAACAGGGTAACCACAATTTTACTAAAAATACCATGGTTAGTGTAGCAAAACCATGGTAAATTTGTAGTTACCATGGTTTAACTATAGTAACCATGTTTTTTTTATTATTATTTGTAGTAAAACCGTGGCTGATTAGCTCTAGGTCCATATCCTGCATCCACTAAAATCCTGCATCCATGCATTCATAGCGGGGTGGCAGTGGCTCAGTGGTGCATGTAGGTTGTCTACAAACCGGAAGGTTGGTGGTTCAATCCCCGACTCCACCTGACCAAGTGTCGAGGTGTCCTTGAGCAAGACACCTAACCCCAGCTGCTCCTGACGAGCTGGATGGCGCCTTGAATGGCAGACACCGCAGTCGGTGTGTGAATGTGTGTGTGAATGGGTGAATGTGAGGCAAATTGTAAAGCGCTTTGGATTGCCATGTGGTCTGTTGAAAGCGCTATATAAATGCAGTACACCCATTTACCATTCAATCAATCATTCCCCAAAATGCTGAATTTATTTTATTAATTTCGAAGGTAAAAACTTCAAATTCTAATCCACTACTGATGCATGCATTGACGCTGCTTTTAAAAACAAAACATAGCTTTGTGTAAGCAAAGAAAGGTCACATACAGTTGCTCAAAGGCTGTTGTTGCAACCCTAACACAACACAAAGGATTTCTTCACTCAATTATACACACCCTAAGATTTATGTTTTTTTCATATGAGTTGATTTACTTGGGTATTAAGGTCCAAAAAAAAATACATAATGCAACAAAATGAGAAAATCCAAGCAGACAAGTTTAAAATTTTTTCCACTGAGATGAAACCTTTCCTGAAAAAGCACTTGGTTCTCAGCTGGGCTCTCCATAGAATCTTCCATACAGTATGTTAAATGTTCAAGGTTCACTCTGAAATTTGATGTGTAAGAAGCCAAGACTCTTCACTTTGAAGGGTCCCTAGAGGGGACTGTCAGATGCTGACAAAACTCAGTTTGCATTATACCAAGAATGCTGGGGTTGCAGAAAGTCAGCAGAGAAGTCAACATAAAACGAAAAGGGAAAAATAGACCATGTAAGATTTGTGCAAATTGTACGGACATGTGGAGAGTTTTAAGGAAGATGAGGGAATCTTTTTTTTCTTTTTAAGGGCAGGTCTGTTGTACAAAACTGGATATTTTCCATGGTGGGGTTAACATCTACTGCAGGAATACATTTTAAAGGTGACGTTTGTGTGAAAAAAAAAAAAAAAAAAAAAAAAAAAATATATATATATATATATATATATATATATATATATATATATATATATATATATAAAATGCTGTCTGAATATTGCTTTGACGCTATAGCTCTACTGTGAGTTTGGGTCAACATTACCTGACTGGCTGAATAATTTTCTAATTCTGTCTTAACTTTAAGGTACACCACCCATTAAACATCTGGCACCAGTAAGATAATTTAATTTTTTTTAATTAATACTTAAATTGTATTCCTTTAATCAAATTTGGAATTAATTTTAATATAAACAATTTCTAATGTTACAAGAATTTCTATGTAAAATAAATGCTGCTCATTATGCAGCAGAATTGTTTTCAACCCTGACAAATAATAAATGTTTCTTGAGCAGCAAATCAGCATATTAAAATATTTAAAAAAAGCTTACTGATCCCCATACATTTCATTTTCTGCCAGGCAAAAAAGAATAAGTCAGATCCTCTAAATAAAGAAAATAATAATAATAATAATAATAATAATAATAATAATAATAATAATAATAATAATAATAATAATAATAATAATAATAATAATAATAATAATAATGGCACACCTCTCCTCAAACACACACAAATATAATATTTTCGGTTAGCAGTTTGTTCAGATTTGAGTAAACACTACTAAATATAAATCAGTATAAACAATCACTGTAAGCAGTAATCACCATATTCATGAAAAAAAAAATATTTTGTACTTTTTCTTGCCATTAACTTGACATGATGAAGGTGATTGTGTGATCTTGCTCAAAGACAAATGTTCTAATGTGCTTACACAAGCACTACTGATGAGTGACAGTAACTGGAACTACTATTAGAAAATAGGTGTTTCAGACTTTAGGCTAGGTCACAGTGCCCGTCTGAATACTATAAACAGTCTATCTGATAACAATCCCTGTCCTTCTAATCTACACTAGCTGTGGAAGCCCGAAGGAAAACAGTGGTGTGGGAAGTATTTTAAAAAAAAATCTCACTATAATATTTCATTTTAGCAGAAAGAAACCATTATTACACTGGTGAAGAAACAGAGAGAAGAAAAGACATATCTGCAGACGAAATAAACCATCTATCAGCACAAACACCAATCGCAGTTCCAATCAAGGAGACCCATTCATTATTTTTACACTCCGTCATGCCGCAAGCAGGAAATAAAGCTTTATGAAAAGATACACATATCTGCCTCTTGATCGCATATTACTGATGCGAGTTCTCTTGATGAATTTTAATAGCATCACAGCTGCCTGATCATCGGCTGTTAATAACACATGTGAGACTAGTTGTGACAACAGTATGCATATTTAATCATTGTGCCTGGGATTACACAGGCTTACTGCTTGGCAAATATATATAAAAAGTTAATTGATTAATTAATAATTAAGTAAATAAATAAATCATAAAAACAACATAAAAAAAAGAGGTTAGTTCCAGTTTGTAAATGAGGACTTTTTTAAAGGGATAGTTCACTCGAAAATGAATATTCTGTGATTTATTCACCCTCAAGTTGTTGCAAACCTGTAGGAGAATCTTTTTCTTCTGTTGAACACAACAGGAGATATTTTGAACTCAGTGGGTACCATCAGCTGTTTGGTTTTCATTTTTGGGTGAACTATCCCTTTAATTGCACCATTAATTGCAATATTGTTCACAAAAATATAAGACAATGGATCACCAGCTTGTTTGAATAAAATTATTATTACCAACAGGATTACAAATAAGTTTAAGTAAAAATCCCAAAACAATTTTTTTTTATGTTTTTGAAAGAATTCTCATATGTTCACCAAGGCTGCGTCATTTGATAAAAAATACAGTAAAAGAGTAATATTGGAAAATATTAATATAATTGAATATATATATCTATGATGGCAAAGCAGAATCAAAGGGGTGATTCTTTTGTATACACACGGTATGTAACATATTTTAAAGAAAGTCTTAAGACATTCCATCTTCAAAATATTTTGTAAAAATGCTAGTTCCTTGCTGGTAGAATGATCTTCCCAACCCTATCCAAAATGCTGAATCCCTTAAATATATTCAAGAAAATGCTGAAAACTCATCTCTTCTGTCAGCACTTAACTGCATCCCGCTGAGAAAAAAAATCTTCTTCTGTGCTTTAACTATTCCTAAATCCCTCCTTGATCTAGCTTGTACTATTCTAAATGACGCCTGAAACTTTGCATTACTAGAGCTTCCCATTTTTATTGCCTCTTTGTGATGAATATCTTGCTGTATTCCTCATTTGTAAGTCTCTTTGGAAAATAGCATCTGCTTAAATCAATAAACGTAAATGTAAATGAAAGATTGCATTGTAATAATGACACCAAAAAGTTGTGACCTAGTCTAATCATTTTTAAATGACCCTCCAATCTCCATTTAGTTTCTCTCTAAGGAGGACATAACTACTACACGAGACTGTCAGCGAGTGCAGCGTTTACTGTCTGGCCTTGTGTTGACAGTCGTAGTAAGAACCGAGAAAATGAGAACCTGAAAGAGCAGGAGAAATCAGAAAACAGCAGCAGTCTAAGAAGCACTTCGCTTAAGGCCTCCAGAATATCGCATCTTCTTTTCTCGTAACAGGACCAGACAGAGTGCACATGTTCTGTGCTCTCACTGCCCACATGACTCTGGGGCAGATGCCATCATGCCCATTGTTAGCGCGAGTGCAGAAAAGAAGTGATTTCAGCGTTCGCTACACCTGAAAGGGCCGAACTCCATTAGCAAATGGAGGTCAGCCGCATTAGATTCCCACACTAAACATAGTTATTGAGTAATACGGAAAATAGGGCTGAATGATGCGGACAGCATCTGAATGCAGAGAGGCTCTGAGGCTGAGGTGGAGGTAGCAGCCGCTCAACTGCGTGTGCGTGACTGATCCGACCTGACTGCGGCAGCACAGAAGGCTCGATTTGGGTCTACGCTGTAATTCCGGTGAACTCCTGAAGTTAGTCGCACACACAAACATTTACTCATACCCAAAATGCCGAATCCAGCGATGAGGAATATGCATCTCATAAGAAAGCTGCCAGCTCTGATCACATGCAACTTCTAGAATTCTCTTGTATTCTGTGGTTTATGCACGTGCAAGGACATTGGATGGTAAAACAAGTAATGGAGGACTAAAGACAAAGAGATGACACCTTGTTGAGCCTTTGTGGTGAATCTAAAATTGCTAGAAGAAAAGCATCTATACAGAACACCCTGGCTACCAAATAGCAACCTGCTAATTCTTATTATTAATAAGCTGTTGCACTATTCAATATACCACAGGTCCAATGCAATAGATGTAAACTTCTTAAATATGATTTTGTTTGATGACTGCTTTAAGAAATTTCATTTACAGACATAATGCAAGCCAGGCGGCGCTAAGCACAGCTCCCAAGTTCCAGTCTCCTAAGCCTCAGCCTTGGAGCCTAGCACATAATCAGTTGTTTTGTTGTTGGGAATGAGTGGCAGTGTATTCCTGCAGGGCTGAATTTTTTCCCCACAGGACTGTGTACGGTCGAGGAAGAGTGTGTATGGGGGGGCGGCTGTTTGTTGGCAGGAAGCCTTGGGGACATCATAATGTGTGACTTGTGTCCAGCGGAGAGGGACACACTGTTTACTGACACCTAGACAACAGGGAGGGGGGCTTTGAAGGTGTTGAAATGTTTCTACCCTTTCCGATACATCATGCAAGCGTTTATGTGCTGTCATTCATACAAATGAATGCAATACTAAACATATTGTTTCAGATACTAATATAACCAGGATAATTTGTATATATAAAATATTGTCATCTCAACTTTTCACCCAAATTGTTTTACAAATGTTTAAAAATTTTAACGGTGGGAAAACATTAAATAAAGGCCTTTTCAATAACATAACATTTTACCCTAAAATGCTGGGGAACAATGACAGGTTATTTGTCAATTTTGATTTGTATAACTGAAACAAATATGGTTACTGAGCCATTTGTTCCTCATATACCATAGGCTGATTTTGAACACTTCGAATTGCTCTGTATCAGACTTCAATTAATATATTCACAGCATGTCCAGATGTTAAGAAGAGGGGTTATGATGAAATACCCTCTGAATGATGACTTAATAAGCCCCCATAATGCATGGTGCCAGATTGCTCCTCATTTATTCACTGATCATACAGATATAGAATCTTATGCGTTCAGACTCCTTGAGTGTAATCACCAATCAAAAGAGCTTCATGGCATTTTAAAAATGTTCATAAAAGAGTGTATTTTGTCACTGCAACTTACATTTGCTACAAAACAACAACAACAACAACAACAAACAGACAGGGCAAAAGTCACAAGAAGTCACTACAAAATACTTATATATACAAAATACAAAAATGACTTTTTTAGTAAAATTTTTGTATATATATATATATATATATATATATATATATATATATATATATATATATATATATATATATATATATATATATATATTATTGAACATAAGAAGAAAAGTAAAATATTATTTTAAAAATATTATAAATTGTTTAAATGTTATTATAATGAATATTTCTTATTAGTTCTTGTTTTGCCAGTGTTCTATCAGTATAATGTATCTGCATGCATTTGACTTCAAACAATTAAAAGGGTTTTTGAAGGTTTTATGAAGGTCAATTTAAGTAAATTAATGGGAAAATTCTTTAAATGTGTTAAATATGTGGAGGGAGCACACAATGAGTTGTATTAGGAACATTTCAAAGGTTGAAAATCTCACTTACTTTTGAATTCAAATTCAAGACTTTTTAAGACCTGTAGTAACTCTAAATTAGGAATTTAGAGTCTGTAATAATAGCTAAATTGCATATTTTCTTGATACAAGTGAAGAGGAAATGCAATGATGGTGTTTAAAATCATATTTAACTGGTCTTCAAGTCTAGCCGAGCCGGTTTAGGTGCCCTTCAACCAAACAACATCAACATTATCAGCAAGCTCAACTCATATCTTCGATCTTCTACCAGATTATGATCTACTAAACAATTAGCTCTCAACCCGATGAGAGGATCACGGGAATAAAAATGCAGATAATGTGCAAGATATCATCTGCTTCCATTTCATAGTCTCAGTCACAAGCACTTGCACATGTATACACACTCGCGAGGTTTGGTGCGCTAATATATGCTCACACTGCTGCACATGGCCACACATCTCATCACATTTGTATTGGTTCAGCATAAGAGCCAGCAAACAGATTCTCCTCCAATCACACAATCTCAATCCTCTCTTCTCGCCTTCTCCCTCACCAGTGGATCATATACAGCTCAATCAGCATGTGCAAGCGCATCCGCGGCATGCAGCGGGCGGCATAAGGAAACAGGGGGCCAGCTGTCTTCTCTGCCTTATGCTTCCCCTGACAGTTGCTCTGGCAGGCAGGGCCCTGCTCCTGACGAGAGGTTCTCTGCAGCATCCGAGTCCTCAAAGCTGTAGCCAGTCATTCAGACCCCGAGTGCAGAAGGTAATGAATAGCACTATGCTGCGATATTCATTCGTTACTGCGCCACCCACTGACAATGCCAAGTTTGCCTACGGAGGATGCTTGGGGGAGAGAGAGAGATGGATGGCATAAATGATCAACGTCATCATCAGCTGTCACAGGAAGTCACTTTTCCCAAAACAGACGAGAACCAGAGACACACGTCTTTAAAGTGTATCGATGTCGAAATACTACAGCATTAATTATTCATGACTAAACGCTATTTTATGAGCCGTTCCGGACCTATTACAGCTTGTACAATAAAATCTTGGTTGATTTATGTGCGCGTGAATCAGTCCAGCTGTACAACAGATTTGTAGTCTCTACCAGGGTTGTCATGATACCAAAAATCCAATAGTCAATACCAGTAGAAGTGACATTTCATGATACTTAATACTATTTCAGCAAAAACAAATGATATCGTACAGACTCTCATATTAAAATTTAATATGACTTACATCTTCTATAACAATCTATATGAACTAAGTAATAATATTGTATAAAACATTAAATAAATAAATTATTGTATACATAATTGTTGTCAAATCCAATACAACTGTATGTTACGTATGTTGCTGGCTCTTTAACAGATTGCTTCTGTTCCTCTTTTGTAAGTGGCTTTGGATAAAAGCATCTACTAAGTGCACAAATGTAAATGTAAATTAAAATGTAATTATTATTATTATTATTAAAAAATACCATTCAAAAGTTTGGGGGCTGAATTTATTAGATTAAAAAATGCAGTAAAAACAGTAATATTGCCACTTTCTGTAGCTGCCAAATTTAGAAAGCAGTTAAATGCAACACAACCCACTCATCTGCTACATTTCGGCACATATTATAACAGTTACAGTAGTTCTGGTCACCCAATCTGAATTGATTTATTGATTTTTTTTATTTATTGATTGATGTATTCCTAAAATAGCTCAATGCATGCTTAAATAATTAAATTAAAACAACAGAATGTAACCTTCAAGCATTTGCTAAATAAGAAAATTTGATGCTTTTACAGTACATATTTGTAAAGTCACTAACTGTTTATTTGCATGACATGAGAACTCTAAACTTGAGCATATGTAATTTTCTGAGCATTCAAAGTCAATCAGATAATCTGAAGGAACCAAATGTAGTCATTTCTTGGTACTACCAATAATGTGAAAAAACAGGTATTGTTACATTTTTTCATATTTTAGCATCAACTTGGTACCTTGGTAATTTTTTTTTTTTTTTACATCGCTAGCCTGCAACATATTAAAGATTCAGGCAAATTCTTAGCTTCATCTTTTTAAAGTTAACAGAGAAACTCTTGCTTCCTTTCAGAGCTTTTCCTTCCACAGTTCCAGAGACAAGGACATAATAAAAGTTAACATACAAAGGCTTCTTTCTGTATAAATCCAGACATGCTGCACTTGTCAGACAGTCTCGTACTCCTGTACTCTATGTTTCCATCTTCTATGAGTCAAAGATAAATCACGATTCAACCTCAAAATGAATTTTTGTCTAAATTATGAGGACGGCTGAAAGGAAGCCACTAAGCCACACGGCTAGAAAAACACATCACCAAATCCAAAGACAACAAGTTTTTAAAAATGCGGCATCTGGAGTAAACAGATACTGTTAAGTGTTCCATATCATATTATAATGTTGCTGTTTCTTAACCAGCCTCTGTAAATGGGCAATACTAAAAGTATGCGTACACAATACACAATATGTTTAATATACCATAAATGTTATGTCTATTGGTTACTTTAATTCATTCTCCATTTTATTACAAAGAAACGCTTTCAAACTGCTAAAAAATGGCTCAGTTCAATTTCTTCAACAAGACAACCACACATTTTACCAGCAAATGAACTAATGACACATATCCAACACTTGCATAGAGAAACAAATCAGCATTTGCGAATAAAAGACCATCTAACATCACTACAAACACATAACATAATTATCTATAAATAAATAGCTCATCAGAAAAAAATAAATAAATCTGAATGATACCATCTGTAACTAGCTGGGAGAATATTTGTCTAATCTAATTTCTTTGTTGCTTTGCCACTTTCTGTAGCTGCCAAATTTAGAAAGCAGTCCCCTTTTAAATGCAACACAACCCACTCATCTGCTACATTTCGGCACATACTGTATTATAAATGTTAGTTCTAGTCACCCAATCTAAATTTATTTATTGATTTTTTTATTTATTGATTGATCTATTCCTAAAATAGCTCAATGCATGCTTTACTAGCATATAATCTTCTTACATTTGTAAGCTCTACCCGTTCTGTAGAGCTTGATGCTAATCTATTTGATATCAGTGTCTTTGCAATAAACAAGTTCAATAAGCAAGAAGTTATGAATTTACCATAGGCTGTGATTTCATCACTGCACACGCTTTGTTTTGAACATCTTAGAAATCATTTTGGAATCTGTTCTATCTTTTGTCAGATTTGTTTTTTTTTTAACCACTACTTCACAATTTTAATCAGCTCACATCACAAAAGTATGAATGCTTCGGATCCTTGCCACTTTTCAAAAAGGCCACGTGAAAAAGCACCTATTGTGCATTAAGCGCTAACAAAGCACTTCTTCTAACGAGCAACACAGTTGGCATCATTAATAAGCAGTTAAATCACATGCTGCTGGAATAAATTGATAGAGGCCATCAAAGTGATGGCAGAGTTAATGAACATTTCATGGTGGAGGTAGAGACATGAGATCTGGCAGAGAAACTCTAGGAGAAATACAGGGGAGGAGCAGCCCAGCGTGGACCAAATGCTTGATGCTTCAGGGTCTTTATGTAACTCAGGAAGAGAGCGATTGTGATTTATGGCTTTCTGACCAGCATCCCTCGCTTGGTATAGGGAAGGATGCTGCTTGACGCTACAAGGAGGCAGGTGAGGGTGGAAGTGGGTTTGCACACAAACAGCTCTGTCTCTGGAGGGCAACTGGGCTTGCCTACACATGCTGTCAGAGAATTGAGAGATGCTGATGGGATTATATGATCCACATATTGGATAACCAAGTGCCGGGAGACTGCCAGAGGACCTCTCCTCCGGAAAAATGAGGTATAAATGAAATATGAACGAGTGAGAAGTAATACTGACCTCCAAAATGAGGGGGCGGCCCACAGAGAAGCACCACTCCTTGTCCTTCCCGGACCGACACAGAACTCCGCTTGTGGGATCTGAAGTTTTCCAAATCTGAAAAAAAAGAAGAGAAAACAGAGAAAAGCTTTACACTTATGCAAAGATGGGCTGGAGATTAATCTAAATATATGCAGCACATTCAAGGTGATTGTATTTTTCTTCCTAAAAAACGATTTTATGCCACAATCGGAAATCCACACACCAAGTTAAAGCCTTGAGGAGAGAGTGTACAGATGTGGTAAATAGCCTTCAGTTGGACTGGGGGCTAAATCACCACCCACTGTGCCTGTTTATTGAGAGAGTTCTTGCTGACTCAGACTGGAATAAATGAAAAAAAAGGTTTGAGGATGAAAGTTAAATTCAAAAACAAGGGGCCAAAGAGACTGAGGAACTGGGGGAATGTCTAGCACATATTATTGACATTCATGGCATCTTGCTGTGTTTTGAAATTTTTAGTGCAACTGGATTTTTATACTCCACCACAATGCTTTGCTACTGTATGTGTTCAAAGTGGATTTTAGTGCACTGCTATTCAGTTGCTAGGGTTTTCTAGGAGGTTTCAAAGGCACATTTAGGAAAGTCTTTTCACTCTGTGCCTATTTTGGTAACAAATTTTACACAAATTATGAGTACAGTGGCAGATTACCAATTAATAAAGATTTATTTTCAAGCATTTTAACTTGTACCATAGTCCATGATTTGTAAATGAATACATTTTGATGTTTGCACCACATAACCAGCCTCAAATGTATAGCTTTTCTGTAGTAGATCTGCTAAAGTAGCCCACCTTGTGAAGAAAAACAAGTCACAAAAAAAAGCTTAAAGACTTGCAGAAGCAAGCTAAAATGGCATGGTTGTTCAGCAAATGTGTTTTTATCCCAAGTTTGCTTTTTTTTAACACTTTCATTAAGTTTAAGGTTTGGTTCAGAGTAAATTTCAAGTTCTCACATTCAGATAAAAAAAAAAAAAAAAAAAAAACTCTTTTGAGTTTTGGTACTGTTTTACCTTCATAATACATTGTTTGCAAATATAGAGTACAGCAATAACCTTTCAGTGCCACATTTACTGGACTTTTCATTTCCAAATTTCCACAATTTGTACAACAAGATATCTTAAAGGGATATCTATATTATTTTGTATGACTTTCTCTCTTCTCTGGAACACAATTATTTTATTTAATCTGCCAAAGTTTTATTATTATTATTATTATTATTTGTGGTGTGCGTTTCAGTGTATAATATAATAAATATATAATAAAATATAAAATACAATATAATAAAATTCAACAGGTCCACAGCACAGATATTTTGGCCAACAATGCATGGACAAAAAACGATCTCCAATATATATATATATATATATATATATATATATATATATATTGTGTTGTTGCATGATTCGATGCATCAATCATGTCTGTAGTACAAAGTGTGGTCAAAGCTTAACACTCAGGCTTAGACATTTTTTTTTTTTTTTTAGGATATCCTTACTAAAGATTGCATTGTGTTTAAAAGCTCACTGACAGACCTTAACCACAAAACATCAATCTACAATCACCGGCAATGCAATTTTACAATGCTTAACATATTTGGAGTAAAGATGAGGACAAAATCAATCAGTCCCCCCACACAGAAGTGTGCTCTTGCCCAATTGTGGCGGTGTTTTGCTAAGCGTGAGCCACACATGAGTGCTTTTAATGGCTCCTGCAGTTATCAGACCCCCTCTGAGTTGTATTCATCACAAATCGTGCCGGCAGCCATTATAAAGCCGTACCAAAAAACACATCAGAAACTGTATTTCCTTTTCTTTGAAACTAATTTAGATTTGACAATTGACGGAAAACAATAACAAGCCTCAACATCTTCCTGCTTGTCCCTTGCTCAATTGTTGCATAAAATCATTGGGAAAGGTAATTCGTACAGGCAGACTGAATGCATGGATGGGCTCCTTGTAAAGTCTCAGGTGGGAACTGTTGACATGCGCTTTGTTACAGAATCCTTTATTGTTTATCAAAGACAAAAATGAACAATTAGGTGATGTGCATATGCAATAGGGTAGACACTGGGGTAGTTGTCACACAGAGAAGCTTGTTTTTTTTCTATTGCTTTTGTATGATGGTTTCAAACCAAAATTCTAAATAATCTAAAATTAGAATAATTGAGTAATTTCTGATCAACAAAACTAAAATTTCAAGATACATAAATTAATAAATACAAATAAAATCACACTAGATTATATTAAGAAAACAAGATTCAACAACATAATGAAGACAGATTGTCGGGTTGAGGAAAGTTGTCACATTTATATGATCATGATATGTGTAAAAAAAAAAAAAAAAAAAAAAAAAAAAAATATATATATATATATATATATATATATATATATATATATATATATATATATGCGTGTGTGTATTTATACTTTATAGCATTATTTTTTTCTTTTTTATTACTTCTTAATTATTTAAATGTTTAATTTGAGCTGAAAAGCCTACAATAGTTTATTCAGTGTCAGGTTCTCAGCATGACACCTTACCACATGTAATATGACAACATGCCTATGGAGCCAGAAGAGTCTCAATAAAGATAAATGCACACACTACATTCACATATGCACACACAGGATTCATAGATGCACACACAATTCACAAATGCACACACAAAATTTAAAAAGCACAGAAGATTCACAAATGCATACAAAATTCAGAAATGCACACAAAAATCAGAAATACACACAAAATTCAGAAATGCAAACAACATTTACAAATGCACTCAAGATTCACAAATGCACAGGACAAGATTCACAAATGCACAGGACAAGATTCAGAAATGTATTTCTGATGCACACACACATATATCTTGATTCACAAACTGCTTGCGGTCTGTGAACTTCACTGCATTTGTGTGTGAATTTTGAGACTCCCCTGACTTGGCTCCACACACAAATGCTTTTTTTTAAACAGGGAATGATCAGCAACCAATCAGATATCTCCCTTCTTTTAGCCAATCACAAGAATGCACCCCATGTGGGGGGATTGTTTACTTATAAGCCAATCACATGAACGTGTTCACACAGCAATTGTATTAAATTGTATGAAAATACAGATGTTTAGATTACAATTCAGGTTTATTTTTTATTATTTTTTACTAAATATAAATTTAAAAATGTCTCAATACATATAGCCCAGTGACTGCAGAAAAAAAGTTAACCATGGATTCATAAATTTGCAATAGGCAATTATTTCATTTTATTGAAATATTTTAATGAAAGTAAAAAAAAAAAATGTTTAAACCTTTTTGAATATTTAAATATATCTAAATATTCTTTTGGATGCAATATAGAAGTCACTTTAATTATAATATTCAGTCCCTACATGAAGAGAGAGTCAGTGGTCCGCTGCGAGAGGAAAGTGGCTCTCTGGCTGCGAAAAGTGTGTCTCCGGCTGTCGTTCGCTTAGGAAAGTGAGTTGATCGCTGCATGAGGAAAGTGAATCGTTCGCTCAACTTCGCTGCTTGAGGAAAGTGAATCGTTCGCTGAGGAAAGTGAGTCGCTCGCTGGGTGAGGAAAATGAGTCGTTCGCTGCGTGACTCGTGAGGAAAGTGAATTGTTCGCTGAGGAAAGTGAGTCGCTCGCTGGGTGAGGAAAGTGAGTCGCTCGCTGGGTGACTCATGAGGATAGTGAGTCGTTCGCTGCGTGACTCGTGAGGAAAGTGAATTGTTCGCTGAGGAAAGTGAGTCGCTCGCTGGGTGAGGAAAGTGAGTCGTTCGCTGCGTGACTCGTGAGGAAAGTGAGTCGCTCGCTGGGTGAGGAAAGTGAGTCGTTCGCTGCGCAAAGTGGGTCGCTGGCTGCGCAAAGTGAGTCGCCGACTGTGTGAGGTAAGTGAGTCGTTCGCTGAGGAAAGTGAGTCGTTCGCTGCGTGAGGAAAGTGAGTCGTTCGCTGATTGGCTTATAAGTAAACAATCCCCCACGTGGGGTGCATTCTTGTGATTGGCTAAAACAAGGGAGATATCTGATTGGTTGCAGATCATTCCCTGTTTAAAAAAAGGCATTTGTGTGTCGAGCCAAGTCAGGGGAGTCTCAAAATTCACACACAAATGCAGTGAAGTTCACAGACCGCAAGCAGTTTGTAAATCAAGATATATGTGTGTGTGCATCAGAAATACATTTCTGAATCTTGTCCTGTGCACTTGTGAATCTTGAGTGCATTTGTAAATGTTGTTTGCATTTCTAAATTGTGTGTGTATTTCTGAATTTTGTGTGCATTTGTGAATTTTGTATGCATTTGTGAATCTTCTGTGCTTTTTAAATTTTGTGTGTGCATTTGTGAATTTTGTGTGCATTTGTGTATCCTGTGTGTGTATTTATGAATTATGTGTGTGCATGTATGAATCCTATGTGTGCATTTGTGACTGTAGTGTGTGCATTTATCTTTATTGAGACTCTTCTGGCTCCATACATGCCTGACTAATATAATAATAAAATAGCATGTCTTTGGTTAACTGTATCTTTATAAAACATGTGTCTGTCCGGTAACTGGCTTTTAGTAATAAATGAAAAACATTCAGAAGATTAAAAAGTGTGAAAACATCCCCACTGAAAAAAAAAAAAATAGAAAAATGTACAGACTTCATGATTTAATTTGCTTAATTCCCATACCTAAATCCCACCACTAAATTCCCCTCTCAACATGACTGTAATAATCTTGAAATTATTTGACATCACTGCAGATAGTTTTAAAAAAAAATGCCATTCCTGTTGCACTTCAAGGATCAAAAATATAGATGCTGATGTAAAGTCTTCTGCAAGACCAGCACGCTTTTGAATTGGAAAGCGTGAAGTCAGCCTTGTGAGCCCCCGCTGTCATCTTCCTCAAAGGGATTCTGCAGTCGCTCAGCTGAAAAGTACATCAAAGTTCAGAGACCCCTTTACTTGAGCGACTCACATTGAAGAACACCTCAAAACTGGCCTCATCTAACACAATCATTACCAGGAGCTCTTATATAGGTCAGATATTCTAAACAAAGCTGTGTTCAACAGCACTAACTCTCACGCCACATGCTAACGGTGACATTTAATGGCACACATTGCACAAATCAGAAGAATTAACCCACATTAACCTCGTCTCCAGTGATCCTGGTTCCGTGGTGTCACCTGGAGCACTGATGCTGAGATGAAGTGGCACTTTATGGGCTAAATCAATGCTAAATCTTCCTCACTTCTCAATAAACAGACCAGCAATTGGTTCTGCTTCAGGGCTAGATTTACATGCAAAATTATGGCACTAAATGAAGATGACGAAAAGGTCAGCTAGGATGTGTCATGTTGGCTAGAGAACAAGTCTATTAGGGGGCTTTGGCTTTTTTTTTTTCTAAAAACATTAATTTCATTTTAACCCTAGGAGTTAACAGCAATTTGAAAAAATGGTCTTCTATTAGGGAAATCAATTCCTATGCATTTTTCTTTTTACAAATTAATGTGTGACTTTGCGGTAAAGCTCATAAACCTCTGCAATGAGCAGTTCTTAATGAAGGAGTAATTTATGTAATTGCTTATTTTTTTAACGGATGATGGCAAAACTTGTGTTTTTAAAATCATACCTTTGCACAAAAACAAAATACAAGTGGTTAACTTAAGGGGGGGGGGGGGTGAAATGCTCGTTTTCACTCAATATCCTGTTAACCTTGAGTTCCTGTAGAGTAGAACTGCATCCTTCATAACTCCAAAAAGTCTTTAGTTTTATTATATTTATAAGAGAAAGATAGTCTGTACCGCTTTTTCACGGAAAAACACGAGCGGCTGTAGGCGTGACGTGTGGGCGGAGCTAAAGAATCACGATTGGTGAGTAAGCTTTTGCGTTGAGAGCGTCTGGAAGCTGGGACGTTACCGTGAAGAAAAAACCATCCAAAACAAACCATGGCTAACAGTCAGATTCAGCTGTTTATTTATGATCCAGAATCAGATCCAGAGGCTGAAATTGAACAAGAGCAGCAACAACTACAGCAGGACGTCTCTAGTAAGTATTGAAACTGTATATATTTGCTTAGCAGTTTTGGAAAATGACTAAGTTCCACTTCATGTCGTCTTTTTTTTTTTTTTTTTAGGTGTACATGTGGAACGTGCAGTTTGATGACAACATCGCATGTTGTTTACTTGATGTGCTTACGCGCCAATAGCTAAGTTAACAACACAGAGATATTTGTAGCAGTTTTACTCACCACCTGCGGTTCCAACACACGATCGTGACCCTTTTTCGTTGGGACTGCATTATCCGTAAGAAATAAACGATACGCAAATCCGTCATCAAACTGGATCTTGTTTGTAAAACAAGCATCTTCGAAATGCAGGGAACAAACAAAAACACTTGCACAACTCCGTTGATGCTCTGTAAAAAATAAACTCCATCCACTGGTCCCTTAATGCTGTTTCTCTTTTGGTAATCTGTGCAGGGTTGTCTTGCCCTGGCAACCAAAAACACACTCCTTTTGTGACATTTCTCTCTCGCTCTGATCAGTGAATTGCTCTGCTATACGGGAGCGCGCGCTCTTCCGGCAGACGTGCCCTCAGGACCCATATAAGGAAATTCCGCTCCATCTAACGTCACACAGACCCATACTCGAAAAAAACTTTCCGAAACTTGTGACAAACCGGAAGGAGTATTTTTGGAACAAAAATACTCCTTCAAACGTACAACTTAATTTTTGAAACTTTGTCCATGTTTAGCATGGGAATCCAACTCTTTAACAGTGTAAAAAACTCAGTATGCATGAAATAGCATTTCACCCCCCCTTTAAAATAAAAAAGAAACAAAACAAAAATCGGTATCAGGACAGCTGGGTCTTATTCCCTAAAGCCCACCAAATGCTCAGCTCCCAAAGGCCACTGAAATGAATTCAGTCACAGATGTGTCATGAAATGTATGAAGCTTATTGACAGACTATTAATACTTGTAATATTTGCAGGCTAATTACCCAAATGAATGTCAGGGCATAGCCGGGAATGAGGTATGCTAATTATTCATCATTTGTTCATATTAATGTGACACAATGTACTAGTCTTTGTTTTGGAAGGAAATTGCAAAAACTTTTATTCAGTATCTGTTCATGTAAAACAGGCTTTACAGTGTAATCAGTCAAATGGAATCCTTCTTTCATTACTACACTGGCAGATGGACAGACAAAAGGGAAAAAAGATGTAATAAAAAGAGAAAAAAGTGTCCCACCCTTTTATAAGCTACTACATTACCACATGTTAGAATATTCAAAATCAATGCATACCAATATAATAATTTGTAATTCTGAAAAGCAAACTGAAGGAATCAAAAAATGTTAATGCATTTTATTTTTTAACATAAAATTATTTATATAATTTGTTTTGCAATTATATTATGTACTAATATTTTAACTTTAGCAATATTTACAGTAAGTTAAGTTCACACATTACCCAAACTTCAAGAAAAATCCTGGCTGTAGTACCTGGATTGTGGCCAGTAAGCAGCAACCGAAAAAGCGAGCGCTTGAGCACTCATGATTGTAACCCTATTGGATTTCATCTCTACATGATGGGAAGGCAACAAAGGGCTGGACTGCCACTTTCATGTCAATGAAACACAGGATGTTAGATAAAAGACTAACAGAAGCCATAAAATTGAGAGCCTACAAGAACAAAGTGGACAAACACATTCAACATCTAAGGTACGGAATTAATTTAAGGCAGAAAAAAAATAGAAAATAACGTCTTTTTGGGTATATTTTGGATAAAGATAAAAGCTAGAGTGATTTGGAGAGGGGACATATGGTCGTCCACAGCGAGAGCAGGCGGTTTTTCGGGCTACTAACAACCCCAATTTTGATGTCACTATGGTTTTTTTTTTGGTCTGGCTTTTTTGGGGAAGGTTACAAGAGGTGCTCCCCACTCCATACACACACACTGAAAAGAGCAAAGAGACTATTGTTGTTTAAAGTACTCAGCAGGCTGTTTCCTTCAGGATAGCACACAGCTGAGGTTTTTCACAAAGAAAGTGAAACAGACAGAAGGGGTGGGGGGGTACTTAAACAAATGCTTCTTTTAATATACACAGCTGAAAATATTCACTTCTTTATTTCCCCTGAAGAAACATGACTTACAAGCATCCTGCACCAGCCGCTTGCTAACATGAAGGGACAACTTTAAAAAGAATACACGTGCACACATCCTCATAAACAGTTAGGGCTGGGGGGATCCAGATGGTATTAATTTAATCAATTCAGGCTGAGGAAACCCAGTGTTATAAAATAAAAATGTGATAAATAGGCATTTAACACAAACAGGCATACTCTAAATCAGTGTTTCTCAACCGGTTTGACTTCAGGACACAGATTTTACATAACATCATATCATATAGCGCTAGAATCGTTTTCAACTGTTTGAAGTGCACAACTGAAAATGTACTTAAAATCAGATGTGGACATGAATTATGAATATTACTGCTAACTAACAACATGGAAAATGATAAACATGACAACATTTATAATTTTGTAAATGCATATGCAGAAGAAATGCAATTAACAGCAGAATACAGACCTGCCATAACCAACCACTTCAGATGCACTGCAATAACTGGTAACAAAGATATAAAGTAAATTGTTTTCATAAAAAAAAAATCTATTATTAAGTCATTGAAAATAATAATAATAATTATTGTAGAGGATGCTGTCAGAAGAAGGTTTTCTTAGATGTATTACTTCTGGGGATAGTTTTTAGCAAATTGTGCCTAAAGCAATAGCTAGGTTAAAGAGGCACAAATACAAACACACAAAAAAGAGGGAGAAAATATAAATTAAAATATTAATATAATTAATAATAATAAATTGTGCTCAAATTATAGCTTAGAAAAATTAAGCAAAAATAAAATTAAATATCTAAATAACTAAATAATTAAATTTAGAATAAATAACAAAATAATAATCAACAATAAATTTAGATGTTGGGATGTACAGTAATCTAAATGAACCTGACAATCAAGTGCCAACACTGGGGCCTTGTGTCTTAATAAAGACTGGTGATACATGCAAACCTTCCTCCACAAGAAGGAGATATAATACTCTAACCAGACTGGCAGAGGAAATCCAGCTGTTGTTCACTGTCAACTGGGACAGAACAAAAAGAAATCCCTCAAATGTTGATTAACAGCTCTTCCTCTCTCCCTCTTTATTAGCTGTCACATTTCTACTCCTGTGGAAATTTCTCAGGGTAGGTTTAATTTTGAAAGTCAATTTCTGTCCAGACACTTACCTCCAAATCTGAGCTACAAAATTTTTTACTGAATCATTACTGGTCAGGAAAAAAAGATGTGCTTCATTTAACACGTTAAAACCAACAGTGGGGTGTGTTGACACACTATATAGAATAAGTTGTTCTAATGGAACCAGCTATTTATTCAATGTATCCTTGAGAAAAGTTTTAACTTTAGTATCTACACTAAGTATATACAATATACTTTATTAGCACACTTGGGAGCAAAAAAAAGTTTTAGAAAAAAAAATTGCATTCCGAAATTGCTAGTAAATCTCACAATTAATAAAAAACAAAACAAGTAAAACTGATTTAGACATAAAGCTTGGAGTTAAAAGACTGAAATAGTATTTAAAACATACTCCAACAATCTGTTTTATTTACAACTTTTTAGTACAATGTACAAGAAAAAGATTGTTCAATGCATTATCAGCTATTTAATGAATTCACGATAATTATGAAATGCGAAACATATTAATAAAAACAGCAAAAATATAAAAGGCAGCTCACAAAAATACCAAACCTATTTCAGCCAAATGGGTTATTATTGAATTGTATAACTTTACAACATTTTTCATTTTGCCCCAATTTTAATACTTTGAACACAGTTTATTCTTCATTATATATAGTAGTTTATTATTGCTTCAATGTATGACACCGTTTTAGTTTAAGCGCCCTTTTTCTTCAAAAGAACATGATATTGGATTTCTAGTAAAATGAATAACATTCACAAAAACAATCCTAATTAAGTTAATTAGTCAAAACTACTGCTAAAGAGAATGTATGCAATCAGACTTCCATCCTCACTGTTACTGAGATACAGTCCTTCTGACAACAACACCTGCTGCCTTGATTATATATAGTTCGTAATGTCTTCAGCATTCACTGACCCATCAAATAACATCAGCTGAACCACAAAATATTCGTTCAACCTGTCACCACAATGCTCAACATGTTGCTAACGCTGCAGATACACAGTTTAATTTTTCTTACAAAGTCAAAAAGAACATTAATTGTTATTGCACATTAAGAGATATGTCTTTTTCAAGTCCCAAATATGAAAATGAAAAGATGGTACATATGTGAAATATGATTAAGACACAACACACAGGCTTCTCTATCAGTGGCATTTTAATTAAAAACATTCTGCAATTCCCCAGAATGCAATTTAGGGATTGGTGCATCGACACTGACAATTTTTCTCATTTTGTATGCATCTACTGGCAACCCTTTCAGTATCTGCCTAATTCATCCAGTCCTATTCAGAGAGAAAGAAAATAGAAAGAAAGAAAAAAAACATTTTATCACATCCAATGAAAAGTCTCTTTTATAACCTGTATTTTTGATCACTTGAAAGCACACAAGGGCACCATACAAGCTTACACCAAAACAACCATACATATATTTTCACACATTAAATGATTTTCAACAGTCATTTATTTGAGAAGAAAAGGCAGAGGTGTTTACAGACAAATACATGTTAAGAGATGCAAACTACTTCACTAGCTACTTATTATTTCAAAAGCTAGTCCTGACAGAAGGCTGCTAAAAGTCTGCATAAAATAAAAAAACACACTTGTGCAAATTGTATAAAATTGGAAAAAGGTATATAAATCCAATGAAATGGCTTCATTAATGATGTTTTCTTTCCTGTGTTAATGCATTTCTTATTCAAATAGGAATTAAAAACAGTCAAAGTGATGCAATATTCTGATTAAATAAGATTTTTTACATTTTTATTTTATTTATGATAACATCAACATATTAACATAACCATTAAGAAGACTAAATTTCAGATTGAGGGGTAATCTATATTTATGCAGAAACCAGAAGTGTGATTTCAAAGTATTTTAAACTTTTAAATGTCAAATTTGTTGCCATGATCTAAATTAACCATAATCGTCAACAATCCAAGAAATGTTAAGAGTAAATGACATACCAGAGTTAGTCTTCCAATACTCTGAATGGAAGTCAAATTTTATATATATATATATATATATATATATATATATATATATATATATATATATATATATATATATATATATATATATATATATATATATGTATATATATATATATATATATATATATATATATATACACACACACACACACACACACACACACACACATATACACTTTGCAGCTAAATTAAAATACACAACTAGAAGTCAATAGTTTTATATTATACTTATTTATATATATATATTTTTTTTATTCAATTACATAAAATCACAATTCTTTATAAGATGGTTAGTAAATTTCCATCAAAGACATCAAGTAAAATGTATACTTTTTTTAGGAAGTATTTTTTTTTAAGAAAAAAGAAAATGTATATGCCTGTGAGTCTTTAAAATGTGAAATTATTTTATAAAGCATACATTTCAAAACGGTTTATGTTAATTTGTCAGTTTCTAGGCAAACACTTGCATATAAATGACGTCAAAGCATATACATATAAACCAAGAGCCACAAACCTCCAATTTTCAGCATCTTCCTTAAATCTACCTTACAGCATTAAAATATTTGATGAATTCAAGTTGGAATTGTGACTTCTTGACTTCACCTATGCGCATTCTCATGCATAATATGGTCGCCTACAAATTCTCTGACATTAGATACCAAATTAGAAAATATCCCATTTAATAACATCAGCTGCCCTTTAAATTATTCTCTTGAACCTGCACCATTCCATCATGCGGCAGAGTTAATTAAGCTATGGAGAGAGTAATAAAGAAGATGGATGTGGAGCAGTCAGAGACGCGTGCCCCCACCACACGACAACAACTGAAGCCTAGTAAGGTCAGAGACCAGAGATTGATGGATCTGTCAGCCAATCGTCTTACGATGACAGCAGACTTCCTCCCCACAGAACTGAACTGTTCCTGCCCTTCAGTGCCATCGTATTCAGCCAGTGGCCTTGCTGGGAATGTGGTGAATTAGAATTCAATCAGAAAGGCATGTTTGTCATTTGCCATCAATGCCTTATGCAAAAACGGATCAGCCAATCAGTGTACTCTTTTAGAGACGTGCTAGAGGGAAATTCGGTATACCAACACTTTCATTGCTAAATGTGCCACATGAACAGATAATCACTTTACTACCAGTTAAACTACAGCACAAAATAAACCTGATTGAACATCAGAAGGTTTCTTGAAAGAAATAGTATAAATTCAATAAGTATAATTGATCAGTCAGTGTTTCAAATGATAAATGAAGTCAATAAAAAAAAAAACTTGTTAATCAAGCCATTCAGTGTCCAATAACCTGATTGTCAACTAGACATGTGCCGGTATTTGGGCGATATATCACGGTAATGAATGTATATAACACAAATTATTCATAATTTGGAATGCATTTTAAGAATACTTTTCCCATCAACTGGTCAAAATGCACACCGCTATATGCTTCTTGAAAGAGTGTGTGTGCGCTCTGATGTAAAGAAGCATGCATGAGAAGCAAACGGGGACGCGCTGAATGAAAGCACATTCACTCTCTGACAGCAGATGGCGCTAAACTGTAGAAAATGCAGCCTTTACTTTGGAAACCCCATAAATAAAGCAGCTGTTAATTTCTAAAATGTATTTAAATAGTTATTCAAGTTAGTGGATTTGCTATTGTGTTCATCACAGTACAAAATACTTAAATATTTTGACTTAATAGGTTATTTATTTTCAAAGTATTTTTTTACATTTTAATCTGGACTACAATATGCCCTAGATATTGTTTGAAAGTGTTTTGATTCTTTATTGTTCTTCTACACTTTATATTAGGGCTTCATTAGTTAAAATTAGTTAATTCATTACTTAACAAACTGCCAATGAAACATTCTGTATGCCAATTAGCTGTAGCCCTAGCTTTTTAAAACAGCCATGACAAAGATTGCAATTCCTGAATGTGTTTTACGGAATCTCATTTTTGATATCTCATTATCAGCCCATATAAATTATGACTGTATGACTAAATCTGTCCCCTGAACAACCTGTGAGTATGTGGGATACAGAGAGAGAGAGTGAGAGAGAGAAACGAGAACGAGAGAGGGTGAGAAAGCGACTAGGCTCTCCTCAGGGAAAACATTTCCATTTGGATCATGTTATCAGCAAGGAGAACAAGGGCCAGCATAGCAGTGTGTGCCGTCAGGTCTGCAATGTCCTGTTTGTTTGGG
Source organism: Carassius auratus (assembly GCF_003368295.1). Classification (NCBI taxonomy): domain Eukaryota; kingdom Metazoa; phylum Chordata; class Actinopteri; order Cypriniformes; family Cyprinidae; genus Carassius; species Carassius auratus. The sequence goes on from NC_039273.1 coordinate 6,003,871, forward strand.
CCTGATCTATGCTGCTGTGGTTTGATTAGAGATCAGAATGTGACTTACAGGCAAAGGTTAGGCTGGCCTCCCTGCTGACAATAGTCCCGAGGGAGTTGGAAGCAAGGCACTGGTACGTCCCAGCGTCCTCTTTATTGAGATGGTTGATGCGAAGGTTGCCTCCAGAGAGGCTGTGATGAGAGCCGGGTTTAAAGTTGAGCAGACTGCCATTTAGCTTCCACCTACAACACAAAGATGTTCACAATTCAGAGATTTTAATATGAACTCTCATCATGACCTTACATGACATAACTCTCTTAACAAAGTTTATGTACTAGCTATATCCGCTTGTTCTGAAAAATACGTTCATTAGGAAATTAATTTATACAGTTTGTAAAATACACTATAAATACACAAAAATGTACTTCTAAAAAAACATTGCAGATATTCAGGGTTAGAAACATTGCAGTCAATGCCGGCTTATAAAGTTAAATAGGAAAACATATGGTCGGGTGGAATTGGGTCACCATTATTGTTGTGCACAACTGGGGTGTCATCAGACCAGCGGGTACAAATCTGGGCTGTTGAAACAAAACCTCCATGTGTGATCCCACATAAAGACAACCAGCAAACTGCACTGAGTTACTGAGAACCACAATTATTAGACTCCAGAGTAAAGCACTTAGTACACTACACTAACTCCAAAGGGATTGTCCTTGCAATTAGTGCTCTGTAAAGTGTTTTGCATAAAAAGTGTCTGCTAAATGAAAAGCAACCAGCTGTAGTCCTGCTAAACTCAGAAGCCTGTTTTTTTCTCCCATATAAAGATTTATGCTTAGAATGGCATGGTTTGTGACCATCCATCTTGTTGCATTCAAAGTTGTACAGCATCAAATGTGTACTTCATCATGGCAGAGCACCAATTAAAACTAATATTTGCAGTGAGCACCTCCATATTCTATAGCATGCAGTGTGATGATTTCTACAGGAGTTTACTGAGATTACTGAAGGATAGAATTAATTTAAGTTATCACCGGGTTCTCCAACCCTTCAAGCATACTTATTAAAACAAACAAGCTGCCAAACCAATACAAAACTCACATATAAAGCAGACTTTGAAATATTGCTTCCATTCAGATTTGATGGAACATCCAACAGTGGTGATGGAAAGATGACTGAACTTTGTTTGTGAGGTTATATTCATCTGTTATGAGAGACCTTTGTAGGGCTGCATGAATAATCAAAATAAATCTGAAATCACAATATGGGTTTATGACTTATCCAGTCATAATGCATTTGCATGTATCAGCACTGTTTATTTACACGAGCAGCTCATCATCTGGCATTTTCAGTGTCTTTTTATTATTATAATAATTATTTTTATTTTTATTTCCAGCATATCTGGAGTTTTTAAAATTTTATAAAAAAAAAAAAAAAAAAAAAAAAAAAAAACTCTGAAACGGATTTGATTTTCACCTAAAATCATGCAGCCCAAGATCAATTCTATAGGAGAATCTTAACCAAGTTATTAATAACTTGTGATTATATTTTAAACAGGAATATTTCACTCTAAGAAATTAGAACCATTTCACAGACAGGCAGATTTTGGAGAAGTCCTTGCATGGTACAATAACTAATATATCATCTCTCTTACAATCTCCTATTGCAGCAACTTTACTTTTCCCCCTTTATAAAGAACCCATACAATATGTCAAACAGATTTTCCTACCCGTGTTGTCATACCAAAAGCCAATTTTTTAAAAAGCAGATATCCAATGCTACATTAGTTGACAGACTGCATAAAACCCATTTTACATCTGTAATGTGTTGGGACACATTTTTGAGTGAAACAGCATTTTATGAAAAAAAAAGTTAATGTTTAATCGCCCAGTACAGCGTGTAGTTCTTCACACTGTGCTTTTCTAAATGGTATTTGTAATTTGACATCTTGTTTTTTTTGTCCGTTTCACATTTGTATACAGATGCTTCGTATTTTCCTAAACAAAAACAGAATCTCCCTAATGCCCCCTGAGAGGCGGGTCATTTGCACACACAAAGACTCTTCACACCGAGAAATGACTGCGTGTCTATGCAAAGCTCAGAAATAATATAGGTGTACCCCTACATCGCTTCTTTCAGGACTTCTGCTCTCGAGTCTAATTTGAACCTAGTACCTCTGAATCAAAGACACATTCCCATCCCTGTGCCGAGTGTTTTCAAAAGACAAAAAAAAAAAAATTGTTGACAACAAATATTTCATATTTGTAGCCCTTAATGAACGATACTGCACGGTCTTCAGAGATGTCGCTAATTGATAGGAGTGGAGAGTTTCCAAATCTCAGGCTCAATAATAAGATGATTTCCCCTTCCTGTTAGTTCCCAAGTGTCCTTTTCTGCTCTTTTTGATCTTAGTGAGGCTGATGACATGAAAAAGGGACGAGCAGTTGTTTCCAACAGTAAAATGAGTTTATTGTTTGTTTCAGATTCTTGATGTGGCGATTTGTGAAGTGTAAAAGCACACTTGCAATTAAGAATAATGACAACACCACATCGAGTGCAATCAAACTTGTGACAGAAATGTTGTTTGAAATGTTGCAAACGATATATTGCTTCTAAGATATCTAATTATATAAAATAGCATGGCATTGAATCGAGAAGGGTACGAATTTATGTCATCAGTTATTACTAACCCCCTGTCCCTGGAAGAAATTGAGATTTAACCACCTACAGTTCCCATCTTGGGTGACACAACATCCAGGTTGTGTCACAGACAGCCAGTGTTTTTTTCTCTTTATCTTCAAGTTTTCATGACACATATGCATTTTCTGACTATGCCTTGTTCTCATTTCATTATGGGGCCCAGAAATACCACAGAGTTCTCCCAGAAAATGTAACAACTTCATTTCAAAAGATCAATTATCAGCATTCAAATGAGAATGCTGGTATATGACAGCATGTCAAGAAACTTTGTATAACCCAGCGGTTCTCAATTCCAGTCCTCGCGGCCCACTGCTCGGCACATATTGTATGTCTCTCTTTGTTAACACACCTGATTCATATAATCAGCTCGTTAGAAGTGAGCTCCCTGCATGAACTGTGTTGCGATTGACACAATGTTTACTGCTCCCTGATCAGGTGAAATCTGTTGAAGTTTACTTCACTTTGGACGGATCACGGATTTGTGTTGCACATTGTCCGTCTGCACACATGGACAAGTGTGACATCATATACCCCTGTAAATCAATACGATTTAAATTCACGTCTCGTACACTTCAATGAACTTTGAATGGAACATATAAGTTTGCTTCGAACTGGAATCATGACGGAATATCCTGTGATGTCCACTTCGCAGAGCACTTATGTTTGAATAAACCAAACGTCTGAAGCAATATGAGAAACGTACAAAATGTGCAGAGCAGTGGGAGGCGAGGACTGGAATTGAGAACCGCTGGTGTAACCGTTCAAAAACAGCCACTTCCCATCTGCTGCTGTAACTATGGCTACAGGCTATCCTTTGATTGACAAATCTCCCTTAACGTCTCTACAAGGTGATGCAAGGATATTCTATAGCATTCTCTAGTCTCCTTCATGCTCTTGAAGTGAGGTAAAGAGGAGAAGTGAATTAGAATGAGAAGCTACAGAGAGAGAAGGTGGGAACTTCAATGATATTGCTTCTCCGACCTTCTCCACAAGAAGTTACAAAATGTCAGACAAAGGAAGGTTAACAGGGCTGTTCAATAAGCAATGATATACCATGATTTTTTTTTTGCATGTAATTTTTGTTCTTCAATGCTTGAAATTAGTTTTCTAGTCAGATATTAATTTTGCCTACATACACAGCCATGCAACAGTTTCGGGTAGGTACTTTTCTTTTTTTTTAACTCTATTGAAATTTGTTTCTTAAAGAGCCAGTAAGATGAAAATTCTCAGAGATCCCCAAACGGTTCGCACGAAGCTGTTAAAAAGATTCAGTTTCCTTAAACCCCACCTTTCGGTAGCATACTGTGTTCTGATTGGTCAACTGACATAGTCAGGTTTGATTGGTTGTTCCGCACACAACTTCATGGTAAACAATGCATTAGCATCTTTTTGGGGTGAATTATGTCTTATTCCTCTCATCACGAAGCAAACAGTAAAATAAAAAACTTGAACAGTCTCGCTGCTTTTTCTTCTGTGTGGGTGTATTCAAGTGTATTCATTGTTTTCATATGGATTACTTTATCACAGAATATCTGTTAGCAGCACTTATTTAGTTTTAAAGAAGACATGTCAAGCTTTCTATAGATATCTCTCTCATGTCTCTTTGTTGAGTATTCACGGAGTTACACTTCATTTTAATGACGTGTTTGTAAATGAAAATCAGCGCAGAGAAAGGCTGCAGACAACACACATACTGATATAAGACGCTCGGGAGAAAACAAACACATAACTTCATAATCATACTTCGCGTTGTGATTTGGAGATGCTCGTTGTTCTAAATAAAGTTGGTAATGAACCCTCTTTTATGGCCAAACGCTTTGAAAATCCCGCTGTACTCACCGAGATTAGAAAAGCATTCATCAGTGAAATGTTGTGAACACAACAAAAGGGATTTGTTGTACTGCTCTGGTATTGTGGTGAATATGAATTTTAGCCATTGGTTCTTCTGATCTTCATTCTTTGGCAGTGAAAATAAAACAATTTTTGTAATTTTTGATTTCCCATCTGTGTGGCTCTTTAAGCTCAGCCAGGCTGAAAAAAAACAAACAAAAAACTGTAATATTTTTAAATATTATTACAATTAAAAATAACTGCTTTCAATTGTAATACATTTAAAAATACATTTTTTTTCTGTGATGGCAAAGCTGATTTTTAGCAGTCATTACTCCAGTCTTCAGTGTCACAGTCTTCAGAAATCATTACAATATTCTGATTGTCAAAAAAAAAACAAAAAAAAAAAAAAAAAAACTTTAGTTTCAACACTTTCTTTTTACATATCAAAGAAATTACAAATCAAATCAATGTTTTATGTCCATTACAGCAATACAATAAACCAAATAATATATAGCAATAATCCTTTCAGGGTTATTTATTTATTTATTTGTTATAACCAGCTGACAGTGCATTATTCCTTACTTATTAAAGTAAAAACTATTTTTATATGACTGAATCAATCTGACTACACTAGGTTACACCAACAAAAATACTTTTTAAGGGCCAGATCAGGCAGAAAGGCACTTTCTTTACTTTAAAGTGTTGTTTGACATACAAATAATAGTACTGAGGTATGATTGCATAGGATCACAACATCAAATGCCTCGCAGCAGTGACAGCTTTAACCAGACGCTCCATTTGCTGAGCACATGCTTTATGTGCTCACGCTCAAACAGACATTACGTATCGCTATGCAACACCATCTGGCTCAGGACACAGGAGGCGATTTAAGGATCTGTTGCACACTTTAAGTCTGTCTGTGTAACACGTTCTTTAGTAAAACCTTCTTTCAAGAAGGTAGACACAATACCAGACACCTTAGCTCAAAAGCTACAATCACAGCTTTGATTATCCTCAGTGCTTGTGCATAAGTTTAAAAGGGATAGTTCAGCTAAAAGCTCAGTGAGTTGAAATGAATCAGTCCAATTCATAAATCATTCAGTCTGATTTTGTGAACCACTAATTCACTGACAAAATTCAGAAGACTTGGAATATACAGTAGTGCACAAGTCATAAGACAACCTTTATATGGAGGCTTGTTTCCAACACGAGATAAACAATTAAATAAAAATCAAATAAGAAAAGGAAATAGCGATTTCAAGATAAATCTTGCAATTCTTAGAAGAAACAATTACCTTTTTGATAATGAGGGAAAGGATGGGTGCAGTTCATGAGGTTGAACTTAATGCACTTTGAAAGTGATGGACACTAGAGCTGCCTAGAGAAGGACATTCATCAAAAAGCTCCATGATTCAAGGTTGCAGACAGGAAAGAGGAAGCTGCTGATTAGCTTTTCCATTAAGCTTGATCAATTCTGGTACAGCACATATATCCGTCTTTCTGCAGCACATCTGAACAGTTTCAGGGGAACATGTTAATTTGAAGCCATTGAACCGGACGCTCCATTAACATACTTAAAAAGATACTTAACTATTGATAAATCATAGCATGTGAAGGAGAATGAAAATAGGGGCAGGGTGATGCATAGCTAAAAACTGTTAAAAGGGTCCCACTATGCTCTTTTACAAAGTCTTCATTTTGTTTTGGGGGTGTACTAGTACAGCGTAGCTAGGCCAGTGTGTGTGCAGTTGGATGTGTTAAATGCAGAGCACAAATAGACACTATTTGTATGTGCTCTGCATGGAGTATGGAACACCATACTTGGCCACACGTCACTTCACTTTACTAAAACATTTTAATCGATGAAAACTCTTACACAGGAATATAGGCCAAACCAATGGCAAGAGTTTGAGGCGGGGTTATCATTTGGTCAAACAATGGCAGATGTGAGCAGCATTACCTGTCTGAAAAAAATTCACTATTTGAAAGAACAAATGTTTTAATGTAAACTATGACGGGGTTTCAATGTGGGTGATAGCATTCATTTTGTAATTATTAAACTTTAGTTGAATTTTTGTCTAGTTTTAGTCAGCGGAAACGTAAACATTTTCAGCCTATTTTTGTCTTACTGTATAATGGTTAAAATGGTGAAAAAAAAATAATATTATTTTACTCAATTTCAAATGCAATGATTGTTGTAATTTGGGAAATTTATTTTTACATTTCATCAGAAGTTGCTATTTTACAAACAAGCACAAATCAATGTAATATCGACTATTATGCATGGTTTATTTTACTTATTATATCTAATGTTAGTGTACAGATTTATAACAGCATATCAATTAGAGGCTAAATAAACACCAAAGACTTCAGACATATACTCAACCTGTGTACGTTAAGAAAACTGGTGTAACAAAAAACAATTCTCAAATATTATAACAGAGAAATTCCTAATAGTAATTCCAATAAATCTGAAATGCATTAATTATTCTCTTTTAAAACAATGGAAAAAATACTTATTGATGCACAGAGTTTGCATAAGTAACATTACAATCATCAAACTACTATCGCAAACAATACAGACGAGATCCATGACCAAACAGACTGGCTAAATGACTTTCATTCATGCAGAGTATCTCAAATACCACAATACTTTATATACCATAGTACTGTATGTCAGTGTTTTCAAATAATGGCGTCTCTTCAGAGAAATTGTGTGTGAATGGTTGCCAGATTGCATAAAGCAAAAAGAGTACGTATCCATTGAACAGAAAAGCTCTTGGGGGATTTGAGCACTTGATATCTGGCAACCATAAACATAATGCTTCTTGTACAGCAGTCTGAAATGTTTTGGCTCTAAATTTTTTCTACAAAAATAAAATGATTTTGGGAAAAATTTTGTTCTTTTAACTATATTTTAGTCTTGCCTTTTTTTCGTCAGTGATATCGGATGTTCATTTAGTCTCAGTTATCTTTTAATCATCTTAATTTCACCAGGGAAAAAAACCTTGTTGACAATTACCTGATATTCTGAACAATTTTCATCATAGTTTTCGTTAACAAAATGAACACTACTGGGTGGGGCTAGCCAGTGCTATGCTGCAGAAATAGAAAGGACAAAACGGTACAAGGAAGAATTGTATCACTTATCACATCACAAATGCTTGGGACATGGTGCAAAGCTACTGATGCCAATGTGCACTGGCACAAAAGAGCCTATGCATTTTTTGGAACTGTAAAAAGAAAAAGCGACTGACGTACAATTTACTGAAGCAGTGATGCAGATGACCGAACAGCAGTGTTTTTGCGCTGGCAAGTTGGCAGTCAACTCACCTGTAAAAAGGAGGAGGGTCACCTTGCGCCTCACAGCTAAAAACCACCTCCTTGTTCTTCTCCATGGTGTCTACTGGAAACACAATGCTGCCTGGCTGCTTCGTGAACACGGGGCTCTGCAGTGTGTTGCCTACAGACAGAGAGAGAGTGAAGGAGAGAAAGAGAGTGATCAGCACGCTCCACTTACAGACATCCAACCTGGTTGCAAAACAAGCGATTAGCTGGTGGCTCTGAGCAGGCCAGAACTGGTAAGGCATTAGAGAGTCAAACCACAAGCAGACAAAACATATCAATTAATTCAACTAACACCACGGCAACTGTAATGAAACCGTCATTGATTGACATACAACAACTGCCTGAGGACACACGTTCATCGCTTACTATCACCTCTGTGGTCTGTTTTTAACCTTCGCTACAGCAGCGTGGTTGTAACGAAAAACGCTCGGGCAATTAGACGTGTGGTAAACGCCTTTCAGTTGTGATTTGAGGCTCATCGTGTGAAGTCCCTTACGAAAGGAAAATATATTTACCAATATATTTCTTCAAATATATTGTGATATATTGTAATATATTATTTTCCCTTTTTATTTTCTTTAATATATTTGAATACATTTAATAATATATTGATGATACATATATTATATAATATATTGCAAAATACACAAATGATTGCCACTTTTAATATATTGCAATATATTGCAAAAATATACATATATATAAGAATATATGCCTAATATATTACATGATATTTTCCAATATATTGCAATATTTTTTTTTTCATAAGGGGTGACACACTCAGATTGCTGACGCAACCTACACAAAGCCACAATTTGTTGTTTTTTGAAACATGGGACCAAACAGGATTAGTGTGAAAATTAAACTATGTATCAACAAATTATTTTGGATCAATATGCTAAACATAATTATTTACATATTCATTTACATTTTAAAGAATTTATTTTTTATAAGTATGCTTCTTCCACTGTGTGAAAATCATCAGATACAAAAATATTGTTTAATGAATCGTTTAATGAAGTTAGCTTTATAAAATAAAAATTTACTAAGAATATGAACACAAGCAATATGAGTAAAACTGAATTACAATGTAAATTTATAATTCTGGTAAAAGAGAATATAAAATAAATTGAATGTAACACAATCTAGTGATCATCTATGATCAGATTCAAAGAAGCAAGGTTGGTATTCTCAAAAATAGTGCATGGTAATTTTGTTTGTGCGTGTTTTTAGGTAAAGCTGATACATGGGTAAAGATAAGATTAAAATATAATACTGTTACAGTTGCAATGATTTTTGTTGCTGCAAAAATGTATATTTTCTATGAATTGTTGCTTTACTGTATTTAGACATTCTGGTGTCTGTCCATAGGTTTTTCGACTGAAAGGAGCATGAAGCAGATGTCACTTGGTGTACGTAAAAACACATCTGGAGGCTCCACTAGTCCACAGTCTCCACCAACATCCTCAACTATTTACATTTGTGCTTTATATCATTTTAGTTGCTCTTGGTTAGTGCATGTTTGTTGGCTCTGATCCAGCAAATTTTGTTAAAGCAAAGGTAAAAGTAGAAATTAAGTAGAATTAAGACTAGTTTAGTCTGAAGCAGCCATAAAAAGCTCTAGAAGGTCATTGGCCTCTCTAACAAGCAGCAGGAGTGAGCATTATCTCCCTAAACCAGAGAACATCCCTTTCAGCATTAAAATAACAGAAAAATGCTTTTTAGCGGCAGGGTGGGTCAGCACATCATTGGACAGCACATCAAATAAATACGAGCAGCCTAAAAATATTATTTAAACAAGTAATAAAATGGGCTAAAAGCAGCAGAAATCATAACCATTTTCTTTGGGTACTTTTCCATTTCCTGAAAAATGCTTTCTTGTTACAGAGCTTGTATTGCTTGCAGGAGACAGAGTAATAGATAAACTTTAAGTTTCTTTAAAAGAGCAAAATATTGAATTTTTTTTTTTTTTTAAAGAAATTATTTCTTCTTAGGCAGCTTGGTTGCATAATGTTTTTGCCATAAGCCATGTTAATGTGCTTTGTACCTCAGAAAATACGCCCCCCCCCCACCCCCCAATAGTTAATATATTACAAATATGTTTCTACATTTCTTCTGGATATGTCATGCAAAAATGAAAGGGCAAATTTGTTCTGTGAAACACATCAGTTTCACAAAACTATGTTACAAAATTGAGTTAAAAAATAGGGTATTAGCTCACTGCATATGAAAAGCTGAAAAAAGATCTGATTTGAAAACAAAAAAAAAAACAAAATAAAAATTACAACAATACAACTTAAAATCCATACAAGAGGCTATTCTTTCCAACATTTCTATCTAAAATTATTCTAAACACAACAGGTTTCAGTTTATTTTGTGTTATGCATTGTCAATGAATATTGATTTATTTCCTCTTCAATTGTAACATTACATTCAACATTACAATATTAAAAAGATACCCAGCTCTCATGCTCTGTTACATCTCAAAATTGCAAGCCAGTCTTTATTCACCATCCGTTCTGCAAGAACTAATGTGTCTTTCAGGGGTAAGTGGACACTTATATCACCGGTAAAGAGCGGACTCGCTACTAAGTGCCTTATTTCGCAACCTTCATTTTCACTTTGTTAGACTGGGTGTATGTGTGAGCACAATGTCTATGCATTAACACAGTAGAATTTCAACCATAGTGCATAAAACTAAAAGATAAAAAGAGCAAAGAGAGTGTGTGTGGATTGTTACATCTGTACAGCTGCTCTCTAGGTCCTGGGTGCTTTAATTGGGCTTGTTTTGCTTCCCATCACGCAGACAGATATTTCATCGCAGCTCTAACGATCTCCACTAATTCTGCCGGTGACATGACAATGACAGCCCCTTATTTCAGTGTCAGAGGCAGTGCATTCCCTCTGTACCTGGCGATAAACACTGCTCCACAAACATTGTTTGCATTTACAAAACCTGTTTGGCAAAATAGGAGTAGGATTATAGGATATAAAATTCAACCTGAAATCTAAATTCATTCTTTATTCTTGATCTTAATGTGGACAATAAAAGAACTGTTGTGTTGATGGGGACACAAGTTCAGCTCCACTTTTTCTGTCAGATCTTAACTATGATGTCAAATAAAAAAAGGACAAAAGCCACTAAAATAATAAGAGTATAATATAAACTAATACAATTATTACAAATATATAATGAATATATAATCTGCCATTCAAAAGTTAGATTTTTGAAGGAAATCGCTTATGCTCAACAAGACAGCATTCATTTTGATCAAAATATGGTAAAAACTGTAATATTGTCAAAGATTATTAAGACCTGTCTTCTATTCTCAAATTTTTTTTGTAATACATGTAATACAAATTCCTTTACTGTCACTTATCATACATTTAATGCATCCTTAGAAAAAAACAAAAAAATAAACAAAAAAAACACCTCTTATACACTTTTCTTTGGGGTAAGGGTTCAGATAGAAGCTGACCTATCAAGCCGCTCAAACCAACAGAGTTATAAAGGAACCACAGACACAATGTTTACACTCTTTGGACAAATCCTATAACTGGGATAGAAGAAAGTATTTATCAAAAACACTTTTCAATCCATAAAAGATTTCTTCAGCCAGTATGTACACAATTCCAGAGGGAGAGCTCTAAAAATATTCTGTATGTTTGACACTGGAGTGTTATATTGTCATATGCTACTGTTGATGTTGGATGCAGAGGGGCCAATCACCTACAAGCACAAACGGAATATATCCAGAGGACATATGACACAAGGTATGAGACATATTTCACAAGCCTTGCATCATGTCTTGCTCCATGACAACGTACAGCAATGAATAACAACACCACTAGGACTGACAAGACTTTTCTATGAACTTCCAAGCCATCTGAGGTTAACACATGAAAGAAAAAACAAAGTTGATGTTTTAATTAAAACTAAGATCGTTTAAGTAAAATTAAATGATGGAACTAGCACCAATCAGTCAAGAACAGGTGGGACATCCTTCGGGATGAAGAGTCGGTTCAAAACTGCAAGAGTGCACCTCCTGTTCTTTAACCGTCATGTGTTGCGATAAACTGCATATCCCAGTCAGTCAATTAATGATGCATACTCATTAAAAGATCCCTGCAGTGTAAAGAAAGGCAAATGAAACAAGACAGGGATTAAACTTTAGTCTCACTCACATTTTTCCTCATCAAATTACGTTAGCTCCTCAAAAACATCCCGGCTTGCTCTGCCAAACATGTTGTGATACATCAAACGAGTTTTTAGGAGGAAGTCAGAGAGAGCGGGAGACGGTAGGAAAGCGGCTGGTTTGCAATTTCCATGAATAAAACATTTATCGATATATGCACATGCAAGAGAAAATGTCGAGCAAGCGCAACCAACAACAAAATGAAGCAAGTGCCAAAAAGAGAAATAAAAAACCAGAGAATGGTTGGAAAGAAAACAGGGCCAGTGGTGAATCGCTGACACCACCAATTAGCAAGGGCTTGCCTGCGCAGGCATCTAGGGATGCGTGCGTCTTCATGCAGCCACGAGAAGAATAATTGCGTCCCCAGAGATGGAGCAGGTGAGTCCACCTGGAGCGAAACAAGGGCTTCTGTTACTCAGAAAAGTCTTGGCTTTCATCAACAAGAAGTCAGCTCCCTGCTAATACTGTCATCAATGAACTGCAATGAAATGAAATGAAAGCTAATGAAAGCTTTAATGCAGTCACTTCAGGAAGCCGAGCGGCCTGGTATTAAGACGTCATCCTGCGCGAGATTATTTTTCACACAGTCAGGAGGTACTTGAAATATCACAGGCACTGGAGTGTCTCACTAAAAATTGATTACTTGGGGGTTCTGGTCTCCATCGAAGACCAGATGGAGAGACTGAGGCTGAGGCAGCAAAAATGCAGATGTGGAGTAGGATCGGGACAGCGCAGTATCACAGTCACAGCTGTACTCCGCTAGATGCTCTTTTTGAGGAGTCCGCAGAGCTGTGCTAATAGGGCACAGCCGCTGTTGGCCTGGCAACGGGACACATGGTGTGATAGACCAGATGCTGTTGTCAACAGAAAGGTTATTGCATCTATTGAACAACCAAAAGTGCAAATAGAAGTTGAAAAAAAAATGCAATAACATGACAAAAAGTTGTACATTTTTCTTATCTATTATTTTCTCATTGCATTTAAAGGTTTAAAGTGGTTTAAGATTAAAAAGTAGAGCCCTTAAATGGGAAACACAGACGAAAATGCAAAATCTAGTCTTAAAAATGGAATTTATAAAAAATCCAATATGTCATGACAAAATGTTCAAGAATTCAACTGATTGGACATGCCTTTTGATTAATTAAATTTTAATAAAACAACTAAAATGTAAAGCATAAAATTAAAATGAAAAACTGAATTTGGGAAAAATTAATTTTAATTTCTGAATAAATAAAAGATTTAATAGGGATTTAATACATTTTAATTAACTTATTGTTAAATTGTACGTTTCATGATTTTAAATAATTAGTTTCATGATTTAGATTAATAAGACATGCTTTCTGATGACAAAAATGTTATGTAACTAATTAAAATGGAAATGGAAAAAAAAATGGAAAGTCACTGAATTAGGATAATTACATAAGATTACACCAAAAAATATAAAAATAATAATAATCATTTGTATAATTTGTAGGTTGTCACCTTTTTACTGTGTAGTCATGATTCTTCAGTGCGCATCTTATGTTCAGTCGGCTGCATACATCAATTAACACAGTCAATGTGCAGTGAAAAGGTGATTATAAATAATTAACTGAGGAGGAAACAACCAATCACAATCAAAATGCAAATTGTGGTCAGAAATAAGACCAACTGCAATTCAGGATGCAAATATTAACATGACCACATCACTGAACTACTGAAGATTTTGTCGCTGTGAATACACTGGGAGATTTTCATGCTTCAGTTTAATTTCTTAAATATTATGAAGTTCATAAAAATAAAAAGAACTTAAGATATATAACATGCTTAAATCTAAAGTTATTTAAATAAAATGTGTATGGGAGTCTGTTTATGTTCTATAAAGTATACTATGGGTGTTATGCATGAAATTCAGATGTACTACATCCACACTGTGACTGTCATATGACCTTCCAGCGTCAGTTGTGTCGCTTCATTGCCATTCACGAAATTAAATAGTAAAGTATCCATCGAATGCACACTTCAGAATCTGGATGGACGTAGTAAGACATCTGGATTCTTTTCACCTATTGTTTTTCAAATACTATGAATTCGAACATACTAGTCTTTAGGCATACTGTTTTTTGCATACTATATAGATGGGAAGTATTCGATATCAGATGCAGCGAGTCACTTGTCGCCACCTACTGGTCTATCCATGTTACCTGCAGAGAGAGTCTCTGACAAAATCAACAATCTGACTTTTTATTTTTAAACTTTTTAAAACAATAATTTTAATTTGTTTGTTTTTTTTCAGCACATAATTAATTATTAGTGTCTAAATGGCATTTGTGTTTTGGTGGCAGCTTGCAATATAAAAAAATAAGGAGAATAATACACTTTGATAAGAATATCTCATTATCATTTATAACCTATTCAACACTGTTTGTTTCTGTGATACATAATTTACTGGGACATTGTCAGCATGCAGACTGCAGTGCTGGATCAATGCAGAGCAAGAGGACTTGCGATTGGTCTGGGTCTCTTGACATGCTCCAATCATTGATCAAGCCCCTGAAAATTCATGAGCAAAAAATACAACATGTATTGAAAGCTTTCATAAATCTGCTCCTGAGAGTATTAGTTCCACTGTGTGGCTAAATCATGGGCTGTCAATAATTCAGCTGAAATAATTCACTTCTCAAGTGCTTCAGACGGCCAAAATATATAATAAACTGTGCATGAAAATGAACAAAATCAGTAGCAGCAGCTGCTAAGACTAGTTTGTGTTTGATTAATGAGGTATAAATTCTCTACTCTTTGTAATAATAATCAGATTAAAGGTTTCTAAGTCTCAGCTATAGCTTTATATATATATATATATATATATATATATATATATATATATATATATATATATATATATATATATATATATATATATATATATATATATATATATATATATATATATATATTTTAGGGGTGTAACGGTACGTGTATTCGTACCGGACCGTTCCGGTACAGGGCTTTCGGTACGGTGCACGTGTGTACCGACTGAGAGTATTTTATTTAGTGGAGAACTTTGCAGCAGTATTTTATTTCTTATTCTTTTTTAATTTTATTTATATTTTTAAAAAAGTGTAAACAAATTGTTAAAAAAAGTTTATAGTAATGAACAACCTGCAGTTTAATGTTTCCATTTATTTCCCTTACTGTACAGAAAATGAACCGAACCGTGTCTTTAAAACAGAGGTACGTACCGAACCGTGATTTTTGCGTACCGTTACACCCCTAATATATATATCCAAATCAAGCAAAAATCGACAAAACTGTACCAAAATTTGCTTTTATGGACACGCTACCATGGTCATAACATATTTTGGACACATATGGAAATACTATGGCATTCTCTTGAAGTTTCCCAGAATGGTACTGTGCAGTGTAAAATGGTGGTATCATAGTTAACTAAAACTAAAACCATTAAAAAATATATTTTAGATTACATAAAAGTGTTAATTGAAATAAAACAAAAAACTTAAACATAACTGTATCTCAAGGCAACATTTTAGAACTTAACTCACTAAAATACTAAACAAAAATGTATAAAAAAATTAAGAGAAACAATACAGACATATAAAAAAACTATATATTATGTAAATTAAAATATAAATATATATATATGTATGTGTGTGTGTGTGTGTTTGTATAGACATTTCTACACTTTTATTTGTTCTAAATGTACCTTAAATTAATTATTTTCAAGTTTTTAAAACTCTAATCAACATGGGCATGGACAAATATGGATGCTTTATGCAAATGTATGTCTATTATTAGTGAAAACATACTCGTACAAAGAGCATGAAGACTAGACATGTTTCATAAGTCACAGATGTTTATCAAATAACTCATTCAACTCAATAACTCATATGAAAAAAAAATTATATAGAAATACCAGGCTCCCTTTACTTCTCTTTCTTTGCACTGAGCAATTTACTTACACAAGCCTGTTTACATTATTTACAGGACAGTGCAGCTCACTTCTGAACATGCAAAATGTACATTTATTATTTATTATTACATTTGTTTGCCTTTCTGAGCCCACATACTGCAGCCAAATTCTCAATAAAACTATTTTAATTGTTATATTTTATATAACAACATTTTATATTTTAGTTTTTTTTTTTTTTGTCAGACCCCTGAATTAATATGAAATATTGACTGAAACACGATTCAGTAAAGGGGTCATATGATGCGATTAAAATTTTTTCTTTCACAATACACAACTTTTGAATGCATTATTAATTTTGTGCATAGCATTTTGATTAACTGAGATTAATCGCAATTAAACATTTTAAACATTGCCCAGCACTAAACACAAACACATACATATAACTTCAACTTCCCACACTTCAGCAGTTTTAATATGGCCTTGAATATGCTGAACATAGAGCCGAAAGGTTTTCACTTTTTAAACACTTAACAAAGTAAACAAGTTCTAATGGCTAAATAGAAAAAGTTTAAAATATTAAATATGAACGCTTAAATGCATAATGTGGATAACTACTCATTTATTGAAGTCTGACATTCTCTTTTCACATGTCCATCACTCCACCACTAAATGACGTGTCAGACATCTTAAGAATTTCAAACTTCAAAGCTGCTTGCATAATACAGAATGCAACACTTTTATAATCAATTGTTTGCAGTGTCTGTCACCATGACAACATACAGAACAATTCTGTCTGTGACGGTGATCTCATATGCCACGTCTTGAAAATCAGACTTGGCAAAGAACCAGAATCATTCAATTGAGGAACAAGTCAAAAACTCCAGTCAACGTTTCTTGCTCCCTCTCTCTCACCTAAGTGTGGATTTTGAAGATTCAAGTCTTATTCATAAGGATAAAAGGAACTATGTCTATAAAAAAATGGATCTCTCAAGGTGAGAACATCAAAACTGAGAGCACTTGTGTTCGGTTTCTCATACTGAAGACAAATGGCTCCTTACTGTAGTTACTTCAGCTTTTCAACTAAAGACTTGCAGGGAAATGTTATCAGTATTATTGAAAAAACCCACATTGATAGAGATATCAGTATGTCTTTTAAAGGAAATCCACTGAAGATTACACTCTTTAAAATTCCATTTCAAATACACAAACCGTAATCTCTCTAACCAGGTGACCACGTGAATTTACAGATCTCACCACAAACCACAATGAGAATAGAGAATAAATTAACGGGCAGACAAGGCAAAACCTTCTTTAGAAAATACAAAATCTATTGCATTAATTTTTGCACACCATAAGCCATGGGCAGAGCAGCTTTTCTATGCTCAGCTCTTATAGATATGGGAAGATAAGTCTGTTTAGAACCCAGACTTGAAGCCAATTGTGTGCTTGTTCTCCCTTGGGTTTGCAAAAGGCTAAACTTAGAGATACGGTCCACTCTTTTTATGAAAAGAGCTACGATATCTGTAAATCCAACCGTGCAGATGACACATGCCGTGCCCTAGTGAACTTTCGTGAAAATGTATTCCTCCATGCTCAATGAGGCCTCCGACACATCTGATCATGCATTTGCAGTGAGGGAGCGACAGAAAGCTATATAAATTGGTTCAAGGTCAGGGAACGATGGAGACGCTGCCTGTATTGTTCATGCACTGCGGGAGCCATTAGAGTGAATGGGGTTCTGTGAGATGGGGCTAGTCCGGAGCCAAAGGGGAATATCCATCTTTGGGTTGATAAACGATAATGGAAAGAGAAAGATATAGATAGGAGTACTTCAGCCACATGTGGATTTGATCTATATTAAATATTGATATGTGGAAAGAATGGAAATAATCATGGCAGATATTTTATGCTGCTTTGAATAAATGCATATTGCTTTTCCAGGGAAGTTGACCATTCAGATGACATTCTGATTTGCATGTCTGATTAGTGGTGTGCACAAACACAGAAAAAAAGTACTAAACAAGTTATTTTAACCGCACAGTACATTTCAAGTGTCCTGAAGCCATCCGATAGATTTGTGTGAGGGAACTATTAAAATGTTTTTTGTTAACTGAAATAAACTGAAATTATATAAATTACCAATATTACAAACAAATTTTTTTTTTTTACTTCAACAAAGTAGACTAAAATTACTTCAACTGAACATGTAATGAAAAAAATGTAAGCTAACAAAAACTAATACAATTGACAAATGCACATAACAAAATTACTAAAACTTAAATTAAAATGAGAACTTAAAATATAAAAACATCTTAATTCAAAATATGAATAAATACTACAATATAGATGTATAAATATTAATAAAATAAATGAAAATAAATAAAATAAAAATAACAATTACATTTTTCAACTTGATATTTTTATATATATATATTTGGATTTAAGAAATTAAAATTAAGCATTTTTTGTGGACTTTTAAGGTTACTATTACTATTTGTACTACACAATTATGGTATTAAAGTACTGGGGATATAATGAGAATTGCCATTGGAAATTACGAGAATTACACACAATAAAAAATTAAATGTTTGGATGGTATGGTATAGATAATTTTTTTTGGAAAAAGTAATTGTCATGAAAATAATGTCACAGATAATGCAAAAAAAAAAAAAAAAAAAAAAAATGTGTGTCATTTACATTTCACCAGGTTAAAATAATGTGACGATTTGTGTACCAGAGAGACAAAGGAGAGAGCATATCCAATCGCAAGTATTTATTAAATCAAGGGTAATCCAAATCGTGGTCGAACAAACCAAGGTCAAAGCCAAACAGACAGTCCAAAATAAACAAAACAAAGGAGGGAACAGGAAAGGGAACTTAGAAGATGAGAGGTTAGGGTGAATCTCGGGTGACGAGAAGCCTGATAACAAGAAGGGTAAGGACTCCATACAAACAACAGGAAAAGACTGGAATATATCGGGAGGCGATTTTCATCCGATTTTGAGACGAATTCTGACTCCTGAGACTCTTTTTTGGGTCGGGCCGATTTTCAGCATTTTCGTGCGTCGTTTGTCGTGCAGTGTTCGTGCAGTGTACAAGGGGAAATCAGTTGGTCGGATGGATTTCTGCCATGTCAGAAATTTTGGTCACCTCTCGTGAGGTATCGCACTATTGAAGCAGGGCTATGAACCGATTTTCCGTGTTTCCCTCACTGTGCGTGCGTGAAACCATAAATGAAACCATGGTGACACGGCGTGTAGCCTGGACTGAAGTGATGGAGGGAAAACTTGTGGAGTTATGGCAAAGAAAAATAAAAAAAGAGGGAAGAAAACGCCTGCTTACCTCCCAGTTCACATTGCAAAATGGATAAACCATATTGGCCACGGCCCCCGAGCCACCTGCGCGTCTAGATATGTCTATGTCTTTTTTTTTTTCGGGACGTTTCAGCACACAGAATTGTGCATATCACCAAAGCTGTGCGTTAATCCCGGGAAAGCATGTTTATTCAGAAACCGCCACAAACATCCGGGTTCTGATGGATCCTACATGTTGATTCGGTTGATTCCTTACGTATAGTGTGAGCAGTCAAATCGCAACTCGAAGATCGGACCGTACAGTGAGCGCATAAAAATCGTGAGCTTTAGCTTTACATCGCAAGCGATCTACTCGTACAGTGTGAGTAGGTACGTTGCCAAAATCGCAAAGAAATCGCACAGTGTATGCCTGCCTTAAGGGGAAGTGAGCCCACTAGTGGACACCCAGGGAAACAGAGACTAGACAGCGTGACAAATAATATCTCAAGCTTTTTGCTTGATTTATTTGTAACACATTAACCTCAAAACCTTTTCAGCTTTCTCTTTCTGCAAATTGTATGGTGTAGTGATATGATGAAAGCACCCAAAATACTATCAAACACTCCAACCCAGCTCCATTCTTTGCGAAAGATGGATAAAAAGGCACACAAGAAACAAAAACCACAAAAAAGTATACATGACCTGCCAAATCCAGGTCAAATTACAGAGATGCCAATTCGTAGTGGACTATCACAGGACTGGGTTCGGCGAACTATGGTAAGTATTTTGTGGGGAAATTTTAGCTTTACAAATTACAGGCATGGCCGATTCGCATGGGATTAAGATCATAGACAGCAACCGCAATTATTACAAATCACTGGAGGTCACCAGATAATACTAATCCTGTGCGAATAGGGCTTAAGACTGTTATACCAGAAAGAACAAACAT
The DNA here is from genome assembly GCF_003368295.1 of Carassius auratus. Taxonomy (NCBI): domain Eukaryota; kingdom Metazoa; phylum Chordata; class Actinopteri; order Cypriniformes; family Cyprinidae; genus Carassius; species Carassius auratus. The sequence goes on from NC_039273.1 coordinate 6,024,079, forward strand.
CATATCTTCCAACTGGATGACAAAGTGCTCTTTTTGACCTTTTTTTCCATCTATAACCCCTTCCCCTCTCCTCTGTCGGGATATCGTTTCGAAGTTCCAGGTCTCTGCCTGTGAGCAACATTTGCCCGAGGCAAAGTCTATTGGCCTTCCCATGAGACACAGAAACTTGTCTGGAGAAAGTGGCCCTCTGATCTACATGAAAGCAGTATCTCCCAGCCAGAAGCTCAAAGAAACAGCAACAAATACGTAAAGCAAATCAGCTAGCAAAACCACACAGATCCCACATCCAAATCTCTCACAACAGGCACAAGTTGTAACCCTGCCCTCACAATATGACAAAGAGGCACAATACAAAATCACAGTAAATATAAAGAGAAGAGCTGGGATTTTTGGATGAGTGACAAGCATATTTTCACTACAGAGGAGCTTGGCACAGGAATCTGCTTGATGACTTCAATTTGTTTCGGGGGTGACAAGGGATTTGCATGGGGCCAAATGTTGGGATTTATTTGCATAGAATTCTCATGCCACAGTGACACCTTTGATTTTGTTCACCCTCACATTATCCCTCTCTCACTCTTTCTCTGTCTAGTCATTTTGGTGGGTGGACAGTCAACTCCCAAAATACAAAACAATTATTCATTCAAGTAAATAATGGAAATAACCAGAAATCTGCTTGTTTGGTAAAAAAAAGACACAAAAAAAACAAAAACACGTAATATTATGAAATATTACAGTTTTCTATTTTAATATAATTTTACTTTAATTTATTTCTGAATTGTCATCAGCCATTACTCCAGTCTTCAGTGTCATACAATCATTTAGAAATCATTCTAATATGTTGATTTATAATAAATGCTGGGAACAGTTGTGCTGCTATATATATATATATATATATATATATATATATATATATATATATATATATATATATATATATATATATATATATTCCTTTTTTTTTTAAAACTGTGCTTTTTTAGGATTCTATGATGAATAAAAAGTTAAAACAGAACAGTATTATTCAAAATATATTTTATAAATCATATACTGTATATTTATATATATATATATATATATATATATATATATATATATATATATATATATATATATATATATATATATATATATATATATATACATATTTTTTTTTTTTTAATAAGTAAAAAGTATTAATCTATTAAAAAACAAAAAACATTTATAAAGTTCGGATTGTTATGCACACAACTAATAATGCATTCAAAAGTAGTCTATTGTGCCTATTGTGCATAGGTCTACTGCTATATGATAAAAATTTTAATAATATTTGGATGGCAAACACTGGATGGCAAAAAGGTGCTTTTTACAGCAGTTCCTTTTTACATAGTAGCAGTTAAAATATTTTTTGCAGCCTAAATCTTAACTTATAACATTAATGTAATTCAATTAAATGTAAAACAAGCTATTTGTGACATTGCCAGGACATTAACATTTTTATAGAAAATATTTGATAGTTTGTTATAGAAAAATATTAGAGACCTGCACGATCGTGGGACCCATCGCAGCAGATTGCATCGCGGGGCAACACTTGATTGTGAATGTTGATGCTTAGCCTAAATAATTTGATTGGGAGCATCTCCTCCTGTGACCCATAACTTGTCTGCATATGTATTCAGAGTAATTGAGCAATGGACATTCATAATAATAAAAAACTGCGTTGACATGCGATAAAATAATTGTTGGCATTAATCAATTAATGCGTTTATGAGATAATAGCATGCTAACTTGCCCAGCCCTGATACATATATATAGTAAACTGAATCTGACTAACCAATGCTACATACTAGACACTAGAGTATGTTTGCAAAATGTTTATCTTGATACACCACAAGTATCTTAAAAAAAAAACAAAAAAACAACAACTATAACAATAATTTGAAGACAGCTACCGTTACATACTGTCACTTCATAACTCTCCATACAGTAACTAAATCAATGAATTACATGAAAGCAAACTAGACTTCTAACCAACCAGTGGGCTTCGGTTTCAGGCCCACTTGAAAAAGCTACAGCACCTCGAATTACTCTCACATCAAATAGACACAGGATTTATTCTTACTCACGCAATTCTGACTGTCTATCTTTGGAGATCAATAAAGCTTATATCATGTGGACTCAGCCCTCTAATCTGGGTAAAGGCAATCAAATCTCTGATGCATAAAACTCCGAAGTGTCACTAGAACAAATTACTGTCGTCAGTACAGTTGTTACTCACAGTTTCATCATTCCATGTGAACTCAATTTATCAAAACATGCAATTCACAAATGTTAGAAAATGTTCACAAAAAGGCAACATTTACACTACAGCTAAATGTGGACCAAAATTCTATTTGGCTGTCTGTTGACTATCTAAAAGGATTTTCAAATTTATAAATAAAGGCCTGCCTCTAATAAAAGCCTGCTTCAAATAAAAGCCTGTTACCTTCTGCAGTTCAGTTAAATAAAGGCCCCGGCTTTTATTTGAGGAATTACGGTATATGGAATTCATGGATGTTTTTTACAGTGAGCATAGCAGTGAGGTGGGTATTTATTTATGCATGCAGGTCACACTGTTGCCTATTCTGACCAGTGTCTGATATGGGCCACATTTTTAAATGTGGCCCATATCAGACACTGGTCAGAACTGGTGATAGAACAGGTCATGTCCACAACCTCAAAAAAAAAAAAAAAAAAAAAAGAATAAAATCCATCAGATTTTAGCAGAAAATTGGATTTCTGTTCTGTACAATGCAATATAATAAGAGTGCCTTTTGCTATGATACTAATGAGGACAACGGATGAGCTTCAAATCCTCAACACACATGAAAACTAAGCATGAATTCCACCTGGTATAGAGTCAGGTAGCGCACACACGCACCCGAATACACACGCATACCAATCCACATGCACGCAAACCAATTAAGATTCATATTACCAATTCATATTCACAAGCACAGAGGTGTGTGGAATATGTGGTGTGAAATGTGATAACATATGATAACACAGCTCAATGACTACACTATTTCTTGCTAGTAGAAAGACAAACACTCAAAATATATGCATGCTCTATATACGCAAAAAAAGAAGAAAAAGATCACACAACGTGATTGTTTTTCAATATAGAGAGTCATGTAAGCGAGTCATTTGGTGTTCTATTAGCATTTGAATGCGCCGTGCCAGCGGTGGGTCAGGCAGACAGTGCTTCTTAGAACATAACACCTCACGGAAGGCAAAAATTGTTTTGTGAAAATGCTGTTTACAGAATCCCCACTGGGCCTCGCCTTTACAAGCCATGAATAACTTGGTCACCAAATGATGGGTTTCTAGGTCCCGCTGTCTGCCTTTTCAACTGTGAGTGGTCTATATAAACCCGACATACAAAATAAAAGCACAAAGACTGTGTCTGAGCTGATTGCTATGTCATAACATTCTAGCCCACAAACTAATCAGAAACTAATTACGTCCACAGTTCAAGCAAGTTCAAGTCTACCGACCCAGACAGCAAGCAGTTTCGGCCCAGGTCTGGCCCGCATCTGGCCCACATGCGGGGGCCAGATGTGGGCCGGATCTGGGCCAACACTATGTTGCTGTCTGGGGATAGCCGGTTGTATACACTTCTGAAAAGACCGACAATAGCAGTAAAGGCTTTACGATAGCCCAGTTAAATAAAAGAATATCTGTCTTATTTTTAATCTAATGTAATGATGAGTTTGAACATTAACATTGAACATGACATTTGATGCAGTTTTCAGTGAAAAACAACTTCAATTTTGATCTTCTCAGACAAATTTTCAGAAGAATTGTGAACTATTTTTTATAGGTTTTGTGGCCGTTGTTGTTGCCGTGAATTTTAGAGCTTGATGGCCTCTGTCCCTTTTTTTATTGTACAGTATAAAAAAATTGTGGACACTTTTAAAAATACAGGTTTCAAAAGGGGGTTTTCCTCAGCGATGCCATAGAAGAACCATTTTTGGTTCCACAAAGAGCATTTCACTGAACAGTTCTTAAAATAATCAAACATTTTTTTCTTAGTGTGAAGAACATTTAAAAAAATACCATTTCTGGAATGAAAAGCTTCTATGGATGTTAAAGGTTCTTCATGGAACTATAAATGCCATTAAAGAAGCTTTATTTTTAGGTCAACTTTGGGAGGCAAAAAAGTTGTACATGTTTTGAACAATTAAAAAAAATGTAGTTTCAAAAACTAATTGTATATAAAAAAAATGGTTTGTGGAATTAGTAATAGAATCCTTTTTGTTAGCAAAAATACTGCTTCCTATTAGCAGCTGATGGAAAAGAGCACTTCACTGACTGGAAGAAATTTGTAATCAAAGATGAAAACGGTGGGCAAATTAAACAGCTCAGCTGGTAAGGGAAAATGTCAAGTGATTAGTTTCTACGGCTCAAACTGTGAACCTCCACACACACTTCAACTAAGCCACAGACAGCTAGAAACAAACATCTCAGACCTGTTAAGTTCAACTCACCTGCTCAAATGCTAAACCAAATCATGATTTAACTACATTCACCCACGCTGTCTCCAATTTCCTTTCATTGCATCATTTTCTGTTTTGATTTACCTCCATGGAATGCTACAGTGTCACTTTGTGTCTTTTCAGATGGTGTCTCAGATGGATTTATCAAATGGCACAGAATAGGGGAATTAAAGTTGTGTTAAAAATACGTCAAACTCTGCCTTTTGCTAAATAATGACAACATTTTCATTTTTGAGTCATATCTTCTGCCAAAATGGGAAATCATGTTGCTTGAAGTATTCTTTGAGTCATGACAGTGTGTTGAAGAAACCTAAATCTAAAATAATGAGCCTGGCCCTGAGTCAATGGGAACAAGAGAAACAGACAGGGAATTAGAATGCAGCGTGTGTTTGGTTGAAGTGTGTGTGATGCTAAGGTAATCACATGCTAACTGGGTGGGCGATCAGGGTGGAGTGACATATGTGTGTGTGTAGCAGACAGCTCGCCCGTGTCACTGTGCACTACTGTGAGAGAACAAAGGCAGATGCCTAGCAGGGGATGGGGATCATTGCGGTCCCCTCTCAGCATTCTGAGCAGTCACCCTGCCAAGCCTCGTCTTTTAAGGGGCAAACCTTCCTCGTCTCTGCGATTCGGCAGGTTGCACGACCTTTCCTGTCAGTTCGGTGTTAAAAGGGAACACTACAACAACCAGTGCCACCCACCACTAACTGAAAATACAAAGGAAACACAAAGATCCCTCAGTGCAAGAAAGTCAAGCAACACCAAACACAGTGTCTTTTCTGATCCAAGTATGTGTTGGGAGATAATGTAACTGAACAGATTAAAAGAATACTGTAGTTCACCCGTGAAGAGTCTGTCACTATTTACTCAACCTCATGTCATTCACATTCTTCGTAATTGCATGGAATAGAGCGGCCAGTGTGGAAGAAAAGAAGTCTGGTTTGGAACAACATGAGGTGAGTGAATTTGCCTTTGAAAGGGAAATACACAGCACATTTTGACAACATTAAAAATCAAATTTATTCTTCTCCTTTCAGCAGATGAAAAGATGCAACTGCATTTTCAATGTTGTCATATATATTCTACCGATTTGAAAGAAACACCTACTTACTCTCCTCACATTTTAGAATAATATGTGAATCAGATCATAACTATCTTATATTTTAGCTTCTTCAAAGTCACTATTCCTTGTGGACATTCTCTCAACCAACTTAATGAGTATCCTCAGATGCTTTTGAAACAGTGCTAAACAAGTTGTTGCTGGCTTGTTTACAATAAAATAAATTAAAATATTAAGGAGATAAAAAAAAAAAAAAAAAAAAATTAGGCTTGAATTAGGCTGCCACATTTGCATCACCAAAACTAAAGGTAAAGCAAATGCTGAAATAAACATTATTGATAATTTGTGGCATCTGTGGATTTTTTTCTTTCATTCCTTAAAAATAAACTACAGTAAATGATTAGCAGGACGTCATCTCACAAAGTACCAGCTGATTAAATACTGCTTAAAAGTGCTAACTTCACACAGACAGTGTTAAGAATGAGAAATGGAACCGCTTCTCCGAGTCAGATTATGATTAATGTAAAAGAGACCTCAGGTAAAAAAGAAAGTATTAATAGAGATACAGTAATTGTGCCTTAATGAAATAAATTAAAGATAAAAGTTTTGAATTCATTGATAGATGGGGGGGGGGGGGGGGGGGGGGGTCATTTTACTTCCCAACGGCCCTAATTTCTTTAAGACACTGTGAGTGGGAAGGATCATTGACTTCAAAATAAATTTTATTGTGTTTAACTAAGCTAAAATCTTTATAAGATACTGATGATGATGATGATGATGATGATGATGACGATAATGTGCATAAGCCAATGCAATATGTATATATATTACATAGGCACAGATTAACTTGAACTAAATACACACCAATTAGGTTGTAACTTGTGTTGTGAATATGGCATTTTCATAACAACACGCCACCTGATGAAATATCAGATAGTAAAATAGTGAAGCAAAAATTCCACTTTAAAGCATAAACAATCAACAACACAGCTTAAAATAAATGTAAAAGGTTACTAATAAACAGAAATGAAGTATACAAATAATACTACTATATCAGGAGCTCATGATTTCGCTACACAGGCTGACTGGAAACAAGAGCCTCTAACCACATTTCTGCAAAACTTAAAAATATTCCTATACGTACAAACTGCTGCAGTTTCCAGTTTAAACACACACTAGAGGCAGTAAATCTCAGACACCTTTTATTTTCACACCAAGTATGATTTACAGGGCCAGGGCTTCAATTACGAAAGCCTAATTTTTGCACAGCTCCTTGCCGAATGTTATGACAAATGTTATGACGTTTTTGCACAGCTCCTTGCCGAATGACTCCGTCACATCTTTTCAGACAGTCCCCTGGCCTATATACACAGGAATATGGAACCAGACTTCACAAAGAGGAGCACATCAAAAGTTCTTAATAAGATACTTTTACCTGCAAGGCACCCCAGGAATGGCTGCAGAACCAGCAGTTTCCATAGCAACTTCATCTTCACTTTGGTACGGTCAAAGTCAACTCACATTCAATCACGAAGGTATGGAGGCCTCTCTGTGGTTTCTCGTTCTTCACTCTGCAAGGAACACAAAAATTAGGTGTTTAGTTTGATTCAAAGTTCCTCTACTCTGGTAAAGTTCTAGTGATAGCTGACAGAGTTACAATGCAGAATGCTGACATAATGCTTTAGTATGTTCATTCTGATTCAGTTCTTTTTGGCAAAATTATGTTTAGTACCTACAATGTAAAATTTACCCATCAGGAGTTAATTAGATAGTGAAAAGTGATCTCTACATATGTGAAAATTGATTGTGAAATAAACAGAGCAAGTTATTACATTTTGATGAAAGATTATAAAGAACAAACATTTCTGGTGACACTTTTTTTTTTACACATTTCATCTTCGAGGGAAAACAATAGGATATGATAAATACAGTACAGACAATAATTTAATCAAGCTTAAATCTATACAAATGCTTCACTTCTAGCTAGTACAAAACTCCCATTTTATTAAGTTTATTATAATGAGAATATGATCTTATCTGGCAAAAATATAATTCAGTTATGTGTCATTGTGCGTATTGATTCAGTTCTCTACAATGTAAGTTGTTTCGTTTTTTTCGACATCTGTCCCAGGCCAAATAACACTTAGCACAGTTGAATACATTTGTTGAATCTTAACATGGCAAACTTTCGTATCTACTGTGTGCTTGGTGAGGGTGAGGGATGTTTGTAGTGAGAATGAGGAGAGGAAGCGTTGTTTTTTGGTTCGGTTTTTACTTCTCAGTTGGAGTCCCATGGGGATCACCATGGAATCGGACCTAGCGCACATTGTGTCTATAGGAAAGGAGTAATTCTTTATGTGTTTTCAAACCTTTGACAGTGCAAAGAACAAAAGTTGCTGGAAAGGGAGTGGAAATCAATGGGGTCTACTTTACCCCAGAGTCCCCTAGCATAAATTGTGTCTTTAAAGTAGTCCTGATTTAGAGAAACCAAATAAAGGGTTTTATGAATGGACAGCCTCATTGTGTTTATATTGTATTCTAGGCAATCAAGATTTATTATTTCTTTAGGTAAATATAATAAAAACAAGCATAGATGACAATGACATTTTTTTTTTAAATGCAATAAATCCATTGAATCAAAATAAAAGTAATTTTTCATATTGAATCTGATCCATATAACAGCCTCTGAACTTGGTCAATACAAATCTTATTTACATGCACTGACTGGACTAAAGATACATTCATCAGTCATTGCTTCCAAAATGAATTCAATGGGTCATCATGCTAATGCTGTTAGCTAACACTGACAAGCTAGGGGATGCTGGGGAAGTCGTGGCCTAGTGGTTAGAGAGTCCTAACTCCTAACCCTAAGGTTGTGGGTTCGAGTCTCGGGCCGGCAATACCACGACTGAGGTGCCCTTGAGCAAGGCACCGAACCCCCAACTGCTCCTGGGCGCCGCAGCATAAACGGCTGCCACTGCTCCGGATATGTGTTCACGGTGTGTGTGTGTGTGTGCACGCGCGCGCGTGTGTTCACTGCTGTGTGTGTGCAGTATGGATGGGTTAAATGCAGAGCATGAATTCTGAATTTAGGTCACCATACTTGGCTGTATGTCACGTCTAGTCTAAAAAAAGCTATGCAATATCGCGTTCATAATCAAATGTGATTAATCTAATGAATGCAATATAGCATAGCTTGTCAGTGATCTACGGTTCTGTGTATTAAATGCATCTGAATAATTTCCATCTGAAAGCACATTAAATCACAGTTTGGGGCTTTACCGATGAGATGCGCATGGCAGTCATATGCAATTTATTGTGCAGGCCTTGTTTGTTAATCACAAAGTACAAAGGAGATGAGGAAAACTAGGATGCCGGGTGTGTTCAACTGTCTAGAGTTTGTGGAATGGTGCGCTGTGATTGGTTGAGCGGTTTGTCACATTTTGGAGAAAAAAAAAAAAACATAATACCATAAAACCTAATAACTAATAAAATAAATAATAAAATAATCAGTCAATAATAAAAATTGACTTTTCAATAACGACCAGGGCTGCATTTCCCGAAATCTTCTTAATGCTACATCGTTTGTAAGTTATACGTTAAGTTGTACCTTTATGTTAATATGTGTTTCCTGAAACATTCTTAGTTAAGTATACCTTCTGTAAGTGATTAGTTCGAAAGGTTAATCTGGACCACTCTTAGATCTTAACTCTTGGCCGCCACTGTGCAAAAAGCTTCTTCACGTTTCAGATGATACAATTGTAACAATCGGTGGCGGGAAAAAGTGCAGAACCAAATAAATATTGCAAATTTAAAGTTGCAATAAACCCAGTGTTCAATTAGTGTTCAATTAATTAAAGTGTTTTTATGCAAAGAATAAAACTGTCACTGTTTGTCCATTATAATATACAAAGGCACATCGGCTGGCAAAACATTAGGCAGCACATAATTAGGAGTCTATTTAAAGGGAATGAATGTGACGGGGAGTTTGGTCAAACAAGGCAGCAAGACAGCAAATTAGTGTAGCCTATGTGCATATGTTTCATTATGTTTCATAATAGCTCAGAATAGCTACCATGTCAAGAGATATAATTCTACAAAAAAAAAAAAAAAAAAACTCAAATGGCACTTCCCCCTAAAGCCCAAGCTCTCCATTTTTATACTGTGGGGAGTTTTCTGGAGGTGGTTAGGGATGGATATGGGCTGAGTAAGACCTCGTTGTCAGTGCATTCACTCAGTCATAAACATCCTGCTCCGTCACACAACCGAATATATAGCCTACGTAGGCTATGCCTTTCGCCAGGCATGAAGTGATGATGGCACATCAAGGCTTCCATGCCATTGTGGGTGTCCCTTGAGTAATTGGCACTGTAGACGGGACACTTATCCCCACCGTCAACCCATCAGCGCTGCACCAGGCCTTCACAATATATATGACCATGATAATATAAATTACCCTTTCAAAAGCAAGCAAAGTCAAACAGCCAGTTAATGTAGCTGGTTAAGGCAGAATACTTTTGGCAGTGAGGTTGCAGGTTCACACAATTGCAAAATTATACATACATACATACTGTACATGCATAAACACACACACAAACAAACAAACGTGTGTGCGTGTGTGATATCCAAGGTTGCATTTAGTTTGGAATTTGGATTCTTTTATAAATGCAGTGATTTCTAAAGTGCTTCTTTATAATGAACACCACTTTCTCAATACTTTACCTTCTCTATACTGCAGTGAAAGAACTCCTGTATCGATTCTCAAGCCATAGATATCAACCTATTCAGTAGCACCACCATGGACAGCATCTGCTAACGTCGCACGTAAGAAGGTTTACCACATAAGAAACATCTTCAGGTATAATTCGGAGAACACACCTAGGAAAGGTATACCCATAGTTAAGGTGTATCTTAAGAGTCTTCGTAGCATGCTAACGAGACACTGTTATCGGGAAACGCAGCACAGATACAATACTGATTTTGGCAGAAAACTTTTTTTAAATGCCGTTTATCGCTTTTTGAGACCAAACTCTCTCTCTATATATACACAGTCATGTGAAAAAGAAAGGGACACCCTATTGAATTTGATGGTTTTCTGTTTCAAGACATAATAAAACAAATAATCTGGTCCTTGGCATATCTTAAAGGGGGGGGATGGGGGTGAAATGCTATTTCATGCATACTGAGTTTTTTACACTGTTAAAGAGTTGGATCCCATGCTAAACATGGACAAAGTTTCAAAAATTAAGTTGTACGTTTGAAGGAGTATTTCTGCACAAGTTTCGGAAAGTTTTTTTTCGAGCATGGCTCTGTGTGACGTTAGATGGAGCGGAATACCAGTATATGGGTCCTAAGGGCACTTCTGCCGGAAGAGCGCGTGCTCCCGTAGAGCACAGCACTGAGAGCAGAGACATTCACTGATCAGAGCGAGAGCGTCGCGAAATGTCACTAGTGATGGCCGATTCGTGAACGAATCGTTCAATTTAACCGGTTCTTCTTAGTGAACCGGTTGAACCAGTTCACCAAATCGAACTGAATCGTTTGAAACGGTTCACGTCTCCAATAAGCATAAATCCACAAATTACTTAAGCTGTTAACTTTTTTAACGTGACTGACACTCCCTCTGAGTCAGAATAAACCAATTTCCCGGGGTAATCCATTTACTCAAACAGTACACTGAATGAAATGCTGTGAAGACCGAACTGAAGATGAACACCGAGCCGAGCCAGATAATGAACAAACACGGCCACTGCTGGAGCAGTTCTCGTTCTCGAGTCAAGAACCGGTTGCTTCGGTTTTCGGATCACCAGTACACTTAACCGAGAATCGTTTCTGTCGGACGCGTCCGATTTGAGAACCGATGAGCTGATTCTCGTTCTCGAGTCAAGAACCGGTTGCTTCGGTTTTCGGATCACCAGTACACTCAACCGAGAATCGTTTCTGTCGGACGCGTCCGAATTGAGAACCGATGAACTGATGATATTGCGAATGCGTGTAATTTTGTATTTTGTTAAACATCGGAAAGTGTGATAAAATAACTATATTTTAATTTTTTTTTTTTTTAGATTAATGTTTCCAATCTGTATATTGTATATAATGCATAGGCCAAATGGGTTTTCAGGGAAGTTGGACAATAATTGAGACTCTAAAGACTCTAAAGGAATAAGGGATGATTTATGAGATATCTGTACTGTATTTATAGTTAATGATGACATTCACAAATTGAGTTTGTAGTAAACAGAACATGAACACGAGTAGAGCAGCTGATGACACTGAACTGCAGCACGTGCCGGTTAGAGCGATTCTCGTTCTCGAGTCAAGAACTGGTTGCATCGGTTTTCGGATCATCAGTACACTCACCCGAGAATCATTTCTGTCGGACGCATCTGAATTGAGAACCGATGAACTGATGATACTGCGCATGCGCGATTCAGCGTGAAGCCAACTGACTCACAGCATGTCTGAACCGAAGGGATTCTTTTGGTGATTGATTCTGATTCTGTACTAGTAATGTTATGAGCGCGGGTATTTCGAGGGCTTGGATGAAGGGCAATCTGGCGAAACGTAAGTTCATTTAATATCAAATACATCGCAATGGATTATGTTTAGTAAGTGGATCATGGTTTCTGCGCTGATGACACCTAATTTATTTACTTTATATCTTCAAGACTTAAATCCTCATATGCACATTATTGCTGTTACTGTATTTAGGTGTTGTTGCAAAACTCAAATGTAAACTTTTCATGATTATGAGGTTTTAACTGACTAAAGTTATCATTACTGACTTTATATATTTGAATGTTTGATAGACGTGACGCCATTACGTCATCGCCAATGACGTCATTACGTCGAGCGTGAAAGAACCAATGAACCGTTTTTTTCAACCGGTTTATTGAATCGAACCGTCCAAAAGAACTGGTTGCGGAAAAGAATTGAACTTCCCATCACTAAATGTCACAAAAGGCGTGTGTTTTTGGTTGTCAGGGCAAGACAACCCTGCACAGATTACCAAAAGAAAAACAGCATTAAGGGACCAGTGGACCAGAGCATCAACGGAGTTGTGCAAGTGTTTGTGTTTGTTCCCCTGCATTTCGAAGATGCTTGTTTTACAAACAAGGCCCAGTTTGACGCCGGATTTGCACATCATTTATTTCTTAAGGATAATGCAGTCCCAACGAAAAAGGGTCATGATCGTGTGTTGGAACCGCAGGCAGTGAGTAAAACTGCTTCAAATATCTCTGTGTTATTAACTTAGCTATCGGTGCGTAAGCACATCAAGTAAATAACATGCAATGTTGTCATCAAACTGCACTTTCCACATGTACAGCTTAAAAAAAAAAAAAAAAAGACGACAAAGTGGAACTTAGTCATTTTCCAAAACTGTTAAGCAAATATATACAGTTTCAGTATATACCACATACAGACGTTGTTGCTGATGCTGCTCTTGTTAAATTTCAGCCTCTGGATCTGATTCTGGATCATAAATATATGCTGAATCTGACTGTTAGCCATGGTTTGTTTTGGTTGGTTTTGTCCTCACGGTAATGTCACAGCTTCCAAACGCTCTCAGCGCAAAAGCCTACTGGCGCTCGTGATTCTTTAGCTCCGCCCACACGTCACGTCTCCAGCCGGTCGTGTTTTTCTGGGAAAAATCGGTACAGACTATCTTTCTCTTATGAATATAATAAAACTAAAGACTTTTTGGAGTTATGAAGGATGCAGTACTACTCTATAGGTACTCAAGATTAACAGGATATTGAGTGAAAACGAGCATTTCACCCCCCCTTTAAAATTCAGAAAATTAAACCTCAGACGAAAACATATCACATTGTGTCACTATTTATTTAACAAAAGCTAGGCCAAAACTGAAAAGCCATGGGTCACGACCTAAGGACACCCTTACAGTTAACATAAATAATAAGAGGCTAATGAAAACCGTCAGGCACTGCTAATCAAGTACCTTTAGTTACCTGATCATCATCAAGTGTAAGCACCTCCATAAAAGAAGACAACCCAAGAACTACACCTCAGACTCTACAGGCCTCTCAGTTCACAAGTTAAATGATAAAGTTTGCTATGGGACATTTAGAAAAAGACCAGACAAGTATGGCATGTTTGGAAGATGTTTAGAAGAAAGCCTCTACTGCTCTAAAAAGAACATGGAAAGATAGCTTATGTTTGCAAATTTGCTTTTGAACAAACCTTAAGACTTCCAGAACAACATGACCAAAACCAAAGTACAGATGTTTGGCCATAATGCACAGTGACACATTTGGTGAAAACCTAAAGAGCATATCAGCACAAACACTTCATAGCAAAAGTCAATCTTGCTTTGTTTGTAGCCAGAGGACCTGGGCACCTCACAGTCATTGAGTAGACCTTAAACTCCTCTGTATACTAAAGTATTCTAAAGTCAAATTGAGGCCATCCCTCCGAGAGCTGATGCTTGGCAAATATTGGGGCATGCAACAGGACAATGATCCCAAGCACACCAGCAAATCTACAACAGAATGGCTGAAAAGAAAAGAATCGAGGTGTTGCTGCAGTCCAGTCAAAGTCCAGACCTCACCTAACTGAAATGCTGTGGTGAGAGCTGTGCATAAACAAATACCCACAAACCTCAATTAACTGGAGCAATGTTATAAGTAAGAGTTGGCCAAAATTCCTTCAGAATGATGTAGAGAGGCTGATAAAGTCATGTCGAAAATTACTTCAGGTTACTGCTGCTGAAAGAACATAAATACATACATATAGAGGTCAGCCGATACTGTATTTTGCTGATATCAATAGCTAGATAAATTAATTAACCTAAAATAAAATATCTTCAAAAAGGGCATATAATTGAAATTACATACATATGGATATTGCTGACTCTCACACGTCATTTGCTTCCATTTTGCAAACACTTAATGATTATCTAATGACAATAACTAAATATGGCAGTCACACACATGGACAAAAAGCTCAGGGCCACATCTAATCTAAAACAATCACAGTTATCTCACACAGCAGACTCATTGCGTTTAATTCAAGTGGTGGTCCAAAACAGTTTAATTAATCAACACATGGGCAAAAGTTTACTTCAAGAATGAACAAAGTGGCACTGCTGAGTTTGAAGTTCTGTGTTTAAATAAACAGAACACACAGAAAGAGAAAGCACCACCTAAAGCTATCTATGTGAATCATATAGACTTAGACCCTAACAATACACAATCATGGATTATTGCAGATAGCCGATAGTTTCAGCTAAATGAACCGGCATAACTGATCTAAACTCTTTTTCCCTTAAAAATAAATGACAAACATAACCACAGTGGAGCTATATCCTATCTATTAGGGGTGTAACGGTATGTGTATTTATACCGGACCGTTTCGGTACAGGGCTTTCGATATGACCGAATGCAATATTTTGTGTGCGGAACATAGGTACATTTTTGTGTTTCCAAAAGAACATATTAAGTGGCGGAAATCTCCGCGTTCAGCGCAAATTTTATTTTTATAAACACACTGAAAACAAAAATATATTCCTGAAAAAAATATATTGCTTTTTTCTATAGCATTAGGCCTCAGATGTCATCTATACATAAAAATAAATATAACATTTTTTTTTTATTTTATACTAAAAATCAAGAGTTCTGGCAGGACATGTGAGTGAAGCTTGACTCTCAGCTGATCCACAACTGACTACAAAATACGACGCCTATCACAGCATTCCTATAAGGTCTATTCAGTATTATTCAGCAGCTTTATGGCATGCTCAAGAGCAAATTACCATCCTCCATACCCAACTCATCACAGTCAGGACTTTCTGATATTCCTTGTTGAATCAGACTCTTTTATTTTGAATATGTTTTTACACTAAAGTGTCCTTAAGAATATGAATGATATCTGCATTTGGTTCTTCTCTGTTTACCCCTAAGGGGGTTATTGCTGCTCTCCCTGCTCATTCATGACAGGCTGCATGGATGGGCAGGGAATTTTTGCCCAGAACAGAACCATTCCGAACTGTATGCTAAGTGTCAATCATCTTTGACGATAATGGTCCTTACAGAACGAAAATTAAAACAAGCGGGAAAAAACTTTAAGGTGTAGAAAGAAAATAAACACACATTTTAAGCACACAGAATAATGTACTGTAAGTGGAGTTTTCTATTTCTATTTTAATATTTTTTTTTTATTATTATTTAATTTCACCGGCATCCATAATTGTAATCATGACTATAAATTTGATTAATTGTGTAGTTTACATTTGATTCATTCAGCAGTGCCCAAACTAAAAAGATGCTAACGTTTCCACTCAAATATCAAGGTATAATTTCTGATTGAATCCACTTTATTTCTTGAAAAGCAACATCAACAACCCCTTAAGCTAAGGATTTGTTGGATTTGCAGATCATGTCTAATATCTTATCTCTATTTCAATCAGTCCATTCTCCAGGTCACCCTCCACCCCTCCTGCTCAACCCCAGCTCCACCTTAATCTGCTCTCATATACCAGCTCACTTTTCCCTGTTCCTGGGTTAGAGGGATATTGTCTTTCATCTGAAACCAGAACAGCCAAGTACAGCTTCTTCTTCAGATTCAAAATCTGCAGGATCTACAACGATTTGATGTGCGGATATGTTTTTTTTCCTTCTATATCAAGATCTGTCAATAGAAGATCCTCTATCACTACTGTGCCCTTTGGCAATGCCCTTTACTGCAGGTAGAAGACCATTTCTATGTATTGCTTTGGACAAAAGCATCTTTCTAACAAACAAAGGAGTAAAAGTTATATTTACTGTATATTAATACAAATATTCTAAAGTTGAACAGGCTAAAAAATAATTAATAAATATGCCATTAACTAAAAGTAAAAATTTTGGAATAGTACAGATTATATACAAATTTACTAAATATTTATTCCCTATCTCCAGTTACATTGTATAAGGAAAATATTCATGAATGTTTTGCCCAACATCTCTTTTTTTTCTCAATGGAAATTACACAGAAACTATATGAAAGTAAGAAAGGAAGACATACAATTTCATTTTAATCATGTTTGAACTTTCTCAAACTATGGTTTTTGCTGTGATATATGAAGAAGTACTTAAAGTGTATGGAAAGCAAAGTTACAATGATATAAAATTAGTCATAATTTTTTTTTGTTTGTATGTTCACGCTGATGTTAAAATGACATTTTCTGATTTGTGATGTTACTTTTTATGTAATGCTAAAGCACTGCTGGTCACTTTCAGAAATTATAGTGATTCTTTCTTTTAAAATAAAGAATGTGAAACAAATTGGTAATGTAATTTTTCAATAATTTAAAATATATAATTAAGATTTATTTGACACATTTTAAACAATATCGTATTGCATATCGCATTTTTAACAAGGTATCACATATCACATTTTTCTTCAGTATCGCACAGCCCAAGTCTGGACATAGTGTAGGTATCAATCCATCTTCCAGAAGCAATCATTGCACAACTCCAGCACTGAACTGACCCTCGTTTGTGAGGCAGTCCAGTGTAAAATGCTAGCATTTTCTTTCGAAAATGAAATGTAACCATCCTAACACACAATGCTTTTAATGGCTCTTTGGCGCTAACATTGTATCTCCAGCAGCTACAGCAAGAGAACAGTAATGACGGACCGCAGCTTCTCACTCAGGGCTGTGTATATGCTAATAGGGCAGAGAGCATCACAAATGGGCGGGACTTTTACCTACTATGTCATCATAGTCTGGAACTGCTTCTGTAGAGAGACTGTTTATGATTTTTTGGAATTATAAAACAATGAGTGAGTGAATTTTTACCATTATAGGCTGGTTGTTTTCACACACTGCGGCCAAACAACTGTGTTCAAACACCTTATAAAAGTGTTTTTTGTTGTTGTTTTTTATGCCACCTTTAAATTGTGATAAATACTAAATCACACCAAAATAGCAAGATGGCAACTTATGCCAGCAACATACATCTACATTTTACATAAAAAAGCAATTCAAACAGTTTGCTCAGGGAAAAATTATTCTTGAACATTAGCATGCTGTTTCCAAGTACAGCTTAACCGTGTGATTGATTGGAAGCGCAAATGTGAATGATCTGATGACATGCTTGCACTGAAACCCTCTAAATGAGAGCCATTTCTTTCTTTTTTCAAGGTGTCAAGGGCCAAAAACAGCATTTAGATGAGGACCATTGAGCTTGGCCATCACAAGCATGCTGATTCGACCACAAGAATTAATTTGTAGCTGATACCAAGACATGACTGAGAAGGACAACAAATGAGGTGGAGAATCCAGACCGCAGAACAAGCTACACAATTGATCTAGCAACTGATGGGGTTAATGCACTATTTAAAGACATGTGTTGATCAAATCTAGTGCACTCATGCCTCTCAACTTACAATGTGAATTGTCTCCTTAGGGGAAGTCGTGGCCTAATGGTTAGAGGGTTGGACTCCCAATCGAAGGGTTGTGAGTTCTAGTTTCGGGCCGGACGGAATTGTGGGTGGGGGGAGTGCATGTACAGTTCTCTCTCCACCTTCAATACCACGCCCTTGAGCAAGACATCGAACCCCCAACTGCTCCACGGGCGCCGCAGCATAAATGGCTGCCCACTGCTCCGGGTGTGTGCTCACAGTGTGTGTGTGTGTGTGTGTGTGTTCACTGCTCTGTGTGTGTGCATTTCGGATGGGTTAAATGCAGAGCACAAATTCTGAGTATGGGTCACCATACTTGGCGTAATGTCACTTCACTTTCACTTTCCTGTTTGTTCACAAATTAAATGTTTAATCTTATGTAGTCAAGAACATCTTGCAACTCACTCACATAAAATAAATTCCTGTAACCCTTGACTTTCAAAATACTCAAATGACAATGCGATTGTGAGTTTTGCATTAATTTATACCATTTAATAAATAATGTTAATATTGATTAAGTTACATAAAGACACAATATTCCCAGTCTCTTTTTGCGCAGGCAATAAATAATAGCTCCAAACAAAGCCATTTCAAAATCATTGCGAATCCGTAAAAAAACTACCTGAATTAATATGTTTTTATTTTTTTTAACGAACTGAGTGAATAATTCAAGGACTCACTCATAAAGACGTTACACTTTGTTCCAGAAGAAAATCCTCACCACAGGCTGTCTGGAACAAAGATAAGCAACTGATGTAAATATAACAAAAAAAAATATTAAGGATAAATCTACTACTTATATCTACTACTTTCTTGTGCTATTTATAACACTAAAAACATTTCTGTGTGAACTGTAAAATGCATACGTGTGTTTTTTAAAAAAACTTGAATATCTTAAATTGAGTAACAAACATCTCATTTTCATTTTAAGAAGTCTTACATTTGGTTACAGAATGACAATACATCTTAATGTAATTATTAAACTCCAAAATGCTTTAATTTTATTACATAAAAATGAACACTGCACATTTCAAATTCAAAATACGGTGCTGATTTTCGTTTAACAGGCTTGTGGTTTCAAAGCAGTTCACAATCAATGAATATCAAGCATTTATGTCAAATGATTGCTTATGATCAACTGTTGATGATACTTCTAATTGTAACTTTTTGTAAGTGTGCATATTTTATCTCCCTCATCATTTTGGAAGTGTAGCCAGCAATAGCAAAGAATAGAAATTTCAAAAGTCCCAGTGTATTTCAGACTGGCTATAATTAACAGACTCACACTAAATAAAGTCGCACATTTTTCCTTGGTTAATATTGGTATTTTGGTTATCTAGCACTAAATTTAATGTAAACTCTTGTAGTTTCTGTCTCAGTTGCTTTAACTGATAACATTATTTTACATATATTAATGTTTCATATATTAGACTTTATAAATGCTATTCTTGTAAATATCTCATTTTATACATTTATTAAGGAAACTATTTATGTTGCAACCCTAAAGTTTTAATGTGCTCCTAAATTATTCAACATACAGTACAGTAGAAGCACATGTGCTCCTTGGAAAGTGTCCTGAAACACTGCCATGCTTTCCTTTAACTTCCAAAACTGGTTTTATCTGCAAACCTATCTTGCAATCAATGTCCTCTGCGTTGGTGTTCAAAAAATGTCATGGTCAAAAACAGCTAGAAAATAAATTCATGCAGTATTTTTGTTTTCCGTCAAGGTGCCTCAGAGGGGTGTTGTGCATTTCCCTTATTTTTATTTTATTTTTTTAATCTATTTTCAAATTGAGTATATATTACTAAATGACATGCCTCCATCTTTCATGCTTTTTTGGGCTAGAAAATCCCTCTCTCCAAACTAAAGAGGAGCCCAGGGTGCTGAAAGTCAGGCATGCATTGGTGCATCAATGACAAGCACTCAGAAAGATGGGTGAGGGAACACATAAGCATAAAAAAAGAGTCACCACCGCTCCACGGAGCTTCAGGCAATGGCTGATATAAAGAGAGTGGCTTAAAATGTCTTCTTATGGCTTGCAACGCAAAGCTGCACAAAAGTCTTTCTGCTGCCTCTCTCTGAAGCTGAGCTCTTTGTGTTGGATGTAACCTTCATGGCTGAGCCACTCTGTCTTTGCCAATCTCGTTACAATGTAGGGAGTGGAACAGGATTCACAGACAGAGGTTCAGTGAGATCTGCTGTTTTTTTCCACCTTCTCTTCACAGTCTCAGTCAGTCTGCTGACCCTTCCCTAAATACTATACTGTAAAATACTATTTATACTCTCTAAATGTCATCATAAATCAAAACTGACACTATTTGCTTCCTTAATGAAGGTTCCTGGTGTTATCCTGAACTATTCTTCGCTTTATATTATTCCAACACTAAGTAAATTGCTCTTAGAAGCGTCTACTATAGCTGAAATTAAAAGTTATGTATAAATCACAAAATAATTAAACGGCTACTTTTGTTTGGCTGTTAAAAGATACAGTTACAGCATCTACTGTACCAGTACGGGCCACAGCCATGCTTTCCACTCAAACCTTGACCCTTTGTTCTTCATAATCTTTAATAATCTCTGTTCCCTATCTGCAAACTCAACTGGCTGCTGGCCCATTGGCTTGAATTTTGCACTTTAAAGAAGAAATATCACGGCTGTGTTCAAAGCATAGCCTACTTGTTAAGCATTTATATATACACACACAAACACATACAGTCACACACTCATATGAATTCAGTTATTTTATATATCCTCACCTAAATGATTATTAGGAACACCATGCTAATGCTGTGTTTGACCCCCTTTCACTTTCAGAATTGCCTTAATTCTACATGGCATTGATTCAACAAGGTGCTGAAAGCATTCTTTAGAAATGTTGGCCCATATTGATAGGATAGCATCTTGCAGTTGATGGAGATATGTGGGATGCACATCCAGGGCACGAAGCTCCCATTCCACCACATCCCAAAGATGCTCTATTGGGTTGAGATCTGGTGACTGTGGGGGCCATTTTAGTACAGTGAACTCATTGTCATGTTCAAGAAACCAATTTGAAATGATTAAAGGGATGGACATGGTCAGAAACAATGCTCAGGTAAGCTGTGGCATTTAAACGATGCCCAATTGGCACTAAGGGGCCTAAAGTGTGCCAAGAAAACATCCCCCACACCACCACCAGCAGCCTGCACAGTGGTAACAAGGCATGATGGATCAATGTTCTCATTCTGTTTACGCCAAATTCTGACTCTACCATCTGAATGTCTCAACAGAAATAAAGACTCATCAGACCAGGCAACATTTTTCCAGTCTTCAACTGTCCAATTTTGGTGAGCTCGTGCAAATTGTAGCATTTTAGCCTCTTTTTCCTATTTGTAGTTTAGATGAGGGGTACCCGGTGGGGTCTTCTGCTGTTGTAGCCCATCCGCCTCAAGGTTGTGCATGTTGTGGCTTCACAAATGCTCTGCTGCATACCTCGGTTGTTACGAGTGGTTATTTCAGTCAAAGTTGCTCTTCTATCAGCTTGAATCAGCCCGCCCATTCTCCTCTGACCTCTAGCATCAACAAGGCATTTTTCACCCATAAGACTGCTGCATACTGGATGTTTTTCCCTTATCACACCATTCTTTGTAAACCCTAGAAATGGTTGTGCATTAAAAACCCAGTAATTGAGCAAATTGTGAAATACTCAGACAGGCCCGTCTGGCACCAACAACCATGCTATGCTTAAAATTGCTTAAATCACCTTTCTTTCCCATTCTGACATCCAGTTTGGAGTTCAGGAGATTGTCTTGACCAGGACCATGCCCCTAAATGCATTGAAGCAACTGCCATGTGATTGGTTGATAAGATAATTGCCTTAATGAGAAATTGAACATGTGTTCCTAATAATCCTTTAGGTGAGCGTATTATGCTTTACTAATTCATTCTAATTTAGTACATTTAATACAGGTTCATATAAATTACCATTGTTAAACTTCATGGTGCAATATGTTCTTTTATTCAAAAACAAATACAAACAATAGTTTCACTGATCAATATAAAAGTTACCTTTTCCATCCATTTCAGAGAAGAAAAAAAAAATACTTAAAGATTGAGAAACATTGTCATCGTTAAGGTTTTAAAATTATTTAAATATAATCAATCCGGTCTCATCCACTTGCACACTGCACGTAAATATTATTTTAAGTTATAACATGGATGAGAATGGTGCCATGGTGTGTCAGCATGGTCACAGCTGACCTTATATTTACTTTTTTTAATGCACATTGCTGGTTTTATTGTGCATTATTCATTTGTGCATGTTCTTTCAAAGAAAATAAACATCTGTCTTCATAAACCTTTATCAAAATGTAATAACTTGCTCCAATTCTGCTTTTCTGTTCTTAAAAATCCCTCTAACTTTTCAACGCATCTCCCCCAACCATGTGGCTCCATTTTTATTATCAAATAAATTCCTGACAAATAAAATATATTTTTATTACCCCCCCCCCCCCAACTGAATATATGGAACAATATTCAAAGTTAAAAAGGGGTTTAATTCATTATTCTGTCACATTACAGAGGTAAAATGGGTTGTGAATGACATATCATGAATATAAATTGACAAACTTTAATTTGGCAAGAACAAGTTGGCAAGAACACCATAGCTATAAAATAAAATAATGCCAGATTCATTAAAGCAAGAAGAAATACAGCACCAAAGTCATATTTTTGACAGTTATGGAAGATTTATAAGAAGTGGCTGGGAGTGTGAAATTGCAGTCAGTGTGCCTTAAGCTTTACTTCAAAACAAAACAAGATCTCACATTGACAGCTGACAAATGCCCAAGGCTGTGTGTTCTGGTGCACTGGACACTCTTTGCCACAGCAGTATCTTAGGTTGACAACAAAAAATCTAACACTAATACATTGCAAAGTCCATAGAAACCATGCTCGCACCAGAGATCGCCAAAAAAATGGCTAAAAAAGTTTAAGGCAATGAGATCACAGATTGAAACCTTGCCCTTTTAGTGAGGTCAAAAAACACAGTACGAACATCAATACATGGTTTAATGTTGGCCAAAATCAATTAGGTTTCCTATTAAATCAGATTACTTAAAAAAAAAGTATATGACCTGAAAGCACAAAAACTCTGAATTTAAATGCTAAGAATTATTTGCAACAACATGTCTAAATAGTGATACTTTCATTTACAAGCACCTTTTTATGCTAAAAATAAACAACAACCGTGGACACATTTCAGATGCTTTCTTCAAATTTAAACGTACCAACACCACAGTACTAGATAGGGCTGCACGATGTGTCGTTTAAGCATCGATATCGCGATGTACGAATCCATGATAGTCACATCACAGGATGTGCAGTGTAGGCTGTTGTAGTTGATCTGTTATTAATTAACTGTACGGGCCAGCTGCTCCCCGGCCCTTGACGAATGTGATTCGTGGATTAATTGCACAGCTTAACCATCATAGAGTGAAAGTTTATCATTTGCATGTGTTTTTAAGTCCTGTCAGTTTAACAGGGCGCATATAAGAACGAGCAGAGAGAGAGAGAGAGAGAGAGAGAGAGAGCAAGAAAGAGAGAGAGAGAGATAATTACACAATGTGTTCCGTACATGTCTGATTCGCAAACTAATGATTCCTTTGAACCGATTCAATTTAATGAATGGTTTAAACAACTGACCTGTCCAACAATGAACTCACGAGACGTCTGAATTGGTGTATACAAAATCTGTAACACTTTACAATAATGTTCTATTTATCAAACTATTTAACTACATTATTTAACATTTACCATTACTAAACTGCACTTCTACAACATTGTTAATTTCAACATTCAGGCTATAGCCTTCATTGCTGAAATCAAAAGTTGTACAGTATTTGTTAACATAGTTAATGCACTGTAAAGTAACATTTATGACACTTTGTTCGTCAAGAAGAACAGCTCGTTCTGCACATCATACACATCATACATGCGCATGCGCAGTACTTACCATTTTCAGTTTTCAATCTGATTGATGTGTTTACATGTGATTTTTATTTTTTTTTGCTGATTGTGCTTCTAGTCCTATTATGATCGGATTAGTAGGGTTCATGTAAATGCAGCTAGTAACACATGCTTTACACGCCTGCTGTAACATTTAGGCAGGAAGTACTTATATTTGTGCTCATTTTGAAAAGGGCACTTGTTATATAAAGGCTACTTGGTCTTGATATGCACACTTGCTTTCTGCATTATAGCGGCCTACATTTTGCAAGTATCACTCCATCATTTTTCCCCTCAGAGACAATGCATTTTTTTAAATGTCATTTTTGCTCAGCTTGTGTAAATTGTGGGTTTTAGAGAACTCCAGCCCTGGATCTCACACTTGACAAAGAAATGCTTAGTAGCCTTTCGTCAGCCTGCCAAATCAAGATCAAACTCTGATTCATTATCACGGTCCAACCATAACTCACATCAAGGCGACTTATCAGATAAGATGAGATGACAGTCCAATCCAACATGGAAATAAAATTCAAAGCTTTTTTTATAGGGACAGTATCACGTCGCTGCTTCTCAAACCTGAGCCACTGGAAGATGATTATGTTGTGAATTGCCTCAGGCCTTCAGGACATATTTTTGAGAGCAAAAAATTATTTATTTAGAGTAAAAGTCTCCACGTTTCTATGACTGGTAAGACATGAGGGCCTGGATCTTGCTTCAGCACAATGATTTGTCAGTAGCGCTCAGTAAATTGAAGTAATCTCTCATACCTGGGAAGTCATGTGAGGACACACAATGACACGAGTATTGTATAACCAAAGAAGACAGAGAATTCTATGTAATTTATAATAGTACTATGCTCCAAAACACATATTTCTGCATTTCTTGAAGGAGAATATGTGAAATAAACATTGCAAGTGCTCACAATCAAATCATCAAACTAAGGATACACAATATATTTGGGACATAGCCGTTACTGACGAGAGACCAGTTTTTTGGGGGGTGGGGGGTTCATAGATTTATATTTATTGTCCAATATTGGCTAGAAAAATGAATGAAATAAATCGTAACATTTAATACGGTTACTGCATGTCACAGTAGATAATGACTTTCTAAAGAACCTAAGCAGCAAAAATGGTTTGTTCTGAAAGTCTTGGATTTCTGATGTCAGACATCCAAAATATTAACATATGACTGCCTGCTGCTTTACATATCTGTCTCAAGCAGATCTATCTTTATATATATATATATATATATATATATATATATATATATATATATATATATATATATATATATATATATATATATATATATATATATATCCCTGTCCTGATCATATAAGCCTGTTAATATATATAAATAAATATATTATATATTGGATCTAGCAGCAAATTTGCAACATTTCACAAAGTCAATTTTCAAAAGTCTTAAAGGCACAGCAGCAAAATAAAAAGCATGTTTACTTTCAGCACCAGATAAAACAATATTTAAATATTAAAAACAGAGTATAATTTTACATCTTCATCTTTTTGTATGAATTGTTGTCCTACCAGCCACGGCTTGGTTTCCATTTCTGCTGCACTTTGCTGGAGCCCCGCCTACACTGAAATGTCATTGGTTGAAAAAACTGCTGCACATAATGTAACAGTATGTTTAACATCATATATGTTCCCAGTGGCTTTGAATGTGCTGCATCACACAGCATTTTCTCTTTCTGTGTGTATGCAGACAAATTAAATTGTGCCTGGTTAAGACCTGGTGTAATGGTCAGAGAGAGGGTGGAAAATTGTAATGAAAAATAAAATTAGTATAGTGTTTTTGAGCACTGGACATTTTTTCATTTTTTTATTACGTATTTAGAGGACCTAAGGGAAAAATGTGTAACCAAAATGCCCAACATTGCTCCTTTAGTGTTATAAAAATCTGTTTAACTTTAATTATTCTTAAACCATGCACCAGCACAACCACTAGTTTTCTTTCTTTTAAGGCAGATTACATCATAATTTCTCTCAGAGGCACACATACTTTTGAGTTAATCGATTTATCATCTAACCAAACTTTAATCTCACACAGTAGGCTTTATTCCTCATGGACAGAAGCCTCTTGTTTGTTTTTCAAAGCATAAAGTAGTAGAATGTTTTTAGCACCATCTGAACTCACCAGAAGATTGTTTTAGATTTCTCATAAGCACTTCAAAACACACCCATGTGGTTTGGCAGCTGATTAAACAATTTGCCCGACATGGCCATCATTAAACCACATCATATACAACATCTCTATATGACATCTTACGTTTTCTAGAAGGAAGAACTATCAGGGAGCACTTTAAAAGTTAATAATAAAACTGGAATCATAGCCCCAGTAGTTCCGTAAATGCCTTATCATGTTATGCTCTGCTAATGAAACCCACAATTACCCATATTCCCAAAAGAATATGTTGCACCATGACTGCATAAGAAACAACAGATAATAGGTCTGTAACACATTTAGAAATAGAAGATATGGGATACAGCTCAGTGAATCTGAACTAATTCAGAACCACAGATTATTAGAGACAGATGTGTTGGTTATTAAACCAGCTGCAAACCAATTTTCACTTACCTTTTAGGTGCATAAATAATGATGCACTAACTAAAAAGTAATATTATGTCGCCATGTTTCATAAGTAACATATACATTATACATTATATATATATATATCACTGTACATTTATTCTTGATAAATACCAAGGTAATCATTTGGTATCACAGTATATCACAATCTTACCAATACTTTTTTATGGTATACTGCCATTGTAAAATTAAGTGTGGTATAGAAAAAATACCACACTATTCTTCCATCCAGAATAAAAAAATAAATGTAAAAAAAATATTTATAAAAACATATTAATTAATGTGTATGTAACCATGAAATCTGAAAATAAAAGCAGCTCACTAGTCCATTCCCATAACTGGACATTAGAGCATAATAAAAAGACACAATGGCAGTGTTATTAAAATGAATGATAGTGCTGTTTGTGGCCGGGCTACTTGCAATCATGTTTGAGGATCATTACATGAAGCTGACGAGCTTAAAAATACAGTTTAGAGATGTTAAGTGGTACAGTGATAACAGAGGAATAAAGAAGAGTACCACTTTAATGAGAACTTTTTTAAACATGCTGAATACTGAATGTACCCTCGCTCAATATTTAGCAAGTTTGTCCAAACAATAACTTTAGCCCCAAAATTTAATAAACTAACACCAAAAATTTGATTTTGCAACAATTCATTTTGAAGGAAAGCTTGGAATTTGTTGGTGGTGGTGGTGGGGGGGGGGGGGACTGCACTGATCCCCTTCCACTACTCTCAACCTTGCGTCTTCAAAAATCACTGTTTCTTCAAGGCAATATCTCACAACACACACTTTTTGAAGGTTTCCTTTAATTCCATCTGATCCCAGTAACAATACAGCTTTACCTTGCTCATTTATGGTCCTGAACCTTTAAAAAAAGTGTTTCAGATAAAAAAAAAAAGTGCAATTGTGTGAAAGAGACCTCTACACTATTATACCCCAGTAGTATTGACAGCTTCCCTGAACTTCAAGTCAATATGGAATAAAACATGATGTGTTAACACAAAAGGGAGACTTTGCTTTCCCAGTAGCGTTTATGTTTTAGGTTTAGCCCTTTAGCCATTATTGCTAAACACTCTGAACACTATTAATAAACCATCGGACCCAGTGCTTTGTGCACAAGTGCATTCATTACACCCTTTTTACACGCTCTCGAGAGGTATCTGAGATATAATCATTTCTAGCACTAGAGGGATTGTTTTTCCTAATTGACAGCCATCTTAGATCCATTAGTACACTGCTGTCAGTATACCCCGGCTTTGATCTGTGATGTCAGCTGGATCAATTTCAATGCTTGGCAAATATGCAAATAATTCCGTAGCAGAGACGTGTCAAAGGCACTCAGCATATGCTTGCGCTAAGACACTGGCTGTCTCACGATAAAAAGAAAGCAGGGGGTGGAAGAGAGCGAGAGAGAAAAAAAAGAAAACGACTTCGAGATTCCACAAAGGCTAGATGGGAAGGGGGAAAAAAACATCTTAATATGACACAAGAGGCTTACAAGTCTCAGCATGCACACGGGCGAAATAAGTATCATGGGCCCGCATACTCTCTTTGCATAATAATGTTTTGAAAAATTGCACACTGCTGTTTGCTTTTAAAAACCTACAGAGTGCAACGGCAAAAGCAGAGTCTCTTAGTAGAGGCGCTAGGCGGGTGACAGAGAGCATTTGTCTTTATTTGCTGGGCTTCACCCCGACTTACAGCACGGTCTGCTGGGAGAGGAGAGCCCCTAGATTAGACGCTAACAGACTTCTCAGGACACTGTCCAAAATGCTATTTTGCCTGGCGTGAAAGTGGCCATCTGCGTCTAGCCCTCATGTAAATGACGGCTTTGTTGCTTTTAATTAGGGACGCCCACAGCATTCGCTCTATTTAAACGAAAAAGTTGGAGTCGCTTAGGAGGATACAGTAACAACAGGAGAGACCTGAGGGACTTTACATTTCCCCGAAGGAAGCAACATGGTGTAAATCTCCTAGCAAAGATGACAGGTATTCAAAATACTACATGAATCAAAACACTTAAAGGGATAGTTCACCCAAATGGAAATTCTATCATTTACTCCCCCTCATGCACTTAAAGAAAAAACATAAATAGTATTTTCGTAAAACATACTGAAATAATCTTTGTTTTATTAACTATTTTGAAAAAAGGTTGTTGTTACAAGCCTTAAATAATTTATTTAATGGAACAACAGAAAATATGATATTTTGAAGAACATCTGGGAACAAGCAACACTGATTTTCATTTTATAAAGACAAAAAATAAAATAAAATAACTATCAGGTCTGAAATGACCAAAAAAAGATAAAGAAAGAATTTAAAATTTTGGCTGACCTATAACTAACAAGCATCCCGGTTTGTGTTAACGATACCCACTCAGATCTGCAAGCTATTATTATTATAATATTCATTATTTAAAAAATGGTTTCACAAGTGTCAACAGAGTGATCACAATCTCTGCTAACACTTTTATGCACTTTTTAAAGTTACAATCAATGTCACCATATTTTACTTATTAGTCGCCTTTACATGACTGATGCCAGTGAAGTGAAAATGAAATGTAAAATGAAAATGACCTCTAAAACTCTTTATCTCTGACCAGCATGCACATAACACTCATATCTCTAACTTTTCTCAGCAATGAGGAGGAAAGTATGTTATATAGGAATGGCCTTCCTGACAGATTTTCTCAGTGCTTCCACCAGCTGACAACATCCATTGAATCATTATGAAATGCAACCACCCCAGAATCTTTTTAATGTCATTTGCACTACTTCACTTCTGACATGCCGTCACACTTACCATAACAACACACTCACAATCGCTCTCATACTTTCGTCTTGATAATGCTGGTAACTATTTGGCCTGGTCTATATGAAAAGGCTTTCCAAAACAGCTTATGCAATAATTAAACAATATTTATGCAACATATTCTCCCATGAACACTGTTTTGACATTAGATGTTAGCCTGATTTATACAACTCTTATTTGCATGCATGCATGCAATTACACAGAATTTGCCTCAAATGTATTGTATCATCAACATAAACCAGTTTGCTTTGAAAGAAAGCTTTCACTGTGAGCGAAAGATAATCATGCAACATGCCCTGCATTGTTATAGCCTGACCAGTGATTAATATAAAATATGATCCATGTAAAACCTCATCTGCTTGGCCACCAGACGAGGTGTGATTGTACTCAACGCAGGGAGCTGCAGTCTGTGATGCTGAGTGACAGATACTAGATAAGTCTATCCAACCACATATACAAATGAGGTCTATAATTCAGTTTAATTTTGATCGCTCCTCTTTGCCTACAGAACCCCAACACGCAAATATTGTAAATAAAGTCAATAAATAAATCAAACAAGGAGCAAAATATAAGAAAGCCATGATTTTTAACATGTGATGCAGAAAGTAAATCCTTCCAGGGAAATAAACAAATAAAAAAATAAATTCTGAGTGGTTTATGGAGTTTGTGGACAGCAATAATCAGTAAATCCGGCCAGATTAAGCGATGGAGGGACAGTGAGAGCGGATTAATTAACATCTGCGGAAGCACTAGCCTCCAACATGATGCTCTCTAAACGAATCAAACCCAGAGCATATCAGATCATTAACCCCAGAGTAACTTGTCTCAAAGCACTGGTAATGCACACCCGTCCTGACGTTAATATGCTCTGTACACAACCCAACGCCAGCTGTTTCAGTAAGTAAGATCAATTTAAGCAATCTTTGAAAAGTCAACTCAACAGTGATGATGACTTTCACAGCAAACATCAAGATGCTTGTCACTTTCACTTGATTAAAAGTGACAAACAAATATTTATTTTTGAAATTAACAACTAGCTTTAGTGTATGTAGAAAATAAATAAAATATCACGAATAACGTGATGAACATACACACTCTAGTACGTTCATTTAAACTATACAGTATATATACTGTATATGTTCATCATCAACAGCAAAATACAAATCAAAAGTCACATGATAGTCTCCACGTGATTTGCTGATCACACTGTAAGCTGGATAATGTTATTGTAACAGGTGCAAAAACCGGCCTGAATGTGTCAAACTAGTGAAAATGAGCAGACATGTTACAGAGTAAGCAACTCACCTGCATAAATATATATATATTTATGCATGTATTCATAGCATATAAAAATAAATAAATACAAGTAATAATAAAAATATATAAATACAAATATTCTAGAATATTATATAAAGTTATTAATTATTTATTTCAAAATTTTCAATATGGTAAGGTAAATTATGTTCCAAATAATAAATGAGCCCAGTAAACAACACTGGAACAATAATGGACCAAAACAACAAATGCAGAGAAAGGACTTTGCAGAGAAACCACATCACTACAGGCGTGTGTGT
This sequence comes from Carassius auratus, assembly GCF_003368295.1. Lineage (NCBI taxonomy): Eukaryota > Metazoa > Chordata > Actinopteri > Cypriniformes > Cyprinidae > Carassius > Carassius auratus. Next base: position 6,055,051 of record NC_039273.1, read on the forward strand.
GTGTGTGTGTGTGTGTGTGTGTGTGTGTGTGTGTGTGTGTGTGCGTATATATGCATGTATGTATGTATGTATACACACATACGTATACAGTATAATATATATATATATATATATATATATATATATATATATATATATATATATATACACTAACAATATTATTACTGACAATAATAATATACTGCAAGTCCAACTGAATAATAATTCTACTATTCTACTACTACTACTACTACTACTACACTCTAGTCATCCCTAGTAATGATTTAGTTCACTACTGTATTTTGTCTTTCCAACTATAAATAATCGCTATGGCTATTACTACTGCATCTTCTGTCATTAGGACTGCTACTCACAGTTATAATGTTAAATAATAATTAACTGATCTTCAGTGATTTGCTTCTCTGTCGCATGCATGGAAAATAAAGCCTTGTAAATGGAGAAAGCAGTCGTCAAAGTGTGCATGTGTCCCTTCTCAAAGTAAAGGACTGAAGAAAATACGACGCTAACCAAAAACACAAGGCGAAACGTGCAACGGTATACTCACTCTCCACATATGTTTAAAGTGAGGATAGAAAAGCTATTTAAGCCAGAGTTCAGTGTGTCGGAGCGATGCACAGCTGATAACTAAAGACGCACTTACTGTGATTCATCGAGTCTCTTCCCTTCCTCAGAGTGATGCGGGCTCTTTGCGAGACGCTCACTGAACCGAGCATCCGAATAACACGGAGCGGATCTCCAAAAAGTGCCGCTTAATGGCAGAATATGTGAGCGCCTGCGTTCAGAAGAACATATCGCGCTATCCACACACGGTCCCCGGTGAATCCTGCATTAGATCAACACGAGCTCGCGCTGCTCGTGTGGCACGGGGTGGGCACCTCCCAAAGAGTCACACAAATCACATCATCTTTGTGTTACGAAGGGCTGAGCCTTGGCATTTGGGATACGAGGATACAGCTGATATGGCAGAAATGTAAACTTGCAGTAAAATGTGGCCATTTATTATTCATTTAGCATTCAAAAGGGCGGGATGCATTAGGTGTAAATATTAAATACCATATCATAAAATAAACCAATAACTATAAATAACCGTATATAAGGAGAAAATAGATATTACGCATGTTCAGCAGGCAAAACATTTATGGTAAAATGTTTTAATCATTTTGTAAAAAATAATTGGGCAAACTGGAATTCTCTGAATTCATTGTGCCATTTAAGATGTGAGTAACAAAAATAGTAGAGTAACAACACATTACAATGTGCTGCTGTTACTTTATTTTCTACACAACCTCATCTTAAACTGTTGACTTTAACAAAACCACTTACTTTAGATATTAGCATATTTGTATGTCACCTAAAAATAATAACAATAATAATATTATATAACTGAATATAATATTCAGTAAGAATAAATAAAAATGTTCTCTGAATATGAAAATATCCATGTTTTAAATGTATTGATTTATTGTTATATATATATATATATATATATATATATATATATATATATATATATATATATATATATATATATATATATATATATATATATATATATTTCATATTTAGACCATTTAAACATTCCACGAATAAAAAGATTTTTAAAGATTGTTAAAGACCACATTGAAAAACCATTCTACTAATGTTATTGGAAGAATGCTCATAAACTTGAGAGCTCCTTGCCAGAACATTAGCCAAAGTTGTGGAGAGTTCCTTGTCAACCGGGTGATGTTACAAAACATTGGTGAATTACTCAATTGTCCCAATCATATGACTGCATGCTAATTTAACAAGGTGAGTCCTGGAGACCCAAGTAATTTGTAGAAGCAATGATATTTATTTCACCTCAAATTCTACTATTTTTCTTCCTCTGACCCATTCAAAACCCAGAACACAAACATTATTAAGCCTTTAACTCACAAAGCAGCATACACCTTTCAGAAATAGCACATTTATCCAATAAACTAACACTGTTTCCGTGTGGGCCCAGTCTGACTCCAGCAAAAACACTAGAAAAATACAATAAAACAAATCAAATTAGGCAACTAGCAGAAGAGTATCTCCTACAAACTGTACTCCATTCAAGTTTTACTGTATACAGTATGTGGGGTCTCTAGAACCTGTACTGAACATTTTCATAGAGGATGATGTACCAAGTAAAAATATTGTTTGTAATTACTCCTGATAAAAATGTGTCATTGGTTGTGAATGTGAAACAACAGTTGTGAAATATCAACCTGACACATCTTAAGCATGTTTTACAAAACCCCAAACAGAACATCAGTATTAAGAGCAAAAGTCCTGATGAGAGGTTTTGCATGGAACACAAGAGCTCATCACAGAACACAGTTGCCAGATACAGTCTAAGAGAACCCCTTATGAAGCAGTTGCATTAGCTGATAACCTATGTATATGTCTTTTAATGAGATCACATTGCTCTTTGTCATGATTGGAGTTAGTCTCCCCCGCCTCGTTGCCTCAAAGCTATCACATTTTCCTCAATTAAGTTGGATCAGAAGATGGATCTATCCAGGCACCTGCGCCAGGGGGTTTATAAGCTGTTCAGTATGTGTCTTGATCAGTGTTAGGGGCTTATTGACATGCTTAACTCCCGATGACACCCTCTGTCTGCTGTGACAGAACGGTAAGGTGGAGAGCGTGACATGTTTTGACACTGGTGTGACGGGGTTGTTAGGTGCACAGCTTTGTGTGTTTCTGTGTAACTATAGCTGCTTTGCATATGTTCATGCAGTTCAAAGATGGGGAAAAGGCAACAGCAGCAGCACACAAGCAGTGTGAATACTCATGCACAACTGCTTGAGAAATACATCTACAATGAATCCATCTCCCTTGAGCACTCATATCCTCACAGTGAGAGGCTGACTGCATTCATATCGCCTGTTAGCAGACATGCTACAGTATGACCATCGAGATGCTGTGGCTGTGTGTTTAGGACCGGTGAAATTTTAATGCAGTAAAGCTTCCAATTTGTGAGACTGTTGGGGAGGGAAATCAATCATTTGTTATTAGATACGTAACCACGTGTCCACAAGGAAGATGCTAATCCACTAGGTGGCACAAGCCTGTTGTCGAACACTGGCTGTTCAAATAAGGGTAAACTTCTCCCACTTGACTGTTTAGGAAAAAATATAGTGCTTCCGATATCTGCTGTATTTAAGTTAGTAATTTTTTTTATTTACATAATTATTGTGACACCTTGTACAGTATTGCATACCAATCTCAGGGTTACACTGTAAGGAACTACATTAAACAGATTCAGGCCCCTCTACAAATTAATTCCACCTTTGATCCCTTAAAATTTTCATTATCCATGCATAAGCCCTAATTATAGTTAGTGGGATTGGAGAAAATCTTCTCCTTTTAAAATATAGTCAATTCAAAGGCGATAATTAAAAGAGAAGTAAATTGAATTCCTGATGGGATTAACTTGCAGGAAAGACAGCGGGGAAAAGAGCAACAGCCTTGAAAGGAGAGCAGCGAACAGCAGCTTCTTCACTGTCTTTGTGCACTGAGACACATTTGCTGACTTCTCGTGCTGCACATAATCGCTAAATCACTAAAAGATAAAAACGACATCTACAGCCAGGCTGACTGCACGTGAACAAAACAACATATGACAAATTGGTAAACATTAGGGGTGTAACGGTTCACAAAATTCACGGTTCGGTTCGATACGATTCACTGGTGTCTCGGTTCGGTTCGGTACGGTTCGGTACGTTTTAGATACAGCAAAAAGAAAAAATTGGCAGATACATTTCCTTGATTTAAAAAAATATATATTTATTAAAACTAACAAAGTATGTTTTTTTACATTGAACAATGATGGAGCTATTCTTTACCCATCTTCTATGGTGTTTTCTTAGTAACATACTGTATAAAACAAAAACAGCTCCTTATAAAAAAAAAATGAAAATTTTATATTATTGTTGTAGTAGTTATGAACAAATACAAAGATGTAACTTTTTATATGGAACTCAATAACTCTTTATATTGAGTGTGTTTTTACTCAATTGGTTCTCTATAGGGCTTTTGTTTTTTGGCTCAAAGCAGGAATTACGGTCTGGCTGAAATGAGCTCGTGAAGGAATATTGTAACGGGGCTCAATTACATTAAGCATATTCTTAAAACCTGCGTTTTCCACTACAGAGCGCGCTCGCTCACTCAGTACGCGCGGCGCTGGACCCTGGGCTCAGCGTTGCCCTTCAGATACAACGCGATTTGTGCTGCACTATGCCAAGAGCAAAGTAGGTGGAGTTTTCAAAACTGCCCGTGCATACGTTCTATTTATAACAGTTCTTCTATCTAATAACGTGCAGGCCTGTTAATTGTATCGTACTGCTCAGGAAATTCCGACACAGTACAGTACTAGTCCATTTTGATTTCCGTGCTTGCTCGGATGCCCCGATCGATTGGTAAAGTGCACCCAAACACCACACCTGTTGGTTATTGGAGGATCTTATATTTCTGGTCTGTTAAACGCATTGGCCATTTTGCAACGAGCCTTCAGCGCGTACTGAGTGAGCGAGCGCCTGACTGAGTAGCCTATATAACATATAAAGTTGGTGTTTTTTTTTCTTCGGGATTGTCAGGGGCGTTGCCTGTTACGTCGTTTGGGTTATTGAGCTACCTTGTTGAACGCATATCATTATATTTCACAATTTTTTATTTATTTTGCAAATATAATTAATTAGTCCAACGAACCGTTCGGTACATAATGCGTACCGCGTACCGAACCGAAAGCCTCGTACCGAACGGTTCAATACGAATACGCGTATCGTTACACCCCTAGTAAACATATACTTACAATCTACATACAGACTATTTAAAGATGACCTCATCAGTACCAAATAGTGGAATTGCACAAATTATGACTATTGTGGGACTACCAGTTTATTTTAACAATAATACACAGGGTGGTCATCAGGAAACCTATGTAAAAACAATCATTATTCTTTTGTAATGCAGAAATGATGCACATACAAATATACAAACAAACTAATTTCAATAGAATTTCACTAAAAGTTCGATTTTTACAAATTAGTCAGGGTCATCTGGTGCTCACAGAAATCATTCACCAGAGTTGGTAACCATAGCAACTTTAGGCCGATCAAAGAGTTACCATTTATCTTGGATCTTTGTTGTACAGAAAACTGACAAAACATAATTTTGCAAATATATCAAAAACATCTGTAAAAAAATATGTATATAAAAAATCTAACTTTATCGTAAAAATATGTAAAAAAAAATATAAAATAAAAAAAACTATAAACAAAATTAAGGTTGCATGTGAAGAATATAAAACAAATTAAAGTCATTTTTTTATTTAATAGTTTATTATGCAAGGATGGAATAAACTGATGGAAAAGCAACTGCAACGACATTTAAATGGTTACAAAAATATCCATATCAACAAATTTAACCATAAACTGTTTTGAAAATTGCTAATAATAAGAAATGTTTCTTGAGCCGCAGATCAGCATATTTTAATGATTTTTGAAGGATCATGTGACACTGAAGACTGGAATAATGGCTGCTTTACTGTCACAGCAATAAACTCCATAAAAAAATATACTGAAATAAAAAAGCTGTTTGTAGTTGTAGTACTATTAAATTGTAGTACTATTTCACAATATTACTGTTATCGCTGTATTTTTGATCAAATAAATGCAGCCTTGATGTTTTATAGCATGGTCTCAGTTGCAGTTTGGGTAGAGAAAAAAAACAACTTAATATTGCAACGGGTCTCTAGCCCATAATCCATGTTAAGGGATTAATAGTATACTCAAACTTCAACAAGTACTGTATGTGGGCAAATATGGTCTCAGACTTGCAGCCAGTCTCTAAAGGCTTTTTTTCAAATTCAAAGAAAGCAACCACTTCTCTTGGATCTCTCTCAGAGTTCAAGGCTAAGCATTGCCAATGCCGACAGAGCCAGACAGTAACGGAGTACATTTACTTGAGTACAGTACTTAAGTACAATTTTGAGGGATCTCTACTTTACTCGAGTATCGTTTTTGGGGAGTACTCATGACTTTACTCAAGTACAATTGAAAGGCAAATGTCATACTTTTTACTCCGCTACATTTCTATCCATAACCGTAAGTATCAGTTACTTCTTCGGCCCTGTCCACAAGGAGACGGGGTTTACCCCAATCCAATATTTTTTTTCCTCGTCTCTAGAAATATCCACGTTCACACGAAACCACAAAAACGATGTAGTATACATGCCAGACCAGCATGTGGCGCTGTAATTCTGCCACAGAGATACACTTAAAACGGAGAAGAAGACATGGACTATGCTCATAAACCTTGCACGTGGTACACAAACGAACATGGAACAATACATTTATTAATCTTTGTTGATATTAGTTAATAAAAAGACAATCGTTCAGTGTTTGTTCATGTTTTTGTTGCTGTTATGTGACTTAGCGGTGTCTGATTAAGGGCGAGATGTGGGCTGATGACATCATCGTTTAAGAAAATATACGAATTCGCCGTCCAGATGAATATCTGCATCTGAGCATCTCCTGGGCCGAGATCTTTGGGAACTCGTCTACTTGGAGTCTGCAGCTGCTAATGACTCATGGACAGGGGCATTTAACTGTCTGTGCTCCAATTAACTACAACCTCTGCACCGTGAAATAAAGTTGCTCTCCACACGGTGTTGTTTCTTCTTGTGCTGTATGTGGGTAAATCAATTATTTTCTGATGCAGTGTTCAAGGGGTATTGATATTCAGGTTGCATGGGCTTTGTGGATCTTGATAGCTCATTAATACACAATATTCCCCATCCACTAAAGGGTTTATATAATTAAGATGAGATCTCCTGATCAACAGAGATTATAAACTGTGCAATGCAATAAAGAATATTAATGATGTTGAGAGAAGAGCTGCTCTAGTGCATTTTAAAGTGTCATACAGATCACAGAGTGATTTTGAGCATTAGCCGAACTCGCTTCAGGAAGAGCAGATTTGGGCAGGGAATACACAGGAAGCGTGACTTATCAGGCCTTTTTATCGATGGCCACAGGGTCCTTCTGAATAATGAGCCCTTTTTCCTTCCCATTCTGAATTACATTACAGCTCTTGACGGCATGCATTCAGTAACACAATAGTTTGGACTGACAGCACAACTGAAATAAATCTACAAAGTTATTTAGGGTCACATCAGGCAATGGGTGATTTCAGTCACATCCTACATTGCAATTTTATGTCTAGGGTAATAATTTTCTTTCCTGATTTAATACAGATATAAACATCCTTTTTTTGGTAGTCTAAAAAAAAAGCCAAGCCAAGCTGATCAAAATGTCCAAAACCCCTCTAAAACTAATATGTAGCTATGATTTGTTTTGTATGATCAGGGGCTGTGGAGGAGTGTGCAGAGCAAATGAAAAGGAAAAAGATTCCAGGGCAGAAAATACAGTCCAAGGAGAAGTAGATGATGGGAGGAGCCAGTGAGGAGCCAGGAGCAGGAGGAGCCAGGTGTTGGTTCAGAGATCAGCCAGGAAGAAGGCCCAGAGTGGAGTAGAAGGTGGGAGGGACCATGGTAGAGACAACTTGATTGGAGATGACACCCTGGGGATGACCAAAGAAGATTTAGTCATTCGGAGGGAGGCAGAGCCAGACAGAGCCAAACGTGTAGGCAGGTCGACAGCTGACCAAGGTAGAGCCGGAGGGATGAGGGAGCCCATGGGGGTGGAGCTATCTTCCAAACAATCAAACTCCGCTTACACTCCCTCTGTGACATACAATGTTGTCTGCTCACATACATGGTCAGACAATCCTTGTGGCTCATGCTCCGGGGTGATGTCATTCTCTGTAGTTATTACAGGCTCAGGCTCGTCCATCGTGGCAGGCCAGTCTTTACAGTCTGCAGTGAGCACATGTCGGTCACAGTCAGAGGTAGATGGTTGGTCTCTGGCGGTGCTGAAGTTGCACATGCACATATGTGTGAAGAAGCCTGTTGCTACTCAAACCTGTAGAACTCGTCAATAAAACAATATAAAGAAAGCCAGATGTGCAGTAATGCTGGGCAATTGTTTGTTCACATGTTTGTTGTACATGGTCGGTCTTGGTCCTTCTTTCGGTCACGTAATGATAGTAGTAACTCGCATGATGAGGAATACTTCAAGGAACGACTTTAATTACATAAACTCAAGAAATACTTAGAACAACCTCACAAAGACAGACAAAGAGAGGGAGTTAACACAGGGCTTAAATGCACAAGGTAAACAATGAAACCAATGACTTAATGAATTGATAGACACCAAGTGGACAGGATAAATAATCAGACAACTCAGGAAAACTAGGTTAGAAGGCAAGGGAGACAAAACTCAAAACGCAATGAAACATAGACCTGTAACAGCCTTAACTGGTTTGATGGTCTTGGCTAGACTCCCAGCTTGGCCAAAGTGCTCAAAACCCCTCTAAAATCAGAAAAATCAGCTTAGGCTTCTCAACTTCACTGCTAAAAACACCCAGGTATCACCCAGCTTGTCTACCAGCTGGAAACTGTCAAAAACTTTTCCAGAACAATCCAACAGAGCAGTCTAACCAGAGCTTGGGCAGAAAATACATTTTAGGATAATTAAAGATATGTTATATTTTAAACTACACTGCTGGATAAATGCTGCATAAACCAGCCTAAGATGGATTGCTGGCCTTAACTCATTTAAACTGGCTTCCCAGTCTGATCAGGTCCAGTTTGGTTTTGTGCACTCTTCAGCTGGTCATGCTGTGACACGAGACCAGCTAAACCTTCTGAAGGCTATATTAGACCAGGTAGATGTGTCAGTTGTGCATTAGAATTTTATTTTTTAACAATTGGCATTTCTTAAAAATCGAACCTATTTATCTGTTATAAGTGGCTTGGCTGCTCTGTTCTAACTGCCATCTTGTTTAGCTGCTAAGCAGGTAGACATTGACTTTAACAAGGCCCACAGTGAAACGATCTATTGTCAGCCAGAGCACTCTCGTTGGCATTTTTCACAGAGGTATTAGCATTGAGTGCTATTGTGCAATATTATCATTCCCTATAATTAAGAAACTATTTGAGAACAGCTCAAGATATAGAGTGAAATAAATCTAAGCAGATTTTCTCCTGGTGCGTGTGCTATGTACCACATGAAATCTGCAGTGAAAAACAATAAACAATGAGGACAGTTAAATCTCTATCTATCCCTGGATGGAGGAGATAACCACCTTTTATGGCCAGTGCGGCAAAGAAGAAAATTAGTTTCTGAAAAGTCATTAGCAAGTTGCTTGCTTTATAGGTTGACATAGCCCCCTGTGTCCAATAATGCCTGGTTTCTCCTGGAAGCCCTTTTTTATTGGCTGAGGCCCAAACTGGGCTAAATCCATGGTGAAACATTTCTCAACACAAGCTGGCAAAACTGTCTTACTCACACCTGTTCTGGCTTGATCACGTTCAGATGTTTGCACTGCTCTCTAAGCTAACTGTGCCAGCTAAATGTCAGCTGATACAAAGTTCCAACTCAACTTAAATAACCTAATTAGTGGGGGGAAACTTTTATATACTTACAGTAAGTATATGCCCATATAGTGAGGTCTAAAACTCTGAGGTGAGTAGATACAATTAATTTAGCTGATTTTGCAGAACATTTTGCATGCTTCTTTAATACAAAAATGATTTTGATACAAATGATACAATACGTCCACAGAAGCAATTTAAGTGAAATGTTGATTTAAATTTTTTTTTTTATTAATTATGCCCTCATTTGCTTTACTAATATTGCATTTTAAAGGTATAGTTGCTCAAAAATGAAAATTTGCTGATAATTTACTCACCCTCAGAACATCCAGGATGTAGATGAGCTTGTTCCTTCATCGGACTGATGTAGCATTACATCACTTGCACACTGATTGAACCTCTGCAGTTAATGGGTGCCTTTAGAATTAGAGTTTAAACAGCTATTAAAACTCTGTTGTCCTCTTACATCAAAATCCAACAACATATTTGTTTAGAATTGTTATGGACTGTTTCATGACCTGTGCATATTTCTCTACTGATTCAGTTGAGACAACTTTTTTACTGGAGAAAGCAATATTATGGATGCAACCATATCCTTTATAGAGGACTTTGCCAGAAGCAAAAGCTAAAATCATCTGTTTCTGACAAACACAGATTTTCTCTACACAAGACATGTTGTACTGGAGTCATGTGGATCACTTGTGGATTACTGTGATGTTTTTATCAGCTGTTTTGACTTTCATTCTGAGGGCACCCATTCAGTGCAGAGAATCCATTGGTGTGCAAGTGATGTAATGCTACATTTCTCAAAATCTGTTTTAATGAAGAAACAAACTTAGTCTACATATTGGATGGCCTGAGGGTGAGTACAATTTCAGCTAATTTTCTGGGCTTAAAAAGTATGTGTGTGTGTATGTTTTTTTTTTTTTTGGGGGGGGGGTATTTTAATCACATGATAGTGAGGAACGAGGAATTTCAATGTTGGTTGAACCATTTCTTTAACACAATGCATCATTCATTAATTTCGCAGAGCACAAAAATATATATGCATTTATATCACCTTTATTTATATAGATCTTTAAACAAAATACATTGCGTCAAAGCACTGAGCAACATTCATTTGGAAAACAGTGTCTCAATAATGCAAAATGATAGTTAAAGGCAGTTCATCATTGAAATTTATATGCATGAAAGACAAAGCTTTCGGTTCATTCTCAGGCATGCACCATTCAGAACACTTGGAGAGCAAAGGCATATAACAAAAGATACCAGTTCTGTTTTTTGGGACCTCAAAGATGTCCCACTTTATGCCTAAATTCTAATTCAGAATACTACCTTGTAGCTTCTATAAATCCTGCTTGCAATAAAACTTTTTAATGTTTAAAAAAAGGTTTTATATACAGAAAAGTTTATTTCCTCCTTAGGAAATATTTTGAGACTAAGCACTTCTAATGCTTGTGCCCACCCAAAAGTAAACAAATTGCCATAAAAGCCACGGCTATATGATAATTCAGCATCCGCTTATAGCACATCATATGATTACAATCTAGACAGCTTTACTCAGATGAAGGCTTTGACGTTTGCATCCTTTTTACTATTTTCCTTCTTATTATTAAATCTGCATGAGAGATTTTGTTATTTGTTACCAAGGAAGATCACACACCATTTACTTCCGAAAGAAACACATTTGAAGGAGATGTAGCCTTCTGTAGAGCGCTCACGTAGCTCTTTTCTGAACACATGATTGGTAAGTTAGAGTTCAAAGTCACGGCTTCTCCTGAAGTGGAGCAACAGACAAACAAGGAGGACTTCTCAAATGGAGCTGCGCAAAAATAGCGGAAAGAATACAGGCCAATTACTCCGATAGCAAAAGTTCTTTTCTGTAAGGCCAACAGCAGCACAGCAAGTTTTCTATTAGAGTTTTCCCCTCTTTTACAAAAAAAACATGAACACTCCAAGCTTCACAGATTAAAGGCTCTGGGCCAAGGAGAGAGAGAGAGAGAGAGAGAGAGAGAGAGAGAGAGAGAGAGAGAGAGAGAGAGAGAGTAGCAACTGCTGGATCCGTGCTTGATAAAGCCATGTCGCACCAGCGAGTACAGTGATGGGTTTTTAGATTTGAAGAGATTATTAAAAGAAGCGAGAAAGTGGATGAGGATCGGGTGGGAAAAGAGAACAGAGCGCACACCGCTCCACTCTCTCGCCATCACCCCCGGGTGGCACGCTGATCCTAATTTCCCTGCTCGCTGTAGCACGTCTCACCACATCAGACCGTTCCAGGTGCTGCCTCGACTGCCTCGTCCCCGGTGTCACGCAGCCAGCGGTACGACACTGAAGGCAGAGGACATGCTAACAAGGGTACGCGCAAAGAGTATACATGCACTAATGCACATAGATATATCCAGGGTACGCAGTGGGAAATTAAATCCACTGCTTCTCAAGAGGGGACTTCATCTAAACCCACTGGATGTTGCGCTCAGCCTATACTCGGAAAACATTAGGAGCATGACAAGCATTGCATTTCTCATTTAAATATAACAAATGCTGAGCTAATGACTTACAGTAGGCTCCTGACAGCTGAGATTTAGTAATTTGTGAGTCATTTCCCCAATGGCCAAACTATACTCTATTCTACTAGCAGACAGCAACAAAACAAGCAAAGCAATATTTTGGCCGGCTACGGCAAAGCCTCATTAAAAAGTCATTGTGCATATGAGGAACAACCTTGTGAACCTTTGTAATTGGTCTGCAGGGAGTTTGCTCACTGGTATCATCAGGATTCATTTCCCAATGCCATTAATGTGAATGGCACAAATAATCATTACTCTCCTCTTTACACCGACCAATAAACTCGTGCCTATGAACTACAATATCAGCCTGTATTTATAAGGATCGTAATGGGCATGTCAAACCAAATGACATTTGTTATGAAGAAGCTTGTTGTTGTTGATTATGTTATTTGTGCAGTATTCGCTGCTTGCACTGACCATTATATATAATAACAAGAATTAACAATAAACTAAGACCACAATGCATAATCGGAAATTGACAATGCCACATTAAATATACAGTTAAAAATATATGATATAAGATAATGTACATCAATTTGGCATTAGCTGAGGCAGTTGAATTATGCAATTACTATTATTATCGTGGTCTTAGCATAAATAAATAAATCGGCTGCCTCCACAGTTTGCCACATTAATCTACATTATCTGTGTTTTTTCTTTATTATTCTGAAGAGAATTATTCAATTTGGATAAAATTTTAAATAATGCAAGAACAACATAGTGTGTGCGTGTCGCCTATACACATAGCACACACATCATAGGAAACTGACTGTTTGGAATTTTTTTAATATTTTATGTTTATATTTTATTAAAATCTAACAATATTAAAATCTGATTAGTTTAATAACATATACATGTGCATGGGATTTTCATTGTGTTGATTTGAAAACACAGGTTACCAGGAGCAATGCATTATTAAAGTGCATGATCATAAACATTTTTTTTTACTCACACACACACTTTAGTTAGACCACAGTGGGGGAAAAAAATCACTCTTCACAGTAAATTACAGAGAAACAGCAAGAAACACATTTAACTAAACATGAAAGTAGAAAGATTAAGATTTCTTTTTATTTTCTTGTAAAACATTTTGAAAAATCATGTTTTGCATTGTAATATGCTACATTTAAAATATGCTTCTCCTTCTGTTTATACAGCTATGATGTTCTCGCTCAGGGTCACCATTATCCAAGGCTCAAACTAATTGCAAACACTAAAGCACACACATGCACAAAAAATAACTTACGCATCAAGAGATGTTTTGCCTTGAACGTCCAACCCACTGACATCAGTCTTCTCCTAACTACCCCATTCCCATTTTCACATGACCCTTCCTGGGTAAAGAATGAGTGACATCGTCTTGTGAGCCTGTTCAAGATGGCCTTAATGGTCCAAGATCATGTTGCTCCACTGACACACCATTAAGTGCTAAATGTTCAGCACTGCATTACTGCAACCTCCAAGATTAAGAGTGATAAGGTAAAGCACTATTTCCCCCCCTCTTCCTATCTACTCTCTGGCTGCATCCGTAGCTTTCTAGGAATGAATTATTCATACCTCCAAATCATCAGCTGCCCAAGATAAAGGAGCTCTAACCACTTCTAAAATGTATTGATTTCTGTACCATTCGCATGATGGGCGCAAGAAATTGTGTCCAGCGGAGGCTGAAATCTGAGAATGGTAGATAAGTCAGAGTAGTTTTAGGGAGTTCTTTCCATATTTGTAATATGGATATCAAGGACATGAGGTCTTAGACAGGAAGTCAGGACAAGAAAGCCTCTCATATCCCTTACAAGGGGTTTCAGCTTTTGTTATGAACACAAGCAGATTATGATGTGAGCATCTTAAATCAAACAATATCAACACTGTGTCAGAGGCATTTGAAACTTTGAAAGCCATTTTCCTGAAAGCTGATGTCTATGCAATGAAACGTGTCTACAACTTATGCAGCATTAAGCGCATTTGAGCAATAAAAATCATTACGCACACATCGGTGAAGCTGTTTTAGTCTTAAAACCTGAAAGGCTATTTTTGGATACAACATTTTTAAGCAAATGCAATAGCAGAATTGTGGTATTACACTGGAGGAAGAAAAAATGGCAAAGAGAATACGAAATAGCAAGTAACACATTGAATTAAATATGAATATTGAAGAGGAAAAATGGTCTTGGTATAAATAAATAATTTGATTGGCACGTTTGTGTACACACACACACGTGAAAAGTGGGGACATCCCATAGGTGTAATGGATTTTATACTGTGCATTTTTACTTTCTCAAAAAAAATAAAAAATAAAAAATAATAATAATTCTGTATGATTTATAAGCGTTTTATAAGTGGGGACATGGCGTATGTCCTCATAAGTCACCCTCTCTTTGTAATACCTGTGTCATGCCCATGTCATTATACAGAGCTGTGTCCTGATATGTCACAACCCCCCCCCCCACACACACACAGGGTATTATCATAATTATCTATTTAGTTCTATGAGAAAGACTTAATAAATAAATCTCAAATAAAGCCACCCCAAAGAACAGTTCAGTGTCAATTTTATTTTGGAGTGACTACAGTGGACACCAGAAATTCAGCGACAAGATGATAAGAGATGCATCATGCACAATTCACACACTGTTCATTATTAGATCTTGACTGAAACTGATATTCAGTCATGGTTGGAGAACAACACCATCTTACTGTGTAACCTTATTCCAGGGAGAAAAAGAAAAAGAAAAAACCCATAAAAATCAACATCAGAAATAGATCCAATTTGAAATCTGATTCCTTTGTTAAAACCTCTTGCACAATAGTAAGATATCAGCTTTAAAAGTTGCACTGAAGTCACATCTTTGTGAATACAGTGGACAGAAAAACACCACATGAAAACCAAAGTAATCTTGAAGTAATAGTTCTAAACGCAGCTGCATATTCAAGTCACACTAGGCTGATCACCAATTAGCAGTATGCGTCAGCTTTAAAAGAAGTCTGACAATAAGAAGCTTTCTCAGAAGCACTTACGTGTTTGAAAAGATTAGCGCATATCCGTTTGAAAGGATATTAAATTTTTAGTTAGTGGAGCGAAGTTTGCAAATGATTAAAAACGCATCAGGAATGTAAAAGTGCATTTATATCGCACACATCCCAAACTAACCAATTGCATAAAAAAAAAAAAAAAAAAAAAAAAAAAAATGGTATTAATCGGTCAGGTATGTTACTTGTCAGCATGTTATCTGGTTTATGAATATATTGATATATAAATGTGTGTGTAGGTATGCATGCATGTATGTATTGTGTGAATTTTGCTGAGAGGAGTGCAATGTTTTAATGATAACAGAGCTCCAACTGGTTCACCCTTTTTCATTACTCCGCTTGTAGTATTTCTCATAGCGAGTGTCTTGGCGGATTACCAAATCTACTATAATTTTATAAATAATAGTGTTTTTGCTTCACGCAATGTAGTTTTACAATTTTTTTAGGTGAGCATATACTGGATTAGACTTTGAATATGCAGTTAAGACTAAAGAGTCTAACTTTAAACTGGCAAAACAGGAACCTCTGTAAATCCTAACACAAAACAACATTAAATGCTAACTTGTAAAAAAGTGAAAAAAAAGTGAAAGTGAAGTGACATTCAGCCAAGTATGGTGACCCATACTCAGAATTTGTGCTCTGCATTTAACCCATCCGAAATGCACACACACAGAGCAGTGAACACACAAACACTGTGAGCACACACCCGGAGCAGTGGGCAGCCATTTATGCTGCGGCGCCCGGGGAGCAGTTGGGGGTTCGATGCCTCGCTCAAGGGCACCTAAGTCGTGGTAGTCTGATATAAAGCATGCTGGGAACTAGAAAACAAATTTAAATGACATTTTTGAGTTCACAGAAACTTATTTCAATTAAGTCCAATGATATTTAATTATTATTTCAGTGAAATTAACTAATTCATTTATTTAATTTCACTTTTTGGTTTTACAATGCACCATAATAGAACTACAACAATTAAAATTTTTAATCATTACTTGAAATTAAATAAAATATAAAAACAATATAAACATTTTATTTCACATAAATAATAATAATAATAATAATAATAATAACAACCAGCATTTTACATTTTCATTTACTGTATTTTGACGTGATGTACTAAAATAACTAAAACTGAAATAAAAATTCATAAAAAACGATTACAAATTAAAAACAACAACATTTCTAAAACTTTAACTAAAATTAAAATGAAAACAGAAAATGTAAAATAATAATAATAATAATAATAATAATAATTCAAAATATTAATTAAATATATAATTACATCAAATCTAAATGACAGAAAAAAAAAACTGCTTCGATAGTTCAAATACTATTTTGTTATTCCTTAAAATGCTCCCTTCCTCTGGATATTTTTAAAAGCAGAATTTTCGTTAGTGCGTGAACTACTCCTTTAAGCTTTCTCCTGCTACGCTTGGTCTTATGTTGAGCTTAAGCATGATTAGTTCTGTGATATTTCTTCATCTTCATCAATTACCTACTTGAGAAGTTGTCGGCTGATTTATGAGTCCCGCTGATTATGTGTTTTTTTTTTTTTTTATGTGTCTGGGAGTTTAGCGTGGGTTTCTGCCAGACTAAAACTGTGACTCTGCTCTCTCTATCAGAGACAGAGACAGGACTCACTCTAGAACACAAGTCATCTGACTTTGGATGAGCTTCAAGGACAAACAAAACCACCTCCTGCTATATAATGATGAAGTGGTTGCCCTTGCTCTATAAAAAGAATTGTATTCTTTCTTTATTTCATTAAAACAGGTCATTTAAATACAATGAGGCATACTGTGTGTGTAAGGAAAAAATAACAATACTGCATATTGCTTCATATGGTTATTTACAAATAAGATTTATGTGCCCACCTAGTTGTTTAGAATATAAACAGCTTTAGATTTACATAATGTCTGCTATATAATGAGAATGACATTGTGTACTTCAATAGCTGCCAAGATCAGTTACTTCTTATGAGCCTTTAAAGCATATAAAAATCTAAAGCATGGCACTGTTAAGGATAATGGAATTACTCTCCATTAACCTCAGATTATACTGGTCAGTTCCATCACAATCTGGAACTGTAGCTACTTCATGTGCACTTGAAAGTTATTTATCCAAGTAAGATCTTATTGATTGATATTCAGTTGTGCTCACCCTTCGCACCTTCAAATAGCTCTTTCCCTTCAGAGTAAATAGCGAAAAAAATGCTCTGGCAAAACTTTAAAAACATGCGCTGATGCTCTTGATGCCCTTGATAGCTACATACAGGTATTCAATTCTGACTTTTTCCTGTAGTGATGTTAGCCAGTACACTGGTTCAAGGTATAGAATCTAGATCTATCTATATATATAATATATAAATATATTATACATATATATATATAAATTCGGATAAATATTATTGTAAAAAAAAAAAATAATAATAAAACAAATCAAGCAAACTATTGAACACTGCTATGATAGAGTTTACCATTACACAACCAAATAATAATAACAACTACAATGACATCATAATTTACATACATTGTGTTTTTTTTACCAATGAACTGAAAAAGGCAAACAAATAAATAAACAAATAAATAAATAATAAAGTTAAGTGAACGAATTACAAAGACAAAACATAACATTACTTTGAACGATAACTTTATTGTTTTAATATTTTGGTACAAACTTTCTGAGCCAATTGTTCTTGTAGTGTGTGAACGCATGGAACATTTATTTCTAATAATTGTGAAAAACAACCCTTACAAGCCCAGTAAGTTCCCTGTGCTGTCATTTCACATAAAAACACAGCTCTTCTCGCAGAAGCAAACACGTTGTCTGTTCTGTGGGATAACGAAGTCTGCTGGGACTGTGGGTAGGATGGTGTGCTCCGCTGGAGCTTTCAAACAGTAAGTGGATAGAGCTTAGGGGAGTGTTAGCAATGCAGAGAAGCTTTGGCCTCTAGATGAGCCACTCCACTGGACACCACATACCCAGATCAGTCCACCTGCTGCCAGCATTCTCAATAACAGATAAGAGCCTATCTCTACAAACCAGATACACAAGTCATTTAACATACAAGGGAAAAAAAAAACGAAGAGTTTGCTCCCACCCATCAATGCCATCAGTCTTCTATAGTAAGGGATGGTAGCCTTGGTGAGTATTGATTTGGTGTTTGTTCACCAGAACAAATGCTGGATTTACCTGGATGACTCAAGGGAACATGCTTTGTAATTAATTACAAGGAAAAAGCCAACGTCAGAAAACAAATGCACCTTTTATTGCATTTAAATCAGATATTTTCTTCTTAGCACCTCCAATCACTAAAGAAAAAAGACAAACATGGAACAACATCTAGAAAGAGCCTAATAGTCCCAGTGAGATCACACCGACCATGATGTGTGCATTCATATCACTTTTTTTATGTTGGACTGCAGAGACTTGATTTAAAGATCCGTTCTTAAAGGAAGGGAAACTGAAAAATAACATCAATGATAAGTTCACCAATTAAAGAGCAGATGGCAGGCTGTGGCAGCTGCTACCTGAGCTGGGTAAATATCATATGCTGGTGGACGGAGTTAACAATTAAGTTCACTTAAATGTTTTATTAGCATAGCAAGATCAGATGGGTTGCACTTGCGTTATGAGAAACTTTTACTCTGGTGTTTTTTTTTTTTTTTATAACATCGTTGCCTAACAGCAAGACTAAAGGTGGTAATTAATTTCAATATAGGCAGATAAAATTATATATAGAGCAAATGATAGAAAGTTAGAACAAACGATAGTACCATACAACAAACTATAGTAAGAACAATTCATAAAACGATATGCAGAACCACATAGCGAATGATGGAACAAACAATTGAATGAATGATCACAGAACAACAAAAACGATGGAACAAATGTTAAGATGAAAAAATTTAAATTTTAGTTTGGAACGACAGTGCACAGTTGAATTGTGTTCGCATCTGATGTTTGGCGCACTTGGACCAGCATTTGCAATGAAACAAATGATCAGAGAAGCATCAGCCTAAGTATAGATGTGCATGTGACCCATCACAGAGTGGTTCTGGGAGAGGTACATTGAATTGTCTTTATGGAGAAGCATGTCGCTGCTGGGAAATGGAGCAGGATGAGCACTTTGTGTCAAGCTCAGCTGTCCCAACAAGGTTAAGACCCAAGCCACCACTAACAGTTGTTGTTATATTTCCACCTGAGCAATGAAAAGGAAGTTCAAACTGCTCCACAGTACACTGCAGAGTATCTAATGCCATGATCATGAAACAGGTCTTTTTTGCAACTGGTACAGACTGTAATTTAAATCCAAATAAAACAAAATAATAAAAAATATTACACTGGAAATAAATCTATAATAAGTGTTGATAGATTTTTCTTTCTTTTTTTTCATTTATTACAAGCAACAGTTTGCACTGCCTTTTAATTAATTTAACTCATTTACTAATTATTTCATGGTGAGCTGAACTTTTCTTTTATATTGAGATTCTAAACAGTATTCTAAACAGTAAAAGGTGTTTCTGAATATTGTACACTCCTCAAACTTCAAATTGATAAACGTCTCTAGGTTACGAATGTAACCCTAGTTCCTCGAAGGGGGAAACGCCTTTGGCAAGATCAACTCTGAATATCGTGTGCAATCTGTCCAATGGACGAGCATGACGTCACAGGCGGGGTGATGTAGCGACCAGGAAGCTATAAAGGCACGTGCCATGCAGCTGGCTTCAGCTTTGAGTAGGGAAGCAAGCGCCGGCAGGGGTGCCGGGAGTATGGCTCTGCGACACAGAGTCTTGTTCCTACGAGGAACTAGGGTTACATTGGTAACCTAGAGATGTTCCTCTTCAGGAACTCGAGCTGCGTCGAGTGCTTTGGGGAACGATGTGCCAACACTGCCAGACTACCAATCCCCTGTCTAGTGTGTATCTGAAGATCAAAGCTAAGGCAAGAGGACAGAAGGGCCAGGAGCGGCTCGCATATCGAGATTGTAAAATCTGGCAAATGTAGAGGGCGTGGACCATCCTGCAGTGTTGCAGATGTCCAAGAGGGATACACCTGCTAGAAAGGCCTTAGAGGCAGCCATACTCCGCGTAGAGTGAGCCTCGGCTTCCAAATGAAGGGTAAGACCAGAAGACTCATAGAGCTCGCACTGGACACATACAATTTAGCTTCTCCTGGTCTGACTCCCGAAAGGGAGGAGGGCAGAAGGCCTGCAGTACTATAGGCTGTGGTTTAACAGAGGGAACTTTGGGAACATACCCCGCTAGAGGGTATAAGAATGTTCTGACTATACCAGGGGCAAAGTCTAAGTAGTTAGGGGCCACCGAGAGGGCCTGTAGGTCTCCAACTCTCTTTAGAGATGTAATTGCCAGTAACAGGGCAGTCTTAAGGGTCAGATGTCTATCTGATATATCTTGAATTGGCTCGAATGGAGCTTTACAGAGAGCCTCTAACACCACAACCAAGTCCGACGGGGGAATACGGGACTGTACTGGAGGTCTCAGCCTCAGTGCACCGCGGAGGAAACGTGATACTAGGGGGTGCCTACCCACTGACTGACCATCGAAAGAGACGTGGTGGCTGCCACGTACACCTTTAAGGTGGAGTGAGTTAACCCCCACAGAGTGCCTAGCTTGTAGAAACTCAAGAACTGTACCAACTGGGCAGTTAACAGGGTCAAGCTGGTGGTCTCTGCACTGTGAGGTGAAGAGTTTCTACCTCAGAGCATACAGTTTCCTCATAGAGGGAGCTCTGGATTGGAGGAGGGTCTGAACAACCTCAGTTGAGAGACCGGAAGCTATGAACTGTGCCCCCTCAGGGGCGACACCCACAACTTCCACAGCTCCGGGTGAGGGTGGATTATTTTGCCCTGTGCCTGAGAGAGTAGATCTGTCCTGATCGGAATCTCCCATGGAGGGCTGTCGAGGAGAGAGACCAGATCTGCGAACCATACTCGGCCTGGCCAGACAGATGGACCCCGTCCTGGTGTACTCTCACCAGAACTCCCGGGAGCAGAGCGATGGGGGGAAAGGGATACAGACGAAGCCTCGGCCAGGTCTGTGTCATGGCATCTAGTCCCAGTGGAGCTGGGTGAACTAGAAAGAACCAGCGGGGACATTGTGATGTCTCTTGAGTTGTGAAGAGGTCCACCTGAGCTTTGTCAAATATCTGCCATATCTGCTCCACCACCTCTAGCATCCATTCCCTGGGCCTCGGCCCCTGTCTCGACAGCATGTCTGCTCCCACATTCAATCTCCCAGGAATATATATTGCTCTTAATGAGAGGAGTTTGTCCTGGGACCACAGGAGGATCTGGTATACCAGCTTGTATAAGGGCGTGAACGCAGACCTCCCTGGTGATTGATGTAAGAGACCGATATGTTGTCGGTGCGCACCAACACATGACGGCCTCTTAGGTCTTGGAGGAAATATTTCAATGCTCGATACACTGCTAGCATTTCTAGACAATTGATGTGCCATGTCAGATGGCGACCACTCCACAGACCGCGGGCAGGGTGGACGCATCGGTCACTAGCGTTACACGGCAACCAAGAGCTCCCAACACCGGGCACTGATTTAAGAACCAAGGTTTCCTCCATATGTCTAAGGCACAAAGGCATCGCCGCGTGACCTTGATAGTTCATAATGGATTTCCCCTCGGGGAAAACCCCTTGGTATTAAGCCACCACTGCAGGGGGCTCATGTGCAGAAGGCCAAAAGGTATCAGGTTGGACGAAGCTGCCATGAGCCCTAACAGTCTCTGAAACTGCTTGACAGTGAGTGTGAGTCAGTTTACTGAGGAAAGGATTGACTCGATCCGAGCAGGAGACATACTTGCCTGCATCGTGGTCGAATCCCACACTACGCCTAGATAGGTGGTTCTCTGAACTGGAGAAAGTACACTCTTCTTGGCGTTCAGTCTCAAACCCAGCTCCCCCATATGGGCAAGAACGACACCTCATTGTCGAACAGGCATCTGCTCTGATTGAGCTAAAATCAACCAATCGTCGATATAGTTCAGAATGCGGATGCCCTGCATACGGAGGGGTACCAGAGCCACATGTACACATTGCGTGAACGTGCGGGGTGAGAGTGCAAGGACGAAGGGAAGTACTTGATATTGGTAGGCTTTGCCCCCCAAAGCGAACCTCAGAAACTTCCTGTGTTGTGGAAGGATGGATTTGTGGAAGTATGCATCTTTGAGATCTATTGTGACAAACCAGTCCTCTGATCTGATTTGAGCTACAACCGGTTTGACAGTGAGCATTTTGAACTTCAGTGACATTACTGAGAGGTTTAATTGACATAAGTCTAAGATCGGACGCAACCCCCCATCCTTCTTTGGAACTATGAAATACCAGCTGTAAAACCCGGAATCCCTGTCTAGAGGAGGGACCACCTCCATGGCAGCCTTCCTTAATAGGGTATTCACATCTTGTTCCATCACCAGAGCCTGCTGGGGGCCGACGACTGTCTGTGTAACCCCATTGAACATCGGCGGTGGACAGCCGAACTGAATACAATAGCCTCTTTCTACTGTGTGCAGGACCTATTGAGATACATTTGGCAGTAGTTTCCACGCTGCTAAATAATGTACTAAGGGAATCAATCTCTCGAGACTGATCTCTGTTGTAAGAGGCCCCCAAAAGGGTGGCGAGCTTCCCAGCTCTGCTACACTCGCGGGGGGACATAACTGGGAGTGACACTTGCGGGAGACCGCTGTGCCCTGAAACACTGGCAGGGTTGGCAGACCAGCCTCCAGAGGGCACTGGGGTGAGATGGGCATCGTATAATGAGGTGGACACCACTCTACTCCAGTAGGGGCTACCCTTAGGGTCACTGCGCCTCTGGCATCAGGACCTCTTTGTCAAGGACTTCCTATCTTCGATAATTGTATGAAGATCTGATTTCGCTTTGGAAGTCCCCGACTCAGCTTTTGAGCCTCGCGGTATGAGGATCTTGCCTGTGGCATGGGTATCTTCTGCCCAGATAACCCATGAGAGTGACGAGGGAAGAAACTCTGGAACGCCGCCGCCTGTTTGCGTGCCTCCTGGAACCTGTCGACCTGTCAATACTGTCACAGAACAGGTCCGAGGCTTGAAGAGGGGCGTCCAGGAGGCAAACCCTGTCACGCTCTCTTATCTTATTGTGACAGGGTCAGCCATAAATGCCTCTCCGCGGCCACCAAGGCTGCCATAGACCACCCAATCACACGAGTGGACTCTTTGATGGAGCGGAGGGAGAGATCAGCGGTCCATCTAAGCTCTGCAATATCGTCGGACTTGATCCCCTCTCCCTCATCTAAATCTCTCAGCAGGTCAGCTTGATATGCCTGGAGGACGGCCATAGTGTGAAGGCAAGCCCCCGCCTTACCTGCTGCCACATAGCCCTTTTCCATTAACATAGATGTCGTTTTTAATGGTTTTGTGTAGCAGATAGCCCTCAAGCGTCTGCACAACCCGGGGCTTCGCTCAGTACCCTCGCTCATCGAGCCCCGCAACATTGCCGTAATATTGAGAGTCGGGGCCGAAGAGACGGGTCGAATAAGGGTGGTTCCACGATCTCGCTATTTCTTCGTGGAGATCAGGAAAAAAGGGAAGGCTCCGGGATGGAGGTGGCTGCCTTGGCCACAGAAACCGGTCATCTAATTTACTTTTCTGCGGCTCTGATTTTTTCTCTGCAGGCCACTCGATTTTTTATTTATCAACTGCACGAGTAACCACCTCCAACAGCTGGTGATAGGAGTGGCTAATCCCTACTAATAGTCTCCACATCCACCTCATCAGACAAAGAGAGGTGGAGTGTCAACCCCTCGCCCTGGGGGGAAGAAACCTACGAGCGTGTTTCCGAACCCAGGGTTTGGCCGCCGGATCTGGCAGATGAGGAAGGAGATAAGGACTTAACCCTCTGCCAGATCCACCTGCGAACCCCACGAGTGCAGCAGCCGCTTTGCCTTAGCAGAAGCGGGGCCAGCACCACGGGAAACGCTGGCGAAGGCTCCCTCCTCGAAGAGAGCCCTCCGGGATCGGCAATCGTTCAGACTTTTTGATGGTTTAATTGTACACACAGAGCACTTGCTGAAAGACGCGAAGCTGAAGCCAGCTGCGTGGCACGTTCCTTTATAGCTTCCTGGTTGCTACATCATGCTGCCTGTGACGTCACGCTCTTCCATTGGACAGATTGCACACGATATTCAGAGTTGATCTTGCCAAAGGCATTATCCCAAAGTGCTCGACGTAGCACGAGTTACTGAAGAGGAACTAAACATTAATCATGTAAATCTTTGGTTATTTTTCAGGATAATTTACTGTACCTAAAAATTATTTTCTACGGTGTGGGACACTTTGTGTCAAAAAGACAGATTGCAAGGATTGTATTTCAGCCATTCTGTGGAGTCAGAGTTATTTGGTGATCGCAGATCTTTGTGGAAATCTGCTCATATACTCAGCCTGAGCATTAAGGATGAAAAATGAAAAAAAAAAAATGAAAGTAGACACACTGTAAGGTGACACTTCAATGTCCCGCATTTCCTTGCTTTTTTCTGTTTTTGAAATTTTTGTCTCTTTAACAATATGTGTTAAATGTTATTGGAATATTTACCCACAGGCAGACTTGGAAAGGCTTGAGCTGGTTTAAGAGACTCTCAAGCAGGCATTTTGCAAAACTTACTGCTTGTACTTTATAGTAAAGAGATTCATAAAATCCATCACAGACTTGTACACAATAAGCCAAGTGAAAATTTCTCCAGCCTCCATTTGGTGGAGTTAATGAAACTCCTCAGGACTGTTCTGTTTGTGTTGACGCTGGGAAACTTTCTTCAAAATTACATAAAAGATGTTGCATCATTTAAAATATGCTTATTACCAAAGTAAATATACAAGCACAGTGGACATAAAAACCAAAACAATATTGGGTATTGATTTACAGGGACCATGCTATTTTTCCATTTCAGTGTAATTAATTACAAACTTCTACCTATTAATTATAAATATTTTATTGTGCATTAATCAAAGTGAAAATAAAAGATTACACTAATGTTTTTAAGCAAATATGTTTTTAGGAAGCTGCAGTCAAAAAAAATACAATGTAGGAGTTTGTCTTTTTAAGCTACTCTACGTGTCTTGCATAAATCATTTTGAGACAAATAATGTGCCCTCTAGCATATAAAACAATGCAAATGTTGAATTATTTTCTCTTGGGAATTTAAAAAGTTGTTTCATGGTTCTTCACTCATATATTACTATTTGCTCAGATGTACTGTATGATAAATTTAGCACAAAGGTAGAAAACGAAGCAGGAAATGTACCTGCTTTACTTGCAGAACATATGCATGAGCTTCTTTAATGTATCTGAGCTAAAGCCACTCCTTAAATGGGAAAACAAGACATTTTTCAGATTTGCTCTTTTGCCTTTTTAGATTTCACTTATAGCACAGAGCACACACAAAACCTTTCAAGACAAGACACCATTTAACATTACTTTTGTATTTTATATGACAAAATAAACACAGCAAATAAACATTGCTTATGAGGTACTGAATGTTCACTGAGTAACAACAGAGATCGTTCTTTCCTTAATGCATTGTATTTTGCCCTGAAGCAGATGAAATGCAGCATATTGGTAGAAACTGATTGGCTGGATACAGAACAAACTAAAAATTGAAGGTTGAAATAAGACCATAAAACCCATATTGACAAGTTCTGAATAAAACTTTTGAGTAAATTAATCTGGGAGGATAGAATATTTACATCAAAATTATGTGAAAATCATTCTGCTTACTTCACCAAAAAAGCAACAACAACAATATATTGAATTACATTTTGTAATCAAAACTTATTATAAGTACCTATTAATATTATTTATTGAACCTGAGCTAACATTAACTAATAAGGAACAGGTTTATTTTATAAATTCATAAATACGTTAACAAATGTATTGCTAATGCTAGTTTATACATGCCCTAAGGTTAATTAAGGAAGGTTACTATAGTAAAGTGTTACCCAGTACTGTATTTTTATCCAGATATTCATGGGTTTGGAAGAGGGATCTAAAACGCAGATGACATAAAAAATATAAAGCACAATAAACCCTTACAATATTTACATTGTAATTTAATTTTACATTGCTATAGCAATATCCTCACAAACATATTGTTTGAAAATTCAATATATATTACCCAGCTTTGATATCACTTCCACATGCTTTTATGTTTGTAATTTATAAACTAACTGCAAACTCACATTCATAAGCACAGCCAAACAGATTAGAAGATGAAAATTCCTCAAAGGTATGCAAGAAATGTTTGATAGAAAAAGTTTGACCAGCCGCACCTAACAAAAGTGAGGCAAACTCAATTATCTCTCACCCCATTGACATTTCTGTCCAAGCTGTGCCTCCAAAAGTATGCACATTGTCCAAGCTCATAACAGTACTTTCCATAATGAAAGTAGAAGCCATTGAGTGCATTTGTCAGAAATGACAGGAAGGTGAAAAGTCTGGGTCTTAATTACAGGGCAATGGCATACCTCTACAGGGCAGAGTCGAGTGGATCAACTGAGTGGGAGAATGCCTGCGAGATTAGCCGTAGGCGACAAGGTCCTGAAGGAGAAAGAAAGTGAGAGAGAGAGAGAGAGAGAGAGAGAGAGAGAGAGAGAGAGAGAGAGAGAGAGAGAGAGAGAGAGAGAGAGAGAGAGAGAGAGAGAGCAGGGCTTCAGGGTGGAAGATGGGGGTTGTGTGTCAAACTCTCAAAGGAGATCCATATTGATGATGCTGACATTGGCCTGTCTACCACTCAATGAGCCAACACCTGTCAAGAGACTGTAATCAGAGTCAGACAGACAGACTTAAGTTTTCGGTTATTGCTGAAAACAGCGAAAGATTTCCAGGAGAGAGAAGGACAGAAAGAGCCCACATACCCACACGATCTGGACAGCAACAGCTTTTAGCCCACAATGACATTGTCCAAATCAATTTAAAGAGTTATAAATACCTGACACATGACAGGTCTACAAATGATTTAGACCATAAGCAGAATACGTATAACTTTGGGTTATATGTCACTCTTCATTGGGAACTGGGGACAGGACAGGAAGTGATGAGGAAAAGGTGGAAATTAGAACAGAAAATGCCAACAGTCACAAACAGACCTTAATCGATAGACCTCGGTTATGTTTAAAAACTAAGCAAGTAAAATTAGCATGTACAGTGTTTTTTTTTTTTTTTTTGCAACACTTTACAATAAGTTAACATTAACTACTTTAGTTAACATGAACTAAGCATGAACAATACTTCTATAGAATTTATTAATCTTATAAAGTTAATTTCAACATTTACTAATGACGTATTAATGTGCTTGTTAATATTAGTTAATACACTGCGAATTAACATGAACTAAAAATGAACAGCTGTATTTTCATTGACAAAGATTAATAAATACTGTAATAAATGTATTTTACATTGTTCATGTTAGTTTACATAAATTAAATTAACTAACGGAACCTTACTGTAAAGTGTTACCATTATCTTATAATGGTAATCAGAAAGCAGCGTCAGAAATTATGCTGCTCATTAAGAATTCTGTGCATCATCACCTTTAGCCACTGGCTCCATCCACTGCAGTGTTCTAACAAGTGCAACTGGGATCTTATCACTCTTTTCCTTTAAGGTATTACATATTCTCTTCACTGCCAGTGCAAGCCTCCTCCATTACTCCACTGATATAAACCAACCAATGAAACTATAATTTGCAGTATTTTCAGTGAATTTAGTTAATATTATGTTTATTTTGGTTGCTTTATGCAACAATTGTCAAATATGCGTCAATAGTGTTCAGAAGAAAAAACTAGTCTGCCAAGTTTTTTTTTTTTTTTTTTTTTTTTTATGCAGAGCATATCCATCTAAATCAAGAATTTTACATACAGTAAATGTACAGTATATTTGTACTTCCATCTAAACTTTAATGCAATATCCTAACATAGTGTCTTCGGTCAAATTAGCATTGAACCTAATCACATTAAACTATATAATCCTTTAGATCCCATAAACATTTAGCCAGCACGTTTCTACAAAAAATGTAATCACGTTTAGCAAGAGTT
Source organism: Carassius auratus (assembly GCF_003368295.1). Taxonomy (NCBI): domain Eukaryota; kingdom Metazoa; phylum Chordata; class Actinopteri; order Cypriniformes; family Cyprinidae; genus Carassius; species Carassius auratus. The sequence goes on from NC_039273.1 coordinate 6,083,247, forward strand.
CATTTGTATGCACATTATATTCACATTTTGGACTGTAAATAAAGTCTTGCACTGTCTGTTGTAACTGAAGCATGAGTAGGTATTTGTGTACTTTACATCGGCACTGTATTTCCTCTATGAAATCAATAAAGTACAGCAATTCATCTTCCTGTCTATCTAGGTAAAGCTCTTGAAAAGTGCTTAAGCAAGCAGGAACCAAACTCAAAGATCACTTCATATGCAGAGTGTGAAACTGGCATATGGTTCAAACTATCACACTCAGGTTGTCTGACTCAGAAAGAGTTATGTGATTCCTCACAAATTGCTTTTTGTGTCCCTTTTACCCTGAACTATCTGAATCACTCCATCTCCACTATACTAGAAGTCGGTTACAGCCACTCCTCTCTCCTTAGTGATGAGGACATTCAAATGTGACTTATCCCGTTATTATAGACACGGGTAAGCTATCTGCCTCCTCAACGGCTCTTAATCAGGTCTCACGGGAGAGCTGCTCAATTGTGTGAGCATTAGCACTCCACATTGACATTTAGCTATTATGCAGAGTTCAACTGTTTGAGAACTACACTGGTATTTTAAGATTTTCTCTCTTTTGCCCAAGCTTCCTCTAGTGAACCAAAAACTGGGCCTATTTCCTGTGGGGGCACTCAAGGCAGTCGTGAACTTCATTGAGTCTTTTGTCATCAGAAGAGCTGGTGGGGGACATGTATTATTATCCACTTCTGTTGTTTTGAGTGGTTGGTGTCTGTCCTCTCTGGATGGGGAGCTGATGTCTGATCTACTGACAAAGCTACAACACAAAAGGAACCAGATATACAATTACCCTTTTATTGAAAGAGTATATGACCATGCTACGGTATCATGTCAATCATCAAAATTATCTCATGCCTGGAATTCAAGGCTACATGTTTAAAGTGCTCTTGTTCTTTTCCAATAAACCCTTGATTAGACATACCAGGATAAAAAACAAATGCTTTATTAATCATCAATTCAAATAAAAAACAGGCCACAAAGTCTATTTAAAAAATGTGTAAATAAATGAATAAATAAATGTCTGAATGATTTTTATTTTTATTTATTTATTCTTATTATTTTTTGTAATTTTTGAAAGAAGTCTCTTTTGCTCAGTATATTTAATCAGATGAAATATTGATTAAAGGCTCTTCAATCAAAACTACAGTAAAAACTGATTTTGTGACAATTTAAAATAATTAAAATTAATTCCAGTGATGGGCAAAGTTGAATTTTCAGCAACCATTACTCCAGTGTTCAATGTCACATGATCCTTCAAAAATCCTTTTAATATGAAAAAATGATAAAAAAAAACCAACACATTTTAGTGTATATGATTATTTTGATAATGCGCTTGTTTGTTACAAAAATGTGTGAGTGGGGGGTTTTGGATGAAAACTGTGAAATAATTCCATTGTTATGAACAGAAAAATTATTTTTAAATAAAAAACAAAATACTATTTCATGACAAGGTAGTGCTCTAATTTCATCTGCCATTGGCAGGTGTGGTAAAAAGTTAATTTTGGACTCTGGACACACCTGAATACGCTCCCTTTTTTTTTTGATAATTCCACTGCTCAGTCAATTCTGCTTTTCCTTCTCATTTTTTTTCCACCTCCTCATGAACGCAATCTTAAAAAACTGACCTCAGGTCATTAATATGCAAAAGAGGCTCTTTTCCCCAACTGAGGACTTATTGGAGCGTGTCCCCATGTCTTTACAAGTACAATAATGTGTTGCCTATGACACTCAGTGTGTTATAATCAGCTGACACATGGCGAAGAGGAGTGTGTAGCAAGGTGGAATGGAGAAGGCCCCCTGGAGGGTGAGAGATGGAAGCAGTGCTCTCTTCAAGGATCCTAGCAAATCTTACAAAGGATCTGTGGCCTCTGGGGCTGAAGAAATTAAAGTTTGCTTCCTGTTTTAGAACAGGTGCTGTAACTTTTAGGCAGTGATAAGTGCATAGTCTGAAGGCTGGCCTAAAAATTTCTGGTCTTCCAGAGAACTGCAAACCTCAGACAGAGGGGAGAGGAAGTTCTATAACTCCACATTATGAATGTAAAGATGCAGCTGTTTTTGCTTGCATATATCATATAGAATGCTTAGTGTTCAGGTTTGTAGTCAGGTGGGTTTTTATAGCTCTTGTAGATCAAGAAGTGCTTACATGGGTAAAATAGAATAGAATATTTATTTATAAATAATTTTTTTTTTTTATAGTTTTCAAATATAAAAGATAGCCCCCCACCCCAAAAAAGTAAATGAATATATGAATAAATGAATGAATAACTATTTAACCAGCAGGTAAATAAAAATCCATGCTAACATTAACATGCAGCTATAGTAGTACATCTGCTTTATTGGTTTATATTCACAGCTATTTGGCCAAAATGTTAGGTTTAAGTCATGCGTCCTTGCACATTTATATCATAAAGTCCTAAAAGGTCTGGGTACTATGGTTATGCTTAGATGGGATACTTACCATGTCAGATTATATATATTTAAATACATGTCATCTTAATGCCAGGAAACCATTAGTATTCTTCAAACCATCACAATGATACACTGACAGACAAAAAAAAAAAAAAAAAAAAAAATTGGTGGTCCACAAATCACCTACAATTCAATGTTTTAATCACAAATAGTGACAGAAAGCCTAGAATTCCAGTGTTCTTCTAAACTGGGAAATAAAGTTTAAGGATTTATATAATTTTAAAATTAAGAAAAGGTTTACTTTTATTTTCTTTTATCTCTGATGACATTTTTCTATACGCCACCAAGGGCCCTATTTTAACGATCTAAGCGTATGGTCTAAAGTACAAGGCGCAGGAGCACTTCTGAATCCACTTTTGCTAATATAACGACGGGAAAAATGGTCGGCGCTCCCGGTGCGTGGGTTGTTCCTATTCTCTTAATGAGTAATGGGTGTGTTTTGGGGCATAACGTGCAATAAACCAATCAAAGTCTCATCTTCCATTCCCTTTAAGAGCGAGTTGCGCTTGCACCATTGCGGATTCGCTATTTAATTGGCAGAATTTTAAGATGCAACGGCTGAACACTTCTCCAGAGAGCAAATCTGCTCATGTGAGCACACAGGTAGGCTAATTCGGATAAACGCAATGACTATCCATTATTACATCCATGACATTTTTTTTTAAATGGCAAGCAGCAGCTAGTGAGGCTGGGAAAATACACTTCCAGCACCTGTATTATCAGCACTGGAGCTCCTCAGGGATGTGTTCTTTGCCCACTGCTCTTCTTCTGCTACAGCAACGACTGCACATCTAAAGAACCCTCTGTCAAGCTCCTGAAGTTTGCAGATGACACCACACTCACCGGCCTCATTCAGGACGGTGACTAGACAGGAGGTTAAAGAGCTGGCTGTCTGGTGCAGTCTCAACAACCTGGAGCTCAACACACTCAAAACAGTGGAGATGATAGTGGACTTCAGGAGAAACCCCCCTGCTCTCCCCCCCATTCACCATTATGGACAGCACTGTGACTGCAGTGGAGTCATTCGGGTTCCTGTGCACCACAATCTTCAGGACCTGAAGTAGGACATTCACATTGACTCTATTGTAAAAAAAGGCCTAGCAGAGTACTTACTTCACCAGCTGAGGAAGTTCAACCTGCCACAGGAGCTGCTTAAACAGATCTACTCCACCATCATTAAATCCATTCTCTGCACTTCAGCAACTGTCTGGGTCAACTCAGCTACCAAATCTGACCTCAGAAGACTACAGAGTGTAGTCCGGGCTGCTGAGCGAATCATTGGTACAACCCTCCCTTCTATTCAAGAACTGTACTTATCCAGAGTGAGCAAAAGGGCTGTCAAAATCTCTCTGGACCCCTCACATCCAGCACACATCCTCTTTGAACTGTAGCCATCTGGTCGATGCTACAGAGCTCTGAGCACCAGAATGAACAGACACAGGAACAGTTTCTTCCCTCACGCAAGAACACACAACACTATTTATACACTCATACACTTATTTATCTAACACAAAAACTTAGTCTACACTTAACAATATTTATGCATTTGTCATTGTGTTGCACTGTGGAAGCTTCTGTCATGAAAGCAACATGCCTGGCCATGTTAACACATACAGTACATGTGTTAACATACCTGGCAATAAAGCTCATTCTAATTCTGATATTTATGTAGCCTACACAATATTATTCTTTTACACTGTAATCCTTTAGTTTTTAATATTTAGCATGTTTGTGTGCTGCTGGACATCCTTGTGTATAATAAGCAAAGTAAACATGTGCTGTGCACAGGCCCAGGGGTGCATTTTCTACTAAAGTGCTCTAACATGTCAAGCTTTCTATAGATATATCTCCCATGTCTCTTCGTTGAGTATACACTGAGTTACAGTTCATTTTAATGATGCGTTTCCAAATGAAGATCACCGCAGACAAAGGCTGCAGACAGCACTCCTTGTTTGTTATCTTTATTTTATAAATGCACAAAGTTTTGTTGATTGATGTATTGCTCTTATCTGTACTATCACAACTGAAAGTGTAATTTAAGTTGTTTTCTGGGTTATCAGGAGAAAATGACTCATAATGCGTATAGGCGTTAATCGACTTCAAAGGGTTAAATAACAAAAACCAACAAAAAAATTGTGCATTGACTTTAAGCCAGGTTTGAGTTGGTCTATGGGGCAATCTATTTTCAGTTCCTTGAAACAGCAACATGCCAACTACGTACATGAACACATCTTTTTTTTTTAACCAGCATGGCCATGGGCACACAAATGAGCGCAAATGCATTTGCTATTTGAACAACACGGTGCAGGACAGGAAAATGAGAACTGCATCGGGCTGAAACTAGCAAAAACACTTGCGCCATGCACTGCATTGGCCGGGTGTATGATAGGATCCCAAAAGATCCAAAAAATTACATTTTCAACTTGGTCCAGAAGATTCTGTCAGACTGTAAGGTACTTAACAGGTCACCTAAAAAATAATAAATAAATAAAATTAAGATAAAATTAGGAGTATCATTCAAACACATAATAATAATGCACTGAGAGTGATGTTTTTGGTGCTGCACAGACAAACCTTTTTCTGTTTGAGAAAGCCATGGTGAAATCCAGTCATTACAAGTTCAGAAATAACTTCTAGAAGCAAATAATATCTGAATATTTTGTGAAGGAACCCACCTGCTTAAAATGATAATACAATATTAGCTTTTAATTCTTCAGAATCCTTTTGAAATAGCAAAAGGTAAGAGCAAACCAACAGTCATAATTGTTAGAGGAGTTTCTGAGATGGGTGTATTAGCAGAGGAAAAGGATTACTTCAAAGCACATATCATTCAGAAAAAAAAACAAAAAAAAAAACTTGCGAAAGATGGAAAGTAGAAAATTCAATTATTTTTTTTCACATGGTTGTTCTTATTAAAACAATTCCACAGTGTTATTCACTGAAGTGAATTAGCAGTCATGTATTTCTTTTACCCTTGCTTAAAGCAAGAGATTATCTCAGTTTGGTGGTCTAAACTCAAATCAATAGAATGCTGTAAATGCTACTGCTAAATGCTAACGGTCACCTTTAAGCCAATAAAATGGCATATGCTTGTGTGCTTGTGTGTTTTTCTGGTCTCAGGTAGTTTTTAAAAGGAGTGAAGCTTGACTTTGATTGATAGGTTATCTCCATCGCCCTCCAGATGTCACAACAAAAACAGCTCGGGCCAGGGCTCAGGATCAAAACAAAGATTCAATTCCTAATGTGCCCACATTTATCGCCTCCGTGAAGCAAGGCTATATCTCCCCTGAGTCATTTTGAAGGTGTGTACCTGTCCCTTTGTGTGTGTGAAAGAGTGTCTATGTCAAAAAGCACTGGCAACCTCTGTCTTCTCAGTTGTGATTTCCTGGATAGATTGTATCTGTTTGGCAGATTCAATTCAGCCGTTGATCACTCCCTCCCCAGCACATTTCAGAAAAGAGTGAAAGGTTGAGGTTGGAATCTGGTAAATATTGATCGGTGCAAGCAAGCCATTTTTTCACTCCCCTCTCAGATCGAACAACTCGGAGACTGCCGTTAGTGGTCCGCAATGGGGTAATTGCGATCTGAACTGAATCGGTTGGCCTTTTTTAGGTGAAGAATCATTGTATGCCACTCATTTTCTTTCGAGCACACAGCCTTTAAAATACAGTACCTGACCTCTGAGAATTCAGCCTTCCCTAAGTCTCCATCTCTCTTTCTAGAGCTGCTGAGCTTTAAATATTCCAGTCATGGCTGAGCAAGGTGCACATTTTATTTATAAACCTGGCTGCCCCAGTCTTTCATACATACAGCAGGCCGCCAACCCCCCTACATATATGCTAAGAGAAAGTGGGAGTGACGGGTCGGGCAGATACCATTCACCTCTGAAAGACATAACCAAACGCTTCGGCGGCCATGCGACCTGCCCGATGTTAATGAGACAACGTTAGCCGGGTGTTAAGAAAGCAAATAGAAAGAGGCTGAAAGGCTCGGCTGGGCTCAGTGTGAGCCGAATTCATGCACCAGGTGCCACCTGCCCACCGGATTTTCTATAAGAACCTTCTTGTGGTGAAAGACACTGAAGCAGTGAATGTTTGAAGGCACCTGAGGCAAGAAGTCAGAGCATTGTGACGATGGGCTTTGGTAGGCACAAGCCAAATGATGATTTTCTCGGCAGGTGGGGTGCATGCGAGCGAACCGAGAAAACCGTCGCAAGACACACAACCTCACCAGAGAACTCAAACTATGTATTAGCAAGACATAATGGGGACAATGGCACGCAGCCACATACTCCGTTAAGACTTATGTGACCTAATCAATGCTGGGCGCATGTTGATGTCAGTCATTAGGGTGATATATTCATTGGACTGGATGTGCTGTGCGCTCCGCTCTGTAAATTGTGTCAGCCTGCGGTACATGCCACCCATTAATTTGAAAGAATAGGTGTAGCTCATTAAGTAATGTTTGTAGCGTTTGAACACTTATATTATTAGCTTTAATTAGACCTCTTAATTTGCTAGAGGGTTATAACTCAACCAGCAGGAACATGAATCATAGTTATTCAAATTTAGAAACCATTTATAAAAGCTATCGTATTACGCCTCTGCTGCTGTTTTCAAAACAACAATTAAAATCCAAATGCAAAACATGGTTTATTGCTTTCTTACGCTAGTTATGTTTGCAAACAAAGTCTTTTTAATTCAATGACTTTGAAATTAGACACTTCTGAACAGTTACCATGCACAGAATATAAACAAATTAGTATGAATATAATGTCTTTACAAATTGTACTGTTAATTGTACTGTAACGTTGTATATCTCAGAATCATTGTCATTTTTATTGCTATACAGCTGATGTAACGTTGTCTCATTGTAACTGCAATGTACAGATGTCAAACATCAATAACTTTTTACATCAAAACTGGCTACAATGAAAAAAAATATTGTTATTCAGATGAAATGGCAAAATTATGTAGAGCTTAGCCATTCATAAAATGTGTTGAGATGAGATTTTGAACCATCTGCGGTCAAAAGAAAATATTAATATGTACAGTACAGAAAGAGTTATATTACAACATTCAATCATAAATATATAAACAAATAAAAACTTGCAAAGTAGTCAAATACAGTAGTTTTCTACATAGACAACAACAAATATATATAGTTCAGTCATGAAGCTCAAGATGGTTCAGGCTGATGGGTTGTTAAAGGGTATATATACACAGTTTTCATTAACAAATACACTTATGTGCTGATTTCCAACAAAAGACAGAAATCTGATGCAGTTGTACTTACATAAATGGGGTCTTTTATCACTGGGACCACTCCATGTTTTAATAGCAAACATGTGCAAATCCAGCGTTGACTTGGGCCTTGTTTATAAAACATTCGTCACTGAAATGACGAGAACACAGAAATGCACTTGATACACTCCACTGGTTCCCCTGGGAAAACAAACTGCCTCTTCTGTTCATGTAACACTGGGTTATTTGGGAAGCTGAATATGGTAAACTTTCCCTCACATCCAAAAACACTTATTTGGAGACATTCTTCAACAAATCCTATGCAGCGCGTCCGATGATTTCCCGATGAAGAGCGAAGAGAGAGAAATGCTCATGTAAGGAGTTCCACCATCGTCTACGTCATTAATTGCCTTGCAATTAAATGGCTGGCTAGCATTCACTTGAGTTCCTGCAACACACTTTCAGATTTTCTCTGAAAACCTCCAGCTTCCCCAGCTCCACCTGTATAGATTTGCTATGGGTTATTTTATATGCAATTTGTGCAGCAGCAGGTTGTCTTCAATACTCACAGCACCGTATCGCCATATTGTTTAGCAGAAGCAAGTTCCTGTATTTGCTTGCAGCAGCAGCAGCAATAATTTACAACCACAGCAATAACTAACAGCACAAGCAATTCAGCAGCAATGTAGCTGATCTATTCAGCCAAGACCAAATATATTCACATTGTCATATCCATTACCATGCTAAAATCTTAAGAGCATTGTCATGATTGAACTGTGTTCAGGACTGTAATTTCTCTGCAAGTGTCTGACATGGGTAGATGGAAGAACTCTGTGGAGGCACAATCCACACAGCACAGCAGAATACAGGAATGCCGACACGTCCTTATCTTTTTAAAACTTAGTATTTTTCCATCTCAAAATTATATCTTACTTGCAACCTATGCTCTCAAGGTCAAGTGCAGAAATGCTAATTCATGCATTCATGACCTCAAGGTTAGATTATTGTAAGGCTTTATTGGGTGGTTGTTTTGCATGCTTAATATACAAACTCCAACTTGTCCAAAATGCAGCAGCTAGAGTTCTTTCTAGGACCAGAAATTATGACTGTATTATCTCTGTTCTGTGAGCAGTGCACTGGCTCACTGTTAAACATCGTATAGATTTCAAAATCCTGCTAATTACTTATAAAGCCTTGAATGGTTTAGGACCTCAATACTTGAGCAAGCTCTTTATCATATTACAGTCCTCCATGTCCGCTGCACTCTCAAAACTCTGCCAATTTGATCATACCTAGAATATCAAAATCAACTGTGGGTGGCAGATCCTTTTCCTATTTAGTGCCCAAACTCTGGAATAATCTACCTAACAATGTTTGGGACACACTCTGTCGGATTAAATCTAGATTAAAGACCCATCTCTTTAACCTGATTTACACATAACACACTTACACATTTCTGTTACTCCAATCTGTTTAAGGATTGTATGGACTGAATTAATTAGGTCAACAGGAACTGGGAACACTTTCAATAACACATGATGTACTTGTTACATCATAAGAAGAATGGCATCTACGCTAATATTAGTCTGTTTCTTTTTCATTCCAGGGTTACTGTAGCCACCAGATCCAGTCCATATCCAGCCCAGATGGTGGATCAGCACTGAATTTCAGTGGAGTCCAGAACAACTACATGATCCCCAGTGAAGACCTTGTCTCCTAGATGGCCATTGGGACAAAACCACAGAACCAGATAACCCCTTTGCACAATGTAACTTTGCTGCAGCATCGATCAACCTGCTGGTTTGTCTGATCAGAGGAGAACTGGCCCCCCTGGGGTCTCCCAAGTTTTTTTTCCCTCCATTCTGTCACAGATGCTGTTTACGTTCCTTGCCATTGTCTCCTCTGGCTTGCTTAGTTGGGGCATATAATTTCCAGCAATATCATTGACTTGATTGCACAGACTACGTATGTAAACTGAACTGATCTGGATGATGACATCACTGAATTTAATAATGAACTGGCTTTAACTGAGTGTTTACTATTGTCCTTTTGCATTGACACACTATTTTCCTATTTTGATACTGTAAAGCTGCCTTGACATGAATTTTATTGTTAAAAATGCTATATAAACAAAGGTGAGTGAGTGACTGGCCTTGTCACACGCCAACTGCCTCAGGGTAAATAACCTGGACAAGATAGCCTATATTTTTGATTCAACTAGTCTCAGGTCCATTCAAATCAATCTCTGCTGTGATGTAATGCACATCTTTATTGTAAAGCTGGTGTGGTGCTTGTTTTATAGGTCTACATTTTTCATAATTTAAATATGCAATCTCACAGCACCAAACACACTCAATGAATATTGAGCTGTCGATTGAAACTGCATGGGATTAAAAATAAATAATGGAAGGCAAAATCATTTCCAGGAGTCTCTGGCAGATTTGCTTCATGTAATAAATTATTTCGCGAGCAACAAAGCAATGTATCTGTCAGTGGACATCAGTTCCACCAAACAATCACCGCTATATACAACCACGTGCAAGAATGACTGCTGTCACGAATATACAAAACAATACAGACAAGCATCTAAGCCATCCACACTATCCACACTGTACACGTTTTCATGTTTGGAAAACCTCAGTGGTGTGTTTATTTGTGTTTAAGCATGTATCAAGCACTTTTGAAGCTAGGCATGCAAACCAATATATCTGATACAGGAAGGAAAGCCATCGGAAAGCTCAGGTTATCTCCATGTACTTGCTTCTGCAGATGGTCTCAACAAAAATTGTCTACCCAGAGAGGTTTCTGGCATCATAAATCCAATTCTGGTATTCTGTTATTTGCCAGAGGGCCACAGATTTTATTTCCTTGAACAAAACAGCTATGGCTTGGTTGGATATATTTGCTCAGTGATGCTTAAACAGCATTTACTGCCTCACCAGTCCACACGCCATCGTAGCCGAAGGGAGGATTGCCGCACTGAGAGCCATCTAAATGTAGCCTATCAAGTTAGCACTTGTTAAATTGGTCCAACTATACATTACGAAGGGGAAATCAAATAACTTTGTAATTCTTAGAGAGTCCCTGGATTTTATTGTGGCAAATACCAAAACAGGCTAATTCTGTCTTGCAGCATTTGTAAGGGACGAGATGGAAATACTAATATGACACAGCCTTGACTAAGTTGATAAGGCAAAATTCTATTATTATTTTTTTTTTCATTTGTGTTATTTCTTTAGACTTCTATCCCCAACAATCCCCACTCCATTTGCACAAATTAGGCAGATGCAAACTGCTTTATGAGCAATTGTATAAATGGGTAATGCAGTTCTGAGTGGGTAAGATGAGAAAATGAACATAGAACCATTCAATCAAGTGACATATTTCAGTCATTGCCATTTGTCAGTGTCACATTTCTTTATATTTGATCCACGAGGTAAGAGTGTTATGCAGAGATCATTTGTCTTCATCAAGAATGAGAGGTGACTTCGCTCTTCTGCCCACTGAGCTGTCAGTCTGCTATTTCCTCTAACTCTGGAAACAAGAAAACCAGTCAGTTTCACAGTGGATGTGCACTCTCGAGTTTATCGGTAGTGAAATGTTTTATAACATGAATAATCGCAAATCACTTACTCTGAATAAGACAAATGGAGTTCTGAATCTTTCCCTACAAAATGTACTGTGGCTGTACCAAAGTATTCAGTAGAATACATATATGCACTGTATATTTATGAAAAATCAATCTGCAAGGATGCCATAAATTGATCAAAAATAACAATGAATATATATTTTGTTTATTATGTAAAAAAATTCATCTGTGTCAAATAAATGCTTTTGTTTTAAACTTTCTATTCATCAAATAATCCTGGGAATGAATGAATGAATGAATAAATGAATGAATGAATGACTGACCACAAATAACACACACACACACACACACACACACACACTAAGAAACATCACAACCATTCTCAACATTATTAATAATATTAACAAATGTTTATTGAGCACCAAATCAGCATGTTAGAATATTTTCAGGAATTTCAAGGACACCTAAGACTGCTGAAAATGTAGCTTTTGCTAAGCTGGGAATTTTTTTTTTTGATCCATTTCCCTCAGTCACACATCCCTCTCTTACACATTTACACAGAAGACTATTTTATTCTGTGGTAATGTGTTAAAGCTGTTGACAAGTTGGCTGTAGATTGCTCCTGCACACATCTCTGCGTTTGCCTCTGTATAAAGAGGATTTAAAGAGATGAATGTTTCCCGGAATTCTGGTTAGTCAGTTGGAAATTTTCAAATGGTGGTCATGGCTTCTTACTATACTAATTCCAGACGTGTTAAGTGTTAATCACGATTCAGGGCACAAAATAAGAGCCCCAGGCTTAGCGGTTTAAAACACCCACACACCTCAACAACCATACCCAGCTATGACGATCGATCTGTCTGTCTGTCTGTCTATCTATCTATCTACAGTATCTATCTTTTTTCATAGACAACAGTTGATTCAAAAGTTTCATTGAAATTATTATTTATTCACCCTTATGTCATTCCAAATCTGTTTTACAATCTTGGAATTACCTTTCTTATATTCTTGTTTCAAACAGATATTTGAATGAATATATGGAAAGCTATTCTACATAATGCTTTTTCTTAGTAATTTTGGAGCTTGATATCACTGGTTGGCATTCACTTTCTTTATATTTCAAACTAGATGTTCATCAACATTTCAACTCAAAGGGAACTGCATTATGCAAGCAAATTATGACAGGATTTTCTTTTTTTGTTTATCTATTTATTTTTGCAACATTCTTAAAAATAAAGGTTCTTTATTGAAATTGATGGTACCATAAAGAACCTTTAACATCCATGGAACCTTTCCATTCCATAAAAAGGTTCTTAAATTGGAAAAAAAGGTTCCTTTAGATTTTTTTTTTATGTTAAACAACAACAACAACAAAAGGTTATTTTAAGAACCTACGGACCCAAAATGTTTCTATGGCATTGGGGTGAAAACCTTCATTTAGAACCTTGGTTTTAAGACTGAAGGAAATAAGCCACTATAATAATTCCCTCTTCAGGATATTTCCATTTCAATCAAATAACAACAACAAAGAATGTCTACCAGAACTAAACAGAACTATATTAGGGTGAGTAAATGATCAAAAAGAACTATCCCTTGAAACCCACAGGGAATATTCTATAACTGATAGCAATCAACACCACACCAGATTTATCACAGTTTTCAACCATACTGAAATGCCTACAGAGAACGATCAACACCCTGGACACCCACAGAGACTTATTCTCAATCTTTTCCCTGCAGTATTGTGAGTGACATTAAGCTGGAATTAGCTGTTCACAGTCCACAGTGCTCATAATTATAGTGAGAAAATTGTACAAATTTTTGTAAGAGTTATGATTATGTTGTAATCTGGCAAAGATAACAAGACATACAACAGATAAAATCCAGCTTGTAGATGGTTGAGTTGGTGCTCTTTTCACACATTGAGGAGAACAGTATTAATTGCGGTCAAAATGCTGGGCCTCACACTCCATTTAACACAATTTCCTCAAGTAAGACCTGCCCTGAACTGGCCGCACACCCTCAGGAACTGGCAAAAACAGCTTGAAATGAGCCTGTCATGCCAGGCAGCTTTCCCTTGGATTCAAGAGCAGGGAGATCGCTATATTGGATTAGAGGAGTGTTAGCACATGCTGCGTGTCTTTGGGAGTGTGTGTGCAGGCACATTTGTGTGTGACGCTCCATGCCTGCTGGCATTAATAAAGACTAAATGCCATGTTACGACTGATGTCATTAATCTTTGGGTGGGTTCCACCCAATCAATGTCTTTTTCGCAATCGAGCGACGACTGATATTATGAGTTTAGCCTTAATTCTGTAATCAGCACGACTACACAACACAGCCCCCTTGACATCACATCTTAGAAGTAACAGATGCAATGACAGACATGTTGCATGGTAAAACGGATGCTTGCTGTTCATGCCACAGGCGTAACTGGGATATGAATTCCTTTTTTTGAGATAACTTTAGTTTAAAGTGCCTAGATTGCAGTTTGTCAACTTTGTGAAAGGTAATTTTACTGCAGTGTTGAGTAGAAGACAGTAACCATGGGAGAGATAGCATTAATTTCCATCCTATTGTTTACCACAAGCAGACATTTGTGCTAGTAATGCAGTTTTGCTTTAGACCCAGACTAGTGCACATCTGTTAAACAAAGTCCAACAGGAGATTTTTCTTCTGTTTATCTTATAATGAGGTTATACTATTTGTCTGCATAATGCTAGAAATTTAGGAATGTGAACTGTATTTTTATTTTTAAGCCATTTATCTGGGTTACAGATGAGCATAAAATCCAATAAGGCAGTCAACCAAATGATTTACTATTTGTTCATCAAATATTTATCTGGTGTTCATGATTTAAGGTATTAATTGGCATTTGGTGAAACTACATTAGGCCCATAAACCCATTCAATTTCATAAAGGTGACCAAATTAATTGATTGCAAATTGGATTTAGAGTTCTTATATCCAGGTGAAAAGTACAGTTAAAATTAAAACACAAAATATAATTAAATTTGAAATATTTACAAAAAACATTATAGTGTATCAATTACAGCCTAAAAATGTGTTGCATTAAACCACTAATGTGTGACGTCACTGATATAAACCTGGAGCAATTTTTCAAGTTCAAGTTCAACAAGTCCAATTATTTAAATCTAGATCAATCTTAGATTAATCCTTTGGAAAACTAGGCATATGCATGCAGCAAATTCTCTGAAAAAACTGACTGGATGCTTTCTTGACAAATTACTGTATGAACTTTGAGACAAGTGAGACTGCTCAGTATTATCACTCTCCATCCTTGCCCAGAGATCTGCCAAATTGAAACAGAAGGCCCCATAAGGGAGATGGCACCATTCACTCATAATTTACTCTCAATTAATCATGTTGTTGGATACGTCTCCTAGGAGTCAGTCAACTGACATTCTGACTGGTAGCGGGGTGTAGACACAGTACAGGAAAGACCCAAAACTTTGTCAGATTATTCCTCCGAGAGGTTGGTTCTGCCAGGCAAACCACTTTGTGGCCCAAGCCAGGTGGTGATCAGATGTGCACTAGGAGCCAATATTTGTCATATACCAGTTATATGATTTGATTTATATTAATGCAACAAATCAAAGATTTGAAAGCAAGCAACTACAATAAAGTCCAGTAACCAAAATGATTATCACATTTGCAAGTCATTCCTAACTTTATACACAAACCAGCATTCTATGAAGTGGAAGCTTTTCATATTTTCACTACTCACCCAAGGTTTTATCTGCGCTACAGTCTCTATTGAAAGCGAATGTCTGAGTGGGAATGTCGGGGTCCGTGTGTGGAGGCTGGTTCACGGTCTGCTGCCAATGATAAGCCTCCTGACTATTATTCATCTTCCCTGAGCAATAAGGCAGCAATTAAGCACTTTAATTTACAGAGCAAAGCAGCTTTGAGAAGCCATACATCACCATGTTCCACTGCATGCAACACTTGTTTGGTTCAGTGTCCATGATTGGTTGAATGATTCCAGCTCTGCTGAAATAATAAAGGATATGTAGCATTTGATCTGGTTGTTTCTATTGTAGGCTCTACTGTTAGTGTTATCTGTATGCACCGGGGGTCTGAGAGTAATGCAATTTTGATTCTCTGTATGTATGTACTGTACATGTGGAAGAATTGACAATAAAGCACACTTTATTTTAATAAAGCTGAGCTTTTGGAGTTTAAGGGTTTCTAACATGATAGCATTAACAGTTGGAAGCTAATGAATGAAGCCCACACTCATAAATCTTCACACGGAATCTTCTACAACAGTGATCCCATCAATGAGGTCAAGGCTAAAAAGTCAGTAATATGACCGATATGATTCAGTGTTAACTTAAAATGACCGGAGGAATAAGAGTGGCCCATTGCTTATCTGGTAATGAAATGGAAATTTCTATTTAATTTTATGCTGCTATTTTCTTTACAAGACAAAAGATTTTATATATGCCTTGAGGAAAGAACATATCACATAAAATGGAACACATAATTTGCATTTACAGTAAATCCATATAATTCGATTTCACACTTCTTAGAACTCACAGTGTTGAGTAGTAACTGATTATATGTAATCTGGATTGCTTAATCTGATTTAAAAAATTAAGTATTTGCAATTGGATTATATTATATTTTGAAATGCTTAAAATCAGATTGCAGTTACTTTTATAGGTTGTGTGTGCGTAATATTGCAATTACTGTGATTGAGCTAAAAAACAGGAAACAGGATGCATAAATTTGTGAACACAAGGAAGTAAAAATAAAATAATAAAATTAATTCATAGTTCAAAGAAATTCATAAAACTATAATTTCAACTTTAATCCAAATTAAAGAAATAGATTACATTTAAATTTAAATTCTTATTTATGAATCGAATGGGAACCAATTCTTCACTTCAGAAGTGATTTATAACAAATGTGAATGTAAATAAGGCTTATTCAGTTTCCTAATTAATATTAAAAATTCACACATTTTAATTTGCACTACTAGCTAGGTCTTATTTTGCAAACAATGATCTGCAGTCAAGAAGCCATCATGCCAAAGGTAACACAATAATGACGAAATGCATAAACCACACTTCATTTCAAATAAATTATTCCACATTACTAATGCTCAGTGCAATAATTTTTTTCTCAATAGCATTTGAGTCCAACATAAGACGTGGATTTTGCTGAAGAGCCGGCAGCTGCTTAGAGAAGATAGGGCTGAGACCTTTTCTGTTTTTGTTGCACAAACAGGATTACTTAATCAAGTGTCGTAGCTGGAATATTTTACTATCTCAACCTCGTCACGTCTCTGGTTTTCCACTGCGGCTTTTGAAATGTAAAGATTAGGGGCTATTCTTATAACTTCCATACATTAATCTCCATAAAGAACCCATACATAGGGGTATGAATACAGATACGTTAATGGCTGGGATGTCAAAAAGCATTATGGAGATAATTGGAGTCACTGAAAATGTTTAAGAATACAAAATACAAAACACTGAAGCCTCCTTTTTGCCTCTTTTCACATTTAGGTATGAGATCTAATCTCTTTAAATATTCAATGGAATCTTATCTTGAAAAGATATGCTTTGACATTCATCATAGCAAACATTACTGTTACAACAAAAAGAAATCCCTCTTTCAAGTGTCTGGAAGGAAAGAGAAAACATCTGCAAAAGCTTTGATCTATTTTTACTGAAAACTTGAAATATAATGAAAATAGTTTCATGCTATTATGCACTAAATTACACAATACATTTTATTTACTCTACTGACAAATATGACAATAATGCAAACACACATACCGGAAGTTATGAAATGCAGTGGGCTAATCTGGAGTACACTAAGGTGCTTTATATAACTGTAATGCTATGTTTCTGTCAGTTCTCATGGTTTATGACATGTCCTTCATCATGCAAGGCAAATCTTTAAATCCGCTTGATGAAAATTACACTGCAAACAGCTTTTTAGAAAACATGAAAGCCAAAACTGAAGGTAGAAAAGTAGACACTGACAAATTGCACACTTACATAAATACACATACTCACAAGCCTATATATAAAAAAAAACCAACAACTCAGTTCTGCCAGAAGAGAGCAAAAATATATACTTTCCAAACAAATGGACTCATTTAAATGAAATGGACTTACCAAAGCTACATTTGAGAGAGAAATTAAAATTCCCAATCAGAAATGAAATGACGGTATTTATGCATATGAGAGGAGCATTTAGGGACATTTGTTTATACTCTCGCTCAGTAGTGAAATTAAATGCACAATAATGACATTAAAACAGCTTACTGGGCTAGGTGAAAAAAAATGCTAATGATACTCCGAGCGCTGACGAGTTGTAGATATCTTATTCATGTATTTCTAAATCCACACAAAATGATAGATCACAGTTTTCTAAAACTGGACAAAATGATAAATCACAGCCAGTATTAGATGACAACTTTAACTCAAGTCAATGAAATTGTGACAAAAATAAGCCAAAGTTTAATATTCATCTTCTCTAGTAGTTGCAAATATTAGCCATCTGCCTTTTTCTACCTATAATACACATATCTTAAATGAGATAAAAAAAACTAAATGAGAGAACATTATTTTAGATAGACTCAGAAGCAGACTTGATTATAGTGAACATGTCCGTGCAAAAAACTCAGTTTGGAATAAACAAACCTATCCACTCACATTTTGGTGAAGTCTTTCATTCCCAAGCAGAGGGTAAATGATAAATGAACAGTAGTGTGTGTTCATGTAATGTCTGAACTGAAGATTGGATTCCCAGTCTTTGGTTCAAACTGAGTTCATGGCCTCAGGTTCAGATGAGGGTTGCACTTACCTTAACAAAGAGTGTCCATGGAGAGGAAAGGAGAAAGAATATACAGTATACTGAGAGATCCTTTTGGAATGAGCTTTCACAGTTAAAAGTTTGGCTCGATATTTTATGTAAATACAAACAATTTCAAATCTCTTCCAGGGAACACCTTTAAATGAAATATGTTTATTCATTGCTATTTGTGTTAATATGTAACAAACAGATTTGTATAGGTACTGCTACCATAACAAATCTTTAGAAACCTGTTGAGGTTTTTTTTCTCTTTTTTTCTGTTTCTTGTTGAATTTTAAAGTTTAGGAAAGGGTAAAGCAAAGAGCACACCTACTTAAAACAACAACAAAAAACAATAGTCTTTGGTTTCAGGGCCGTGCACAGACCTTTTGAGGGGCATGTGCTGAAACTGAAAAAGTTTCCCTTTTTTATATCAGGATTATTTAGTAAGCCTGCATAAAAGGAATAAATGGTCACATCTTCATGACAAATTCAATTACACAAAATAATAGTCTCAAAAGCTTTAGATTTATTCACGATTAATAACAACCATAATAATAATATTAGATAATTAGATAATATAGATAAACAGGGTTTTAAGGGCTTCTTTAAACCTAATACAACAGCAACCTTCTGTGAGCCATGTATCTGGCAAAAATGTTATACTGTGGTGGACCAGGGATGTTGGTCTCTTGAAGGTCTCTTATTCACTAAACTTCCCCTAAAATAAGCCAGCAATGAAAAAATAAATAAAAATAGTGTGAAAAGTACAGTTGCAGTGAAAAGCATTTCTGAAGGACCACGTGACACTGAAGAGTACTGAACTGGAGTAATGATGCTGAAAATTCAGCTTTGATCACAAAAATAAAATCACATTTTAAAATATTCAAATAGAAAACAGTTATTTAAAATGTTAAAAATATTACACAATATTACTGATTTTGCTGTATTTTGGATCAAATAAATGAACCCTTGGAATAAATCATGAATTACATTCTGCATGATAAAATATAAAGATTTCAGTGATCTTCTGTCATTTTTTTTTTAGTTCCTACTACATTACTGTAGTAAAACCATGTTTTACAATATTTTATACAGAGAGTATACAGAGGGTATATCATAACATGATTAGCCTAAATGTTAATAAATTAAGTGTATCAGCAATCATAAATCAAAGAAGAAATTTCTTAGAAATATATGTTATCTAGGTGCCGAGGATCACTCGTCGCTTTGTGTAAGTTCCAGTACGAACAGCGGGGGGCGCACCTGTTATGATTTTCCGATGGTAAAAACAAATTATATGTTGTTGTATTACTTATCAATATATCGTTTTTGACCAGCGAATGTGTGCAAATGTGATTTTTTTTTTTCTGTCCGTCATTAAAACGGCGACGGCGCCTGCCACTGCCGGGATCACATTACATTTTCATCTAGGTTACAAACTAGTTTTTTTAGGTATATAGACGGAGCGCTCAGTTTTTCCTATGGTAAAATGCATTTGGCCAAATTAGCATTTTATAAAAGATGAAATGCAACTGTATGCACAGGCTATTTAAGTGTTGGCTATGACTAGATGGCAAATGCTAGCCCTCTCTCTCAGGCGACACCCCACATGTCTCAGTCAGTGAGTCAGTCAGACATCAAATAAATAAAATATGAGCCTTTATAGACAGTGTTTAGTAGTACTTATTCAAACAACAAGATATTTATTTACCTTTCGCAAAACTTTGTTCAGCTCAGCTGGTGTCTACTGTGCGGCTGCTGTGGAACTTCAGTTGATTCAATGAATATAGAGGGGGCGGAGTTATCAGCTTACTGACAGCTTGAGGATCGAATAAGATTTCCACAAGCTCGTTTTAAGAACTTTCATTTGGTAAAACAGACAGACAGGCGTAAAAGGTGACCAATAGCATTGATAAAAAACAAACAAAAAAAAAACACCACCAAAAAAAGGGCACTTCGGAGTGTAAGGGCAAAAAGGGCATGTGCTCTGCACAGGTTGAGCCCTACCTGTGCACGTGCCTGTTTGGTTTCATCACAGCCATTAACTATGATTTGTCATTTCTAGACAGGCAGTGGGTATTGTGGATCAGGGAATGGCTGTTCAATGTTGTATTTTGTATTATGAAAAAAAAAAGTTTCACTTTTCCTTAAATTAATCAAATTCGTAAGTTATTGAATGAATGAATAAACAAATAACACACAATCATATTCTGTATTAGCGGAGGTCACATGGAATGATTTCTATAAACAATGATAAAAATAGAGAAATAAAACAGAGAGACATCATGTTTTTATAAAACTGGATGGACAGCTTTCAGATATATGTCTTTGCAAAATCACAAGAGTGGTTAGGACAGTCTGAAAGTGGCAAATGGAGAAGAGAGAATGAAAGAGAGAGAGAGAGAGAGAAAATAACCCTGTAGACTGTCAGTCATCTTCTCCTGCTCTTTGCAGGGAGTAGGGGCTCCCAGACTTTTTAATTCTCTGTGAATCTTCTGTCCATCACCACACTTTATCCCTGCTTTAGAGCTTGGCTCAGACTCACACACTGTCACTTTCCTGACAAACTACACCTATGCATGGAGAAACGTCATAAACTGTCAGGAAAAAAGGGGGGAGAGAATCCATCCGACTCCTCTCAAGGGAAAGCTATAGAGAAACCAATACAGATATTCCATACACAATCACTTTCACTGCATACTGGCACTGAATAAATCATTAAAAATTATTGATCTTATCAAATCTTATTCAAACGGAACAATGCAGAGGATGAAAACTTAGCCTAGCTTAATTTAGACTAGCTCTAACACATTGACTTTGAAGCTTTTTGTTATGTTTAACCTCATTCTAGTCTTTTAATAAACCCTGCACATTACTATGGGTTATGCTGTTGGAAGGAAGCTGCAGGTAGGCAATTCATGTAGAGGTTTTAATTGACTTAAAATTAACCCTGACCATTTTCTAGGCCGAGGGCTTTGACAGCACCCTACTTGGATTAGCAATTTTAATTATTGCAAACGTCAAGCAGGGCTAAGAACCTGCTCACAACAGGCTAACAACACCAAACAAAATGACTGAATCACTGATACCTTTTCTTGGGGTGAATATATTCTCATATTGCAATAAATTCCCTGAGACATGCTCACAATCACTAATGACAGGTGAAAAACATGAAACAATCAACTAATCAACTGTGTCAGACTTCCGCTTAATAACATTATAAAATCTTCTAAAAACAGATGAAAAAAAAAAAGTTAAATACAGTATAGCCAAAATATTTACAAAAAGGGCCTAAAACACACTTTTACTGTATATATATATATATATATATATATATATATATATATATATATATATATATATATATATATATATATATATATATATATATGTGTGTGTGTGTGTGTGTGTGTGCGCGTGTGTGTGTGTGTGGGTGTGTTTGGAAGTAAAAATTTATGTTTGAATAAACCTACACTGAAAATCTGTACTAGCCTACTTAATACAGTCATTCTAATAAAATGAATATTTTAAAATAAAGGTAACATTTTAATTAAAAAAAAAAACACTATGGAAGATTTTCACAGAAATCACTGCTTGACAAATCACATTTGAGCATGTTTATTTTAAAATTACTGTATATTGAATAATTCCAATACCAAGTTCTCATTCGAAAACCCACGTTTAGATTTGCCAGTTTTAGCCAAACTGAGCTGACTTTCAGAACTGGTTTATATATTTATTCATTTTGGCAAAAAAAAAAAAAAAAAAATCACTTCAGAGGACCTTACCGTCAGTCTATGTTGTTTGATCAGGTTTTGTGCACCTGTTCTTAATATTCACCATCACATCAAAAGTAAGAGTCTCTGTGAGCCTTTCGCTTCTGCTCAGCTGACAGGTGAAGTAATGGCCCATCTTTCCTCTAACTTCTAATCCTGTTTACTCTCCTCCTCGGATGATGCCTTTTCCACCGCTTGGAGTCTGGGGACAAGCTTTGTAAACACACAACCTTCTCTATTCACGCCAATTTACAGGCCTAGCAGCCCAAGGCTCTACTTTGCAGATTATGAATGCTTTAACCTGGCTTTCCACACCTCTTGGTAATTCTGTCTAGTTTATCTTCTTCGGACCACATTTCCTAACCCTCCCCCCTTTACGTGTGTCACTTTCGTGTGAATTTATGTGCATAAACGTCGTGACCACATCAGCTCCATGAAACACAGAGAGCTTTTCTTGATATACTGCCATGTCATCAAATTCTGCTGGTGTGCAATTGGCAAATTAAATGATTAGTTTTGCATACCAAATAAGGCTGTGATCAGTTTGATTGAAGTGGTTGAACAAATGAAGAGATATTCTAAGGCACAGGGCAATAAAAAGGACGGTTTCTCCTTGGCATTCACAGACGTCTTTAAATTGCCGCATGCCATGTAAGTAATACAGCAAATTAGCAAATCATGGCAGCCTCTCTTTAGATCAGGTGCCACTTACATCTGTAAATTAATTGATAAGGGAGTGTGAGCAATCCACTGTGTGAATACATTAATGCCATTACAGAGCTGATTGCACTTACAAAGTATTGCAGGCAAACAGGTATATATTTTTATATTATAGATGCAGATGATACTAAAATAAAGCGTACCATTTTGGCAAGAATGTGCTTGAAAAATTCAAAGGAGATTTTTTTTATTTTTTAAATAACATCAGAAACAAAATGCAAATATAATGTCCTGTTTAAGATGTTGAAAAGGCTGTTGTGTACTTTAAGCACACGATACACATTTTTGTTTACACTAGTAAAATAATAAAACAAAATTGGACAGAAGTAATTCAGATAATATAGCCCAAAATATACATATAAAAAATCTAATATAATGTGCTTCATTAATAGTCATATTTATTTATAATTGCAGCATTTAAAGCAATAACAAAATACTTTTTGAAAAGATACAGACACCTCTAAAATGAAAAAAATAAAAATAAAATAAATAAATAAATATTATATATATATATATATATATATATATATATATATATATATATATATATATATATATATATATATATATAAAAATCTTGGATGACTTCTTTTTATATACGTCTCCTCCTTTTTTTATTATTTATTTATTATTTTTTTATTTATGTGTTACCTCAATTATAAATGATAATTTTACTATGATAAGAGGTTTGGTTATAAGTGCATGATATAATTATGTTAATTTTGACATTGACCAATGAGATTTCAGTCAGTATTTACTCATCCTCATGTCTTCCATTTATCACAAAAGTGGATGTTTTGCAATATGTTAAACAGTTTTTTTTTACATACAATAAACAAACAATAGCTGGGATGAAATAAAAATCAACCCTATTTATTTTCTTAACATGTTTTAATGGACACAATTCATCCACGCAAATTAAAAGGCCATTTATAATAAAATCATATTTTTTCCAATTTAAAATATAATGTATTCCTGTCTTCAGTCACCTGATCCTTCAGAAATCAATTTAATATGCTGATTTGATGCTTAAGATACATTAATATTATCAGTTTTGAAAACGACTTGATATTTTTTTGTGGAAAAAACAAAACTTTTTTTTTTTCAGGATTATGTGAAGAAAATTCAGCATTTATTCTATATATATATATATATATATATATATATATATATATATATATATATATATATATATATATATATATATATATATATATATATATATATATATTATATATTTTGTCATTACTGTCATTTTTGATCCATTTAATGCATCCTTGCTGAACAAAAATGAAACTTCTGAACAGTTTTTATATAATTTATAATTTATGAAATAAATTTTGGACTTTTACACTGTTTTCACAGCTTTTTGTGAGGAACAGACCACAAAAAAATCTAAACTTGAAAATCCAATAGTGTTTGGCATCACTGATGTCAACCCCGCACGATTTATATGGAAACAGTGTTTGAATATTTTCCATTGTGAATTAAAGCATGTAATATTTGGTTGTACTGTTTCTTTAACAGCGATGCAATAGAACTCACTGGAATTAAAGCATATTAGCACTCTTATATCAATTAAGTTTTCTTACTGACTCACATATATACTTCTGTCTTGTCTACCTGGTGGTGAAATTTGTTTTATGGCCCTCACCTGCTTGCATTTATTAATAGGCAGCCAGGTCTCTCATCCCCCCTTCAGTACTATGACCGTCTTCTCAACCTTTCCCAAACTTCTAAACCATTCATTACGTTACCAGTTTCCCCACTGTGCAACAAGTGAACTATGTCAGCCCTATTCTATCATTGAAATGATTAATTTGAATCGCCAAAGGTTTCCTCACAATTATTTCTCCATTCATATATCCGGGGGGCTTTATAAACCTCTATGACTATCTATGAAAAATCTGGCCCACATTTTCTCCATTCATTTTTGCATAAGATCCATTACATCGCTGCGGGTTAGAATTTTTAATCTTCAATAAGCACATCTCTGCCTACCTTGAAAATATTGTCAAGAAGGAAAGTGGTGATTATTTATCAGTGACAGGATTGATAAGAAGTGCACGTAAATGTCTACAATTGGGTCCAAATGAGACAAAAAAAAAAAAAAAAAAACCTTAACAAATCAATATATATATATATATATATATATATATATATATATATATATATATATATATATATATATATATATATATATATATATATATAGTTTTTTTTCCAAAAGTAAAACAAAGACAAAATCCAAATGTTGACTGAAATCATTTCTTTACTTTAGAGCACTGAAGTCTTGGTTTAAGGCAGCAAAGTGTCTGACATATGCCATACTGGGATCGTACTGCAATCAGATAAGGTAAAACTCGCTGGCAAAGTGAGCAAGGGTTTATTACAGCCATTTTGTGAGATTATGCAGACACATTGGCTTGGCAAAAATAGTGATTAGGCAGCAGCCTTCCCATGTCTCGCTTCCATATGGGTCTTTACAGCTCCAGTGAAGCCATTAATTTAGGAGGATCAGTGCGAGAAATATCAGTACCCACTGAAATTTGGTCGGAATCACAGGCACTATTGAAGGGCACCAAATGACATGCAAGGAGGACTTCCAAAAGCCTCTGTGACTGCCTACGACTGCTCCCGTTTCAGCTGGACTAGTATTTATGGTTAAATCCCCTGGTAGCCCAACAAGTCGGAGCAGTTCTCGGGAGATTACATCCGTGTTCACACACTTACCTGTCAGTGTTCTGACAAGCTTATTCCTCTGAGCTCTTGGAATAAACTCCTACACCTTCACTGTGAAATCTACTTTAGCAAACTCCATTTCACACCTCAATTTTAGCCCGGCTTCATAACATGATGTCAAATGCTGGTAAATAAACGTGTAGGATCCTCCTTATTGAGTGACCATATTAAGTCCTAAAAAAAAGATACAGACATTTGGCTATTTCTAGTTTTGTATGGTGGTGTGATAAACATGTGACTAAGGTTACACCATTTTGGCATTGCAATTGGCTATGACATCATAATTAAACATACAGTAATTAGAATATCAGCGCCTTTAAGTTTATTTATCTATATGTACAGTGGAGCCTCCAAAAGACCACTTTGAAAATCTGGTAGTTTTCCCCCCAAAATTAACACACATTTTGGACTTCAGGTTATTAAGGGATGCTGTAAAGGAACAGTTCACCTAAAAATGAAAAACTGCTGAAAAAATTTACTCAATTTTACACACTAAAATAATTCTCTATTCATAATACTGTTTTCTCCAGTAAGGCATCTTATCTGATTAAAGGGAGAAAAATGCACATATAAAGCACTGTTTAAAAACAAATATATCAGTGGATTTTTTATGTGAGAGGACAACGGGGAATGGACTTTTTCACTGGATGAAGTGTTTAATGGATTATGAACTCATATTTTGAGTTAAAACATCATAATGATGGACTTGTTTCTATAAAACACGCAGCTTTTCACTTCACAAAGTGTTAAGTGATAGACTGGAGTCAGCTGTTTGGACTCTTATTCTGACGGCACCCATTCACTGCCGAGGATCCATTGGTGAGCAAGTGATGTAATGCGAAATATTTGATCAAAACAGAATCTCTTCTTCATCTCGGATGGTGTGAGGGTGAGTACATTTTCATTTCTTAGTGAACTTTTGGTTTAATTTCACTGAAACACAATGCTTTTTGGATGCTGGATTAGATGATAAATAGGTTTTACACAAACCGAGATACGTCAGAATCAGTATCAGTATCAGTTATGTCAGTTCAAGTGCAGTTAAGAATGGGGGGCATGCAAATTAGAAGAAATTAATGTTATTTCTCACTTCAACATTTCAATTAAATTATTCTGATACTTTAATTTACACTGAAAAGAAAGTTGCATTTAATTAGATAACTGCAAAATAGGAGCATTTTTCACTAGCTCAGATTTTGGATCCACGGTGTGTGTGTGTGTGTGTGTGTGTGTGTATATATATATATAGTAATTTAAATGACTGTCAGCAAGTATGCCTGCTGTCTTTACACTCTCATCCAACAGAGACTAATCTCAGTCTATTGATAATTACCAATCAGTATGCAAGTCTTTGAAGGAATCGTCTCCAGGCAACCATATAGATCAGCCAAGTTCTATTCCATTCATCAAATTAGAATGAAACGTCTCCTCCCAGATCAAAAATGCTGTAATGTATGTTGGAGGCTATTAATGATACTGTAGCTAATCATATATTTGCTCTACAAATATTTCAACATGAAATTTTATTTATTTGTATCTCTCAGAGATTGTACAGGATTAATACAAAGGTATTAAATAGGCCAAAACGCATAAATAACAGCAAAATAAAAATAAAAACACCAGACAAATATGTTACATTTATAAAATGCTAAATTTCAAAATAAGGCAAAAATGTATATACTATTAGGTGATTTAATATTTAAAAATAAAACATTAAAAATATAAAGAAACGCAATTAAACATACAGATACAATAAACAAATTTTAAAATAGATATTGCAAAGACAACAGAAATTAAATAAAAGTCTAAGCAATAACAAGGTAAAACATGAAAACGTTTTTTCACTATGCATGATAATTACAAACAGATAAACATTAAAAAAATAAATTAAAAATGATTAAAAAATAATTAAATAAACTGTAGAGGATATAAAACATATTTTTTAGATGTATGAATTGTGATATTTAGAAAATGTGAAACGCGCAGAGGGAATATTTGATTAAGTTAAGTTCAGACGACAGAAGTTAACTCGTCTCATTTTCAAGCGTACAAATCCAGAAGATGTTGGCAAGAAATATTTTCACAGGAACAAACATGATGAATAATCTTTGAGGGATATCAGGAAGGAAAACTGTCTCCCATAGCATAATGTGAATGACAGAATAAATCATAATTGAACTGATGAATTATGGGTTGAATTTAAAGGAAAAAGAAATGCTTTTCGTACGAAATCAAATGATTGACTTTCGTAATTGTCCAAACTAATAAATAATACTAACTAGCAGCAAGAAATCTGTGTAATTATCCAGAAACTATGTATCAAACCAAACTGCCTCTATTCTTTAAAACAGTAATATCTCAAGGCTGTTCTCATCTATCTAAAGGCCTTTTTACATACACAAACACAGCGTCACTGACTTGACTGACGTGTGTGAAAGGAAAAACAGCATGGGTATAATTCATAATTCAAGGATTTCTCTTAAAGATCCAACATTCCAGGTCACTATTACATTACATGGCTTAATATTGTGCTTAATTTGAATCTCAGTTCTGAATATCTAAGCAAAAAAAAAGAAAAAAAAAAGAAAGAAAAAAAGAAAGAGAAAGCCTGCTTTTTTTTTGCATAAAATCTACATACAAAAGACGAATAGTTTGACATAGAGGTAAAAAATACATAAAAATAAAATTCACAATACAAGGCAATGGAGCTGATTTACCATTTTTTTTTCCTCTTTAAAAAAAAAAGGACAATAAATCCAATATATCCACCCAATTAGATTTTTTAAGTATTAAAGCTGATGTGTGTATCTTTTTCCCAGTGTTAAACTATTTCCTCATATTTGTTTATCAATTGCAATTAAGCAGTTTTTAGGTTGATTTCTCTCTGTAGCAGACAGTAGTACAGTGTCTGGGAAACCATAATCGTTTTTGAAATTCCAGTTGGCGATATAAGTGGCATAGAAGTGACACCCTTCAGCTTTAAACAATTGCAAAGTTCTATGAAAACAACCATGACAAGATCAGAAACACTACTCCGTGAACACGGGCCATCTTGCTTGCGTCTGAACTGAAGTATCCCCTTGAGTTCAGGCCTGTAAAGGAGAGGAACACAAAGACATCACAGACAGGATTATATGAAACAATTGCCTGGTTAGCAGTTCTATTCTCAAAAATCAGTGTGCAGCGCTCTTAATGAGCTCTTATGAAGCCTTACTTGACATCTTTGGAATGCGTATAGGGCTGCTGCTGCTGCCGTCTCCTCCGTCACTCAGGGCTTTGATCTGAACAAGCAGGTCCTCTTCCGATGGCAACTGAAGCTCTACGGACGTCCTGTTGGTCTCGACTACGCTGTTTCCCCTGTGCCAGTTTTGACGATACACAACCTGTGTGGGAGATATTTTAACTCTTAATTCTAGATAATTATACAAAAATTGAAATGTGATTAGATAAAATATCAATCAGAAAAAGCATTTATTATGATGATAAATAGCACAAGCACGTTTTTAAAGATGTGGTAAGCGAAAGATAAATATGTATGAAAGTCTGTTTCACACAATTGGTCTTGCAATCTTCAAAACCCATGTAAGAGAGGGAATACAAATTGAATAATCATTAGAAATTTCAAATTGATTTTCAGTGGGAGGATTATTGGTATGTTTACTGACATATCTTGCTGTGAAAAAAAAAAAATAGGTTTCACAATCCATAAATCATTTAAATGTTTTTTTTCTTCTTCTTTTTTTTTTCCAGGCTGACAGTGCAAAACAAATAGCCACCAAACTGATATTCTTTCTTACTCATACAGACTAGAACATGTATGATTATTGATTGTATTATTCTGCAGGCGCCACACAGCGGACAGTTAGGACTGCAAATGAATAGTGCTTGTGTCTTATGAAAATGTCTTTAGCGAGGCCTCGCTAAGCTGGAGGAAAGCATCAGAGCCGTCCAGATGTTCACAGACCCTACAAGAATCTAAATTTTAGAGAGGCCATCGTCAATTAGCTGGCTGAACTCTGCTTCAAATTAATTTGCTTAAAAGAACTGAATCTCATTGGACAAATTTTAATCCTCTTTCAGAACATTTTATGTGAACTCTTGCTACAAATGACTTGGCGTTTGAGAGCAGCAGGAGGTCGGAGCAGCTTGTTCTGAAATGTAAAAAAGCCTTGGATGTTTCTGAACTGTATGTATGACCTTGAGTGTGAAAGGAAATTTGAAAAAAGTTAAAGATTACATTAAAGGGGAAATCAAATCTCGACAGTGAAATATGTTCAAGATACATATGTTTAAGATATGTTTAAAATACCTTTTCATTTAATGTCTAGTCAGATATTTGTTCAGAATTCATTCACTTTTACCACTTATATTTTTTTGCTAAAGGTCTTTCTAAAAGCCTCAATGACAGAACCCTGAATTTTCATAATTTTTACTAAAGGTTTTGCTAGCAAAAAGAAGAAAGAGAAGCCTCTGTTGAGGAGAGAGATTTGATTTGTTTTGACCAATCCCAAAAGACAACATTTTAACATTTCTAACACATCTGGATAGCTAAATGTGCATCCAATCATACGAATAGGAACAACAAAATGCCGGTAACAATTTACACTAAGGTTGCATATGTTAAAGGGATAGTTCACCCAAACATTTTAATACTGTCATCATGTAATCACCCCCATGTTGTTCCAAACCTGAATGCATTTTTTTTTTTTTTTCAGAAAAAAAAACACAAAAGATGATATTTTGGTCACCACATAGTTTTGGTTCCCATTGACTTCTATTGTGTTTCTTGCAAATCCAAATCAGGTTTAGATTGAGATTAGTCTCTGTTGGATGAGAGTGTAAAGACAGCAGGCATACTTGCTGACAGATCCAAATCCAAAGCTGTACGGTTGCCAACATTCTTCAAAATATCTTATTTTATTTGAAGATAGTATGTAGTGCTATTTTTAGTTGGATTTTCCCTTTAAGAAGTGACTTCATGATATGTATGCGTTATGAAAATGTCTTAAGTAGCAAAAAGTACTCTTTAGAACCAATGGCCTCTTATGGGAAACTAGCATTAAATATAATCCTATGCAAAATGATCTGTACTTCAACTGAGAAGTTCAAAGGAAGTTACATGAGCATCTGGAAAGACGTCACAGGCACTTCAAATGATTTTTTAATTTTATGAAAAAACCTTTGAATGCAGCTTTCAAAGGTAATGTTCTCAGTCATTTATCTCGGAGTATTTTATGTGAAACACCAGCTTACATGGCACACTGATACAGCACGTTTATCAGCAAAGCAGCAAACAAAAGTAAAACAAACAAAACTGATTACCTTGTAGCCGGTTACTTCTGATTCATTGTCCATCGCCTTCACGTGTTCCCAGTTCAGAAAGACCTTTGAGTTTGTCAGGTTCCACTCAATGTTCCCTGGGGGTTGACTTGGAGCTTAAAGACATAAAATATATTCTGCTTTACTTCCAACTTGTGTAATATGACTGAACAACATCTCCCATATATTGTGTCCTTTGCAATCTTAACAATCAGCAGCGCACCAGCTGAGGTATCATCTAAATTTAAGTTCAAAACTCACTGGCGCTGATTCAGTTCAGCTTGGCTCTCACTTTAAATTAGCTGGAATATATATAGATCTGTAGGAGTCGTTTTAATGTAACAGCAAAAAATAAAAAATAAATAAAAATAAACTGCTATGAAACAAAGAAACACTGTGCAAAACATTAAAGGAATATCTCACCCTACAACCTATATTCTGTGATCACTTATTCACCCTCATGCCTTTCAAATCCCTTAACAGAATGTCCAAGCTGGTCCTTTCCAGACAATGTCGTTGAATGGTGACCACCTCAACAGTTTAAATGTCTGCTTATTTATCATTAGAATAGCAATTAGTAGAAAATACTTATTTTATAATATTTTTATCTTTGTTGGCGCTTGACGAGGTCTGATCCTCATCCACTTTCATTGTAAGGCAACAAAGTAGAGTAGACTATCTTTAAAACTTCTCAATGTTGGGTTTGTCACACCGTCTGGATGAATAAATAATGCCTGATTTTCATTGCAGACTCAACTACCCTTTTAAGACATTTCTATTTATAAGTTCACAATTTTCACACTAAAGAATTATTTGTGACTAACAGAGACATTCATATAGAAATAAAGGCAAAAAAAATAAATCTTAAAAAAAAAAAAAATACATGCTGTTGTTATGTATTACAGATTCTGATGTGCCAGATATTTTAATGCTGCTTGAATGTCAGCATGCTCTTCTTTCCTTTATTTCCATAACTCCCTAACAGTAAAATAGTTGCCCCTAATGTTGGGTTGTTTTGGAGCAATTTTACAAATTTTGTGTTTGCCATTGCCTGGTCAT
This sequence comes from Carassius auratus, assembly GCF_003368295.1. NCBI lineage: Eukaryota > Metazoa > Chordata > Actinopteri > Cypriniformes > Cyprinidae > Carassius > Carassius auratus. Next base: position 6,115,030 of record NC_039273.1, read on the forward strand.
GTGCCCACACAAACAATTCTACTTTTCACAGTAATTGAGGAATTTATACATAGTTTAACCGCAATTGAGCACTGAGCCAGGGGAAATCTGATCTCTTTTCTCATCAGATTTCATGGCTAGGACTTTGTGCACCACGTATTGATAGTTTTAAAAAATTGAGGATAATAGCTATATATTTGAAGCAATTTAACTAATGATACATACTATTACGATAACTATACTTGATCATAACAGTGGATGGATATTATGGTATGCTTAGTCAGAGAATCTGCCATACAAAGGAAAGAGGACAATCGGCTATCTGCTCCGACACAAAGAAAGAGATCTGTCAAGCTTTTTATTTTAAAACGGCCTTAATTATATGCTCAGTCTATTAGCTTAAAATAGCCATAAGACTACCTCCATAGTAATGTTATAGTTTATCTGATGAGTTTTTGGCTCAGTTGAACACAGCGTTTTGTTCTCAATTATTGGCATCAGATAATATGCCTATTTAGCCACGATAGTTTAACAAAGGCCACCTTAATCTCTTATAGTGTTGAGGAAACCCCACCAAGAGTTTAACAGGGTAGGATTATGATGCTCTCAGGACCTTAATTTATATATATTAGGGCCGGGACTCGATTAAAAAAATTAATCTAATTAATTAGAGGCTTTGTAATTAATTAATCGCATTTTAATCGCATATAAATATTTGACCTGAGAACAGTGAGAAGTAATTTTTTTCACATGGATTTATAGTATACCATTGAATAATGACTGAATACATAAGCTTAAGCAACAAAATATTGTTTATCTTTGTTCAACCAAGTCCAGCAGACCAGTGCAATTTTTGCCATGAAGTGTAGCAATAGCATATTTAGAAACAATTCAGAAATAGTACATTTCAGAAATTCAGGAAGCTTATAGGTGCTGGAACCTTCTGTAAAGTGTTTTTTAAGTAAAACACAATACTGTCAATTACCTTCATAACATTGGAAACACTGACTATTAGAAAACCTCTCTCTGTTGCTTCAGAGGCCATAACATACTCAATAACCTCGGCCAAAACAATAAAGAGCTCAACATAAACTTTTGCACCCACAAAATAATACATAGTTCAACATAAAGTGTAAAGTCCACGCTAGCTGCTATATGTTTTGCGTTGAGGTGATACTTGAGGCTCGATCATGTGCTGCGGTGATATGCGAAGTTGCGAACGCTATTTGGTGCTCCAGTATAATTGGTCCGCCGAAACTCATCCAGTGAGAAACGTTACGCGGTGCAAAAAGAAGTTATTAAAAATGCGGGATTTTTTTTTTTCTGTAATTAATTAATCTTAGTTAACGCGTTATTTTTTGTGTAATTAATTAATCTCAATTAACGCGTTAAAGGCCCGGCCCTAATATATATATATATATATATATATATATATATATATATATATATATATATATATATATATATATATATATATATATATATACGATATCGATAATTATCACGATAAATTTAAAATCTTTCCAGTTTAAAGCCAGATTTTTGCTCCAAAGAGAAAGTTGTAGAAACCAGACCATTCATTTTCCTTAACAAAATAAATATCTAAATAGAAAACAATAATTTCTTAGTTTCTGCATGGTCTGATGAGTGATATTGTTTGTTGCCTGAAAATATTATTGATAATAATAATGATAATAATATTACTTTTTGTCTCTTAAAAATTATCAGTTTGTATTTTGAGCGAATAAATGGTCCGTGTGGCGCAATTCAAATTAGTTAATTCCGCTTTTGCATAAACATTTTTGCATAAACATTATACCAAACATTTATCAAACTCTTCATATTGTTTTATCGAAGGAAACTTATATTGCGATAATTATCAAGTTATTGCCCAGCCCTAGTGTAAATGCATTCAGGCCACATCTGGCCAATATATCAATGGGGCTATAGCTTTTAGTTTATTTTGAGCCTGAGGGCCTAACTACACTAATTACAGAGAGATGCCCGCCATTCAGCTTCCATTGGCAATTTCGGTCACACAGCTTGAGGCTTTTGAGGCCCCTGGAATGCTGAATACTGGATAGTTTTTGTCATTATTGACCATTTTACTTTCACTTTTTGTGCAAATATTTCATGTAGTCTATCATAAAATCTACCTGCATAACAAATACAGATACTTAAAGTTTTTGAATGGAGTATGCCCCAAAGCACTTCATGTCAACTACAAGTTTTTATAACAATATGACTTACGTGGCTTCCTGGTGGTGATGTTGATAGGTGCACTGGAAGGCCCGGTGCCTGCACTGTTGTGTGCTCTGACTGACATCAGATAAAGCGTGCTTCCCTTCAGACCTGTGATAATGACTGAGCTTTCCGTGACCCTTACTCGCTCTGCATCGCTTTCAGGCGACCCGTCCTCCAACCACTGCACCTGTAATTGTGAAGGTGAAATTTAAAGAGACATTCATTCATTTCACCTTTTACAATACATAAATAAATGAATAAGTTCTCCATCTAGCTGCTTGCAAAAAAAAAAAAAAGGAAAAAATACTGATGCGGCCGAGAGTATAAAAGAGCAGGTGCAGGGCAGAAACGCATCATCCACCTCTTGTCTGAAAGAGATGTATGCAGAAATGCCTGAATTCATAAAATAAACTGCTGCTTCCTTAGTCAAAGTATTTCTAATAAATCTAAAATTTGCTAAATTTGATTTCACTGTTAACAACTTTCTTCACGTTTTTTTTTTTGAAAGAAAGCAGATAATCTATTATTATTCCCAAGTATGTAAATTCATGCACCACTTCAAGCTTCTGTCTTTGGACAAACATATCTCCTTCTACAGTACATCCTGATATGCCCTTTTAGTAAAAACATGCGTACAGTTTTCTTGACATTAAGATACAAACATGATTTAGTCAGCCATCATCTGATCCATTGTAGATTTCGATTTCTGTGGAGCCTGTTGCTGCCTCTTTACATGTACATATAGTATACATACAGCCAAGCACGCACAAACACACGCAGCTACACACACATATTCATTTTAATGTTTGAATGGGCATGATGTTTCTGCTTGAGTAAGTGTGCTTCCAACCTCAAAGCTAAGAAATCGACTCGAGAAGAATGTCATTTTTGTTCCTGCATTAGCGTTCGATATACTAACTCTGTGACAAAGTCACCGTGACTTTCTTTTTTAACTATGTTCAATAAACATCTGCACAGTGCAGCAAGGGACCCTGGAAGTATTTGTGGATTTTCATATGTGCTTTTTTTACTACTACCCGAAGCTGTGAACGACTTATTGGTTTCACCACGGAACAACTGCATGACCAGGGATTTCTCGCCGAGGCTCGTTCAGGTTGGAAGGAGAGAAATGGGCAGGATCCTGTGGGTTTCTCGCGCAGTAAGAAACGACCTAGCAGCTGAAGTGTTTGCAGGAGGGGGAATTGATGTATGATGTCCACACATCTGAAATGTGATTTATATAAGTGCCCAGAAAGCCTGGGTATTGGCGCTCCCCGGGAGACAGGACCAGCTGTGAGAAGACCTCTTCATTCTGCAGATGAGATTGTGAAAAATGTGGCCGGGGGATCGCAGACTCTTGTTGGGGAACAGGAAATTGCACACCCTGCCATCAGCGCAGTGCATACATTAAGGAATCTAAATTGAGGTGATGCAGTGTGAGGTTTGTTCCCTCCCTCCATTTTTGGTGTTTACATACCTCATAGCCTGTTATCCATCCTTTGCTGCCGCTTTGGTGAACAGGTTCCCAGAATACCTCGATCTCAGATGCGGACAAACTGCGGGCCCAGACTCTAGGAGGAGCAACCGAAGGTTCTGTTGATGTCAGACATACCAAAATGAGAAAAGAAAGTGAAAAACAACAGGTAATGAGAACAGACAGTTTACAGGATTCATCCAACATCAGTCTCTAGTGCTTAAATATACCACCTGTTTGCAAGAACTAATTGCGCTATTAGCACACTTGCGAAGAAATTACCATCGGAGTGCACTAACACAGCTGTAGAGGGGGTGTGATTAAAACTTGAAACGCATCCATCAACTATTGTCATCCCTAAATGATGTCCAATAATGCCCTTGCACAATCTGCATACAATCAACACAGAACACAAGCGTATTAACCTTCGTCTGCTGAATATACAATGACCACAGGGCTAAACGGTCCCTCTCCAATCTCGTTGTAGACGCCGACTTTGACTTCAAACTGAGTGAGTGGCAGAAAAGTATCATTTTTATAAATGTATCGTGATGCATCTGCCAAGGCCAAAACGCTCTGTTTCCATGTTGTGGTGCCAAGGGGACGAAATGCCACCACATATCCAAACTTTTCTCCATTTTGCAGCTCCTCTGGCACAGGCTGTGAGAAGACAATATAAAGAATTAAATAATAAAATGTGATTCAATAAAGAAAGTTACTTAGTTATCAAGCCAAAACAGACTTCTCTTTTGGTGCACCATGAGTGAAATACTGTAATAAAGTCGGTATCCCTGCACTCTCAAAATACCTAAATAAGTGTGTGTATATATGCATGTCTGTAATATATACATAAATGCATGTATGAATAGCTTTATATTTCACCATTGTTTTGTGTAATTGTAGCTTTATGCTTCATGGGATTGTATTAAGTAAGTCTTTAAGTACACAGCCTTGTATCTTTATCTTTTTGTCTGATTTTCAAATACTTTGTTTGCATCACATAAATGTTTATAATGCTATATTCTCCTTGAAGGTGGTTGGTTTAGTTCACAGCTTATGCTTAAACAGAGACTCTTTAAGAAATTCCTACAAAAAAAAAAAAAAAAAAAAAAAACTGTGCCTGTAGCACAAACGATGTGGGACGTTTTACAAAGCTTCATAGGGTAAAAGGGTTGTTTATAATATCAGCAATAATATTAGTCCCTTAAAAATGCATTAAAGAGAATCATTCAGTTGACATGGTGTTACATTACTGCAAGTTGACGAGTAATTTTCCATGGTAGGTTAACATTGTTGCTTTCATAATCTGAAATCCACGGAATATAAGTAAATATATTTGACAGATTTAGGCACTACTGTGTCAGTCAAGAAACCTCTAGACTTAGTGAAAAACGTGCCATATTTTAAAAATAATACTGTGTTTAAACACACTGCTGAATATCTGCTGTGACAGCCGGTGAGATTACGAGTAAGCCATTGATAAACATTGTCATTTCATATTTACTGCTATGAAAGCTGTCTCATATCTGCGTCTTCATTATGATTTACATACCAGAGGGAGCAATCCCACTGAGGCAAAGAGCAAAGACGACAACTCTTTCCTTTTTAATTAAACCTTCTCTCATTTAAACCACGTCACCGTGGAGAATCCCCTAAGAATCCGATTCACAAGAGAAGGCTGATATGAAAACGCTAATGTCACAATAAAGATGCTGAGCTCACCTCCCAAACAATCACCAGTTCGCCTCGGCTTCCTCCCCCCCCACTCACGTTAGCTGGGGCGACTTCAGGACCTGCCAGCGAAAACAGAGAACAGAAGAAACAGGCTTTATACCTGTGGGATTGGCGGCAAATCCGAACACTTCCTTTTCCTGAGGTGTGGCTCAATGGTCTTTTCAAAATGGTTCAAAGAATCTGAATGAGGTAGGATCTAAAAACCTGCAGCATGTTCAGCTTCCTGATGAAAAAAAAAAAATGGTTGTATGGTCTCTCAGCCTGAGTTTAGTGTGGTTTTGTGCACTTTTTTTTGCTCAACAACAGCTTGGCCAGGGTCCGAGAACAGTTAGACCAATTTAACCAACTTGAGACTAGCAAATCAAACCAGTTCAAGCTAGTTTAAGATGTTTTATTGCAATGTGCATATACTGAATAATTATGTATTTGCACTTGTTTTTTTTTTTTTGTATGTGCTGGTTTATTTTGTATATAATATTTATTTTGAACATAAATACCGGTATATATATATATATATATATATATATATATATATATATATATATATATATATATATGTGTGTGTGTGTTTCCATATGTATATAGTGTAAATTGCAAGTTAAATTAAGTGTTAACTAAATATTGCTAAATACTGTATTATTTTATCAAAGTGTTAACAGTGTTCTATTGTAACTTATTTACACTGTCAATTAAAAGTAAACAATTCCCAATTCCTCAGCCAAAGGGAACACTAAAAACCATAACTGTGACAATGTACAGAACACTTCATAACTATTTACACTATTGTGCCACAGTGCAATATGTTAACTTTTGATCAGTAATTATGATATAAAATGACCTACAGCATTGATTTCACAGTATAGATATTGCTATTAATATTGTAAAATCCTCGTCAATGCACCGTCTTTCTTTATAAACTAAGCTTTGTTTGCTGGGATCTTTAAGACAATAGCTTTTTGCATGTCCTTTTCACTTGGGATTGTGTGATGAAGCCTGCATCTATTTGTGAATCAGTGATTGAAGCATTTGCACACAGTGCCTGAGCTCAAAATAGAGCCTTTCAAGTGTTACTGCTCCATAGAATGAGGAAGAAGTCCACTCAATTTTTGTTTATGTCGACATCAATTATTGATAGCTGCATTTCCTGATTACTGATGTCTATCCGCTGAGTGCAGCAGGGTTGGGCCTTGCATTAAAGAAAACAGCTATGTAAGCTACACCCCAATCCACCACACACACACAAAATTTCAAACCAACTACATTTTCTTGTGGTTTCAAACTAATTAACTAAAAATGCCAGCCTTTCTGATGCCATTCCGATTTCATAAATTATTAGCAATTTAGATGTTCCCAGGAAAACCGGTATGAATGCAAGAGTGTTTATTTCTCATGCCTGAACTCTATTACGAGTAGACACTCTCAGTGATTTAAACTAATTATAGAATTAAATTACATTTTCTCCTTCCTGCTGTATTAGAGATGACAGATATGGGGAATTGGGAGGGATGAATCTATACCTGCAGCTTTGGTGCGAACGGGTTTGGATGGCACGCTGGGTTCCCCCACCCCCACATTGTTGATAGCCACAACTCTAAATTCATAATCAACCCACGGATTGAGATTCGCTGCCATTGCATGAATCATCTGTCCAGGCACAGAATCAGGAACTAGGATTAAAGAAAATGTGGAATGCAAAAACACATCAATACCCATCTGCACAAATGAGTAGCCTCTCATAATTATTTTGCAATTATTCTTGAAGATATATTTTGATCTTTCTTAGCAAATGCTAAGATTTCTTTTTTTTTTCTTTCATAGTGTATTAAAAAAGGCATTTGCATGAATCACATCTAAGTGACACACTCAAAAAAAAAAAAAAAAAAAAAAACGATTATGCATCCTACAAAAATATTGTTATAAAAACAGAATCACCACACAGGTAGTTATATTTCTCTGTCTAATCACAAATAATCACACATAACTGTATTAATAAAATTATTAAGAAAAGCCCTCAAATGAAGATTACTGAAACACATTATTGTGCAACATGAGTAAAAAAAAAAAAGTAGCAAAAATGTATAGTGAAAAAAAAAAACTAATGTAACCACACACGCACACACACGCACGCACACACGCATGCACTCACACACATATATATAATATGGCAGCACCATTTTTAGCTTTTATGCATTTAACTTAAATTTACATTTAAAATGTGCAGTGGAAATTCTGGGAATGTCATTTTATGTTTTTTTTTTCTAATGTAAATTATAGTATGACTTGACATTTCCAAAAACAAAATTGTATTTGTAAGGGGTGTCTCAATCACGATAATAATAACATGAACTGGTTTTCTAATATAAAACCAGATTCAACAAGAAAGTTCAAAGAGTACTATACCAGTTTTGACTGCCTGCCAGCCGATAGAGAAGGGGGTCCTGGCTTGCACGATGTAGAGGTTAACGGGACTGTGGTTGTCAGGTCCGGGGCCCCACGAGAGCTGAGCAGTCCTGTCTGTGACGTCCCCCACCAACACACCCACTGGAGCACCAGGGGGCCCTGACAACACCATCACAAAAAAGAGACAAAAAGGACTCAAACAAACTTGCTGTGTATCCTCATCAGAGAAGGGCACAGCAAGGTTGCCAAGTACCTTGCGATGTGAGACAAGTCTGCCCACAAAAGGCGACATGATTAATATTCAGAACCAGGGAGAGAGATCCTTCACTTGATGATGGAAATACAAAAAGTTCTAAAGAGCACGAAGCAGGGAATTAATGCATTGATTTCAGATACTCCTGTAGTCATTACTTCAAGAGCTGGATAACAGAATACAATAGAAATAGCGGGGCCTTTTTAATTTATATTTGATAAATGCTCAGAAAAGTGTAGCATACTGAACAGTCTCCGCGGAGGGATATGCACATACCTCTGACAATTAAGTCTGCTGCTGCAGACACACTGTCCACAGCTGTATGCACCATGCAGACGTACTTCCCAGAGTGCTTGAGCTGCACGTTCCTGATCATAAGATCCCCAGAAGATCCCTATATATAAAAAAGTAATATGTAAATAAAATAAAAAAATTAAAAATAAAAGGAGAAAGAAGTCTATCTATCCATCCATATACTATATCCATACTGTATATTATGCAATGTCAATAGTATTGTTTACTACTTCAACACTACTTTACAGGAAACTGTATTTTTTTTTCAGAATTCTTGGTTGCACTTAATTTTACAGTACGTGTACTTCCGTGTACTTATAGTGTACAATGTATTTATCTAAGAAAGTTCTGGTAATACAAGATAACTACATGGGGTTAGGTTTAGGGGTAGGTTCAGGGTTAGTACCTAGTTATTACATAGTTATTGTAATTACTATAACAAGTACATAGTATGTACATGGGGAACAGGACTGTAAAATAAAGTGCAACCGAATTCTTTAATGAAGTTGAAAATAACATTTATATGAAACAAATTGTCAATTTTGATCAACAGAATGTATCCCCGAAGAAAAAAGAAATTCTGACCCCAAATCTTTCATTCCTTCCTCTAACCCAAAAACAAGTATATTTTCATTTCTGTAGTTACAATAGAATGTTCTTTCAACTCGCATGGACAATCAATCCTATTGCTATCAGTGACAGCCTGCCATTTGTGCATTTGCTCGGTCCCTCCAGGTTCTCAAAAGCAATACTTGGCAACTTAAAAGCTCCGTGGATGATCTACACAGTGAGAGGGTGGGTCCTGTGGAGTGGATAGCTGTTTGAGGTTCACTGTGTGTTAAACGGAGTGCAATGCAAATCCTGTAATCAGACAGATTTGTGCCTCTGTGTTCAGAGAGCAGCCAGGTGCCCTTGTACTCAAGTTCCCCCCATTGCTAGCTCGACAAAAAAAAGAAAACACACCAAGGGAACCCAATCATTCTTCACACGCATTCCTCTACTCCAAATGATTTCAAAGAGGAATCCAAGGCTACAGTATTTCAGGAATACAGAATTTGTAGCTATGAATTATAATGACTGACAGAAACGCACCCCTCCAATCATCCCGAAGTGATCGTGTCTACTGAAATCGATGAGCTTTCCGTTGAAGAACCACTTGAAGATGGGGTATAGAGTGGAGTCTTTAGATACTTCACATGGCAAGACAATGCTCTCCCCTACTGTGGCATCCATACTCAAAGGAGGGACTGTAATCTTGGTTGGTTCTGTCAAAAAAAAAAAAAAAAAATGAGAAAAAGAAAAGGAAGAACCAGGGCAGAAGTGTTGAACGTCTTCAGTTATGCATTAATTCATGAGAGTTTTGTGCACTTTTCAGTCTGTCAGGTTTGGAGACTAGACTGCCAACCAGCTAAACCAGCTGGAAACCAGCCTGGGAAAGCAGCTAGACCAGCCTAAAGGATCTTAAAACAGCTAAAGTCATAGAAGAGGTTGTTTTATTCAGTAGGAATTTGTTGATTCACTGACTAGCTATCAGAAATCCACATTTTAAAATTTAACACCCACAATTTTTTTTTTTTTAATTCAGTCCGGAATTTGAATAACCCTATTTGAAGCCATCAAAGTGTCCAAAAAAACATGCATATGTAATGCCATAAGTTATTAAAAGAGTAAATTGAGAGTAAAAAAAAAAAATGCTACAGCAGCATATTTTTAATTAAACATGCAGAAAGCGACTGGGGTGACGAGGATGAAGTCCGCTCTCGGTACTATGGATGGCTATGTTTTTTTTTTTTTTTTTCACACCAAGCGGCTGGACTAATAACTCACACATGACAAAAGCTTGGATGAGTTATACCTCTGTCAAACCGGCAGGAACATAAAACAACTATATATTTCATTATCAATTTCATGCTTGGGTTGCTCACTGTTTTTCTACTGGTTCTCATCCGGTTTAAGGCATCTATTTAGAAGCAAGAGAAATGTGCTGTTTGTGAAATGTGAAAGGTGCTTTACCTTTGACCACTAAAGTCCCAGAACTGCTGGATGTACCAAAGGGGTTTTTGGCAACACAAGTGTACCTCCCTGCGTCGGATTTGGTAACATTGGCAATCCTGAGGGTGCCGTCCTCTGAGATGGTCCGCCTGCAACATTAAATAAAAATTGGTGGAATAAATGCCAACCAGTGTCATCTTGCTTTAACAATACTGTTTATTAAACAATAAATACATTTATATATAAAATTAAAATGTTTAGGGTATTTTATTTTTTCAAAGATTCACTCTCCTTCAATAAGCCAGAAGCAAAGCATGCTGGGAACTAGAAATATGCTGTAACTCATTCGGTGAAAGTGTTTATATACACAGTATGTGTGTACATACATTCACATTTATATGGGAACATGCATATGCACAATAAAAGATTAAACTTTATAAATATCACATGTAATGAATATTACTGTATGTATCAATATATAGCTATACATGGCAAATGCATATTGCAGTATATTGAAAAATGTAAGCACTATTTCCCATACATGGAAATATATTATGTAATATAAAACATTATATAAGTTTATTCCCATATACTTTTGTTCCAAAGGATGTGAAAATTATGTGACTTGAGTAGGAGAGATGCATGAGATCTATAAGCATTCAAAATCTTCAACTATTTTTGTAGAACTGTGCAAAAGTATTTGGGTGGTGAAACTGACAGTGTACTGGAACAGATGAAAGAATAAACAAAGATGGTCTTTAACCCAAACACGTTCTCTGACACACAGAGTCTGCTCAGGTACTGGATCAGAGCTTTAATGTTCAAGGATACAGCAACCTTCCTTCCTTCTTGCCTCCCCAAAAGGAATTCTTAAAGAGCCAGACTCAGCCTATTCCGGACAGAATAACAAAAAAAAAAAAAAAAAAAGAAAAAAACTACCAGTATTTGTCTTGGAATGCTTGTGTTTATTTTTAAAAAGCCTGAAAACTGTAGAAAATCATTCAAATTAAATAGTCAGAGTATTCAACAGGATACATTCAGTAAATGGGATTCTAAAAGATGAAACCTCCAAATTAATGCGCAAATACTGCAATATTAAGGCCAAGAATAATTTGAAAGGGAAGAGGATGTAAAAGGGAAGCTGGTTTCAATTCTTGCCTGCACCCTTATCATTATCCAACACATGTAAGGTGCTAACAACACATTAAAAAGCATTTCCAAAAAGGCAGCACGAGCAGATGTGATTATGGAGTGGTTGCATAAGCCTGTATGGATCATGTGAGGAGATGTTGATAGTGTCTGACTGAAATGCTAACATGGCTAAAGATCAACAGCACAAACTAAACAGATTCTCTCACTCTCATCAAAAAGGTTTTTACTAGTGGTGGCTGTTCATACACAGGTTATGGATTTTTTATAACCCTCCCCCAACCTTCAGTATTAACGTGTATTTGGCAGATAAGACTGATAACTAAAATTGTGTAGGTTGTGTAGGAGAGGTGTGTGAGATGGTAAACGCAAGTGATAATTTATGCATTGCAAAATTCAAATGTCAAAAGAAATAATGAAATAGAAATAAAAAAACAAATAATACACATGCTTTAGATGGTCTAATATGAATCAGAAAAATAAAACTGATTACTGCTTGGCTAACTGCTAGCAGGTTAGGTCATAGTCTTAAAATAGAGGTTAAGTTTATGCAACTGGCCCAAACTTGGCTCTTTTGGGTTAAAACAGGAAGCAATCACCTAGCAACCATTAAGACCACCCTATCGTCATGTTAAAAAAAAAAAAAAAACTAAGAAAACTTTAGCAACCACTTAGCAACACCTCTGCAACCATTCACATCACCTTATCAACAGTGCTAGTGACTTTTGATCCGCTTGCATTTTCTTCAGAAAAAAAATATATATATTTGATTTATTCTTTTTATGTATATTTCATTTTACCTGGAAACTTGTCAGACTTCCTGCAACTGACGTCAGTAAGCAATTCTCAGAAGTGCTCCATTGACCTTGATGTACATGAACAAACAATGCTGCTTTGCTTTTAATAACTAGGAATAGAACAGAAGGAATGATAGATAGATAAATAAATAGAGCAATGTAAATATATAACGCTGTGACCTTCTCCCAGAACAAATCAAACATGAGCGCAGCAGACCTGCCAGCTAAGAAATCAAACAATTTCAGCTGCAGCTTTTTAAAATAAATATGTATATACTATGGCTCAGAGAACATGCTTTACGCCGAAAGCTTTGCTATGATTTATTGACAAAAATATCAAACGCCAACCAGACGACTCATGAGCAATGAGCTGCAAAACCAATATGAAAAAAGGCAAGAGATATTTGCTAACGGAACAAAACTTCTGACCACACAGAGCCACATTTTTATTTGCGTCGAGACGTGATGGCTTTGTAATCAGTCTCTGATCCTTCCTCTCCTGACTGCCCTGTGGAATACGATGACTAATCGATGCTTCTCTTCGCATGTTGAGGCATGTCCAGAGAATCATAAAAAGTCTAACAGTGAGGCTACAACAAAAGCTCAAGAGTGTGAGATGCAACATGTTCGTGGTTGCACCTCTTCAAACTAAATCAGAGTGTAATTGCTGTGAAAATATTTCAGACTCAACAATCACACATATTTACCCACAAAGCAGCTCTCTGTTCTTTCTCTCATGAGTAATGTAGGTGTCAGTGTGTTCTGAAGTTTGGACTTTATATATACAGTATATATATATATATATATATTTTCTTATCTTCACCAAGGCATGCATTTATTTGACCAAACATACAGTAAAACAGTAATATTTAGATTTTTTTTTCTATTTTCATATATATTTAAGATTCAATTTTTAATTCATGAATTTAGTTAAAATTTCTCAATTTAATATGTTATTGCTGAATAAAAGCACCAGTTTCTTTAAAAAAAAAAAAATCTTACTGACCATTTAAAGTATAGAGTTACTATTTTTTTGCAGTATGCATAACTGGCTACCAATAGCTGCTCGCATAAAATTCAAGGCATTGATGTTTGCCTACAAAACCACCACTGACTCTGCACCCCTTTACCTAAATTCATTACTTCATACTTGTATGTATTCAAGAAGCTTGCATTCTGCAAGTGAACATCACTTGATTGTGCCATCGCAAAGAAGCACAAAATCCCTTTTATGGAACTCAATCCGAGCAGTCCTTAACCATCTTCATTAATTAGCTAAAAACACATCTCTTGCATCTTTATTTGACCATCTAATTCTAGCACTCTCTATTCTAATTCTATTATTAAAAAAAAAAAAAAAAAAACTTTTTTTTTTTAAAATACCTCTTAGGCTTGTACACTATTAAAGGGGTCATATGATGCAATTTAAATTTGTCCTTTTTTTTTTTTTTTTTTTTGAGTGTACAAGCTCTTGGTGCATAAAGTAGATCTGTAAAGTTGCAAAGACTAAAGTCTCAAATCCAAAGAGATATTCTTTATAAAATTTAAGACTCATGTACACCCCACTAAAATGTCTCGTTCTAACACGCCCCCACATCTCTACATCATCATGTGAGAAGATTTGCATAACGCCACCCAGATGTTCACACAAAGAAAGAAGGCGTACCTTTTATTTTCATCACAGTATTTTTGCCGCTGCCGCCATGTCATATAGACACTGTGTGTTTCACTGTGAAACCAAAACTACTTTGTTTAGCCTTCCAAAAGAGTTACCGCAAGCCAAACATAGCTCCTTCATAGAATCCGCCAGCCACGCCGTTCTCAAGCCGTCCGATTCTGCTCACTCAAACTGGCCTCCACTCACTCAAGGCTGCAGTGTGTGATGCAGTTCCATTGAGAAAGCAAAACTACTTTGTGTGGCCTTCCAAAAGAGGACACGACTAGATATCATGTTTAGATCACGTCTATAATGGGTTTTATGTTTATGTCTCTTCGCTCTGTAAGGGCAGGGCATCACAATATATTAAGGGGTGTAACATTTCCCTTTCAGACCGATGGGTCTTGTAAAACTCGATATATTTCAAAAGGCAGGGCATAGAGGAGAAACAATAATGTACAGTATGTGGAATATAATCAGTTTTTTTAACCTTTAACTGCATAGACACATTTCATTTCACCAAATACAACAAATGATGTATTTTAGCAGCATCATGACACCTTTAATTTGCTGTTTTCTTAAAAAAAAAAAGAGCTAACTTTCTAATCATTTTGTATTCTATCGGTTTACTTTTGATTTACTATACAATTAAAAAAGCAAAAAAGAACTCTAACACTAGTATGCTCTATTCTTTTTCTATTCTATTTTTTTTCTTTTTTTTAATATATTTAAAAAAAAAAAAGCCCTTGCTACGTGTACTGCGTTAAGCTAACTGAGACTTGTTATAGCACTTGTATATCATAGCTCTTTTGATGATTTTGATTGATTCTATTGTCCTCATTTACAGTATAAGTCGCTTTGGATAAAGCATCCAGGGACTGAATGTACAGCGCTCTCTCCACCCTCAATAACACAACTGAGGTACCCCAGAGCAAGACACTGAACCCCCAACTACTTCCCGGGCGCCACAGCATAAATGGCTGCCCAGTGCCCACTGCTCCTGGTGTGTTTCTCATTTTCCTCTTGACAATACCCCATAGACTCTCTATGGGGTTCAGGTCTGGTGAGTTTGCTGGCCATTCAAGCACACCAACACTATGGTCATTTAACAAACTTTTTGTGATTTTGGCAGTGTGGGCAGTTGCCAAATCCTGCTGGAAAATGAAATCAGCATCTTCAAAAAGCTGGTCAGCATACATTTATTGGTAAATGGGTGCAGTGACTTTGGTTTTCAAAACAAACAATGGACCAACACCAGCAGATGACATTGCACCCCAAATCATCACAGACTGTGGATACTTAACAATGGACTTTAAGCAACTTGGGCTATGAGCTTCTCCACCCTTCCTCCAGACTCTAGGACCTTGGTTTTTAAAATGAAATACAAAACTTGCTTTCATCTGAAAAGAAGACTTTGGACCACTGGGCAGCAGTCCAGTTCGTCTTCTCTTTAGCCCAGGTAAAACACCTCTGACATCATCCATGGTTCAGGAGTGGCTTAACAACAGGAATACGACAACTGCCTTGACCCCAGCCTCAGTCCATTCCTTGTGAAGTTCACTCAAATTCGTCATACATTTTGCTTGACAATCCTCACAAGGCTGCGGTTCTCTCGGTTGGTTATGCATCTTTTTCTACGACACTTTTTTCTTCACTCAACTTTCTGTTAACAGCCAGCTTCTTTGGCAATGAATGTTTGTGGCTTACCCTCCTTGTGAAGTGTGTCAACGATTGTGTTCTGGACAACTGTCAGATCAGCAGTCTTTCCCATGATTGTGTAGCCTAGTGAAGCAACCATTTTGAAGGCTCAGGGAACCTTTGCAGGTGTTTTGAGTTGATTAGCTGATTGCCATGTCACCATATTCTAATTTGTTGAGATAATGAATAGGTGGGTGTTAAAAGAACCAAAGACTTAGGCCCAATCCCAATTCTACCCCTTAGCCCTTCCCCTTTCCCCTACCCCTCCGTTTTGCGCGTTCCCGGGAAGGGGTAGGGGTGTCTCGATTCTCTTTTGGTTGGAGGGGTAGGGGTAAGGGTAAGGGCCAGATAGCCCTTCAAACGAAGATTTTTCGGGACCGCACTTCAGACTAAGGGGTATGAAATATCTCGGCAACATGGCCGCTACAGCGAACAAAAAGACACACAAATGTAAGCTTTTTTGGAATAAATAAAGATTTTAATGAAACGTTATCATTTGTTTTATGTTAAATTCAATTGTGAGTTCATATTAACGGTCATGTTACTCAAAGAAATGTTTGTGAAAAATCGCTAATATTTGCTAACGTCATATCATTACAGACTGCATGATAATGGCACAGCATATGTCTGATCAGGGCCATTACTGCCGTAGACTAATCCCCCCAATAATTAGAAATCGCTAAACCATTTTCTCAAATATTGCCTATCCGAGAGAGAGAGAGAGAGAGAGAGAGAGAGAGAGAGAGAGAGAGAGAGAGAGAGAGAGAGAGAGAGAGAGAGAATGGAGGTTGCTTGCATTCGCGTCTGTGCGTTTATCTTTTTAGAGTGAGTTTACTTAAAAACAGCGATTGTATCCTCTCGCTGCTGGAAAATATAATGAAGCGATTCAGTATTTAAACTATTTAATAAAAGTCGTGGGGCAGCGTTGACAAGTTTATTTTCTCCTGGATGTGTGAGCTGCGCGATTTTCGATATGTGTGTGTGTGTCAGTAAGCAGCTCATTAATACAGAATGATAATTAAAGGCTCTAATGCACACCAGTATATGTGTGTATTGTAAGAGCTAGACGACGAATGATGGCATGTGACGTCATGATAGTGGTGTCCCAATCCTTAGGGGAATATTTTATAAGGGATTATATCATTTATATAATATAAGGGGTATAAAATAGAATTGGGATTGAGCCTTAAACTACTTCAGTCTATGTGCACTGAATTTATTTAATACACAAGTTTCACAATTTGAGATGTATTGCTGAAATAAATGAACTTTGTCACGGCATTCTAATTTATTGAGATGCACCTGTACACTATATTACAATAGAGCACATTGCGTTGTAAAGCTTTATCCCACAGTTCAATGCGGTCACTATTGCAACATGGCTAATACTTCTAAAACAATAGCATGCAGTGTGCACAATGTGCAACAATGTATGCAGTGCGCTTGACTTGACCCCCATTTCCTTCAACAAATTTGAGTGGACTGTTAAACTTTAATATATTTCTACTTAAAATCTGAAAATAACTAAAATACATATTTCCAAATAAAAAATTAGATGCCACTTGCTTAAACATGCACTGTTTATTTATGCATATTGTTTCATAGAGGTTACTATTTCTTAAACAATAGTATGCACAATGTGGAATAATGTATGCCACAATGAAGTGCTCTTGACTTGAATGTCCATTTCTATTCTGACAGATGTCAAATGCTAAAACATTTCTACCCGAAACCTGAAAATAACTGCAAAATTCCCAAAATGATAACAAGATGCCACTTGCTGAATTAAGAACACACGGTGTTCACTGACATATTTTCGGAATATTGCATATTGTTGCATATGCTACAAAACAACAGTATGCAGCATAGATTACATACTGTGAAGTATGGAGTTAGGAATATTGTACGTTCGCACTCTGAGACTTACCCTGACCCTCTGATAGACAGTATCTGATATACAGTCTTGCACCTCTTGTCTCATCTCCTCCATTCACTCTAACTTACAATCTCACTCCCCCTCTCTCTCATCCAATAATTACATCACTCCATGGAGACCCTGTGCAGCATCAGTGAGTCATGGCATGTGTGTTCTCTCTCAGGTCCAGATGGACCACAGTGCACAGAGTGAGTTCCCATTGGTTATCACTCCATCCCCATCCATTACTGGAGATCATACACGCGTCCCTCCTGCCACCTGTTCTGACATGACCATGCTAGAACGATTCTGTCCAATTGAAACCCCACAGGACAGAGGCAGAACCAGGGGTGTATTAATTAGTCTTCCAGTAGGCACTCACTCTTGTGTAAAAAGTGTCATCAGGAAGGATGCTGTTGATTTCAAATGTGCAACATCTGTGGCTTAGCAACTGTGTTCAGTATGGACAAAAAAAAAAAAATTATAATATTGTAAAACATCACACAGTGGGCTGATGCTAATGACTGCTGAGGGAGAGAAAGTAAGAGGAAGTTGAAAAAAACATTCTCATTATAAAATATTAAACTGTTATTTTTGGGGGTACGTAATGTTCATTTTGCATTATTTTCCACCTCACAGCTGATGGTTTTATCTGAAACATATAATTGAGCCCAACTAGATTCCATTGAAGCACTTAAATTTCTTTCCATTTATCAGCATTATTTAGACTTCCGTAAAAGTCTTAAATTGTAAAAAATAAATAAAAATGAAATAAAATAAATAACAATATTAAATTAAACTCTTACTGCCCCAAAACTTTTGAATGGTATCAAATATATATTAATACTTTTAAAACTGATTAAATGTAACCTACAAACACTACAAATAAATAAATGAATTAATAAATAAATCCTACATTTTATCTACATGCACTGTAGATTTAACCTCTGTTTCACCCAACATGGGGAAAGCAGAGGTTTCAATGCCTGTGTTTATCAGTACATAAATTATATAAATGGAAACATAATCCACAATGCTTGTTGGAAAAAGGATATTATGGCATAAATGTAACTATACTATTAAAAACCATGCAGATGGATGCAAGAAAGTACCCTGTGTGAATGTGCCTTAAGACTCTTCACCAGAACCCTGCACTATTGCAGTGCAAACAAACCCAAAGGTTCAGGGGACAACAGGAGAGCAAGCGGATCATTTTGCACCTTTCATTAGTGACCGGTCTGCTGACCTGTACCTCTTGCTGTCTTTTAGGAACTCACTGCCTCTCCTCCAAGTGTAGGAAGCTCTGGGGGACGCGTGCGGTCGGCACTCGATGATAGCTTCCCCACCTATCCGGATCAGAGTGGTCTTCTTCACTGGGTTTTTTGAGAAGTCTGGAGGAGAGGCTGAAAGACGAGGGATTTGGGGTGTTTATTTCACATATTACATATTTCACCATTAGAAATACTGAATACCAGTGTTCCCACACATTTGACTAATTTATTTTCATGACTTTTTAGTGATGCACTGAAATTAAAAACAGCATAAACATGAAACCAAAATGAAAATTTTCATATAGCCAAAAACATGAATTTTCATTATGAGGAAAAAAAAACATATATAAGTCGCACTGGACTATAAGTCGCATTTATTTAGAACCAAGAGAAAACATTACCATCTACAGCCACGAGAGGGCGCTCTATGTCTTCAGTGTAAACTACAGGAGCACTGAGCAGCATAGAGCGCCCTCTCGCGGCTGGAGACGGTAAATGTTTTCACTTGGTTCATGTCTCTTAGTTAATTTCTCTCGGTTCATGTCAAATTAATTTTGATAAATAAGTCGCACCTGACTATAAGTCGCAGGACCAGCCAAACTATGAAAAAAGTGCGACTTATAGTCCGGAAAATACTGTATTTAATAATCAGCGCTCAAATAAAAAAAAATTACAAATTTCACATAAAGCACAAAAGTATTTATATCAACTTTTTAATTATATAATTATGTTTCTACTCCAGTTCATTGTTGAAACGTAAAAACATTTAAATAGTGCCTGTAATAAAAAAAATAATAATAGATTTTTTCAAACATATATTAAACAATGACCATATCACTCACAGGTTAAATAAAATATAAGGATTTTAGCATATATTTAGCAAAAAGTGTATTTTTTTGTCGTCTTAGGAAGTTAGGGAAATTGAATGGCTTTCCTGAGGCAAGTGTAATGTTTACAATCTGTGTTATTGCCATCTTTCAGCGGATGAAACACTGATTGAGTAATTACATAAGACATAATATATTTCAGTAAGTTGTACTGTTTATTTAAACATACATTCTGTTTATTTCATGTTTTAGCTTGTAGTAAAAAAGAAACGATGATCGGTTAATTTTCGACCAAATATTTTCAGTTGCTAAAATTTATGTGCACGATCACTTTCATGATTACTAATAATAATACGAACAAAATCATTCCTATTTTGATTTGCTGGGCATTTTTGCAGTGGTTTTCCACATATCAATTATTTCTCTATTAGCTATAATTTATTATAGTAACATAATTTATATGTTCACCAAATTCTATTAATTCCCAAGACTTTTACAAGTATGAAAATCTAAATTTTAAAAATCCTTGATATTTTCATGTGGAAAAAAAGAAGGGTTCTTTGATAACATGGAAAGATGCTTACCCACAACTTTAAGCTCAGCACTTGCATATATAACTCCATTATCATTCTCAGCCAAACACTGATACATCCCAGAATCCATCAGGTTCATGTTGGAGATGGTTAACCCGCCACCATCAACACGAATTCTGTCCTGAGCATTAAAAAAACTGTCACCACTAATGACCTTGATACATTATATTTCTGCATAAAACATTTCAACATGTACACTCTGAGACACAATCAGCATATTTTAAGTCTCAGTTCTTAGTAAAATGGGCAGTGGGGGGTTATTCTGGTCGTTAGTGTTATTACCTGAGAAACCAAAGACTGTCCATTCTTGAGCCATCGGTAAACCGGTTGAGGTTTTCCATTAGCCTTGCACTCCCAGTGAAGATCAGACTCAATAGCCGTGTTTGCATCATACAGAGTCTGCGACCACTGTAGTTGTTCCACATCTGTGTAGACAGCAATGAACTACTATAATACAAATGCAGAGGTCTGCACCCAACATCTGACTCTCTGAACTTTCTCTCTTGAAATGCATTGCAACAGTGATGAAAGCATTGTGTTTTATAAACCACCAAAAAATGAGGTTACTCTGTGCACATTCATTCTCGTAGAAGAGCAGAGTACCAGTGCATATATTGTGACTCTCTGTGCAGACTAAACAATGCCTGCTGTAGCCATTATAATTAGTCTTGCCTTGACAATTGACAATATAATCTATTCTTTCATTATTTATCATTTACCACAGGTTGCTATGTGATCTGTTATCTGACTCATTAAAAATGTAAATTTCTCTTATTGATTTTCCTGCGGTAATCATGATGGCCGGCAAAACACTGCGTGGATAGGAGAGATAAAGAAAGGTCTTTTAACACTGTGAAAAATACTCTGCACTCACACAGTTTTCTGGACACGGCTGTCTTGATATTTCCAAAAAGGGCTAATTATCATCCAGTTAGTATTTTGACCATTGACTATATCTACTTACGTCAGTTTGGACCTTACTTTGAAATACAAGACGTCCTTTTGCAATACTGCGTCCTTTGGAGTTTTCAGCCACGCATTCATAAAGTCCAGAATCCTCTGGACGGAAATATGGGATCTCTAGGACACCATTTGAGTGATTTATCTTCATTTTTCCTGGGAAGGGGCTTCCATCTGCTCTCTTCCAGGAAATAGAAGGCACTGGACTGAGAAAAGTCAAGAAAAGAGACCATGTTAGCATCAGACTGTGCAAAGATGATCTATGGAGGCTTAACATGATTCATCAAAGCATCATGTTCCTAGTTAGTCAAAATAATACTCAATCCATTTCTGCATAATTACAGTTCAACTCTGACGTATTCTCCCGTCACTTGCATGTATGTTGCATGTATGTTTAATGTTTATTAAACGTTTAGGGTAATTAGCCATTCATTAAATGAATATTTAAATACACAACCCATTCAGATGTTTTAGATTAGAATGTTTTAGATTTTTTTTTAAAGACTTTTATTTACCAAGGAAGCATTGAATTGATGAAAAGTGACACTAAAGACATTTATACAGTTTCAAAAGAGATCTAATTCAAATAAATCCAGTTATTTTAAATGTTATATTCACCAAATAATCTTGAATAGAATAGTTAATACTACAATAATAAAGTACTTTTAAGAAACAAAAGCATAATATACTTTCAATAACATTAAAACATCTTGCCGACTACAAACATTTGAATGGTAGCTTTATTAAATTCATAAATAACTAAATAACAAATAAAACATAAAAATAAATGGCCTGACAGCCTATCTGTTCTGTGTTTGATAGCCCTAAAGTATCCCAGCATCCCTTAACACATTACTTGTGGACAATCCCCGGCCAGAACCCCGTCTCACCCCTGGATCACAGTCTGCAGCTGTTTTTAAAAATAATGCCTTCCCCGCTCCATCTGTTTCCTAGTACTTCAGTAAGATTAAAGGATTCTGGTTATTTCTGAGACATTTCTCTTAAATAAACTGCTAAGATGTACTATGTGCCAAGTGTGGCAGTCCCCAGTTAGCAATGCAACCCTCTGGAGGCAAGGAGTCCATCTGTTAGTAAAGCAGAGACCTACTTTCCTAAAGCGAAACACTCCAGTCGAACCGATGATCCTTTGGCAACGTGAAGCATTTTTTCAAACTGGACTTCAATCTTTGGCTCATATTCCCCCATCACAGCTGCGAAATTAGGATACACAAGCATTAGTCTTTTAGGGTAAAACCAATACGGTTCAATTCAGAAATTATTATAACTATTCACAGTATATACGTACATCACTTTATGTGCACACAAGGCATATAACAAAGTTCACAACACATGCAGCTTGCCAGGAAACCTTGCTGAAAAGACAATGGCTGGTCACCAGCATATGTAATGTTGAATGCTCATGTTCCCACTAGGTTTTTAACAACACTATTCCTATTTCAAGTAGATTCATAGTCTTTTGACAATTTTTTGTCATTTAATTTTCATTCATTTGACTCATAATTATACTATTCTATTTATTAAACAAGCAAAACTAAAAAAAAACTGTAACAGACAACTTTACATTTCAATTTTTTTTAAATAATATCCTATATATTTTTAACTATAATTTCAGTGTTCAACGAAACATGTTATTTAATATTAATGGCAAAAAGAATGATTAAAAAACTGACCAAATTATATATATAAAGTATATGTATGTATTATGAAAAACATATTCATTTAAAGATATAAAAAGACATAAAATATATTGCATGACATAACATAACAGTGCTTACATTAAGTAAGTTACCATAATTATAATGAAAAAAAAAAAAAAAAAAAAAAAAAAAACTGTGTCAACTTACATTTTTGGTACTTGTTTTGTTGACATTGCTTTGCCAAAAAGACTCCCTTAGTCAACCAGCTTTAGCAAAAATATCATGATGGTTTTGGCTATGCTGGTCGACCTGCACCAACTAAAAAATTATGTAAATTTATGCTGGCCTAAAATGGTATTTTCAGCAGGGAATGTAGATCAAACGCAAAGAAAAGTAAGAAATATGAATTAGTAAAGTAATAAGAGTTCAGCAGTGCCCAAATTATTCACAGATAAAAATATTCAATATTCACATTAACTCAAGATATTCAAAACCTCTCCGCCCTACTTCATATACCTTGTCTGGGTGAATATTAAACAGAAACTAATGACTGGTGATGTTGAGCCTCCCAGGGTATATGCGTGTGTGTGTGTGTGAGGGTTGAAGTCTTCCTTCTTAATGCAGAATATTTTCTCCTTCTCTCTCTCTCACTCTCTCTCACACACACACACACACACTCAGAGACTATGACTGCACAAATGCTATGTCTCTGAGTGGCAGCAAAGCAAACACCGTAATGCTGAAATCTTCTGATTAATCGCTGTTAGCAGTTCCTCCAGGCTACTCACCGTCCCGACGTAGCACCACTGGAGTTGGGGAACTGTAGACGGTTGTATTGGTCATCACATTCCTTACCACGCACGTGTAGTTGCCCACGTCTGATGTCTCAACTTTTGCAATATACAAGTTTCCAGTCTTCTGGGACACAAATCGTCGGTTGTCCCCAACAACAATGCTGGGGCGGCCATTAAATATCCAGGAGTATCTGATTTCTGAGGAGAAAATTGTCAGATGACAGTCAATTTTTTACCAACTCAGGTACAGTATATAGTCAACATGCTGCATACCCTTCTAAGTATATAGCTTGATGCATTATGAAATATAATATTTGAAAACGGTTTTAAATGTATTTATTTTTTGTGGATGCAATTTAGATGCGTATGCTCTCATCTTGTTAGAGCTCAGCTGTGGGAAGGTTTATATATAACAAGGTTAAAACAATACAAGCAACAGGAGCTAATATTGAAAACTAATATTGTTCCATGAAAAAAGCATATTCTGGCTCTGCAAACAACTAAAAATCTGCATTTACTCTTCATGATTACAAATAAACACAACATTACAATGTAAGATGATAGTGTGACATGCAAAGCATTCTGATGCTATTGAACATTTCTAGAACAAGTTTTAAGACAAAAAAAATAATTAAACCATTAATTTTGACAAACTACGCCCTATTTATTTTCATAAAAGCAAAATATGTGTATTTGAATTATGCTGGCATATGGCATATTTATCTAAAATAACCCTTCTATTGTTAAAACAATTAAAACAGCCATCAAAACAACTTTTGGTTTGTGACATCGTTATAAAAATTAATATTGAATTCAAATCATCTACATGAAGAAGTAAAGTTTGTGCTTATCGTAATATATTGTAAAATATATTTACAGCAAATTTGTTTATAATCAACACAAAGCGAATGAATGGGTTTTCAATGTAATTATTTAGCTTTTAACAGTCTTTATGTGATATAAGCTAATTTTGTAATACTCTTCATCATTTTTCTTGTATTTCTATTCATTCATATCACCTCTCACTCTTTCTTAATGAGACAGGAATACAGGAAGACCGCAGGTCTGTGGTAAGAAATGAAGTATCAAAGTATCAAATTAAGCAGCGTTTATTAGAGGACAGAAAGGGGTTAGCATGGCTGAAAAGTGGATTGATAAGGGCTATTTGAGGTTCAAATAGCATATCTAAGAGTATACAGCACCGAGGAAAAAGAACCATTTGGCTTCAAGACAGAAAAAGGTGAATTAAAACCATCATAAATGGAGTGGTGACAAGGTGAGAGACCTCTCGTCATTACTGGGCACTGTGCTTAAGGCTTTCAGTCTCATAGGAAACCAATTCACAGCCACTATAATCTGAAACCATGTGACAGAGTAGACAAATGAACAAGGCTATTTATGAGTAAAAAGAGGTGATTTTTACTTTAGGTAACAGTTACTGGGCAGTAATGGAGAGCGGTCTCTGAAATTCACAAAGTTCAGTTCATTGTTCCAACTTGTCTAGAAAACAACTAACAGTAATTTAACATCAAAATCATATTAAAGTAGCAATCAACCAAAATTAACTCTTATTGTGCACCTTACTCAAACAAAAAAGAAGAAATTCACACAAACACACACTAAATGTAATATATATATATATATATATATATATATATATATATATATATATATATATATATATATATATATATACAGTATATACCGTACACACATTACATTTAGAGTCATTCTTTTTTTTTGACAGAAAGAAATAATATTTATAATTATAATTAATTATCTCTCTCTCTCTCTCTCTCTCTCTCTCTCTCTCCCTCTTCAGGTTTCTCTAGAGCTCAGGCTCAAAGACATTCAAAGAGTTCTCTATAAGCCAATCTTGCTGTGTGTTTAGAGTCATTGTCCTGTTGGAAGTTGAACCTGCTGCCCAGTCTGAGGTTCTGAATGTCTCTATGTTTTCATTATCTCAATATTATGGTGCATTGGGCTTTTCTTGAGTCCACAGTATGAGGCTGCTACCAGTACACAGTTTTATGATGGTACTCTGCAGGTGCTGGGCAGAGCTGGTTTCTTCAAACATGATGCTGGGAAATGGGGTTCATCAGACCAGAGAATCTTGTTTCTCTCCGTCTGTGGGTTCTTTAGGTGTTTATTTTTTTGTCAAATTCTAAATGTGTTTTCATGTCTGAAGACCGAAGAGAGGATTATGGCTTGCCGTACTGCCCAGATCGCTGGAGTGTCGCAGTAATGTTTCTCCTTCTGTAGATTTCTCCCATCTCCACATATGATCATGTAGCTCAACTAGAGTGACCATCAGGTTATTGGTCTCCACTTAAACCAAAGCCCTTCTCCATCAATTGCTCAGTTTGGCCAGGAGGCCAGCTCTATGAAGAGTCCTGCTTGTTTCAAACTTCTTCCAAGGGTAACAGAGACCACATGCTTCTGAGAACCTTCAATGAAGCAGAATGCTTTCTGAACTCTTCTCCAGATGTGTGGCTTCATGCAAACCCATTCATGAAATCTACAGGCAGTTTTTCCTTTTTGTCTAAATGGTTCTATGAAGAATCTCCCAGGTATTATAGACCTCCATGGTTTCACCTCCCCCCCATAAAAAAAAAAAAAAAAATCTTCAAGGCCTGAGCTGCGGTCTCTAGCCATTGTATTCATTCCCATGAAGCATTATCCATGTGAAAGAGCCTCGGATTACAGAGTGTGGCAAACAGTCATGGGTGGTGGGAGAAGGAGGGATGGAAGATAGAAAACAGGGTGGAGGGTGGCAGCGGGGAACAGGGACGGTGTGGGTCACTTAAGAGCATTGATATGACTGGAAATGTGGCATAATGACAGAACGGCGGTGCGGTTGCATGAAATTGCACCTCTGGCGGATCTATGCATGGCTCTTTGAGAGGCTGCTAATCAGCTGTACACAGAAGAGGTGCACAGCTGGACCGGGGGATAAAGAGACACGCCACTTTAAACCAGCCACCACATGCCATTTTTACCTTTCAACAGAAGGCCAAGGCTTAAGAAAATAACCTTTCCAAATGACCACAAGGGCACAAGTGCCATTAAGAAGGAGGAGGGGAAGCTAAATGCCAAGAGCTTGGTGCATGAATGCAAGAATGTGAGCCATTGTGCTCCAGTCATTTGAAAACTTGATTTGCTCACAATTTGAGATGATTAAGATCAAATCTGAACCTGCATGTACCCTACATACTAAGTGAGCAGAATGGAGAGAGGTTTGCCACTTGCAGTGAATTCCTCACCTTGGAGTTGCTTAGCATTATTCCACAGGCTATACACAAAGCTTAAATTTATTAAAAAAAAAGAAAAGAAAAAAGTGTTGTGGAAAGAGGTCAACAGATTTTGCGAACAATTGTCACTCTTGCTTTTTACGATTCATATGAGGTAAAGTGGAAAAGTATTGACAACTTTAAAGAATAGAAAAAAACCCCTGATGCAAATAATAAATAACATTCAAATTCATACAGAATACAATAAAATGTACCTCCAAAGTGGGGTGGCGGACCGCACAGGAGCACAACAGCCTGTCCTTCTCTCACTAATACTGGACTTCTGGCCTTGCTACTGAAATTCTGCAGGTCTGCGAAAACAAAATAATAGGATCGCCATTGCTTTTCATCATACAGATGTGCAACAGACGACTCACAGAGCAGAGACCTTTAGAAATGCCACTATACAGCACTGGAAGGGACAGGCAAAAATGACATCCCAGACTGGGCTAAACTTTGGTGTTTATTCAAATAATATGCCTCATGAATATATGCATGTGTGAAATGATTTGTGTAAATAAAAGACACAAAAATAAAATAAAAAAATTGTGAGAATTTGCAAGTGGTGTAAAAAAAATACAAAATAAATTGTTGTCGTAGATGTCAGAGGGTAACTGTGTTAATTACATATTGTCAGATCTATATTATAGAGATTAGAGTAGACCAAGGTAAAATGTGCTTTTGAAAAATAAAATATGTGGTCATAAAATATGGCACATATATCAGTTTATATCAGTAAAGTACCACATGTTTGGTAAAGGCTTCAATTCCCTGCATCTTGTATGCGATATAAGTTGCTTTGGATAAAAGGGTTCGCTAAATGCATTAACAGGAAAAAGATTTTAGGACAAAAATCATAAACCAAAAAACACAATCAAAAGCTTTCCTCATTATAAATCAAGAAATAAAAATGTATTCTTCAAAACTTCAGAACTGATGACTATGTGAGGAAGTAAATCATTTGGAAAATGCTTCTTCCAACTTTGTAAAGGTCAATTTTACAAGTGAAGTACCACAAATTAGTCCTTCAACAATTTCCTGCATAACTCTAGACCTGAAAAGACACATCTACATGTGAAATTTTGAATAAGCAATTTTTTTCATATGTATACACAATATGAATGAGGCAGTGCTTCTTTGTTATGATTATCTGTTGATTAAATGTTTCACGACAGACTGCATTTTAGATAGCACCATTGGACATCTCCTGGTGGAATCTTCCAGATAGGAAAATATAGTTGTTAGTTTAAAAGCCTACTTTATCTAGGGAGGAAAGTATTTCTTGCCCACTAATGGACCATATATGAAAGATAAGATAGTGTGCATTTTACATATCATGCATTTAAGCTTCCAAAGGATACATATATAAAGATAATCAAAGTAATAGTAATCAAATTCAGAAGAGACTGTCAGGTGCCATTTACAAATGTTCACAAATACAAAACATACAGTTTAATTTGCACTTACATGCAAACTCCACTTTAGCCTCTCGGCTCAGGATGGTTCCAAATGCATTAGTGGCGATACACTGGTAAACACCACTGTGTTTAGTTGCCTGAGGGTTATTGATCAAAAGGTTTCCCTCAGCAAGGCTGTAGTCCAAGTCAATATCAAGATCTTTCCTGTTGAATTTCCACCTAAATATGAAATAGATGGAGTGAGCATGGGATGATGATGGCAAGAAATATAGCATAGAAGCAAGAAGCATAAAGACATTCAAATATGTTATGTGTACTTCAAAGACATTATTTAAAGAGCCACACAGATGGGAAAACAAAAATGACTTGTATTACAGTGTATGATATAGCTGTCCATCAGTGTAAACAATGTGCAAAGTAATTAAACCAAAAAGTACACGATTTATAAAGTTATTGGCTTCTAAAGTAAGGAGTCAACTCTGAATCGCTGAAACGAGTCGTTATAGATTTCAAATCTTTTGCCCATCTCTATGTACGTCACTACAACACTTGGCATAATAATCTCCGTCTACCGTCTTGGGAGAAACCGAACTCTGAGCTGCCCCCCCCCCACACACACAGACGCTCTGTTTTGTGTGATAGCATCATGTCGAGGAGACAGTGTGTTTTTAATTGTAAAGGCAAGTTTGTTTTATTTTCACTGCCAAAGAATGAAGATCAGAAGAACCAATGGCTAAAATTCATTTTTACCACAATACCAGAGCAGTACAACAAATCCCTTTTGTTGTGTTCACAACATTTCACTGATGACTGCTTTTCTAATCTCGGTGAGTTCAAGGCGGGATTTTCAAAGCATTTGGCCATAAAAGAGGGTTCATTGCCAACTTTATTTGGACCAACAAGCATCTCCGAATCACAACCTGTAAGTATGATTATATAGTTATGTGTTTGTTTTCTCCCGAGCGTCTTATCAGTATGTGTGCTGTCTGCAGCCTGACTGCGCTGATCTACATTTATAAAAACGTCATTAAAATGAAGTGTAACTCCGTGAATACTCAACAAAGAGACATGAGAGAGATATCTATAGAAAGCTTGACATGTCTACTTTAAAACTATTCTGTATTATATTCACGAAAATATTCTGTGATTAAAGTAATCCATATGAAAACAACGCAATGTCCATTTTTCACGTCTCCCTTCATTATATCTAATGAGACCACGCCCCCGCGCTGAACGCGCTATTCAGATTCACACAGAAGAAAAAGCAACAAGACTGTTCAAGTTTTTTATTTTACTGTTTGCTTCGCGATGAGAGGAATAGGACATAATTCACCCCAAAAAGATGCTAACGCATCGTTTACGGTGAAGTTGTGTGCGGAACAACCAATCAAAAGTGACTATGTCAGTTGACCAATCAGAACACAGTATGCTACCGAAAGGTGGGGTTTAAGGAAACTGAATCTTTTGAACAGCTTCGCGTGAACCGTTTGGGGATCTCTGAGAATTGAGGTAATTTTAAAATGATATTTTGACAAAATGACAATGTTTTTTAACCTTGGATGGATTTAAACCTCTTGTACAGGACTTATAAACAGTGATAGGAAGCTTAGAATTTTCATCTTACTGGCTCTTTAAACCGAGAATCAAATTTACAATCAATCCAAAAGCAGAAAAGTTATCAAAAAAATATATATATATATTTTGAAAATTAATTATTATATATATATATATATATATATATATATATATATATATATATATATATATATATATATATATATATATATATATATATATATATATATATATATATATATATAAATTGTAGATAAAAAACCTAAACTAAAAGAAAAAAAGTTGGTAGCCTTGGCAAATAACTGAAATACAAGTATTAAAATTACTAAAACTAAAACTGAATTAAAAATGAATAAAAAATTACTAGTTTTTAACATTTCTGAGTCAAAAGCTTAACTGGAAAATTAAACAATAGTCATAAATTCTTGTTAAAAATAAAATTGTTTCTTCATATATGATTTAATATTGTTTAAAAGAGTAATTAAAATCATGGAACGTCAATGCCAATTTGTCACAAATACTGAATTTTCAATATATGATGTTCAAATGTCAATCCAACTTATTATTATTTTTTATTCCAGGCATAAATAATAATAAGAAAAAAATAACAACTATATTTTCATTTGAGGAAAACGGTCATACTTGTATTGTGGTGCTGGACTTCCCTTGGCTTTGCAGTTAATAAATATCTTGTTGTCTTCTGCGCTTAAAGGGAAAACACTGTCACTGGGCTCCTGGGTGAACACTGGCCCATGTCGAATAATCCTCTCTAGAAGGAAGAACAAGAAGTCTTAAAAAGCTCAAAATCCACAATGTGGAACATGAATCTAGATCATAAAACAGGTGTGAACACATCAGGTCCACATTATCTCTAATGTGTGCTATTCATTTATTTTCAGAAACTTCCCACACTGAGCTCATTAGATCTGCAACGTAAACACGTGCCAGAGGAACAGCTTTCATTTCCCCTCTTGTAGCAGAAACCGTACCAACATGACGTCCTGCTTTTGGCAGGCCTGTCACACGCATGGCAGTGTGGCTAGGTCTGTTGTTTCGGTTGACTGCTGCCAAGACACCAATCCACCTCCCTAATTACCCCATGTTGTGGTAATTACTCTAGTGAAATGTATCATTTCTTAAATGAATAAACAAGCTCTCATAAACATGTCTGCCACTTCACAGAGAAAGGAATTGTGCTTTCTACTGAACATTTTCCCCTCCTCAATAAAACTCACCTGTAATTTTGCCCTGTTCTTTTTGAGTGAATAAAATTCTTTTTTTTTACAGATCCCTGACCTTGACAAGGACAAAAAAAAAAAAAAAAAAAAAAAAAAAACATATGACCCTCCCGCATCATCAAGCTAATGGAAGTGTCCAGGCGTGTTTGCCTGAGGTGAGGCCTCTGTCTCCTCACACTGTGGGAGATGCTACCTTTTTCACTTTCCCTTTTGTGTGTCCTTTGAACGACAGGAATTAATGAAGCATTTAGAGTGAGGAATAGCACATTTACAGTAGTCCACATTTAGCTTACATTTGCGGAGGGGACACGTCCCCATCACCTTTTTGTCATGGATGATTTTGCCCTCACCCCTTTATGGAAAAAGGAAAGAATATAATACAAATACGAATATAATAAAATATAATACAAAGGAAGCATCTGGAGCTCTGGCACATTACTGTTCATTCCAAGTACACTGGGGAAACTAAAAGAAAGGAAAATAAAAATTAACTGGTAATTTTCTACAAGGACATTAGGAAATAATTTTATGGACATTTCCATTAGCGATTAAACACAACTACCTAACAAAATTAGTATGTTCAGCAAAAAAAAAAAAAAAAAAAAGTACATTTAACACAGCCAGTTGGAGTTTGATAAGTAATTTCTGCTTAATTATTATTATTATTTTTAAATATGCAACACATGGAATACAATTTCCGTCAATTAGAGTTTAAAAAATTTAGCTACTCAAACAATGTGGCACTGGAAAAAAAAAACCATGCTATTAAAGCAAGTGGTTCACTTGCAAACATGTACCGTAAAGCAAGTAGACTGATTGTCATCCTTTGAAGGTGCTATGTCCACTCAATAACATAATCATGCAAATGAACACAGAGACTTGGTAAAACATACACAATGACAGTAACAATCAGTGGATATTGTTCGAGTGTAAATGGGTCATTTTGAGTGGAAAATTAACTCCAGATATCACAAAACAGTAAGTTACTAAACCTAATGACAAAATCAACTATAAAACAGTGTAAATACAAGTCGAAAACAGTAACATTTTTTACCTTTTTTAATTATTCCTGCCTCAGTGCATGATGGTAAAAACGGGATGATAACTTTGATAATTACTTAAAGAATCCTTTTAAACATAACAAACCATTCCAAGTAAAATATGCTTATAATTTCAAACTTTAATTTCTACAAGCTTAAATTACTTAGAAGTAATATAGAATTTACTTCCTTTTGTTATTCTTGCCTGAAATAAATTAATGTAGAAATACAATTTCTATTTATGTAGTATTTAGTAAACACAAAATCATTTTTTATCAGTGTATAGCTAAAGGGATACTCCACCCCAAAATGAAAATTTTGTCACTAACCACTTACCCCATTCTGTTCCGAACCTGTAAAAGCTTTGTTCGTCCTCGGAACACAATTTAAGGTATTTTAGCACCATTTACTGCCAACTAAATAACAGTGTCAAGGTCAATAAAAGGTATGAAAGCCGTGTTCAGAATACTCCATCAACCATCAGATGTGCAATCAGGGTTATATGAAGCGACGGGAACACTTTTTGTATGGAAAAAACAAACAAACAAAATATTGACTTTAAATGACTAAATTTTCATTTTGGGGTGGAGTAACCACAAGAATGACTCTTCAACTGTGTAATCCACTGTGAAATTGTTGCGTAAATGAATTTGTACATTTTATTTCTAATCATAATATTATATAAAAAATGATACTGTAATGTTATTAAAGTTATTAATAATTTACTTACACTTACAAAGAATCAAATTTCCAGCAGGGATTCTTTAAAATGAGGGCAGCCAACCTAGATTAATAACTTCCTATGCTTATTATTATAACCACGTCCTTATAGATCCATTCATTGCTGAAATATTAACTACATTCATATTCAGTATCTAAACGTTAAATAACCATTTCACTTTTGGTAGATGACTACTATTCTTTCCCTTGATATAACCTATTTTTTTAAATGAGAATTATTTCTGAATAAGTGTAGGCTACATGAGATTTATTTATTTCCTGATGCTATTATCAATTTTCTTCAAGAGATCTAATCAACTTCTACACTGACAGGAAATTTACTTCAGTTAATTATCGCACAGCTTGTCAGTGTTTCATCAGCACTGTCACTGAAAATAAAAAGACAAAAATCTGTCTTCAAAGCTATGGCAGGTTGTTAGATATGTGCGATTGGTCTCCTCAGGTTCTCAATGCAGAATAGCTGCTGCCCTTCCATCTGAGGCTGTCTGGCCTCTGCACTTCCTTCTCTCCAGCTAAGCTTTCTGAATAACAAGCTGTGCAATCAAAAGAGCACCTGTGGCTTGAATGCAAATGCCCATTTGAGTTGGCATAGTTACTGTAGCACAACATCGGCAATAACTGGAGCACTGGTGCTGAGTGGGGGACACTGGTTTGTTTAAATAGGGCACCTGCCTCTTCGGACGGCCTCTTCCTTACAGCGCTGCAGTATGTGCTGAGAGTTGCATGAACCTTTGGAGAAATAATAAGCACTTTTTATGGGAAATTTAAAAGACTTTTGAAACACTTCACTGCTGACAGGGTCTGATTATGAACAAGGAAAGTTTTCTTGCATTTCTAAAGTGCTCTAAGTAGTGCTCTAACTTTTAATACTCTTTAAAACAGTGGTTTTGAACTCAAAGTGGTGGGTCAGAGGATTGTTCTAATTGTGGGGAATAAAAAAAAACAATGCTACATTCAAATAATAATCAAATTAAAATAAAACAAATGTTTATGTACATACATAATTCACTTGAATAATAATAATCATAATAATAAAACAACTTTAAAATAACACTTCAAAAAATCACTATATATATATATATAGAATGAAACAACTTTTTTTAGAGAATGTAGTATCTTTAATAAGAGTATCATTTATTTTATCCCTCTGGCAGATTTTTCCCACTTGTTTTACGCATAAGTAAATTAAAAATACATTTATATTCAAGTTGCAACTATGAAAGTCA
This sequence comes from Carassius auratus, assembly GCF_003368295.1. Taxonomy (NCBI): domain Eukaryota; kingdom Metazoa; phylum Chordata; class Actinopteri; order Cypriniformes; family Cyprinidae; genus Carassius; species Carassius auratus. The sequence goes on from NC_039273.1 coordinate 6,149,247, forward strand.
AAACTCATATGCAATGCTGCTTCTTAAATAATGTGCACATATTTATATACTGTAAAACAAGTTTTAAAAACTATTAATTTATGCAATATTAATAAGGTACACATTTCTGATTTTATATAATAATATAATAATAATAAAAAAAGTAAAAATAAATAAATAATAATAATAAATAAAAAATTAATAAATAATAAAATGTTGGGTTGCCCCTCAAAACCCCAACATAAAATGAAAACTAAACTGCTTTAGAACATCCTTCAAAGCTACATAAACATGAATAAAGTTTCCAATGCTGCTCTGTTATGAATAAGCAAAGCATGTCAAAATAAGTGGAGTGAAGTTCATGCTAAAGAGAACGATCTAAAACTGTGTCAAGACAAATGTCCTGCTGGGGCAACCACGAGAGCTTGTTCCCAGCATGCATCGGTCTCTAGAGGAATGAGAAAATGATTAGACAGTGGCATGAAAAGCCACTCTCACTGCTGAAGTGGGGACAATGCAGAACAGGTGAGCTATCAAAGGCAAGTCGGGGATATCGTACCTGCTAGGCAGCTCTTGAGTGACAGCAGGATTAAGAGTTCCCATGGCAACAACATCTTCATCTTTCAAGGTCACAGGGTTGCTTTTATTTCCATTCAACTGCAAGAGGAGCAAGTTGTGTTCTTTGCAAAGTCAGCTTTGTTAGCTGCGAAATAAGCAAGGGACATAGAACGAGAGAGAGAGAGAGAGAGAGAGAGAGAGACAAAAAAAGATTAGAAAACAATACAACACATGCAAGAGGAGCTATAACTTCAGATAAACCAGTAAAATATTAATAATTCATTCATCCAAATAAGGACACACAGGATTCCATGCCTGTGGGCCTGTTCTCAGCTGATCAACTGCAGTGTGGATACCAAGCATACCCTCAATATATCTCTCAGGAGTCAAGGGAATCGGAGAGAGTGAGAGAAAGAGAGATAGACAGACCTGGGGAAAGCAAGGACCTAGGAGAGATATGAAAATATCCTGGGTGGCTTACGGAAGCAAAACTTCGACACATATTCAGCAGCCAAAGGCAATGTTTGGATTGTACTTAAAATATTGGTTCTACACACGTACACTGGGAAAAATGCGTATGATACATTTACAAACCTGCAAACATATTTCATTTTCAGCCCAGTGTATCTCAGGAACAGGTTTATGATTCGATAGGGGAGGTGATACACTTGGAAAGGGCAGTGAATATGATAGAGGAGTAAGCTATACAGTGTCAGCCCTCCCTCTTTTCGAGACAGCGGCGTGCAATTCATCCACCTCACAGGAATTCAATACTCTTTAAAGCACATCAGAGTTGTCGAATACACACTTTAATTTATGAGGGTCAAAGCTTTGGCTTTAACAAATATGGACCCTGGTGGGACGTGTGGTTTAAGTGTCAAACTATAACAAATGTCTAGCAAATGAGCATGATATTCTTGACATTTCTGAGTGCAGAACAGCTGGGGGTTTTTGAGCGATATAGGAACACTAGGGACATCACATTTTGAATAAGCCTTGAAAGTCAGCGTAAGTACATAACATGTTTAACATTCAGACATTTCTTCATTTTCTATGAAAACAACACCAAACCTTGAAGCATCAATATTGTTTAGTCAGAATTCTTTTGAATCATCAAAATTGCTTTGAAGCATACATACTTTTTTAAATCATCAAATTTAACCACTGTTTTGAAGCATCAAATTTGTTTTAAAATATTTGTATTTCTTTGAAGTAGTCTTTTTGAAATAATACTGCTTTGAGGCATCAGTACTATTTACATTTGTCAGTATCATTTTAAAATTTCTGTAAATTTGAAGCATCAAATTTGTATTGAAGCATCAACGTTGTTTTGAAATGGCAACATTGTTTTAAAGCATCAAATCAGTTTGAAACATCAGTATTTCTGAGGTTTCCGGTCCATTTTGATGCATAACTATTGCTTTGAAGCCTCAGATCTGTTTTGAAACAGTATCGCATTGAATTAAATTATCAGATCTATTCTGAATTATCCCTGTTGTTTTGAGCCATCAGAACTGTTCTGAAGTGTCAATAAAAAAATCTATAATTTTCACCCATACAATGTATTTTTGGCTATTGCTACTATTGCTTAAAGCTGCAGTAGGTAACTTTTGATGCTTTAGCGTTTAATAATTGCTTGCATCTTGCAGAAGAACATTGTAGCCAGAAGTTTATGAAGAATCACAAAGGTAAAGGGTTACTCCACCACGGTACCTACCCGAAGCAATCTAAAATACTCTGAATATAAACACTTATTATAGGTGTACCCTAGTGATTCAGGACAGGCTAAAAACAGTTTGGAAAATGGATTCATGGTGTACTCACTTATTATATACATTTTGTACATTTTGAACACAACAAAAGTTACGGATCGCAGCTCTGATTGGTTGTTTCTTACTTGAAGCAGTGTATTTCTGCAAATGGCAATAGAATCACTGAGTGGAGCCAGAGGAGCTTGATTTTTACACAGATTATCTGTCTCATATTCTTCTGTCAGATCATGACAGGTTTAACAAATATGTAAAAAATATATATATATATATATTTTACAAACGTTACCTACTGCAGCTTTAAGTGATTACTATTTATTATTATATATTTACTATTGCTGCACGTCTTTCGGTTCCCAACAGTCAGCAGAAGTAAGAAAAAGTGTTTATTATGTTTGAAATTTGAATATTTATCTTAGAAAAATGCTTGGATTTGCTACAGGGGGCCTTTATTCACCCCCCGGAGCTGTGTGAGGAACATTTTATAACAGATGCGCACACTTTATTTCACGTCTTCTAAACTGTTGACAACAAACAACCGCTTGACCCACTGAAAGGCTTGGAAGTGCAAAGACAATTTTTAATATAACTCTGATTGGATTATTCTGAAAGAAGTAATACACCTAGGATGCTTCGAGGGTGAGTAGAAGATGGATGAATTTTCCTTCTCAGGTAAACTAACCCTTTAAGACTGGATTTGTGGACCACATTTAGAAGTTTCTGTATAGTTCTGTTTATTGAACCATAAAGTACTGCAATGAATATCCTTTCAAAGCATCATTATTGTTCTGAATATTCAACATATGAAACAGCAGTGGTCTTCATGTCTCAGTATTGTTTTTAAGCCTATTCAACTTAATTCTTTGATCCAACATTGCAATATCAGAGAGCAGCTCAGTCACTGGGCAGAAAATGAAAAGACTTCACCATGGAAGGAAAAAAAAAATAGTGCAGATCAAGTCTGAGATGGGGGGATAGATTAAATTAGATGAGATTGATTATGTTCCTGTATTATCTACTCTAAGGGACCCTGAGCTCTGACCTTCAAGTTCTTCGTCATTTCAGTCATCTCTATCGATTTGGTTTCCATTTTTTAGCCTCCTGCCTCCTTTGTTTGTCATTCTGCTCCTGCAGCCTGCTATGAGTCTCAATCATGTCTGGGAGGACAGGTCAATAGCCGGATATTTGTTTGATGTCTTTCCTTATGAGATGCATGAGGGTGATCTATAACCGGTGAGTATGCGAAACGGAGGATGAAACTATAGCTGCATGATGGGAGAAGAACTTAATATGACGTGCACATTTGATTCCATGCATGCTACCTGTTTTCACACTTCTTCAGATCAATTCATTCAGTCCTACTTCCCTGCACTGCCGTCCTCTGAGGTGTGTTTAATACGCTTTTATTAGATAACTGATATACATGCTTCTCTGGTTTATCATAATTTAAAAAGAGGATAAAGGTTTATATACAAATGACACCTATTTTAAGACACTTGAAAAAATGGATGAATATCCACAGTCATTATTACACTTTCTTACGTAAAAAAAAAAAAGATCCCTGTAGGAATACAGCATTAATGACTCTAAACATGTTGTCCTTGGATGTACTGAGAACCATGTGCCATTTGTAAAACAATAGAGTTGGCGGACTTCTGTTCTGGGACATTATAATCTATTTCCACAGGATGTCTAACAAGCCCTGTAAGGCTCAAGTCATTAATTGTGGCATGTTGAGCAAAAATGATCAATGCTAATTTATGTTTCAGTCTCGTCAGCAGTCCCTACTCACTTCAGAGAGAGGTCAGCTCGCTTTTTGTCATCCATGCGGGCCTCTTGCACATTTCAAAGTCAGGAAAAAGGCTCCTGTTTCTGTCTATGGCATGATAATATGCATCAAACCATACTGGGGCAAATGTGAGAGTTATCTCTGTGTCAAATGGCATGCCACGTTTTAATGATGCATGGTGTCTCTGGCATCTTTGGGGAAGGAGGGAGGGAGTTTCTTGGTCACTGTCCAACCGGATTCAGAGTAGTTCCTTACATGATTAATTTATAGAGCGGGGAAAAAATACAATGGCAATAATTCTTGTGCCCAGCGGATGATGGTCACAGGTGGTAGAAATATCAAGTGGGCCAAAGCCTGGTTAATGGTGCCTGCGAGGGAAAAGATCTGTCAGGGATAATCTCTTATAATACTCTGCCATAGATAATGTGCTTCCCCCTTTCCACTGGCGGCAGATGAAGAGATTGCATAGCAGACATTATGAAATGGGATGAGAATTATCATGACTATACTGCCTGTGTCCAGAGCGATAAATGCAGAGCTAGTTCAAATCTCATTGGAAAAATGGAGAAATAGTGGGCGAGAGTGCTGAAAAAAGATGGGAGACCACAGTGTAATGTGATCTGGTAGGAATACTTTATGACTTTGCAGCTAAGTGTACAGCTGTACAAGAAAAAAAAATTGATTATATGATGACAATGGCATCAAAATATTCTACCTGTAAGAATACTGCCAAGGTTAGTCTTAGAAAGAGCAAAGAGTCCTTGTTTGTACAGTCAGCAGTGGCTTTATATTATATTATATTATATTATATTATATTATATTATATTATATTATATTATATTATATTATATTATATTATATTATATTATATTATATTATATTATATTATAAGCAGTGGTAAAATTAAATTGATGAAATTATATTACACACACGCACACACATTATTATATACAGTAAGAAAACATAAGCAATTATTTATTTTTCAGTGACTCATTTTGCATGTTACATTGTTACACCAGTAGGTGGCGACAAGTGAATGTCTTGTTTTGATTGAGTCATCAAAACTCCTTAACAAAAATCCTTATAATTTACCCACCACATGTCATCCAAGATGTTCATGACTTTCTATCTTCATTCGCAAAGAAATTAAGGTTTCTGAGGAAAACATTTTAAAAAAAAAAATTATATACTTTTCGTATATACTTATATACTCTGTGATGCGTGTCTGAAAATTATCATATTACATAATCACGTTGGAAAGGTCATGTGCGGTTAGCTCTTCGTCTGTGTACTTCGGTTCAAAAGGTAGGGCAGGAAGAAAAACAATCTATTTTTTTCTCAGACTTCAAAATCATCCGATTGATGTTTTACCTATTTTTGTAGAGGGCGCTTGACCTTTTGTTTCCTTTATAAACACTTGGTTGGTACTTACACCTACGCCACTTGTGACCCTTTCAACGTGACTATGTTTTTAAGAAAATAACAGAAAATTTCTCTAGATAATACCCCTATTCCTCAGCTTCGATCATGTAGAGCTCTTTGAAGCTGCACTGAACCTGCCATGTGGACCTTCAGCCACTTGGCCACAACTGAAGTCCATTATATGGAGAAAAATCCAGTTTTTTCCAAAAAAAACTTAAATTTTTTTGCGATCTAAGAAAGAAAGACATGAATATCTTGGATGACATGGGGGTGAAAAATACTTTAGACTAGACTAGAGCAATTATTAAATATCTTTCTTGTTCCCCCTTTTTTGTTACATATACATGTCCAAAATGTGGCTAATATTTCTATAGGCTAATGAAATAATACTGGCATTTAAAAAAAAAAAAAAATCATTAGGCTATTTTTGGTGCCCCCTCAGCACTTGGTGCCCTACACACAGTGCGTGATGCACGTGGTGGGAGCGGCAGCGCTGAACACATCGATTCACTGAGGAACAAAACACCAACAAAAAATAGATCAAATCGTTTTTTTTTTGTTTTTTTTTTGTGACCTGGATAATTTTTTTGTGACCTTTCAGCAAAATTAACTCAATTCAAGTAATTTTGCTAATTTGAGCAATTTTTTAGTATTGTGTTACTCACCATTCTAATTACTTGTTTATTGAACTGTTGTGAAATAGCAATTTCACACTCACAATCAATTACTGAAATTCTGAAAACATACTGGCAGAAATTCACATATTTTTTACAAACAGTCCAATATTGTAATAAAAAGTAAAAAGACTATTCAAATATCCAGATGTCAAATGCTGCCTAAAACCTGAGTAATGGTGCTCCTTAACAAGCCATGACGTATGTTTCCTTAACTCACACTGGCCTGATTAAAATCTTGCCTCCACCTTCATTTACAGCATTAGATAAATCACAGGGTCTCCGGCAGCAGATTGAGTCCTTAAAGAGCCTTTGTGAGCTTCACACCAGCCTGCAGAAGCCAGAGGCAGAAATGTTGGCTGGGTTTAGCAGATGTGAACTGAATCTCAACATGGGCTTCAGTAAGACAGCTTCCATCAAACCAACTAACCAGCTATCAGTCTCATCCTCACACAGTCTGCCAGCTCACTGCCCCACTACCAGCTCGATTCTCTCTGCCATGCTAATTAATAAATATTGAGATACTCTTAAATATTACACTACTATATGCAATTACAAAAAGCATAATAAGGCACTGATGTACTGCTTTTGCAAGTGCTTCAAGATACTGTAACACAATGCACATTTGAGGCATCAAACACTGTTTTGGACCATTATTTTGGCTGATATTTAGCCATTTAGAGGTCACTGACATTGTTCAATGAGAATGGCAACAATTATTCAATGAGCTATCGCCAACATTTGTGGCGCTCATAGATGGAAAATATACACCGTTTCCAAATAATTTTTATATAACTAAGTAAATATTTAAGGGTGAAAAGAGATTAAGTGGGCGATGAGTTTTTGTATTGAATTATCTATATTGAAATGTACACACACACACACACACACATATAAAATGTAGGGCTGCACAATAAACTGCATGCAATATTTAAGGCACATCTTGTCAGTAAAGCTGGTTCTGTAATCAGTGGTAAATCTCCATCACGTGCGTGCTTTCACACAGAGCAGCATTTACTACACAGAGCCGTTGTTCACTGACAAGCTGTGCAAAACCACGTTCATGTTTTGCGCATCCTTTCAGCTTGTCACCATTGGTTAAGCCAATATTGCTGTTATGCTGAAGCCAGACACGAGCTGACTTCAAAGTGTTGCCACACACCGCTTGGGCTCGACTCTGACGGTAGATTACTTGATAAAAATGTCTGGAGGGGTGGATTCAGGAGCACTGTTTACACATATACACATGACCTGGATTCCTGGGCTAACACCAGCAAGGCCATTTACTCAGAGTAATTTGGTTTCCTTGCACAGGCAGACTCCAGCAGGGCTATCATAAAAAAAAAACAATAAAAAAAAACCTGAATCATTTCAGCAGGTGGATGAGAAAAGACTGCAGTGGCCTAATAAAAAAAAGAACTCTGCATATAGCCCAACCCCCCCCCCACACACACACCTCCCATCCTATAACAGGCTTGTAAGAAAACATGCAGTCTGCAGTTTCGCCAGCCTTTCATAGAGCACCATTAAACAGGAAGTTGTTGACTTGTTATGAATAATAAAACAAAAGCATCAACTCTGTGGAGCGCTAACATACGAACCAATAAGTTATGCCAGTTCTCAGGAGGGTGACAAAATAGCTCATATATATATAAAATCCTCATATTTTTCCAACATACTGTAAGTTCATGACCTCAATTTTCAAATTCATGAAGGCAAAGTGCTCTCTATCAGCTTTGCCACGAAAAAGTTAACTAGGTTTATTGATTAACAAAAATGTTGATTTTAAATGTGAAAAACATATGCAATAGAGGGTTACATACATGCCCACTCCATGTCAAGAAACATTCCCATCAAGCGTGGTTCTTTGCTGACCTCATAAATGCTGTTCAGATTCACCATGACTGAGTTTAGCATTTATAATATGTCTACCAAAACAGAATTTGTGGGCATATACTGTACGTAACCCAGAATTTGTGGGCATATACTGTATGTAACCCAGAATTTGTGGGCATATACTGTATGTAACCGTTTAATACATGTGTTCTTCACTTCAGTTGTTCTGTTTTTATACGTATTTGGTCTGTCACAATTCAATGCATTTAGCTGTTTATATAAAAGAAGATACTTTATCATAACACAAACACATCTGATTTTTGAATAGACAAGCCACATAAAAAATATTTTTAAAATGCTGTTGCAATCACACTTGTGATCTTACATCAGCTGAACTCTAATACAGTGAATGAACCACCTTGCCATGCGGCCCTTAACAGTAAACAGCTTTCAATTTGAATTTATGTTTATATTTACAATATTTGTTGGCAAAATATGAATTTATATAGATTCTGAAAAGATATATATATATATATATATATATATATATATATATATATATATATATATATATATATATATATATATATATATATATATATATATATAATATTGAACACTGGTGTCACTTATATCACATTTATTTAGTTTTTAAACAGCAATTTTAAACATCCACTTGAAGCTGTAAACTAAGGGACGTTCACACAGAGAGAAAAAGATTCTTGAGATTCTTGAGGATAGCTGCCAATTTACATCAACGTACTGTCAAAAGCAACCAAGATTTAAAAAAAAAATATTTAAAAAAGTAAAAAATAACAAATGATAATACAATCAACAAATCTTATAATAAAATATTACTATTTAAATACAAAGCTTTCCTTTTTTCCTTGCCAAAATAAAATGACATCTCATTTTTACCATCTTGAGTATGGTCAGTTTTCAAATGATGTGACGTAAACCACTAATAACGTTAATGGGCATCCAGAGGTATAAACAGCTGCTAATGACCTTATGACCTCCAGCTATAAAAACCCTTGTCGGTGCAAATAGGGCATTATAATGGCAGTTAAGGGAGTTGTACTTTGGTTTACAGGGCTGTTAGCCATTCCACTTTCCAAGAACAACCAGCATCCATTGTAAAATCCCTGTAACGCATGTCCTTATTGTGGCTTAAGTTATTTCTAATTATCTAATTTTCCAGGAATAATAATAGTCTTAAATAGGTCTACACCAGGGACGAGGTGACAAAATGCTTTATTGACATGATTTACACAAGCTGCAAATTTGCCATTTGTGATCGAAGGACACATGATCCTCTTCCAATCAATGCCCAATGTCTGTCGCTGACACTCCCCATGGGATCTCATAAACACCAACAATAACATCTTACCACCCTTATGTGTATCATTTTCACTTCTATGTTGGCGTTGGATACTAATGGTAATAATACTTTACAGCTTTTTAGATTGAAGGTCATCAGAAACACCAGTGCTTTCTCTCTTCATTACAAGGTTACATGTCTAGGAAGCAGGATCATAGATTTACCGTTTTGTGACAGTAGATATATACACACACACACACATACAACCACACTTTAGGTGTCTTCTGCCAATTTTGCACGAAAACAAATTAGTGGCTACGTGATATAAACAAACTCAGGAGCCTTGGCTTTTCTTCTCCGTCCTCATGGCACCAGTACCATCTAAAACACTGTCAGTTCGAGTCACCGTCTCACTTTTAACGTGCATTAGAGGCAGCATTATCAGTGTCCGAGGTGTTATATTTGGAGCTGAAATCTGTGTGCACAAAGGAAAGGGCTATATCTCTTCCTCTCCCCCCCACGGCTCAAGTGTCACCCAGTCCTGTAGAAACGCCACTAAGTGCCCAAGCCGAACGCTCATATTTCCCCTTCCCTTCAGATTATGAATGATAGGGCAACTCTTTTTACATTCATTACACAAGCGCACATGCATAATTGATTACGCTTAAATTATGGCACCCCAAATTTTCAGTGGAGTTATGGCCGGCTCTTCCATCCTCAACTGATTCCTCTTGCACACGAGACACATCAGTAACCCTTGCTGTGTACTTTATAAAACAGCCTTTAGGCACCAAGGTTTTGTGAATCTATCATGAACAAGGAGATTTATCACTTTTATTGTGCTTATATATGAAAGACAGACAAAATTTACATTTGATTCAAAAGATGCATTATTTCATTGTTAGGGCTGCAAGTAATCAAAATAAAACCAAAATTGATATGGCTTAGTGCGATTATCAAATTGCAGAGGCTGTGGTTTAATTAAATAAGTATAATATATATTTATTTCATTAAATTAAAGACTTTTTGAAAGTGTTTCAAAGACATTTTTTTTTTGCTCATTTGTTTTTCAATAAAATATTAGAATAGTAATGTTTTGCTTTGTTTTTAAATAATGATAATGATCAAATAATTATTATAACAGTAAACCCATGGAATGCTTATCTCATTTTAAATCACCATTTTTATCAGTGCAATTATCAATTAGTAAAGATTTGATATTAGTGTGATTTAATTTTAAGTAAACGTATGCACTGTATGTTTTAGAGTGAAGTCTTTCAAAGTTTCAAGACTTTAAGCTTGAAAATTAAGAATAGTTTTACAGTTGTAATGTAAAAATAAGATTATTTTAAATGAATCTTCTTCTCATTATTATTATTTTTCTTAACTAGCCATTTTATTCTACAATGAATTAATTACAAAAGTAACATTTCTTGTTTTGTTTTAATGTAGTAATGTTTGTATTTATTTATATTATATTTATAATAATAATAATTATTATTAATTCGATTTTTGTGATATTGATATAGTTTCACAATTTTTGACAAATTGTGCTGGCCTACAAACAAGCAAAGCAAACCTTGATATTTTGTATTGCATTTTAAATCAGAAAAATCACAATTATGTTTTCCCCAAATCGTGCAGCTGTAGTCTTTGTGTATTCAAAACAAGACTGAAGTACAAGAAGATTGCACGCTTGTCACTATACCGCATCTGCATCAAATGATACAGATATACAAATGATGTACATATCTTGTATATGAAAAACCTATACAAGAGCTGAAATGTGAAAAAAAAAAAACTGTGAAAAAAAGCATAGGTAGTAAAAAAAAAACGTGTAATTTTAAGTAGATAAAGGACAACTCATATGCTATCAGGCTGCATTATTCCTTGCTACTTTAAAAAGTAATTCAAGGTGAGAACCTGATTCACAGCAAATAATTGCCTCGGGTCAAAATCCAAACCCTGTGAGGATTTGTGCAGATGAAGGGTTGAAGGAAGAACAGAAAAAACAACATCAAATCACAAAGTGCTGATGCTGTGCCATCATCACATTGTGGAATATTATCAGAGTGGTGCCGAGTTCTGTCAACACAGCCAGGCCGCGGGTCCCCCGGGAGAATATGGGCTGTCATTCACCTGAATAATAACACAGACAGGCCTGGTATTTCTGAGAGTAGGGGAAGTCTATCATCCAGGATAGGTCACTCAGAGACTGATCATGCTAAAGGTTAGATCCGAACTGTGACCGTTCCCCGCAACAGGAGCCTTTGACAAAGTGCAGGCATATGACACAGGGAACAATGAGGGTCAGCTTGTCCAGTGAGCTTCTGCTCCTCTAGAAAAGAACTATAGAGACAGGAATATCATCGTTTGCATTATTATCTGATTAAGAAACAAAACATCACTAATTGGCAAAATAATTATGATAGAATTAGTAAAAAGATTAAACTCAGAGAAGTATGAAATGCCGCCTATAATTTTTGACACATAATTTAAAACATATTTACAAATATTATACATTATGTATATTTTTTTCAGGTTAAGAAACACCATATAATATAATTTATATATAGCATTAAATCGGGAAAAAAAAAAAAAAAAAAAGAAGTTCGTTGAAATGAATAAGCAACATTTGAAGTTGTATTTATTAATTATTTTTTTTAGGTTAAGAAAAAGTACAAAAGTACCCCAAAATGGATTAAAAAAAAAAAATATATATATATATATATATATATTTGTTTGTTTTAAAATGTAAACCAGGTTAAATTAAATGCACTGAAAGGGGTGCCAATTATTACATTCTGACAATCACAACCCTCAGTGTTCACATACAAACCTACCTGACGGTGAATCTATAGAGCATCAACGCATCAAAAGGGCAAAGTTTACAAGCATTTGATACACAAGTCGAAAGGCTCTCGTTTCAACATGTCAAGGTCGAGAGTGGCATGATTAGATGTTAAAGGGTTTGTAGTAAAAAGCTCAACAATCAGATACTGTAGCTTTGAAGGTCAAGAGTAGAGACAAATGAAATATCCTCCCACGTTGTTCTCATGCATAAAATAGCTATGCAATTCATTTACCTGCTGTTGCTTATGCAAATGGCTTGGCTAGTCAGAATCCCCGCGAGTCTGAGGGTTTAAAACATTCATACAAATACTGTATGTCTGTGAAAGCACACTGCAAACTATCTGTGTGCATTCATATTTATCAGCTTCATGTGGAAAGGGTTGAATGTGAAACCACTTTTAAACAGCCAACTCGAGCTCCAAATCAAACTTCCATCTCTGAGATCTCAGTTAGAACCGGTTTAAGACCTTCTTGGCCTCCAAGACCTTAAGGAACATGGGACCCTATAGGAATGTTGCAATTACCATCCATTTCACAACATAATTTTATCGAACAAGAGGAATTATTCAGATATATCTCACCTTACTTGCGAAAATCAATGTTAACCAAATAGTTCCCACTGAGCAACATTTAAAATAAGTGATTAAATGTCAAATGTGAGTGCTGTTTGATTGAATTTAAGGTAACATAATTAAACCGCGAATGACTCGTGTGGAAGTAAATACAGAGCACCTGTCATGCTCAAACCACAAGAGTAGCATTGCTTCAAATCAAAACTCGGCAAGACTACCACAATTACCTCTATTGATTCTGTATGTAACCACTGTATGACTGTGGGCCATCAGTACATCACAGCAAGCACCATTATTCACCAACAATTGCTTTTGTGTATAAATGCATATGAATGATACATAGTCAAAATGAAAACACCCGATTAACCGCTCATGTTTGAGCATGCTCTAAGAAGGATGCCAATGCAACATTTCAGCTCTGCATCTTTAATAATATAGAATGTTTTTTTTTGTTTTTTTTTTGTTTCGAGAACCATGGGCAGCAGGATAGGGGGAAAATGTTAACTTATATTATGAGAGTTGAACTTCTTTTAACTGATCTCTGCAATTTTAGAACACAGTTCAATGTGTGATATGCTGAAAAAGATGCAAAACAGCACAACGGTCAAAAACATCCATTCAGTGCATGTTTAAATAGAAATAACATACTGGAAAAGCAGTGGAGTGGAATGCAAAAAAATGTAGACTGAAACTGTAATAGAATTGATTGTGAATGCTGTTTCATGTTGACTGTCACATTACACAGAATTAATATTACAATGCGGCATAACTATACAAACCCTAAAGCTTTACAGCTTCTCATATTATTTTATCAGACAGAATATGAAAGATCCAAAATCTCAAAATGCAGTCTAGGCTTTTGCTGTTAGACTGATGTAAATGCAAAAACAGAACCCAAGGTAAACACCATCCTAAAAGATGTAAACATGTCCTCCAAAGAGCAAACATCTTTCGTAGAAAATATGGGGTGAAAGATCTTGTCGAATACCATCAAGCTAGACAGCCAGTCCAGTTGGGCATGCAGATTATATGCAAATTTATTGGTATGCATGCATGTTTGCATTTGCTGTTCTCATCCCAATGAGTCCCAGAGCAAAACTCTGGTAAAAGTAATTACAACACATTTTTCAGTTTATTTTAGCTTAACTACTACTAGTTTAAGGGTTTTACTCCGACTATACACATTTTTTTTTGGCCTTCGGCTACAGCCAGTACCTCTGGGTCTAGGAGTTATCAGTCTCTATAGCAGCATGTTGCACCTGTCGCTGTGACTTCTCAGTGGATGCCTCCTTTAATAGCAATGACACTATCGGTCATGAGTAGAAGTACTAGTTCAGTTTTAGGTGTCAAGCCTCATTTACATATTCTTTGCCTTGAGGACCTTCACATGGCGATTTAATTGACTGCAGTTAGCCAGAAGTGATCATTAACTGAAACATGCTCTCTGATCACATGTCTGGCTATTTAAAAAAAACAGAAAAGAAAGAAAGAAAAGAAAATCAAGTCTATTTATACACTGTACCTCACACAGATATTTTAAGCTTATGTCAGATGAGCTTGGCTGTCAGGAAAATGCATGAATGTAATTTAGATGAATTTACAATAAATATAAGCTTTTCTAACATTTGTTACACTTGTCATTTATGACTCTAATTAACTGTAAATTCAAAGTTCATGCCTGTATTTCAAAAAGTTCATGCTAACTGTGAACATATGTAGTTCTATCATTTGCAGCTTACATTTTAAATGTTTTGAGCAACAATGTAAAATCTTACTATAGGTTACTATAGGTTCAACAAATGGTAGATCAAAAATAGTGCACACTCGTGAACGAGTCAGTCTGTTGTCCGTTATCTGTCATCTTCAGTTCTCTCTTCACAGCAGTACAGTCAGTGTACTGTTTGAGTACATGAATTACTCCGGGATATTGGTTTGTTTTAGCTCAGAGGGAGTGTCAGCCACATTAAAAAAAGTTAACAGCTTAAGTCATTTGTGGATTAATGCGTATTAGAGATGCGAACCGTTTAAAATGATTCAGTTCGATTTGGTGAACTGAATGATTCGTTCGCAAACCGGATATCCAGCTGCTTTGTTTTGAACTCACACAACAGAAACGGAAGAGATGACAATGTTGAATAAATCGTTTTTGCTATTTTTGAAGCAAAATGTATTTTCGATGCTTCAAAAAATTCTAACTGACCCTTTGATGTCACATGGACTACTTTGATGATGTTTTTCTTACCTTTCTGGACATGGACAGTATACCGTACACACAGCTTCAATGGAGGGACTGAGAGCTCTCGGACTAAATCTAAAATATCTTAAACTGTGTTCTGAAGATGAACGGAGGTCTTACGTGTTTGAAACAACATGAGGGTTATTAATTACATGATTTTGCTATCTGGGTGAACTAACCCTTTAATATACATGATAACTAAACAGTATGAATGAAATGGCTGAAAAAAAAAAAATAAAAATAAAAAAAGCTAATTAGAAATATTTTAGCAAAGAAAATTAGTAAAACTTAGTAAAATGACACAAAGGTGTCACAAGACTAAATGTTCTGGATAAACTTACACTACAGGGCACCTTGACTTGTGTTTAGGTGGCTATAGTCCCTTTTAGTGAAAAAAAAAAATGTGGTCATAATACAGTATAACAGGTTTTATATTTTTACTGAACATTTAAATACATTAAAACAATACAGAAAAATATATAAGTTAAAAGTTTTACATATATTAAAATGCAAAAAAAACTATAAAGACCAATAGGTATCACTTTACAATAAGACCTTACATTCACAATGGGCAATAGCTAAAGTATTCTCAAAATGCATTCCAAATTATGAATAATTTGTAATATATAATTATTCACGTTATTTAGAAGGGCCCACGATAACAGTAATGTGCATATTCATTAACATGATATATCGCATTACCGAATACCAGCACATGTCTAGTCTCATCATCTATACAGTGCTAAATAAACTTGTGGAACCCTTTCAGTCTCAAAGTCATCACTGTTGCCTGGATACTCGCATGGCCAGAGATTTGCATGCAAAGGATTAAAGTGTAGGATGGTGAACATGATGTCTGCTGCCTGTGACAAACTAATGAACCTCAGTGCACCTTATCAACCCTGCACAAACCAGGAATGATCACACCAGAACAGTAGAAGGCAGCTAAATTAAACAGTGTTAAGAGCAGGAAGAAACCACAAGGAGGCCAATAACAGTGGGTCTGCAACTTTAAATACATAAAAATAAGGTTTATTTACAACTATCTGACTCCTATAGGAACACTATTTTCTTTTTTCGATCTTTCCCTGCAGTCCACTGTTCAAAGGATAGTTCAATGAAAAACAACAATTCTGACATCATCTACTCGCCCTCATGCCGCTTTAACCTGAGATTTTTCTTTTCCATGAAACACAAAAGAGTTATTTAGTTACATTTTTGTCCAGCAATGAAACATGAATACTAATAGGCTCAAGAAAGGGCAAAGTACTACCATAAAAGTGTCTCATAAGGATCACACTGACACATTATATTCCAAATCTTCTAACGCCATATGGCAGCTTTGTGTTAGGAACAGTCATTGGATTACTGCACTTTTATTGCATTTTTTGTCCATTTGGAGCTAGCTGTTCCAGTTAGCTTTCACTCTCATTGTCTGGAAAATCATGACATTGAGGCTGTATTATGTGAACTATTTAAGCTTGTGTAAATCTACTATACTGTTAAAATATTATTGTAGGTATTAAGAGAAATAGAAAAAAATATGACAAGCATGAAATGAAGGAAAAGTTCATCTCTACAGAAGTTTGTCTGAAGTATTTTGACCAGTTAAAATGTAAATAACTTGTTACTACCTGAAACAACTTTAAAACATTAGATATGGATGTGCAAGGCTTGTTTGTGTGTCTTTAAATAAAAAAAGTCTGTAATTACTTCCAGCTGCAAACCTTAGTCCTAAATTGCGTCTTCTGTGCAGGTAAATATTGATCATTTAGAAAATTGCTGAGAAATTATTAGTTTTAGGAACAAAAGTATTGCACTGTAGAGGAAGGAATCCATCATCTATTCTATACATTTTTTTTTACATTCAACCAACTGTATAAACTGAAAACAAAAGAATACAGTTTGAATAATAAATGTCAATATTATGAATAAAATGACAGGTGCTGCATCATGCCACACAATGCCCTGCTTGTGTCATATTGCTGGATTCCTCTGGTAATCTCTTGAGTCCAGTTTCAAGGTGTAAACACAGTAAATACCCTGTAGGCCCTGTAAGTAAGCAAAGCTCTTCTATGATACAGCGCTCTCAGAAAGAGATACATAGCAGAAAAAAGATTTCCCATGCTAATTCAAAAAGAGTCAGGGACTGATACAGGTCTTTGTAATGCATCAGCATCGCTCTTGGTTTCTTTATCTTCTGCTGAGGAGCAGTGGTTCTAAGCGGTAACAGAAATCCTTGGGATTAAGCAGGAAGGAGAAGCCATTTCTAATGAGATATGAGTTTAAACTGTTGTTATAAGGTGATGGAGATGGAGTAAAAGTGCACAAATAATGTGTGTGTGACAGTTTACATTTTCAATACATATAGAAAACTGTAAGAATACTGATATATACAGTATATATATATATATATATGCCTGTGATCCATTTATTCAGGATTCTTCGATGAAGAGAACAGTATTTATTTTAAAATTAAACATTATGTAACTATGTAAAATATTTTACTGTTAGTTTTGTTTATTTTAATGCATCCTTGCCAAATAAAGTATGAATTTCTCAAAAAAAATTGTTTTCAATCATACCGATTCCAAACTTCTAAACAGTAGTGTATATAAACATTTATATAAAAAATATATACTGTATAAAAAAACAAAATTAAATACATTATGTGAAATACTGCATGAGAAGCTTCTCTCTTTGTATGCACTGTAAATTAGAGGACGTGAAAAAAAAAAAAAAAAAAAAAAAAAAACCTTTGATGCATTGTCCTGAATCATATTTTATTCATTACAGTGCACAGTGGAATGTCTATTTGAACAAAGAAATGCAGCTGTAACAATTATCATAACTTTCTTTGGCCTGACAGACTTGCCAGTGCTATCCTGGCTCTCACGCAAAGGCCAATTAGCTTTCGGACAGAGATTGTTGGGATGGAACAGAGCGGAAAGCTGAACATGCACTAAAACCGCTTCTAGTTAAAGAGATGCCAATCATGTGCCTGAAGCACGCTGAACAACAGCCACCCATGCAGCTATGCTGCACGCATGCTTCCTCAGCTGCTGGCTGGAAATCTTCTGTGTGGAAATTACATTTAGTGTGAAAGAATATGGGGATCTAGGATGGTGAATGTATAAGCAAGATTGGGAAAACAGTTAGCGGTTGAGAGTTCTGGTGATCCTGCAATGGCTCAGGACTGCAATGCTCACAACTTCTTTCTAGATTAAAATTTTTTAAAGGTATTATTTGCCCAGGAATTACAATTATGTCATTATTAACTCACCCTCATGGGGAATTACAAAATAGTTGCCGTAAATATGTTTAAAAACAAGTTACCGTATGGCTTTAGAAGACTTAAAATATAGCACACCAGTCATATAAATCAGTTTTATGATACTTTCATGGTATTATTTGCATCCTTTTGGAAGCTCGACAGCCCCATTGCTCATTCACTTTCATTTTTTGAAAAGACTAGGCAGGATACACCTCAAAAATTCACCTTGAACAAGAGCAAATGGTGAACTATTCATTTTAGAGTTGGGAAAAATAAAGTATTATTTCAATCACATGTGGACAGATATAAATAAACTGCAGCAAAGGACACACACTCTGCATGACTAAGAGAAGGCAAGAAAGAAAGCCAGCAAGTTAAAAAGCTAGGCACTGAGATCAGGATTTCAATGGCCATTAAACCTCTACCTGACTCCTCTGAGCACTTACTGCTTTCAAAGCTCTAGAACCACAATGTGAAGAATTTTAGAATTGCTTATATACACTAGCCTGCTAGAAATGTGTGAATATGGAATATATCAACCTGGACATTTAGTATTGTGTTTTTTCTCTGCATTTGTGGAGAAATAATATAAAATGTTATTATTAATAATATATTATTTATGATATATCAGCAATTTAACCGGCATCATGGTGAATAGAACATGTTCCAACTGAGACTGCACAGTCCTTCACCAGCTTTTCTTCTGAGGAATCACAAACTGCGTCTGTGTGTAAGAGATAGAGGGACATCAAGTGTACATCAACGAAAGACTCCAATGAAAGAGAAGCTTTACTCAGTTGTGGTTTGTTGAGATGCTAAACCAAATGAGAATTTTGAAAGGTGAATGTCATCTTTATTCATTCTTAAGATCAAGGATATATCTTTTGATTTTAAGAGCAGAAGTGTTATGCATATCCACGCCTAACCTTTTTCAGCAAATATTTATTAGATACCATGACATTTCGGAATGTGAAAACAAACCAAACAATATGAAAAATAGCTTTGAAAATGAGAAGTGTACTTTTGCAGGTGCATCACAACTATAGCTAGGAAAGTTTGAGAGAATGTATTTTCCAAACTGGAGTCCAAAAGTCTGACACTACATTGAAAATCTGGATTCAAAATGGATCTAAATAAAATAAAGTTTATTTTAATTGAACATCTCAGTCTCGTCAGTCCTAATTTATGCATGTGTTCAGTACATTAAACCGTTGACAGTTTTTTGAACAAATCGCAGTATGATGATGGCTTTGCCATAATAATTTTGCTCAAAATACTTTTTCTCAAAGATCATGCCGTGCCAATTTTTCTGGACCCAACTATAACACAGCAAAATGGAAAAGGTACATAATGTTCACAAAACTACACATAAATGACAAGAAAATGCCAAACAAAAAAAGACAAGAGTTCAGCACTATTAGAAATAACTAGGGGGGGGGGGGGGAACAAGGAACAAGACTTTAATAAGAGTATGCAAGGAACAAGCAAAGACTAAGATTTGTGTAAAGAAGAAACTAATTGCATGTAGCACAAAACACATAGAACGAACCAGCAAAGATAAGAGGGAAAAGAGCACAATAATTTGGGAGGAATGGAGTATTGTGAAACAATGACAAGATGAGTGTTTGATGAAAACAAGGTTCAAAAGAACAGCATTTATTTAAAATAGAAAACTCCACATTACAGTGACATTTACTGTAAGTCCTGATCAATTGAACACATCCTTTACTAAGTAAAAGTATTAATTTCTTTCTTACTGACCTGAAACATTTGAACAGTAGTGTTTATATTTTAATTAATCTTTAGAAACCACAACCAATTGACCTAAATAAGTACTTTCAAGATTTTCCACAAAAATCCAATTCATCTTCATCAAATTATAAAACCCTGAGAAAAGGAAGGTGCCCTGTTATTGACTGTTTCAAGAAAGAAAAAAAAAACTTTTCCACCCATGAGAGTAACCTGACCTCATTCTTTGGTTCAGTGCATGCACTCTGCTCTTGTTTATGTGCTTGGCGTCTAGGATAGCTTTATTATTTACAGCCTCAGTATATTCAATCATCCTGCAGCACTGCTACAAATACTATAAATATCAAGAGCCTGGATCAGGAGAAGTCTGAGCTCTCAGCCCAGACAAGCAATCACATCTATTCATCCGGAGATGCAGGGCAACCTGAGAGCACAGAGAAAGACTGTCTCTGGACCGTCTGAGATCAGTGTGCTCAATGCAATCAAAGTACACTGCTTTGCTTTGACTTTTTTAGTTTGCTTTTTAAGCATTGGGTAGATTCTGTTGTCATTCTCTTGATGTCCATTTTACATAGTGCTGTTGCTTGCCATTTATTTTCCTATCACGGATATCAAAGCTTTGTGACTGCTCATGAAACAAAGTTGTGTTTGATTGTCCATCACAAACATTGTGAATTAAAGGAGCAGTTCCCTCTAAAACATTTTTAATGCTGTCATTTACTTCATGCCATCCCAAAACTGTATGTTGTTTTATTCTGTAAAATAAAATAAAACATTTGAAGAATCTTCATGTACCGTGGCTCTTTTACTGTATGCACAAAGGTACAACAGCTGTCACTGGGCAGGTCCCTCTAAACGGTACCACCCAATTGACAGTTTTTGTACCTTTTTTTCTTAATAGAGACGATCAGACCTTAATCAGGTTAGATGCCGTACTGAATTTAATATGGATGAAAACACGGCTGTGAGGATAGATTTACAGTCTTTACAATGAAAGGCATTGTAAAAAGGTCCTAATCCTGTAAAATTCACAACATTCATATCTGTTTTATGGAGTTTTGTCTACAATTTGTCTCTAAAAGATGTTTCATGAGCTGAACATCTGGTATTTTAAACAACAGTACAATCAATTTAACACACTGTGCTTTTATCCCTCACTGCCTAGTTTTTATTCCTGTCAAAAATGTTTCTGTGCGGACACTCTAATAGTTAGAGAGTCTGTCTTGTGACCCAAAGGTCATGGGTTCGAGTCTCATTACTGGCAGGGATTGGGGGGGTGGGTGAATTACCCTGACTGAGGTGACACCATTGAGCAAACCAACAAACCCCCAACTGCTCCGCCAGGCATTGTGGTAAAAAATGGCTGTCCACTACTGCGGGTGTGTGTGTGCACTTGGAAGGGTTAAAATGCAGAGAACAAATTCAGAGAATGGGACTCTTTTAAAATTATTTTTTAATGTTTCAAGGAAATAACAACAACAACAGATTATGGTATTTGAAATTCGGTGATAAATGACTATTTTATTTCATTTCTGGATAAACAGACACCATCTCCTAGGACAAATCCCTGGGGTATCCCACCATTTGTCATTACAACCATAATCCAAAGAAACCAAAGCATGTGTCTCTCTAGAATTAAAATTCCTCAGTTGTGTCTGAATATTAAAGAATATTAAGAATAAAATAGGATGAAATATGTTCTTTCTCAATGTGAATACATATATGGACCTTTGTCAGAACTTCAGGAACCAAAATCTGATCACAGCTAGAACATGTAAAAAACAACTGTTTACGAAAACATAAAAAATTCTGTGCTTTCCTTTATTCTGTCAAATACAAAAAAAGAACATATTTTGAAGAAAGTATGTTTTTATCCCCTTATAATGAAGGTCACTGGGTTCCAATGTTGTTTTTAACTTTCATTATATGAATAAGAAATCATGACAGAATGTTCAGTTTAAATCTTAAAAAAAAAAAAATGCTGCTATTGAGAGCTTGTTAGTATAAGGTAACTATCAAACAATTCAATACACTGACAAACTAGATACAAAACCCAAAGCTGGAATTCAATCAGAAATGCCTGGAGCTTAATTTTACTGACATCATTTAGAAATTCTTCTGACAAGTCTGGTAAGTCTGGCCAAGTCAAAGAATAGGGATCCAAAATTCTTCCAACGTTTCAACGTTTCATGTTTCAAAGAGACAGACTAGAGGGTGACAGAGGGTGACACAAGTATATACACAAAATAATAGTGCTGGCATATTGTCAAATGAATGAATTGATTACCACTGTAAACCAGCCAAAAATGTGTTTATGGCAAAAGACAATTGCTAGCATTTGATATCGGTCAATTTGATACGTTTGGCCATCTCAAGAAATTCATCTTTAATATTGCTTTCACTTGAAGCTTCTCCTTATATTAGAAAATGAAACACACCAATTTATTGCAACTGAAAGCATCCTAAAATCATCAAGCCTAATTAAGATAAAAAATAATAATAATAACTTTGTCTCGTGTTGTGTAACCAAATCTGGAATGAAATCACATAAATGCAGAGCAGAATGACTGACCCATTTCACCTTGCTTTTACAAAAATCTCTGATGTCCTGAGTGCTCGGCACTTCAATGGCCAGCATGGGTGTTAGTAAAAGCATTGAGCATTGTGCAATGTGTTTAAGAGAACATGCTGAGACTATCTTTTATATGTATGCTTCCAATTCAGTCACCCTAATGAAAGCTATTCAGTATGATTAGTCAGTTATCTCCCTTAATAGGAAGAACTTATCACCTTGACAGTGCACGCTAGACACTGAGGCGAATCGTAATACATCCAAGCTCACTGGCATACAGGACACACTACCAGTGTGCACATGGTATATACATAATTTAAATACTATTTATATACATATTTAATACTTTTTATATATATATATATATATATATATATATATATATATATATATATATATATATATATATATATATATATATATATATATATATATATATATATAATTGTTATTATGATAGTTAGATTGATCAGTAACATCATTTTATCCATCATACAAATGTTCCCGTATCCCACTATCAAACCTGATGCATTTATTTCACAGAATTTGGTCAAACATGGTAAGGGAACTCAGCAAATGTGAGATTCCCACCATATAAATGAGGTTTCACTGCATAAATAGTACTCTCAAGTTTGGAAGATACGTCTGAACGAGGATAGCAGAGGCTTCGCTGGCCTGGGGATGTCATGCTCATTTTCAATATATCAAATGTAAAGCCAGGTCTTATAATATATTCTAGAACAAACAGTAAGACCGGGCAAGATAAATGCTGAAGGACAGTCGCTTCTGCTGTGGCTGGAGGTTTTTCCCCAGCTTTCATGAGAACAGACGCCTTGGCTCCTGTTAAAGCTGATGTCACTCAAATGTTATCTCTAGGTGAATGAGACACTGTCCTTATGGGGACCCGCTAGGACCTGTCCAACAGGAGACGGTGATTATTTGAGAGGATGCCATTTCTAGATCCATGCTCTGTCAACCCAAGTTTATGAAGTGTGGCATCCCTCCACTCAAGGTCATGTCAGTGGGAAAGCCAGCCGACAGCCCTGTTAGATGGCACTTAGAGCATGGGAGGATCATTCAGAAAGCTGGAGCAGATGGCAGTCATGTGACAAATGCCATATTCTGAAAAAAAGATGTAAAATAACAATGCAGATTTTAAACGAGATAGTGAAACTAACTAAACAGGTCTATCATTACTAGTTGTTACATTGCCAATATACACAAATCACAGTAAACATAACGGGCATATTTACATTTTGCTTTCCTACTGGATATGCACATTCCATTTATATTTGACCACATTAACCCATCTCTGCAAAACGGATAGAAATCCAATCTACTATTCCCGCACAACATGCACTCAAACCAACTCTTGTACTACCATTTACACTTGGTCTTATTGTGTTTGGATAGCTCCATTAAAAAGATGCACATATAAGTATACATAAAATATAAACAACATGAAATGAATGAAGAATATTTTAAAAATTTACTAGAACAGTTTGTTTCGTCATCAGAAGAGATAAAAAAAAAAAAGCATTACATCACTTATTTTCTCTAAATGTCACACTAATACTATGGATGGCCTGGGAATGAGTACATTTTCAGTAAACTTTCTTTTTCGTGTGAACTATTCCTTTAACAAATCATTAGAGTTTTGTTACAATAGGTCACAAATGCTCATGATATCTAAATAGTACAGTGTCCTCAATCTGATTTATCTTCATATGTAACATAAAAAGAAATTAATAAACCTGCAATACAATTTATTCCACCACAGGTCCAATACAGGCTCAACAATGTTTACTTCTTGTTGTGTGACATCTTTGGGGCTTTGGATGTGCTAGAGCTGTGCTTCACACATTTTTGCTTCATGACAAATGACAAAAAACAATCTGCCTTTTTGTCAGGTGGCATGAGAATCACGCATCTTATGCTGCACTGAATGATATTTTTACCAGTCTGGTGGGACAGTCTGATGGGACAGTTCAAGTGTCAAGGTAGTACTGAAAGAAGTCATGGAAATAAATGCTGTAAACTGCAATTTAAAAATACACTTTTCCTCATAATGTAATTTAATTTGGGCAAAATCAGGTGCCTTTAAATTGTTTCATCACTCAGGACAAAGACTTTTTAAAAGAAAATAAAAGTTTGCTAAATGTCAGTGTTTTAATGCTAATTTTATTGGTTCTTCTCATATTGTCCCCTGGATTGTTTGTTTGTATATTTATGTATTTACACTAGCATGAATTAAATAAATGAAAGTGCCCCAATTATGCCATTTTTAAGGTTCCTAATATTGTTTTGGGAATCTCCTACAATAGGTTTACATGCATGCAAGGTCAAAAATGCTTTTGTTTTCTCAAAATATGCATTTAAAACCACCTCACGCCCATTGCAATACTTCCTTGTTTTGAACGCTCAATAGAAAATATAAATAGCAATTATTAATCATACATACAGGTTGTGATTCAGTGGAGCCATGCTGGTCCAAATAAACGGTGTACTGAGCTATCTTTGAAGAGCAACACAACACAACGAAAGATTGGGTTTTTAATGCTGTGGTACAGTGGAGAAAAAATAAAAATAACCTCTGATTCTTTTCAGCCTTTTCATTCAGAAGTGAAAATAAAATGAATTAACTTTCCAGCATTTTCTCGAAATTATGTTTACGGCCGGCTAATGTACAACATAGGCAGGCATTATGCAAACGTTTAGCCATCACGAAAGTGGGATTAAAAAAAGCAATATTCAAAATGGCATAATACGGGCACTTTAATTAATTAAAATCTAACCCTAACTCAAACTTTTTTTTTTTTCCTAAATGACAATTAATTTAAATTCCTGAAATTCACATTCCAAATATTATACTGTTTGCTACTTTGATTCAAATTCAAGAATTGGCATTCTCAATTGATGCACAAGCCAAATGTTTGCAAATCTTCAACACCTGTCAAAGTCAGGCAGATCAGACGATATTTATTTTCAACTCTGATGTGGATTTCAACCATTACCATCTGCATTAGAGCCCAGCGTGTGCCTTGATCCGTGCAATCCCGCTGTGTTGACTGCACCATGTGGCAGAGGTATCTGTGTGCTCTGACCCTCTCTGTGTTTACTGCACTTAACCATCTGGCTGCATCTGAGCAGCAAGGTCAGCTCTTAGACTCATTCAGACTTACATTCCCACAGCAGGTTAACTGTGTGGAGTAAATCACACAAGTTTGCGCAATATTTACATGGTGAAAACAGAGACTGCTTCTCTGACACTATAAGAGAGAGTGTTTTTCTAAAAGCATATTGGGTTATTTCAAGTCACACAAATGGAAAGGTAAAAGGCGCATGCAGTAATTATTATTATTACTATTATTTTTTTTTTTTACTAATTAAAGAGTTTTACATATATAAAAAACAACAACAACAAAAAAAAACTGTACTTTTGAAATCCCCGAAACTCTTTCACAATTGCATTGCAATAACATTTCCGATGAGGAATAAAAAAATATATATATACTATGTTTGTGCTTTTTAAGCCAGAATCATGCCAGAACAAGGCCAGTCCAGCCGCATTTAGCACTCATGCACAACGGTTTAAAAGATGGTAGGATTGAGTAAGGGTTTTGAAAGAAGTCCTTGTGTTCACCAAGGCTGCAGTCATCTGATTAAAAATACGGTAAAAATGGTATTGCTATGAAGTATTATTACAATTAAAAAAAAATAATTAAAAAATAATAAAATCTAGTTTAATCTATTTTAAAATGTAATTTATTTGTGTGATGACAAAGCTGAATTTTCAGCAGACATTATTCCAGTTTTCAGTGTCATAATTCTTCATAAATCATTCTACGATTATATGCTGATTTGGTATTTTTATTATTATCAGCAATATTAAATGGAGTTGTTTAGTATTTTTCTGAAAACTGTGATAATTTTGTTTTCAACATTCTAAATTAACAAAGTTAGTTATAAAGGATTTATTTTAAAAAAAGTATTTTTTTTATACAACATAAAAATCGTCCCAAGGTTACGTATGTAACCCTAGTTCCTTGAGGGAACGAGACGCTGCGTCGATATCGCTTTGGGGAACGTCCCTGACGAGACCGGCTCTGAACATCGTGTGCAAACTGTCCAATGGACGGGCGTGACGTCACGGAGCGGGGTGACGTAGCGACCAGGAAGCTATATAAGCACGTGCCGTGCAGCTGGCTTCAGCTTCGAGTAGGGAAGCAAGCGCCGGCAGGGGTGCCGGGAGTATGGCTCTGCGACGCAGCGTCTCGTTCCCTCAAGGAACTAGGGTTACATATGTAACCTTGGGACGTTCCTTTTCGGGAACTCGAGCTGCGTCGATATCGCTTTGGGGAACGAGGTGCCCACGCTGCCAGACTACCAAATCCCTGCCTAGTGTGTATCCGGAGAGCACAGCTTAGGACGAGAGAACAGAAGAGCCCGGAGCGGCTCGCATATCAAGATCGTAGAATCTGACAAATGTAGAAGGCGTGGACCACCCCGCAGCATTGCAGATGTCCACTAGGGACACACCTGCTGAGAAGGCCTTGGAGGCCGCCATACCCCGAGTAGAGTGAGCCTTGGCCCCCAAAGGAGGGGGTAGACCAGAGGACTCATAAGAGACGTTGATAGCCTCGACTATCCAACGGCTAAGGGTCTGCTTGGTGGCAGGAGACCCCTTGTTAGTAGGACAGTAGCAAACAAGCAATTGGTCGGATTTTCTCCACAGGGCAGCTCTGTGGACGTATGCGTCGAGTGCTCGCACTGGACACATACAGTTTAGCTTCTCTTGGTCTGGCTCCCGAAAGGGAGGAGGACAGAAGGCCTGCAGTACGATAGGCTGTGGTGTAACAGAGGGAACCTTTGGAACATAACCCGCTCGAGGGTATAAGAATGCTTTGGCCATACCAGGGCAAAGTCTAAATAAGTAGGGGCCACCGAAAGGGCCTGGAGATCTCCAACTCGTTTCAGCGAGGTGATTGCCAGTAGCAGGGCAGTTTTCAGTGTCAGATGTCTATCTGAGATATCTTGAATTGGCTCGAATGGAGCTTTACAAAGAGCCTCTAGAACCACAACCAAATCCCATGGGGGAATACGGGACCGTACTGGAGGTCTCAGCCTCAATGCACCTCGGAGGAAACGTGTAACTAGGGGGTGTCTACCCACTGACTGATCATTGAAAGGGACATGGAAAGCAGCTATGGCCGCCACGTACACCTTTAAGGTGGAGTGGGATAACCCCGCAGAGAGCCTAGCTTGTAAAAACTCCAGAACTGTACCAACTGGGCAGTTAACAGGGTCAAGATGGCGATCTCTGCACCATGAAGTAAAGAATGACCACTTCAGGGCGTACAGTTTCCTCGTAGAGGGAGCTCTGGACTGGAGGAGGGTCTCAACAACCTCGGTTGAGAGACCAGCTGCTAACAGTTGTGCCCCCTCAGGGGCCACACCCACAGCTTGAACACCTCCGGGCGAGGGTGGATTATCGTGCCCTGCGCTTGTGAGAGTAGGTCTTTCCTGATCGGTATCTCCCACGGAGAGCCGTCGAGGAGCGAGACTAGATCTGAGAACCATATTCGGCCCGGCCAGAACGGGGCTACTAACAACAGACGGACCCCGTCCTGGCGTACTCTCGCCAGAACTCCCGGGAGCAGAGCGGTAGGGGGAAAAGCGTACAGACGAAGCCTCGGCCAGGTCTGTACCATAGCGTCCAGTCCCAGAGGAGCTAGATGAACTAGAGAGAACCAGAGGGGACATTGCGATGTCTCTTGAGTCGCAAAGAGGTCCACCTGAGCTTTGCCAAACACTCTCCATATCTGCTTCACCACCTCGGGGTGAAGCATCCATTCCCCGGGCCTCGGCCCCTGCCTCGACAGTATGTCTGCTCCCACATTCAATCTCCCAGGAATATACACTGCTCTGATCGAGAGGAGTTTGCCCTGGGACCAGAGAAGGATCTGGTATGCCAGCTTGTACAAGGGGCGTGAGCGCAGACCCCCCTGGTGATTGATATAAGAGACCACTGATGTGTTGTCGGTGCGCACCAACACATGGTGACCTCTCAGGTCTGGGAGGAAATATTTTAATGCTCGATAGACTGCTAACATCTCTAGGCAATTGATGTGCCACGTCAGGTGGCGACCACTCCACAGACCGCGGGCAGGGTGGCCACTCATGACCGCACCCCAACCGGTGAGGGACGCGTCTGTCGCTAGCGTTACATGGCGACGAAGAGCTCCCAGCACCGGGCCCTGATTCAAGAACCAAGGTTTCTTCCACATGTCTAAGGCACGAAGGCATCGCCGCGTGACCTTGATAACTCGAAGTGGATTTCCCCTTGGGGAAAAGCCCTTGGACTTGAGCCACCACTGTAGGGGTCTCATGTGCAGCAGGCCAAAAGGTATCACGTTGGACGCAGCTGCCATGAGCCCTAACAATCTCTGGAATTGTTTGACAGTGAGTGACTGGCCTTCTTTGACTCTCTCGACTGAAGTGAGGATCGACTCGATCCGAGCAGGAGACATACGTGCCTGCATCGTGGTCGAATCCCACACTACGCCTAGATAGGTGGTTCTCTGAACTGGAGAAAGTACACTCTTCTTGGCATTTAGTCTCAAACCCAGCTCCCCCATGTGTGCGAGAACGACATCTCGATGTCGAACCGCCATCTGCTCTGATCGAGCTAAGATCAACCAATCGTCGATATAATTCAGAATGCGGATGCCCTGCATACGGAGGGATACCAGAGCCGCATCTACACATTTCGTGAACGTGCGGGGTGAGAGTGCAAGGCCGAAGGGAAGTACTCGATATTGATAAGCTTTGCCCCCGAAAGCGAACCTCAGATACTTCCTGTGTTGTGGAAGGATGGATATGTGGAAGTATGCGTCTTTGAGATCTATGGTGACAAACCAGTCCTCGGATCTGATTTGAGCTACAACCTGCTTGACAGTGAGCATTTTGAACTTCAGTGACATAACTGAGCGGTTCAGGTGACGTAAGTCTATGATCGGACGCAACCCCCCATCCTTCTTTGGAACTATGAAATACTGGCTGTAAAATCCGGATTCCCTGTCTAGAGGAGGGACCACCTCGATGGCCTCCTTCCTTAATAGGGTATTCACTTCTTGTTCCATAACCAGAGCCTGCCGGGGGCCGACCACAGTCGGTTTAACCCCGTTGAACTTCGGTGGTGGACGACCGAACTGAATGCAATAGCCTTTTTCTATTGTACGCAGGACCCAACAAGATACATTTGGCAGTAGCTTCCACGCTGCTAAATAATCTACTAAGGGAATCAGTCTCTCGAGACTGACCTCTGGTGTAAGAGGCCCCCGAAGGGGCGGCGAGCCTCCTAGCTCCGCTGCGCTCACGGGCGGAAATAACTGGGAGTAGTGCTCGCGGGAGGCCGCTGCGCCCTGAAGCTCTGGCAGGGTTGGCAGACCGACCTCCTGAGGGCACTGAGGTGAGGCGGGCACCGTATACTGAGGTGGACCGCGCTCTACCCCAGTAGGGGCTACCCTCTGGACCCTGATGTCAGGATCGTTTCGTCGAGGACTTGCGGGCCTCGATAACTGTTCTTAAATCAGGCTTTTTTGCTCTGGAAGTCCCCGGCTCAGGGCGTCGCTGAGGCCCTCGGTCCCGACGTGGGGGAACACGAGCGGCGACACTCTGTTTTTGCGCTTCCCGGTATGAGGAGCCGGTATGTGGCGTGGTGATCTCCCGCCCAGATGCACCACGAGAGCGACGAGGGAGGAAATTCTGGAACGCCGCCGCCTGTTTGCGTGCCTCCTGGAACCTGTCGACGACAGTGTTGACTGTGTCGCCAAACAGGCCCGAGGCTTGAAGCGGGGCGTCCAGGAGGCAGACCCTGTCTCTTTCTTTTATCTCTGACAGGGTCAGCCACAAATGCCTCTCCGCGGCCACTAAGGCTGCCATAGACCGCCCAATCGCGCGAGCGGTCTCTTTAGTGGCGCGGAGGGAGAGATCAGCAGTCTTTCTAAGCTCTTCGATATCATCAGACTTAATCCCCTCTCCCTCATCGATATCTCCCAGCAGGTCGGCCTGATAAGCTTGAAGGACTGCCATGGTGTGAAGGCAAGCCCCAGCCTGACCTGCTGCCACATAACCTTTGCCCACAAGCGATGATGTAACTCGCAGCGGCTTAGTGGGCAATGCCGGAGCCTTTAGGGACGATGCCGAGCCGGGTGACAGATAGCCCGCGAGCATCTGTTCAACCCGTGGCAACGTCCTATAACCCCGCTCTCCCAGCCCCATCACGTTGCCATAATATAATGAATCGGGGCCAAAGAGGCGGGTCGAATATGGGTGTTTCCACGATCTCGATAACTCATCATGGAGATCGGGAAAAAACGGTAGACTCCGGCGTGGAGGTGGTTGCCTCGGCCGCAGAAAGCGTTCATCTAGCTTGCTTTTCTGCGGCTCAGTGTGTTTTTCTGCAGGCCATTCGATTTTTAATCTATCAACTGCGCGTGTAACCACCTCCAAAAGCTCCTCATACTGGGGCGACAGGGGTGGCGAATCCCCAGCAACAGTCTCCACGTCAACCTCCTCGGAGGAAGAGAGGCGGAGAGCTGATCCCTCACCCTGGGGGGAAGAAACCAACGAGTGTGCTTCCGAACCCAGGGTTTGGGCGCCTGATCTGGCAGATGAGGAAGGAGATAAGGACTGGCCCGTCTCCATTCCCTCTGACAGATCCACCTGCGAACCCCACGAGTGCAGCAGCCGCTCTGCCTCGGCAGAAGCGGGGCCAGCACCGCGAGGAACGCTGGTGAAGGCTCCCTCCTCGAAGAGAGCCCAGGCAAGCCACGCACAGATTGTGTGTATCCCCGCTCGTGATGTAGCGAGGGCAGGGAGGAACACACAATCTGTAACGTGGCTTGGAATCGCCCTTTAAATACTTGGTCTTTTGCTTTGCTTTTGGCATTATTGAGCTGTATTAGCGATCTTTTTAATGGCTAAGAGACAGACAACAATAAATAGGACCAACGGGACAGACTTTTTAACATGCACACACAGAGCGCTTGCTGACAGAGCGAAGCTGAAGCCAGCTGCACGGCACGTGCTTATATAGCTTCCTGGTCGCTACGTCACCCCGCTCCGTGATGTCACGCCCGTCCATTGGACAGTTTGCACACGATGTTCAGAGCCGGTCTCGTCAGGGACGTTCCCCAAAGCGATATCGACGCAGCTCGAGTTCCCGAAAAGGAACTTAAATTGAATGCATCCTTTAGTGTATAAATTTTGCGTTTATACACAAGTGGTCTATTTCCTCGGTAAAGTGCACACATGTCGAGACTTTTCAAGCCAATTACAAGAATGAAGCAAATAACACTTACAATCTACAACTCTGAAGCCTTAATTTAAAATTAATTCTCTGTAAGCTACAATATTAGGATATAAACCATTGCATTCAGAAGCACAATCCTGCACAATGCTGAATGAACCCACAAATTCTTCACTTCCAAAGGTTTAAAATTAGTCCTTGAAATCAACTGGTACTGGACAATAAACCGAAATCTAATCAACCCTGTTATTCACAAACGACGGGATTGAGTTTCCACCATCGGATTTTGCACTGCTGGCAGGGGGAAGCTCAGGTAACCCTCCTTATTACATTAACAGACACAACCAGTCTGCCCTGTAACTTATACATTATGCAAAGTGACAAGCTTATTTGTTTGGGGCACATGGGATTGATATGAGTGTAGACGAAATTGCACTCACTCAAGCTGAGACAGTATTTATAATTCATATCCTCTTGCTGTTTTACACCATCAAAAGCAGAATAAGATTTTACTGCTTGGAATTAGATGAGCTCTAAAATCAACATTATATGAGTCTCATTCATTCTAAAAGAGAGGAAGGATTATTGGTGGAAGACGATTATATAATTGAAACAGCGTTTTTGTTTCTGCTCCATTAATGGCAGTGGGGTTTAGCCCATGCTAAAACCTCAATTATCTTGTTGTCCATAACAGCTCACAAGGAAGCAATAAGCTCTTTAATGATGTTGGGTTGACGTAAGCTCATAAGCATTTTATGTACATTGTGAATCACATAATTCATATTTAAACATCAAAATATTTATAGATACATAGCGCTGGGTATACATTCATGCTAATAAATCCATGTAACTGCTCTTATAAAAGCAGCAGGATATGTATTACTGTTGAAAATTCTGAATCTTGAGAAGGCTAAGCTCACAGCCTAAGTCCCTCAAGCCATCATTAGCTTTTTATAGGTAACTTAAAACCAGTAAAACGCGTGAAATAGTAAAAATGAAGAATACATGATTATTAAATATTTCTGTATTTAAAAATCATGTATTCTTCAGGCTATTAATGCTAGCTTTAGTCCTGATCTAGTAAAAGTGCAGAACTGTCTGTACACCCCAAGCATTTTCTTTTTCTATATTGACATATTTCCTATTGAAACAGGAAACTGGATCAGGATATTGATTTGATCTTTTAGCCAGTATCCTTTAGTTTATGTCACAGAACTGGCACAGTTTGCAACTGCTGTTAGATGATGAAACTACACATTCTGGCACTCAAGAGCATTTAAGAATTGTACTTATAATTATAATTATTATTACATTTGGTTGAATAATTAAAATAATTCAAATCTCCAAAAGATTTTGGAAACCGTTTTCTCATGTCATTCTGTTTCTTTATCAAATAAGTCCTGCATTAAGTATGTTTCAATCATTTTATAGATAGTAAATACTTGCAGTGTTTATACAGTAGGAATGGACAATATTAGCAGCACCTTATCAAGTATTTATTTGAATCTGAATCAACTAACTTTGGATATTTAATTATTTTAGTCTATTTTAGGGTTTGTATCATTTAACCATTTAACTAATTATGAATATTCTTGAAAGTAAAGTGACATTTTTTTTATTCACCATCTCCACCAATTATAATATCAAACCCAATAACAGACATACCGCTCAACTAAAGTGGTCAGCTAAACACGTTCAAGTGAAATTCTGCCAAATAAACAATTTACCTCAGTGACTGATTCAAGCCTGTCGAGTATTTGTACGCCTGTAAATGGATATGTGATGAGTAGAAATTGGGACACTAACATTAAGTTTCTGTTACGGCTGAAATTACAGTTCTTTCAAATTTTCCAGCACCATTGTAAGTCTTGAAAACCTGGCCTTATGAGAACTGAAATGATTGAACAGTAATCATATATTTGAAATGTGGTCAAGAACAAAACAAACAATGGCAAATGGCTCATCAGTAAAGAGAATCTCACTTTCCACGTACATTATCAGAGATATATTCACACTAGTTATCAGTGGTGTTGTCGTATTAGCTGTTAACTAGTTAAGCCCCAAGTTCCTTCATTTGCCCTTTGCCACTTTAATGTCTCCTTTAATATTTTTCTCCCCCTCACATGGGTAAATTACGGTGTAATTGGCAAACATTGGGCCGCATTTCACATTATAGTAGAATGTAGCCTGTTCTCAAAAACTCCCACTCACCCATGAAAATTCTCCCGTGGGAATCTTGTACAAGACTTGTCCTTTAGTACATCCGCATTAAACCTGAGAAAGAGTCTCCATCTGTGAGATTCTTTAAAGCACAAAATAATGAGTTTCTACTCTGTGAAGCCATGCTGAAAATGAGTCCTCATCTCTATACCCCGGTGGAATGTGAGCTACTATTGTCTCCAAGACCTTGTGCTCACAGACCATCTATCCTAGATCCAGTAACTCTCCCAGATTTCATCATTGGACTAGATCAGGGGTAGACAACATCGGCCCTGGAGTGCCGATGTTCTGCAGTATTAACTCCAACACTGAAAAAAAAAAAAAAACACTCACTTGTCTGTAGCCTTAGTAATCCTGAAGACTTTGATTAACTTGTTCAGGTGTGTTTGATTAGTGTTAGAGCTAAACTCTGCAGAACAGCAGCAATCCAGGATTGATGTTGCCTATCCCAGGACTAGACTGTGGTGATCCAGAAGGTGATCCAGAAGGTCTTAACCCAGAAGTTGGTTATTAAGTTCCTTGAGAGCCAATCTAAATGAGCTCCAGAGGTTGGCTGGACGTAACTGTTTTTTGCTTTGTTTTGTTTTTCCATACATGCAATGCAAAGGTAAATATTCTACTGCTAGGTTCAAAGAACAGTTATATAGTCGAGCATATTCAGGCAATGCCACAAGCAGTTACAACTTCTTGTAGGGACAATACAAATGACAAAGTTGGTGCACAATTACCAATGTGTCCAATAAAGGGAGGAGGCACTTCCAACCAAGCGCTCCAAATGATTTATGGATTGCAATTGTAGTTCCATGTTGGGAAATCAGGACCCCCTTGCCAAGAACATTGTGTTCTGGTTCAATACCAGCTGGGGACTGCATTACGGCTGCTATCTCTTAAGCAAAAAAAGATCAGACTGTGATTTATATTTGTGACGGTGCAGATGGCAGAACAGTAGATTCTCAGAATTACCTGTGTTTACAGGATAGACTTTCTACTAACCCAAAGCACTGCTTAGATATGCCTGTTTCTATCTGAGGACAATTTTTGTGAGCTTTCAAAGCCTTTGTGTTGATCTTTATTTTTTTTCATTAAACCTTACTGAAACCACAATGCATAAATCAGAGGAATGAAGGCTACCACAAAGGTCCTGAACCAGAAGTGCTGGCAGCAACAGAAAGAGAAAGAAAAGCCTTTTCTTTTTGTAAAGCCAAGCCTGTCATGCTTTTGGGCCACGTTGTGAATCCATTCCAGAAAAAGCCTTTCCCAAACTGCTACAAACATAAACAAGCCAACTGCGGAGAAAATGAAGGGACGTCGTGGCCCTGAAGATAAAGTTAAATCAATCACGCCAATGCAAGTGTAATAGAAAAAGACAGTTTAAAGGTTCAGAATAATCACAGATGTCATAAGTTATTTTTCACTTCGGTGGAACATCGTGTTGCCTTGGAAAATAAAGATTGGAGACGTTTTGATGATAGAACAAGTGGGTGCTGATGAATGGAGCATACATACTACAGCTCGAGGATCAAGAGAGGTCAAAGAAAATATGGAAAAGTACTTCAATACTAAGTCTCAACACTTTTGTGTTCAAAATGTACTAGTATACCAAGAGATAATTCAATACAGTGAATATTTAAACTGACAGCTCACACAAAAATGAAAATTCTGTTATTTACATACCTTCATGTTGTTCCAAACCCATATGTTTTTTGTTTTTTTGTTTTTTTCATAAAATGAAAGTCAATGGGGTCCAAAACAATGCTGGACCTCACTTGGCTGTAATTGTATGAAATGAAATGAAATTGAACACAGAAAATAATTTTTCATGTGTGTTCCACTGAAGAAAAAATGTCAAAAAGGTTTGGGGTAAACAATAACAGAATTTCCATTTCTGGGTGAACAACACCTTTAAATTCAGATAACCGTTATTCTTTCTAGCATGCACGCACTCCACTTCTATGTAAACTATGCTGCCTATATTTTTATTATGAATTACGCTCTTAAATGTATATTCCTTACTGTTTTGTTCTTAAATTTCAGTGCTTTTCAATGCTTAGTGCAATTAGCCTGGCACAATTACTACGTGCAGTACACATGGAAAGCAGGTGATAAATGGAATTTTAAGGTATTTGTTAATATTTAGTGATTGTGGCAGAAAATGTATCAAATTGTGGCTAGATGTACGAGAATAACAATATAACTGGACTTATAAAATGGTTCTATGAAATACTTGATTCTGATTAGTCAACTGAAACATTCAACGTCAAATATTTCTGAAAAACTGAGTATTGATTTTTCTCAACTCAATATAAATCAACATTAAATGCATCATTATTATATTTTTACATATCTATGTAAAAAGAGTAAATATATACAGTCAGCTATACCTTATCACAAAATGTTCTCTTAAATACTCATTTGATTTTGGCTGTTTGCAACATTAGATTTTCACAAATCCTTGTGAATCTGGAATTAAAACAACACAGACAGCATGTGCAAATAAATAATGCTATCAGAAATTAATTCTTAGTGAATTTGTTCTATGTTCCCTTTTTCAGCTGTCAAGTGAAATGGCACAATAAGACCATTGCTGCAGCACTAATAGTCATGGGTAATCAACACTCCTCCTTACACACACACACACACACACACACATACACACACACACACTGCCGCCTTCTCTTACTGTGTTTCAGTGTGCAAATTCTCTGATTGAACGATTAGCACTAAGAGGGACAGGCTTCACTTTATTGCAGATGTAAGCAGTCCATCAGAGAAACAGCTCATTAGAAATCTATTTAGTGTGAACAGCTTTAATCACGATGGTGACTTTTTAAATATCTCTCTAACATTCGTTTCAGGATTTCTTTCCTAAGCTATTGATTAAGATGTCATATGCTGAGCCAATTTGAGCCGATCAGATCATCTAATATTTTTTCACTACCAAACAGGCCAGGACTGATCAGATTTGATCATCCATTCAGCATGATGTGACATAACATTCAAATGTCAATCTGATGAGTTCCTGTTGAGATTTCATTATTATGCCACAAGTAAAAGTCGGATTGGAGTACACATGCCTTTCTTATGGGCTCTTTAATGGCTGTGGATATTGATCCATGAGTGCTGCCCACCACTATAAGTGCTAATTTGCTTTGTCTTTCAAAAAGCATATAAGAGAAGATGTATAAAAAATAAATTTTAAAAAAATCACTTCATAAACTACCAATTGTGGTGTTATTTTTACTGTTTGTCATATGGTAACCTTAGACTGCAAACTGCCAAGGGATTTGTGACATAATTTATTGTAAGTCCTGATTAGCTGGTTGCTTGCTAAATTACTATGTAATAAAGCTCAGGGCACAGAATTAATAACTTGATTCGATCGGTGGCTCTGGGGTCCCAAGCTTTTTAGCTGTTTTCAAAAAAATAAAAAAATAAAATGGGTGAGAGAGAGATTTGAGAAATTTTGAGCAAATAAGATTTATAACATTAGTTACCATTATTTCTTTATCATTGTATATATCATAACTTTTATTTTGCAGGGGAAAAACTGAGAAGATAAGAATGAAACATTGACCTCTGCCTCTGGTTCATGATAATACCACTTCTTACAGACAGCACTTTCCTAATCTTGCAGATTCACATTTTAAAGAACGCTTATCCTACTTTACGAGTGTCTCTAAAGCATTCGGTTTGTTCAAGCTCCATGTGCAATGTTTCATTCATTTGCAATTTGGTTTTCAGAAAAAAAGGACTGTCACAGCCATATGATTAGAATGAATATACTCACTGTTTGGCAACAGATGGAGTCTATACCATTCAATTCAGTCACATTATTTACACCTGAATGACTCAAGTATCAATGCACATTAACTGGGTTCACAGCTTATTTTGCTGAATGCATAAACTGTCATAGACCAAACAAAGACTACGTTTTTGAATGGAATATAATTTAAATCGTCCAATGTGTATGTATGTATATGTTTTAGCCTCCTGTATAGTAATTTTTATTGTTTCATAGTACCACCCCCAAATAAACACTTCTGATCAGCATCGATTTACCCTGAAAACCGTCAAATACATATGTTTTCCTCAGTCCACTAGTCATACAGGCAACTCACGGGCTAATGGATTTTGAAAATATGTAGTTTTGCTCATCCCTAATGGGTTGTGAAGACAAGAAAATGTACCACCAGTAAAGAGAAATTTTGACCAGACTCACATTAGTCTACATATGCAGAATGGATTCGGTAATTCAACCCATGATGATGTTGGAATTTACCTCCATGGACATGGATTCTACCTAGATAAAATATGTAAAATAGAGGCTCATCATTTTCATCATACACACTACTGATTGATTTGGACATCTGGGGCCAAGCGGTAACATTGGGAATCACTTAAATGAATGAAGCCTCCTTTTTGCAATGGTATATTAAGCTATTTGCTGCAAGAGATGAAAAAAGTTAATACAACAAGACTAGTATTCCAAATGTTTCCTGCGGGACTTTTCTCAATTACATCCCACAGAAATTTCATTCAGAGTTAATGCGATGTTAATACTTGTGCTGAAGATGACTGCATTACGAAAAGGTTGGACGAATTAACTTAAACAAAAAAAAATAGCATGCAGGTCCACACATATCCATTCCGATCCCCTGAAACGCGGCTAAGCCCGATGAGTCGTTCTGACTGGCATGACATTTTGACTGGCACATTGTTGATTTCTGTACACTGGAGTGGTACATAGGGATTGTGTGGCATGAATGCTTTAGATAAAACTTGTCAGATCTCTTAAAGCAAACAGAACAATACAAAATCAGTGTTATGCAATTTGTGATAAGCACACTCTGGTTGGACTACGTTACGAATAGCCTTTGTTTGTTATACATCTAAAACACTGATAAAGTTTAAAAAGGGTCAGACACCCTGTGAGAAAGTCCAGCCACTAAGGACATTTCAGTAACCGTTTTTGTGTTCCGGAAACGTCACTAGAAATGCTGCACTGAAAGTTTTATGAGTCTACGTTGATGCACTTGCATGTTTAATAAAGATGCAGAGTGATTCATACGCATTCAGTAACAGCAAGCCATGCATGGGATTCAACTGTATTAGCCAACACCCACACACACACAAAATCCAACTGTATCTGCTTCTGGATGGAACCCTTCACGTTTATTCCTAACAAAAATGCAATAAAACTAATTTTCTGAATGTATATTTATAAGCTCCATGACTTATTTCCATTTGAAAAGTTTAATAACAAAAATAAACTTTTTAAGTTTGCGACTTAACTTTGTTTCTACTCATAATGCACCAATAATGCAATGTAAATTAAACAGGAAAGTTTATAATCCTCTTAACATACATTATTTACACAGCAAATAATTAAGAAAGTCTTTCTAAAAAATTCCAGAGGCACTCTTCCGTTTGCCACTGCCGACTATGCATCCAAAAATGTTTAAAAGTTTAAATGAGCCTCGCAAGCCTCTGAATAGTTGTTAAAGCAAAATCCTTGGGCTAGAGGGAGAAATTTACATGCAAATCTTTAAAAAACTCTGTGGGTATATCTTTCAATTTGAACTCTACTCATTGACCCCTGAAGAAACAAAGGCTATTGTGTGTGAGGAGTAACAACTTCTCCTGACTTTAATAGCCATACAAAGCCAAAAGTATGGTAAATATAATTTAAATTCCAAACCAAATCAGTTACAAGACCTCAGAAAAATTTTAAAACAGTAAATCCACTCAAGCCTGCAGCTATAAATTTAATTATGGTGTCATGGTTCTTTACCCTTACTTCACTGGTGCCATGAGAGTTTACTCTCATTTCTACTCACTTCTAATTAAATAGTTTTTTCGTGCTATGCTCTCCAAGATATCAAGAAAGATTTTGCAACCGTTTAGAAAATGAACATGGAAATCCACTGTAAAACATGTCCTATTGTAGTACTATTGTTTAGGAAGAACAATGGCAAGCCTTTCACCAGTTCCTTTTCTTCCTCGGAACAATAAATCAAACCTTCCTTTTCAGAAAGGATGATACCACAGTAATCTCAAAGGGTGTACAGTTGAAAATAGACCACTGGCAGAGGACAGTTCTGTTTGACGTCTCAAAAAGTTGCTCAAGGCCTGGATATTTGGATGAATAAAAATATGATGCAGGTTAATATTCATAAAGCTGCCAATAAGCTGTGTTTTTCTTACGTACTGTGGAATTAACCGCACACAATATTTTTAGCATGGGGGGAAAGGGAATGATGGAAGTACTTTTTAGGATGAAAACTGTATGGAACATGATAATTCCATTCCCTTTTGCTCTAAGCATTGACAGTGATGGCTCAGATTTATTCACAAACCTTCCGCATACTGCCAAGACGCATTACATTTAAGCAAGTGACTCAAAGGGTGGGGGGCACCAAAATTTTTTCATAACTCTACTGGAAAAACTATTTGTCTCAACATGAACCATTTACAGCATCTCTCTCTTCAAAACTCACCTTGGGAAACACTTTGGAGAAAATAGAAACGCCTTTCTTTGAGGAGAGTGCTTCTTATTAGGGCATTTCATCATCTTGTTGTTGGGCTTGTTAACATTTTGGCTTTTGGGGGAGCAGAATCACATCTCCTGCAAAACTAGCCAAATGTCCTCTCCAAGTACCTTCTAACGTCCTCCTTAAGCAAATCATATTAGCACCCATGGGAAATGCTAAATGTCACATAGCATCCATATCTGGGTCCACGTCTACACGCACACATATACTGGATCCAACACATTATTTTCTAGCTTAACCCTGTAAGATCTGACATGAAATATGTCAGAAAAAGCTATATAGAATGATACAGGATAATATGAAGCTCATAATTTAGAAAGAAAAAAAATATATGAGTATTCATCTTGAAATATTACTAATAAATGTAAAGTTTTTTTTTTTTCTGTTTATTTTTTTTTTATATATACGTTTTACTTAAAAAAATCTGTAAAGGTTTCACAGCACAAAGAGACATGTCCCACAGCCTGAAGGTGGCCCTTTTAGAATTATACTAAAAGGTCTTTTACTTGCTAAAAATTACAAACTATGAATCAGATGATAGAAGGCATGAAGTAGATTGTGTTTTCAGCCATGTTTTGATCAATTTGATAATTATAAGCCTTAGAAAATTAACATACAGTGAGCTTAAAAGGGTTAATACTGTATATGCAAGACATCTGTTGCATCTGGCAAACAGTGTGAATGTAACACAATCACAGACTCCTTCTAATATTTAAAGATCCTGTTATATATTACAAGCATGTATTGTTTTCAAAGGGAACTGGTGGACTGACACTTAACTGGAGGCAGCTGCTTATGATATGAGTTGTGACATGAGCAGACAGCGGTTTGCTTGAGGTGCTCAACCGCGGCGCGTGTACCATCTATCTCTAAGATCACTATCACCTTGCTGGAGATGAGGCCTGTAGACTTCAATCCCACAGATGGAGTGGCTTGCAATATAAACTCATAACCAAGAAGACCAGACAATCCAAAACTAAAATGTATTTCACCAGTGAACTTCCCTGACTTTTCAGTCATTCATAATTGCAATAAAGGCACATTTACACCAAGAAAGATAGCTTCTGTATTACTATAATTACCTTCAACACATACAGTATGGATAAGGTAGGAGCTTAAAGGGATACTCCAGCCCAAAATGAAAATTTTGTCATTAATCACTTACCCCCATGTCATTCCAAACCCGTAAAAGCTCAGTTAGTCTTTAGAGCACAATTTAAGATATTTTGGAAGAAAACCTGGAGGCTTTTTATACCTTTTATGGACCTTGACACTGTTATTTACTTGGCTGTCTATGGAACAGTCTCAAGCCTCCAGGTTTTCATCCAAAACACTGTATCTTAAATTGTGTTCCGAAGACGAACAGAGCTTTTACGTGTTTGGAACGACATGGTGGTAAGTGATTAATGACAAAATCTTCATTTTGGGGTGGAGTAACCCTTTCATTTATGGAGTCTGCAGCTTTAAATGCTCAAGCTCTTTAAAGTCAGTGGGTTCTTACTGGCTTTTAAGTAGTTTTTTTATGTGCTCTCTAAGGCCCAAGTTTGCCTAAGAGCAAACAATATACAAGCAAAGACAAGTGTGTCATCTTCAAAACCACTTTAACACCTTTTATACAGACCTACATATGATATATATGCACACAGGCTGTGAATTAGCCCAACATTTTCAGTTCACTGTTTTTATTTACACTAATCAAAATGTCAACAGAAGGGAGACAGTGAAGTGCGTGTAGTCTCAGATCGAAATCATAGCTTTGGTAAGTGTATGATTTGGTTGGGGGAGGCTGATATATGAAGAGTTATCTCTCTAGAAAGTTGTTTTATTAGCAGATGTTAGCAGAAGGTTATACACTCAACACCATCTGGAGACATGGCAAGAGAAGCTGCTGTACTTCGATAATCAACCATACAGAATGACATCAGACATACAGAAAAAGCAAGTGTGCATACTGGCTTGTCCTAATAATTATTTAGTCAGCTTCTGGTATTTAAACTCCTGGGAACCTCAAGCATTCTCCCAGAAGCATTTACTATTTGCAAGTGTGACGTACACACACACACACACACACACACACACACACACACACACACTTATGTTTACATGTTTTATTACACAGTTCAGTGATAAATGTGACCCTACACCAAAAAAACAGTCTTAAGTTGAACAGGTATATTTGTAGCAATACACAAAAAACATTGTATGGGTCAAAATTATAGATTTTGATTAGTAGCCTAATATGCATTGGTAAGGACTTTTTGGACAACTTTAAAGGCAACTATCTCAATATTTAGATTAGCACCCTCAGATTCAAGATTTTCAAATAGTTTTATGTTGACCAAATATTGTCCTATCCTAACAAACCATACATCAATAGAAATTATTTATTCATTGTATATATAGCTTAAAAAAGGGATCCTTATGACAGGTTTTGTGGTCCACGGTCACAAATAGTCTTCTAAACTAATGTTAAACAGTTGGCAATATTATATTAAACCTGAGAAATATAGTGCAAATATTAGATTCGATTTTGGCAGACTTTAAAAACGCAACCACAACAAAAAAAATAAAAATATTCATTCAGTGGCAAGGTGTAACAGTCCACATTATCTGAAAATTATGATATTCCAAAACAATACGCCGGTGCGTCGCTTCTCGCATTATTCCCTGTTTTGGGGGAGCAGTTGAGCATTATCTTAGTAGTGAGAGATGTCATCCAGCCCGACCATCGCTGTTCCTTTACATAATTAAAGTAATAGTGATTTGACTATCTCTTTA
This sequence comes from Carassius auratus, assembly GCF_003368295.1. Lineage (NCBI taxonomy): Eukaryota > Metazoa > Chordata > Actinopteri > Cypriniformes > Cyprinidae > Carassius > Carassius auratus. The sequence goes on from NC_039273.1 coordinate 6,192,713, forward strand.
AGAAGGCAGAGCCGTTAAAAACAGCACAACTTTTAAAAACGAGTCGCAAGAGCATTGTCGACATCTTGCTTCAAGAAACGCGCCCTGTGCGTCGCATTCCAGGTCGGATACACACAGTAGTTACATTTATATTTTAGAACCCACATCAAACTGAGTTTAAACGCGTAAAAAAAAGCTCGGTCGTGACTTCTTAATAATTCAGAAGATCACTGAATGAACGATATTTAAACGCTTTAGTGTAAGGCGAGAAACATAAGTGTCCTTCAGGTACGTGATTTCGCAGGACAACTCAAAACGCAGCAAACGCGTGGCGCGTATTGGCGCGTCCCCGTATAACCGCACTAACATAATCTGTCAGTCAGACTTTTAGATATACTAAACATATAATTTATATCTGTATAAATACATTGCAGGAATGCAATAGATGGCCTTACCTTTGAATCAAGCTCGGTTCCAGTAAATGCCGTGAATGGAGACAGTGGGGAGCGATGTGGTCTGCTGGAGGAGACACAGTCACTGAGGTCTGCTCTGCTGTGTCCGAACTGTTGCCTGTCTCCTCTCTAAGCGCATGTAATGTATGCTATTCTTAACTGAACCAAACCCCTCCCCTGCTTCACACCATGTTTTCAGCCACATTTAATTTAGAAACCGATTAGCTTCTCCAAATCCATACAAAAAGAACTACCTGTCGAAATGATTTCTAGTCCTTATCCATACTCACTTCACTTGGCATACTGTAATGCACATTTTAAGTTTCATCCGTCAGTGATGCAGTGTCGAAATATACGATGAGGTCAGTGTTTAGATTGTTTGTGAAAAGAGTTTTATTTTTCATTCACAGCCTAACCACCAAAAGGCAGATTAAACTTAACCCGTTGGGAATACATGTGTAAATAAACCAGTGGCTCCTTAAATGATAAACACTGCACACCGTTTTTGCAAGTGCTTAAGGTCCTTAGACATGTGACCATTGTTGTCATATTAAAAGATTAAATATATTTTCTGATTGTCTCCTACCATAAATCGTGATTGATTGTAGTGTGGACGGTAAGGTTTTTTTTAAAGAGATGTATACTTTTATTCTTTAAAGATGCATTAATTTGATAAATTGGTGACGGTAAAGAAATGTTACAAAAAATAAATAAAAATAAGTATATTAAAAACAGTTCTTCAAATAATCCTAAAAAAAATACATGTGACTGAAAATTCAACTTTGGAATTACATGAATAAATATTATAAATTATTGTAAACTGTAATAAAATGTAAGTGTTACCATACTTTTTATCAAATAAATGCAGCCTTGGTGACCATAAGAGACGTATTTCAAAAATTTTACAGACTGTGTACATGAAAAAATATATAATATCATTGTAATATAATATAATATAATATAATATAATATAACCCGTGTAATAATATCACCGGGTTACATGTTTAGGTAACACTTTAGAATAAGGTTCCATTAGTTAATGTTAGTTAACTACTTTCGTTAACATGAACTAAGCAAGAACAATCCTTCTAAAGCATTAATAAGTCTTAGTTCATGTTAATTTCAACATTTACTAATGCATTATTTAAATCAAAAGTTGTGCTTGTTAACATTAGTTAATGCACTGTGAATTACCATGAACTAACAATGAATAACTGTATTTTCATTAACTAACATTAACGAAGATGAATAAATACAGTAATAAATTTATTATTCATTGTTTGTTCATGTTAATTAATACATTAACTAACATTAACTAATGGAACCTTATTCTAAAGTGTTACCCATGTTTATATATATATATATATATATATATATATATATATATATATATATATATATATATATATATATATATATATATATATATATATTAAAAAAAAACAAATATGAGTGTCTTTGCATTTTGTAGCAGTGACAATAACTGTGACAAAGGAAATACAGCACAAACCCACTTTAAGCAAATAATTTCACAAGTTGTTTCACTTGTACTAGAGAGGAATTGACTTCATACATCCACTGTAAAGTAACTGCAAAAGTTAGTTGCACAAAATAAATAACCGAATATATTCTGTTTACACTGATCTGTTCATTGTCACTGTTAAATACTTAGAAATTAGTCATTTTAGTGATAACTAATATACTGTATATATACTGCTGTAACAGGCCTTTGCTTCAAAGAAGTCGTTTAACTTAACTGCTGCTCACATCCCACAAGGCCAGCTGCTTAAACCTTTCCTTGGTTTATTCCTTGAAAAGAGACTCTTGAAAAGAGGTGTGTAGGATGCCTGGTTTCCTCATTGTCTTTCAGCTCCAACCATCATTAGCAACCAACTCTCACAGTCAGAGACAGATTTCTCTTCAGTGCTTTTCCATCCTCATAGCTGAAAAAGACCTGGCATGAGGGAATTTGTCTCCTTGTACTTTCTGCCGTAATTGTGACCTTTTCTGATGGGTTCTGTACCCTTTCCTGCAGACAGATGAGGACCCTTGCAATCTCCCAAACGTGTGGAAGCAAGCAGATGGCTGGTTTGTCCTTTTTTGTGTGTGTATTCAACAAAGGCACACAAGGTATAAAAGCACATTAAAGTAATATTAACATAACGGATTATAACCTAAAGGGACATGTATGCAAAGAACTGTCCTCCGGAGGGTATCACTTGAGCTCTGACTGCTCGCATATCAATACTCCAAGTTCCCAAGCGAAAAACCACCAACGGAAATAGAAAGGATATGGCAAGGATACCACAAAGCTCGATTTCATTATCTACAGGGAAAGACAGAGAGGAAGAAAGAGAATGTTAAGAGTTCCAGGAATATAAACTACACCCAGGACAAATATACAGCTATCAGACACGTTCATACAATTAAAATATTAATTTCATGTAATTACTGCAGAATCCGTTGGGACACCGAGCATTACAAAATGAACTTCCTGATACTGCTGAAGCTTGCAGATGAATGACTAATGGCTCAGGAGTGTTATATGATTCTGAAGGTTGATGGTGAAAGTGACTTTTACACAGACTACGGCGGCAGGGTGTTGATACTGCAAATTATTTCACTTCGCTTTGATGTTTCCACCTATCTGTCGAAAAATGACTCCTAATGCAGTGTGAAAGGGGTGGGTGAAGATAGGTTTGGTTTTGGTTAGTGGCCGATTTTGTAGCGCTTTTGACTGAAGTTCTACATTTTAATAACCAACCGGGACTCATTTTACTGTTTTGCTACAGCGATGTACAAAGTGCTTTATGGGAAACAGTGGATGCCTTTTATTTTAAATAGTCAACTCATAAATGTCTAAAAAGTGAAATTGAGAAACAGCAAGCAGAATCAACAAGATACTAAGACACAGAGAAACCGCAAGATTTTTAAGGAATTATTATGCATTTATTTATTTTTGCCAGCAATGATGGATTAAAATGATCAAAAGTGACAGTAAACAAAGGCAATCACATTATTGCAAATAAAAAAAAAAAAAAAAATAATTATTATTATTATTTAATTGGAATAAATATGTTTCTTTTACGGAACTTTCAAGACATCAAAGAATCAGGAAAAAATGTATCAGGATTTCCACTAAAATATAAGCAAGCACAACGATGACATCATAGAAATAAATTGCATGCTTTTAAATTGTAATAATACACTTTTTCTCTCTCTTTTTCATTAAAAAAATGCAGTGAGCATAACAATTAAAAAAAAATATGACAAATCTCAGTCTGTTTTGCACAAAGCTATTGTATGGCTTTAATGAGTAAATAACAATTATTTTTTGGATGAACTATTGCTTTAATTCCTTACTTTATTACTTTTGTCCCCCAAGGAAGCCACCGTCATACTTCTTGAATTGTATTACTATGAGGAAATGCATAGGTACACTGAAAAACACCCTGGTTTGTAATACATTTTCTTCATCCTCTGGCCCAATGTAATGCAGTTACCTTACAGCGCACCACGATCATCACTGAATTGTCGCTCTGTAGTCCAATTAGTGCATGAACTTTTAAAGTGCAGTATTACCTTCCCTGTGTGCTCTTGCGGCTCATTTATGCTCAGTAAAGCACAGACACATACGGTTTAGAGTCATGTGTCCTATCATCAAACTCCCCGATGTGTCGCTTGGCAAACACACTCTCACACGTTCATTCTCTACTGAGAACAAGGGCCTGTTTAAAAGTTTAAAAAAGACTGACCTTTTCTTTGCCTAATGTGACAAGAGACATTCTTGTACAGATGTAAAAGTAAATCATAAACCTTCAGATATGACTTTGAAAATAGCATTACCTTAAACCAGTGGCTCTCAAACTTTCAGGTCTTTCAGATGGAGTATTCCATATACTTTAGTGGTAAGACCTATAGCCAAACCACAACTGACTTATTTTTTAATTTTTCCTGTATTGATCATTCTAAATGCACCAAAGCAAAAAGTGTAAGAGCGACATGCCACATTTTTAATAATAAAAATATTATTTTTCTTAAAATGAAGACTCTCATCGTCAATTGCCTGGACAAATTTAAAGGGTTACAAAGTAAAGTGTACATTTGTAAAATGTAAATGTATTTGATCGAAAATATAATAAATACATTAACATATGAAATATTATTACAATTTAACATTTAATTCTTTTCTTAGAATTGCATTTTTTCTGGTGATGTAAAGCACAATTTTCAGCATCATTATTCCAGTCTTCAGCATGATTCTTTAAAAATCATTCTAATATGCTGATTTGCATGCTCAAAAAATGTTTCTTATTATTACCAATGTTGAAATAGCTAGATATACTCAGTATAACACACACACTCTCTCTCTCTCTCTCACACACACACACACACACACACACATATATATATATATATATATATATATATATATTCTTTCTTTTTTTGATGAATAGATATTTCTAAATAACAGAATTTATTCAAAACTGATTTTTTTGTCCCTACTATTATAAATGTTAATTGGATGCATGCATACTGAATAAAAATATTATCTTAAAAAATAAAACTAATTTTAAATTTTACGCCAAACATTTCAAATGTAGATTTAAGAATTTGGGGAATTTCAGTTTATTCGGGGTTTAAAAAAAACCTCCCATTTAAAATTTGCATTACAGAACAATTTAATTTTGTGCAATAAATCAAAGACACATTGAGTAATTCTATATAGATCCAATTGTATATTAATTAGAAAAGAAAATTAAAACATTGAAAAAAAGTTATATTGTAATTTTCCATGCTTTGTGTTCAGTTTGAGAGCCACTGGTCACTGTTCAATAGGCTGGCATCACAAGAAAAGTCTGAGCATGGCTAGGATTCATTGCTACAGACGATGCTTTCATCTTCCCTGCTGTCAGGAAGATATTGCAGGAAATGCACTGGACTGTGTGGATACCACACAGCATTTCAAACTTTGAGTGTATGAGAGTATGTGTCTTCCCAGATGAAACATTCTAAAAGCTTACTGTCTCTGACCATTTCTTTGATATTATTTGAAATGTTGAATGCATAGAAAAATGATGTTTCACTTGTCCTAGTCAAAAGAGAACTGAACAGGTTACAGTGAAGGCAACAAAATAACAATCTTAAGTACTGTCATGTTGAGCAGCATGGATGTGCAGCATTTATATGAATTTAAATGACCTGAAATTCTAAGAAATTCATCTAACTTTCATTTTTAACTATAAAAACAACATTTGAAACATTTGACATTTAAGCCATGGTTTATGGGCCTTACAAGAGAATATAGATACACTGAAAAAAAGTTATAGAAACAATTTTCATTTAAAATATTCATACATTTCACCAACAATTTACAAAGAAACACCAAGTTACACTGAATTAAATGTCAAATTTTAAAGTCAAAACAAACAAACAACAAAAAAAACTAAACTGAAACAGTATTTTATTTTTCTGTTTTATTTACAAAATAAAACAAATACTTTAAAATCTTTTCTTTATTTATTTATTTATTTTCTACTGATACATTTTGGTTGTTTGGTACATTTTACAATTAAATAAATTCTTTAACTGTCATTTCAATTTAAAATCCAGTTCAACTTTCTGTGCGGTTTCAAATTCAAATTTCAAAACATTTATTCTGATATTTCTCACAAAGGCAGATCCTGTCAGAGAATGTTCTTACAGTATAGGACAATACAGAGTAATTGCACTGTGAGGGAGTGAATTCCTCTTAAATAACACTAAAGGATCCCTAATTATGCATACTGTAGTGAAAAAAAGATAAATGGGAATCGTTGCATTCAGAGTGTCTTTGAACAATAAAAATAGAGAACCTTTTGCATTTCACATCTGGACTTTTCTTTCAGAGACTGACCCATTGCTTATAACTGACATCCATGGCTCGATCAGTAATTGATGAGATACCACTGTAAATGGCTTCACAGGGGAATGTAGAAGTGTCATCTGGAGAAAGTAAATTCCTGTGAGACCGATCCTTGACAAAACCAGCACTATATATGCCACCTCACACAGGAGAGAATGGAAGCTCCTTCCTTTTCTCAAAGTTAAAAAAAATCTCCATTAGCAATTTCCAACAGTACAGGTGAATAGGGAAAAATGTAATGAACAGATATCACTCTCCCCTGTTTATTAATCTCAGTAAGTTTATATTCTTGTTTTTTTTTATTACAAGTTTTCTGAAATGTTATGTCTAAATATGCTAATTATGCAAATTAAATGTGCACTAATTTGCATACATTTCCCAAACAGAATTGTGAACATTAGATGAAGCCAAGTTCAAAATTCTTGTTTCATTTTAAAGATTAAACATAAATACATTAAATATATGTATATTAATTTAAATCTAAAGATACAAAATAATGAAATAAACACCTTTAATGAGTATTTGGATATTTATTTCCACTAGTCTGAAAAAAAAAAATGCATATTATGGAAGCAAAGGCCAAAATCTCAAAATGTACCAGGTCCTTAAAAAAACGTGTTTTGGCAGGAGAGTCTTTGTTTAAATGTTACGTTATAATATCACGACATGTAGACCAAGTTTCACTTCTTAAAGGGGCTTTGTGTGTGTGTGGACAAGATTCTCTGTAAAGTGAATATGTGCTACGCTAGAAGAAAAACACTAGTTCCAACTCTCACATCTGACTGGATTAGCAGCATACGAAGTGCATTACTTCAAGTCATACCTAATAGTACTCCTTAAATGTGGTAAAATTGCTGTAATGGGTATTTATAATGGCCAAAGGGCAGGGCACAGAAACTTCAGCTGGTGTGGCTAGTAGTTCATTCTACACTGGGTTTCTCCTAATTGCTTCTACAGGGAGAAGTTTCTCAAGTGAGGAGAAATAAACCATGACCCAGTTTGGACCTGAACAAGAGAGAACCTTCTGTGACCCCTCCTAACTTTTTTAGCCATAATTCCCAGCCCTGGGAAAGACTTGCTGGTCAAAGCATCACTGTGATTTGCAGGCCCAATTGCAGCGGTTTTCTTACAGATGTATTTCAGACATCTGGGATCTCTACAGTTCTTCATCTGTTTTAAAACTAACATTTACCAAAAGCAATCTTTCGGCATTCCCATTTATATACATGATTTTTGATTAGCTTTAGCAAGATATGTGATTTCCAATAGGCCATGACTAAACATACATTTGACTACTAAACTGAGCTCTGGCAAAGCAGCAGACTGGGAGAATAACCAAAAAAGCAAAACATTTTCTAAATACCAATTCATATTTCCAATGTATATAATGTTTGCTATTTTATTTTATTTATTTTTTTTATTTTATTTTTTTATCAAATAAACAATACATAAGCATTAGTTTTGATCAGATATTAATGCAGAAAGATGGTTAAGGAAGCAGAAGCAGCCAACCATTGTTCAGTTGGTTTCAACATGGAGTATAAAATTTGTCAAATCATAGAAAATTTGATTAAATGCAGTATATAAATAACAAAAATAATATGTTAAATAATATTCATTATTAAAATAATAATTATGACTTATAATCCTATAAAAAAAAAAATTTCAAGTTAGCCTCTGAAACTTGTGACTGTAACATGATCCAACCGCCGACCCCCTTTTGTGTCTTGTTTGTTCCTACCCTCAAATCAATTAAAAGGAGGTGAGAATTTTTCCTGTTGACTCAGGAGCGAGAACATCAAGGTGCAAATCTTCTCCTAAAACAATGTGTTTCCTCCCCAAATACAAAAGAACACATTCAGCACTGTTAATAACAACTTCTGCGGTAAAAAAAAAAGAGCGGTAAAAAAAAAAAGAGCAAAGAAAAGGTGACTTCATTTGTAGGAAACTAATTCCTGGTTGGGAGACGAATGCTGTCTACTAGATGCACCAATAGATTTTAATAATCATTACAAAAATATAAAATGCTTTGATTCACCCTCATATGGAGCCTTGCAAAAATACCTTATGCAATTACACAGGTGCATTACTTTGTAGCTGATGCAATAAATTATTTATAAAGCCCAATCTTTAAATCCGAAGTCTGTTTGACTTTTAACAAACAAAACCAAATCAATAACTTCAAGGTCCACTAAGCAATTACATATTCATGGTTCGCTGCAAGGAGGTCTGGGACACCTGGAGAAAGCTATGTTAGTGTTCTCATTCATCACAATAGCAGTTGTTTAGCCCATGCACACAATTCCAGAAGTATGTACTGTACCGTTTGAAACATATTTCATTTTCAAAGTATAGTAGTGTAAGACCATAGACGGCACAAAATCTCATCTCTATACTTTTAATGAAGGACTATTTTAATTTTGTCATGTCATTTGAATATGAACACTTGTGAGAGTCACTCAAAACTGTTTTTAGTTTAAATAAATTAAATGTGTTTCTCTGGGAAATAGTGATCTATGATATTAGGTTGAATTTCAAAGATTTGCACAGTAGGCCCCAAGTAGCGTTTAATTATTATTTTTACATGTAATACCTATTTTAATTGACAGGGTTATTATATAATATAAAAAAATAACAAATATCTAAGTTTCAGATACCTTCGCTTTTCATTAAAACCTACAGGATAACTGAAATCAAACCATTTGCGTTCAGTGTTGCTATTATGCCATATTTTCAAATAAATATAGGCATTGAAATATGTAAATCTTCATATATCAGTATATAAGTAACAGAATAAATCTCTTTTACTATATGATTCTGCTTTGTCAGTCACTGGTGTATTAATTATTAAACTAAGCTGTCAAAATAGCAGGCATGTCAACAAAATTTTAAATAGAATAGTTGATTTGCTATTTTACATTAATCACACTTTAAAAATATAAAAACATTAAAATAACTTTTAAATAAGAATATCAATTAGTGGAATATCTTACCAAAGTAATAACTTTACAATATGTTACTATTTTTTTCTTATTATAACACATTGGCCGATTCATCAACATCCTGACATCAAATCAAATGCAAGATTTGAAGAAGATAAAAAAGCATGCAGAGAAACCTCATAACAACAAAAAGAAAAAAACATGAGACTTGCTCTGTAGTTGGCTAGTGGCAGCTCAAATGAGTCTCATTATTTTCGTTCTACTCTGCATACATGAAACAGAAAGAAATTGCCCTCAGTGTCAGTAGGACAACTACAGGATCTCTCCGTAATTTAGGGAACATGTCAAGGTTGCCCTACTTTTTAAAAAGCAAATGAATGATGCACCTCATCTTTGCAAAAACTTTGGTCTTTTTTCACTTGATGAATGAGATGGATGAGTGTGCGCTATACAGCATAGAGGTTTGGCCTATGATTGTCGTATCTATTTGTGCATCTCACTTACTCAAGGTTGCAGTGAGATGATTAACTCTACTTGCAGGTCCATTTCATGATTTTCATTCCCCTGCTGGTAATGGGGCTTGAAAAGAGAATATGGCTGTAAGTAATTAAGAGGGCTGTGCAGTGCCCCTAATCTGAATATGAAAAGAATGTTCCTGAATTTCAAACGTGAACATGATTTGCTCCACTTTCATTCATTGTTTAATAATTTTCTAAGCCATTTTGTGTTTTATGGTTGCTTATTTGACACTATGGGCTGAATTCAATGTTATTAAGTGTACCTTCTGTTTTTATTGACATGCACTTTAAGCAAAACTCTCTGAACTATGCCGCTTTTTCAGTGGAGCGAGAAGACTCACAACTGGATGCGAAATTAACTATTGGTGAAGAAATAAAGCACAGCAAATCTTGTGAAATATGTACACTGGGCCATTTGGCATCTTGGGACCACCTCAACTCTTCATCCAGCTGCTCACTGCGCAAACATGTTCAATGATAAATGTTCAAGATCTTCCAGAATATCAGATCAGAAAATACTATTCATTAAAATGTTCAATGGGGCAGGTTGAGATGAGATTAACTTTTTAATGCCAAGTACCTTCAAATATTATTATCCTCTTTTGACAAAGCCCCTTCTTAAATATAAATTATGCTACTGTATATAATTTGATGTGTATTAAAAGACCCATTTATGTTTATAAAATGTATATTAAGCCAAACATCTGATCTATGTAACTCTGATAAATGTATATATTTATACGTGATATCAAAGCTGAAGTTTTCTCTAGTCTTCAATGTCACATAATCCTTCAGAAATTCCACTGATATGCAGATTATTTTATCAATAAATATGTCTAAAATGCAGATTTCTGGCTCAGTATTATTTTTTTAAACAATATTGAAAACAGCTGTTCTGCTTAATATAATATTGTACTGAAAACTGTGATTTTTTTTTTCAAGATTCTTTGATCACTCACATGCATCTGAAGTAGATTTTTTTTTACATTATAAATGTCTGTCACTGTAATTTACAGACATTTATTCATGCATCCTTGCTGAATAAAAATATGAATTTCTTATTTAAAAAAAAAAAAAACGGCTACACTTTTAAAAGGTATTATATCTACACAATTTCAGAACGATTCACAGTCATTTTTTTTTTTTTTCACAAGAAAGGAAGCCAACACGGACGTAATGGATAGTGATGATTGTTCAACTGCTGTTCTTCTAAAGCCTCAATGACCTGCAGTGCCTTTAAAAATCCCTCGACTATAGGAATATTCAGTTAAATATTTCTTTCCAACTCCTTTGTTCCTGTCAGATGTTTCAAGTGAGTTGACAAGTGCAGTAACTTGCTAATGGAAGTTAAAAGTGGTCGTAGGGCAAAACTTCCCTGTACAAGTAATGTGACATGATATTGTTGAGGTGCGAATCATACATGTCAGAGAACCTGATATATTTGACTCAAATGTTTGTACTCTGTCTTACAGGTTTAATCTGACTTGCAACATCCAACTGATGAGGAAGACAAAGGAACAGAGATGCACACATTTAATGAGACATACCAGAAACACTGTGACATACAGGTGCAGTTATGTTAGCAAAAAAAAAATATTTGAAATCAAAAGATGGTTTTTATAAAATCTTCACCTTCATTTTGAATTCAACTTTGTTGTAGCTCAGAATTACTTGTTGCAGGCATGTAGCAACTCCACGTCTAAAGTAATTCTATCCAAGCCAGTTTCCCATCCTTTACTGCCTTTTATGTCTTTTTAAATGTACAGACCTCATCCAAAGCATTTCACTATGTTATGGCACAATCCAACATGGCATCTGCCTTGATGATGGGACCCATCGACCAGAAAGAAATGTTTCTGAGTAACAGGCATGTCAGGTGGCCATATAATCAATCTTTCAGCACCAAGGACAGTGGCAATTTGAAAAAATAAATAAATAAAATAAAATAGTGCCATCATTTGTGGAAAACCATTGACTTTATGCTGTCAGGAACAAGCTGCTCACAGATGGATGGTTGAACATGCAGTGAAACACACTGGAAGATCTCACATGCGACCAATAGATACAAAAGAGACCCTTCCTAAATCCCACCTGCAAGTCAGTGGGCGACAGTTTCCACAGCCTTTGATCTTCTTATCTGCAAAACACAAGCACTTCAGACTCATTCAGGCTGCCAGAATTTGTCAAAGGAAAGCTTTAACAACATCACATGCATGAAACCTGCACCCTCATGAGAACTATTTTCCATCTATTCTAAAAAACGGTTGCCTATTTTCAGTCAAATATGTAGTTAAATGCAGTTTAATTGTATAATTGAAAATCATTTGAACTATCTTTTTTTTTTTTTTCTTTTTTTTTTTTTAAAGTCATCTATGTACAGGACAACTTTCATTTTAAACAATTGCTTATGTTAGCCACAACCTAAAAAAGGAACTGTCGCACATGTTTACACTTCAGAATGCCATTGCTAAATCTAGCCATGTTTATAACTAATTATCAAGCATGTCACCAGAGACAAGCAGACAGATGGTGATACATCAAGCAAAGTTGATGGAACACTGCTGATCATTGTCATATAGGTGTTGAAACAGAAATAGGACGACTGCCAGAGCCTTACAGGATAAGTGATAAAAGTTAAACTAATGCCTTTTTTAGTTTCAAGGTTATTGAAATATTAGTTTAGGCTAATCAGACTTTTTAACTAACATAACGTTTTGTTCTTGTAGCTTATTGTGGCAAACCAACAACCCAGGAAAAGACAAGAAATATGATTTCACATTGCACATCCAGAGACAATCATGGAAAAATAATTGCATTACTGAAGTAATTAATAAATTAGTATTAATTAATCATGAATCAAATCCTTAACTTAAATAATGTCCATAAAACTGCAAAAATAGCAGAGAAAATATATACACTGTGATCAGAATTTCTGTCCATCTGAAAGTTAGAAATATAATTTTACATGCATAGAATACTGTTCAAAAATGTATTTTGAACTTTTTAATTATCAAAGAATCCTGAAAAAATGTATCACTTAAAGCAGAACAACTGTTTTAGTATTTATAATAAGAGGCTTTCAAAAACATAAAAATATTTTACCGGCCACAAACTTTTGAACGGTAACAACTCCAAGCAAAATTTACAGTTTTGCACGTGGATATCTAATTTAGTATTTTAATTATTCATTAGTTCCTCCAACAAAACTCTGAATAGCTTTATACATTTTTGGTCCAACTAACCTGACACTGGAACTAAACTTTGGCAAATCTGGCAGTTATGTCTTCCTAAAATGTGCACATTGCATCAATCCAATAACTTTTTAACTTGTTTCTATAGGCAAACTGAAAAAGAAGGGGAAAAAAAGAAAGAAAAAAGCCCTGTGGCTTTTAGTTGTGTAAAGCCAGCCAATACGATTGGAACTGGAAATTTCAGTCAGAGCTTGCCATTTTAAGAGTATAATATATCAGTCAGTCATTGAACGGGCTGTTAGTGTGCTGTCTGACACAGAGCTTACCAAAATATTGACGTAAGGTTTTATAAAAGCACCTTTAAATAAGATCTAACTATTTGCATTGCATTGCTGTCAGTGTCTGACTGCCTCATTTGATTCCTTATCCTGGAGGCACAATTGGGTTAGCATGTCAACTGCACAGCGAAAACGCATCCGAGAGACTGAGGTTGTTCACTTCAGCGGGCTCGACTCCTCCTTTCTCTCTCTGATCCTGTGATGAAACATGGAAAGAGAGCAAGACACACATATTACGCACACATGCTGCCAGCGATCTCAGCATGAGCGCAGGGGAAAGACGTGAGCTCATTATGTGTGTTATCCTGGAATGAGCTCAGCAGTGAGGCATGGGATTATTGCAGCTAGCTCTGCAACCCCGAGCTCATTTCTACATAATGAGGTATCCTCTGTAGGCCACCAGCAGTTGCGCTGTCTCATATCTGAACCTTGTGAGCAGGCAATGTGTGAGTGTATCTGATTATCTGGGTGCATATGCAAAACTGCTGATTTAACCTGTTGAAATAAAGATGACGCATCTAATTAGCACAGAGCTATTTCAGAATTACAGTACACTACAGGAGCTTGAGCGGAGTGCCTAACTTTACACTCCCCGACTGCATGAATTATAGCTCTGCTTTTCTTGTGACCACAAGGTTGACTTTGTGAGCTTCTGACCCAGAGATCTCCCACTAACTCCCACTCAGCAAAACCATGGACTCCTGATTGCAAAATAGCTGATTTTCATAATTAACAACATGAGCATCATTATAGCATTATGCTAAAAAAATCTTGTGCTGAACTTTGTCATGTTCTAGATTCATCCAATTGCAATTAGCAAAGGAGTATTATAATAGAGGATTTATGTTCCAAAAAGGCAACACATCAACTGATGATTTTTTTAGAAGCTGAGAAATGTAATCACCTAACAGCTTTTTACATTTAGTGAATTATGTGTATTTGTATAAAATAATGTGTTTTATATTTAATCAAATGTGTTTAAACAAAGTAATTTACATTTGCAAATTAACTGCAATATTGATATTGCAGATAACTTAAATTTCCTATAGAATTATATAATTATAAAAAATATGTATATGTATAAATATGTAAATAAAAATCAACAATCAATTTATTGCAATTTATTATTTTTGTAATTTATTAATTTATCTTTAGGATTATATAAAATTAGCCATTTAAATAATTTACAAATATGAATTTTTACCTATATATATATATATACATATATATATATATATATATACACATATATATATATATATATATATATATATATATATATATATATATATATATATATATATATACACACACATTTAAACACTTAAAATTATAAATTTGAAAATATAATCTATCAGCTGTTGCCTAATTTTGTCTTTAATAGAAACAGAAACGGGCATTGTCTTTCCATGTGGCGTTTGGCAAAATAATACATAATGTGTAAGAAATGTATTTTGTGATGTTTGTGATGGTCTAAGTCATCGAATAACTAGCCTAACTGAGAAGCAGGTGAAAAGAAAGCTAATCAAAAACAGGTTCAACCTTTTACTGAGATGACAATCCTTTCTAAGAAAAAACGGGCTGGAATGAAATATTGATGGACTGCAGAAAATAGACCATGCCAGGCCACAGTGAGAGACGAGGAACTGACTGTGAGACATGTGCGAACACAAGTTAGGCCAGCTTTATACAGTATACCCCAATCAATTACTCCCATGCTATCAGCACTGGGGCATGCAATTAAGCAGACGAGCTGCTGCGCTTGTTTAGGGATATATCCGTTGTAAAACTATGCTTAGAGACACAGTGATTGATGGCCCAGGTTTTATACTCTCTGTTTAATCCTCTAAGTCCCAAAAGAGATTCCACTACGCCAGCACTGTCTCAGATTGGGCAAAAATAAAGTGGAGTACATTGATTACAGATCGGTGGATGAGAACGTTGTCTTCTGAAATTCTTAGCAAAACAAACCAAATCAAGCTTGTAGAAAAGGTATATGTGATGTACAGACACAGTACAACATGAGATCATGTAATGCGCTAATGCAGTGAGATGATTAAGCTGCATTTGACAAGGTCTTGTATAATGTCCACAAACTTTGACTAGATGGGTTAGAATAAACACAAGCCGAGCATGTCTCTGTCTGATTTGTGATCACTATCACTGAGCAACAGAAGAATTCTCCAAACAATACTGAACAAAATGTCACCATAGCAGCCTAGCATCAGCTAATGATGCTCTGATAGCTAGAATCAGTGAAGGGGTTATCAATAACATAACACTTTCCCTGGACCAGAGAGTAGATGCAATTGATATGCCAAAGCTTTATATGAAAAGATCTCCTCAACCGTGAAATAACTAGATGAAACTGAGAAACTTATCCAGTATATCGTCAGCTCCCTAGCACAACTGGGTGACTGATTAGCCTGAACGTAAAGCAGCCTCGAATGATAATCAGCAAATGAGTTCCAAAACTTTTATAAGGTTTGTCCCTGCCTACAACATATGACTTTTTCCTTTTTATTTTATGAAGATTATATTAAAATTGATGTGAAAATGTTTTTTTTTAATGCCTTTATTTAAAAATTGTAATGTTTGTCCACTTTAATACTAAAATATAAACAATATTATTGAGATATTTATTTAAATAAAAGCTTAATTTTTTTTAAATTATTAATCAAAAATGTATAATACAAATATAAAAATTTATGATATATATATATATATATTTTTTTTTTTTTCTTTCTAAAATCATCTGACAATAATTATAAATGCATCACATGAGAATTATGTAATTTTTGCCTTTTCCCCCTTTTTATTTCTTTAAAATAATTAAGTTTCAATTAGTTACTAATAAAACTCATATTCTGGAACAGTTCTAACAGATTATTGATCGTTTAGAAAAGGCTGAGAAACCACTGATTCTGAGAACTGGTCATCCACCTTGATGAATATTCGGGGATAAAAGCCTCTAACATTATTTCTTTTTCACCCATTTTTATTTTTAATTTTTACAGTTAAAATACAACAGTTGCATTATCCAGCCTCACGTTAAACAAAACACAAACTAAATCCTATAAACCTAAGGAACATGCTTGTATATGCGCATATTTGTATGCGCATTTGATAAGCGGGCACCCTGCCCAGCTCGGTGATCGGAAGCAATCCGCCGCACAGAAACAACTAATCAAAGCAGTAGCAGCAGGTGTTTGCATTCTAGAAACCCTCCGGTGTTGTCCCTCTGCTTATTTACACTAAGCACAGCTCATTCATTTTTGAACACACCCTACAGGTCTCGGTGACAGAGACAACTGACACACATAGTGGAAGAAAGCACAGCTGTTATTTTTCCCCACCTTTACAATATCAAACGGGATAATGGCTCGCAGCGAAGTGCAGTGTGATAAATAATTGATAGGATAGTAACACAGCAAATGGAACATTCAAAGGTCAGTGCATTGTCTTGCCTGTTGCTGCCCATAGTCCAGGAATTAAAGAACATTCGAAAGGGTAATTTATACAGTGGAGGAAGACAAATATTTTTGTCTTGAGAAACTACACTTGTTGCATCACACCAATACTGCACCTTTTCAATTCAATTCGGAATGGCACACAACCATGGTTTTATTAATATCAGTGTTATCTATTCTTTTTTATTATTATTAATTAATATCCAAAAGCAAAAATAAATGTTCTCTTTTAGACATACTACTGTTCAAAAGTCTGGGGTTGGTAATAATGTTTAAATGTTTTTGAAAGTCGTCTTTTATGCTTACCAAGTCTGCATTTACTTGATCAAAAATACGTTAAAAACAGTAATATTGAGAAATATTATTAAAATTTTAAATAGTAAAAAAAAAAAATTATAATAATAAATTAAAAACATTATACATTTTAAATTGTGTTTTTTTTTGTAACAATGTTAAATCCTTTAGTGTCAATAATAATAATAGTAAGAAGAAGAATTAATTACTGACCCCAAACTTTGAATGTTAGTATATGAATGAATGATGTATTAACAAACAAACACCATACCATAAAAATGCATTAGGTCATCATTTTTAAGAAATGAATTGCCTAGCATGTGCATATTAACCTTAAAGAGATTTTATTCCCACTCCCACTGACTTACTTTGTATGGTACAAAAAGTGTTTCCAAAACATATTCTTTTGTAATCAAAAAGAAAGTCTGGAATGACATGAAGGTGAGTAAATGAACAGAATTTTCCTTTTTGATGAACTAACCCTTGGGTACCTAGAGTTATGTACGCTGCATTTAACACTCTTTTCATTTTCAAACAGCTTTTGTGCCATTTCCAAGTCAGTTTACAACTAATCCAATCTTTCTGCAGTCCTTCCTGAGGAAACAAGCACGGCAGGTTGTGCTTGATATTAACCGCTAGAATGGATGCAGAATGTGGTCAGAATGATCCTACAGGACTTCGGGACACTCTAGTTCTCATGCCGACCGTATGGCACAGGCCCTCAGAGAACCCCAGACATCTGCGACCAATAGTCTGCCCTGTCACGCTCCCAACATACTGCCAGCAGAGAGAGAGAAAGCGAGTCTAGCAGATCATCAGATGAGCACAGACACCCGCTGCGAACATACCTCTATGGACTTATCACATATGTGCATAGCCTTCTTTGTCTCCATCTCTGGTTGAAAGCACCACAGGCTTGTCTATGCATTTCTAAACTGGCGTACCTGGTGATCTTGCTCTCTGGATAAGGAGATTCAGCTCTGTAATCTCATTAACCATGCATGTCCCATTAATTTTCTTTCATGGTCAAGCAAGTCGTCACGTTTGTCATGGCTTTCTGGTTCCAGCACCACCCACACCCCCTCTTTTCGCTTTCACTGAGCAGATGAAGAGAAGCTAATGATAGCCCATTAAAAGACTGATCTGCAATGAGGCCTGACTGTGGGGGAGGGCAGAAGAGGAAAACGCAGCGCAAGTCACCGGAAGTGACCGAGGCCGCTGAATACTTCAGCTGGTCAATTTTAGAAAAATTAGCCTCTTGAAATTGGGTTTTTGCAAGTCAAACTGTATTCTCTGAATCAAACTGTCTCATTCTGATGCAAGTGTGAAAGATGCACATAGAAATCACATTTGGGAAAAACAGACAACTTTCAGTCTCCACAACTTTGGTTCATTTGGATCAATTGGAACCCACCTGCCGTGGGTCTCTTTTAACTGTAATTTTGGGGCTCGCGTCATCAGCGGAGAGAGAAGATTGTCAGTTTCACTGTATTACTGAAGTATTAGTCCTTTTGGATTTAACAGCAAAACTTTAAACAACACTGGAGTTTGTTGGGTGCATTGTAAGAGATTCTAACAATACAAGCTGCTCTCTTCTCAATCAGACTAGTTTAAAAGAAGAAAAAGTATCTAGTGTAAAAAAAAAAGATGTTCAATTTCAATTCTCCAATCTCAGGATGTCCCTGTTAAACAAACATGATTTTGATCAGAAAAGTAATATATAGATGTCAACATAAATCACCCACTGAGACTAAAAAGATTGGGTACCAGCTGAAAGAAGAAGAAAAAAAATAAGACAAACTAATGTTCAGTTATTCTAAACTGGGGTTGCAGTAACACAAGCATATATTGCTTTTTCAAGGTTGTATTTGAGTGAGTCAAATCAGAGTCTGTCAAATGCTGTCAAGTGTCGCCAAGGGACGTTAAAACATAGCACATAATTTTTGACCTCAAACCTTAGCTGAAGAATTGTCTGACCACAGCTGACCTCCATAACTTTCAAAAATGTATCCAATGTGAGCTTAAAGTATGAAAATCTGTTTCTGTTTTGAAACAGTCTCAGGTCAAATAATACAGCAAACATGGACAAGCTATAATCTTTACATAATATATATATATATATATATATATATATATATATATATATATATATATATATATATATATATATATATATTATGTATACCATTGCAAACATGGACAAGCTATAATCTTTACATAATATATATATATATATATATATATATATATATATATATATATATATATATATATATATATATATATATATATATATATATATATATATATATATATATATATATATATATATATATATATATATATATAATAATAATAATAATAAGGATGCAGATGCCAGCCCTTCAGTTTACATTTATTTGACCTCTTCTAATTTAAAGGCCAACATTTATATCAGATTGTTCAAGTATTCTTACTCTGAGATCTTTAGCTATAAAAAAATAAAATAAAATAAAAAAAGAAATAAAGCTATTTTGTGTTTGGCTGCAAATTCATTCATATGCAAAGCCATTTTATTAACATACATTTATGGAATCTCTCTTAACTGGTAGCTAGACATCAAGTTAATATGATTGTAAACAGTCCTTCATTATCAAAAACTCAAGGGTATGTTACTAAAAGAAATGGTTTTGTTTATTAATGCAAGTTATTTTCACATTTAAAAAGCAATTCAGTTAATTTCTCACTTGAGTGATTTAATGATTGAGTGGTGCCCCCAACATACTCAAGCACAGAAGTTTATAATGTTTAAGGTTAACAGTTTAGGGTTGGCTGCCTTAGAAGCTTTCATGCAGTCTGGGGGAACATACAAATTTTCTTTTGTGAATGAGCTGGAACACTTTGGAATATTGAAATGAATCCTGGTAGGTGTCATAGACGTTATGCATTGAGGGCACATGACAGGCTTGGCAGCAGGCCACCTAAAGGCAAATTAAACCTGAATACACACTACTATTGTTCCAGTTTTTGTATAATTGAAAGTAGTCTCTTATGCCTACAAGGCAGAATTTATTGAAATTATCTGATATTTGATCAGTTAAATTATATTTGTGTGAAGGCAAACCTAAATATTCATTGTTGATTACTCTTCAGTGTCACATGATCCTTCAGAAATCATTCTAATATGCAAGGAACATTTGAATTATTATGAATTTTGAAAACACTGCTGCATAATTTTGTGAAAACTATTATAGATTTATATAGGACTCTTAGATGAATTCAAAAAAGGAACAGAACAGCATTTCTTTGGGGAAGTTGTGGCCTAAAGCTTAGAGAGTTTTACTCCTAACCCTAAGGTTATCTATCTATCACTCATCACCACCCCCCACCAAAAGCCAATGATGTAATTTATTGCTTTTTCCTGCAGATCCATCATCAAGATCCATCCATTGCTCATAAAGAATTCTCATTCCCATGCAATGCATGTTCCATAACAGGATAAATGGGATCACTTAGTGAACTTGAATAAGAGAGGAAAAGCCTGTTAAAGTCGACCTAAAGTGCTGCAATTTTCTACCCTCTTGACATCCCCTAGGAAAGCAATTCACGGGCATCACAGAGCACACTTACAACGTCACAATGACTTCCAGTGAGAGTTTGGGAGTGTTACTCTTTCCGTCTGAAACCCTCGCTTTCAAATGAGTCTGATAGGAAAGGCCTAACTGTAGATGAAATTCAAAAGTGCCGCAACTCCATACCAGCACTGGGTCCTTCCCCTCAGGAGACTTCTTCGATCCATGCCGAACAACAGAGGCACACCACTCACCGCTGTGACAGGCTTCAAGGTGCACAGATAAGAAAAATGAGAAATGCCACCTCTGGGAACACAGCTGCTATTGTTCTGAAAATGAAGTTGCAGAGTGGCTTTTTCAAAAGCATTGTTTGCTCCGTTTGCCCAATTTAAAAACCACAGAGGACCCTTTCACGTAGCCTTTGACGAGCTGCCAAGTGTAACTTTGTGCCCTAACTAACACTTTTCTTCTTCAAGTGACGGAGAGAATTCATAATTAATGTTTGAGAGTGCAAGGTTAATAGCTTATTCTACGAAGAACAAAACAGTATTTGAATTTTACCACATTGCAGTTGCTTATCTTTCTGCTCCTGCAATAAAAAGAGTGCTTCCTGGACTCAGAAAAGACCATCTGAAGGCTATTTTGGCTGGTGTTCTTTAGCACAGCAATTGCAATGCTATATTTACAGGACAAACCATGCTAGTTAGGGAATGGCCCTTGATACTTTGCAAATCACACTTAGAGTTTCACTTCACAAGTTTTGTCAGTTTGCATACAGATCAACAGGAGGGCTGGTATGGATGCAGCTTAGTGCATATGTATGAACCAAATGAACAGGATACATACTTAAAACAAGCATCAAATAGACATTGTGTATGGACAAGATTTATGGCTTTTTAATAATACATTAAGAGCTGAGCTTTTGGATCATTTAAATTATGCACTGAAAATATTTCTAATCTTGTTAAATTTGCCCACAATAATCTGGCTTGCTTTACAAAATTGTAGGCTAATTCACAGAACTCTGATTATTCACCATAATGAATCATATTCATTCTTTAAACCCAAATATAACCAAAGCCAGGCTGCTTAAATTGAGGAAATTTGCCACCTTTATATTACATATACGTATCTATGAAACTGGTGATTGGGAAATACAAACAATGTACTTCAGTAGCTATAATAAGACAACTAAAATGGATATTAATACATTGGATGTTCATAAATGCAAGAAAATGTATGGATAAGCTCACTCTGCATATTCATTGAGGGTTCTTACTTTCAAAATACTGTTTAAAGTGAATTGAGTTGTGGACTCAGTCATCAAATACAAGAATATTAAATCAACTGACATTGCGATTAAATGTACACAAACAGCACACATAAAAGAAGAAAGAAAGAACAAAATGCAATGCATTTAAAACAAAGGAAGATCTGGGGCAATTGAAAAAACCTGGGACTGCAGACAATAGCCAAAGCTTAGTCAAACCCCAGATTGAGCGTATTTGGAGGATTTGTATTCATAAGTACATATTTTCAGAGGAGTGTGTGTGGGCATCGCCCCTGAGAGGCTTGAAAGAACTGCTAGGAATAGAAAATGAAATAATTGACTGAAATAATAATAATGTAAACATTTGTTCAGAGAATTAAGACTTAAAGTACTGTATTTCAAAAGCAGAGACACAGTCAGCTTGGTTGTCTCTCCTTAGCAACTCTATTCCTAAATTAATACAAGATTCTCAAAGAATATATCTTGACTAGAATGAAATGTACTCAAAGTAAAAACAACAACAACAAAAAAACAAAATATAAAAAAACAAACAATTGTATTCATATTTAAACTTGAATTTAATTAACTTGAATTCTAAAATAATATAATTTATAAGCACTCTAGCAACCACTTGGAATCACAATGTTAATAAAGCAATCTCAACTTTAAAACCTTTCCCGAACATTTTTCAAAAAAGTAAAAATACAGTAATGATGTGTTCTTTCACCTAGAATATGAACCCAAAGGTCGTAAAGGTCTGAATTTCACTTGAAAGCAGCTCATTATGGTAGTTTATAGTGGTCTGCAAGAGGCTACACGAGGTCTCAGGAAAAAGTGGGGTGCTTCATAAAACTTCCGTAAGAGATGTCACGAATGCTTAATCTGAAGCTGTGATTGCAGCAGTGCTGATAAGTGGTATGAGGCCAATCAGCTGCAAACAGCAGGAGAGAGATAACTCTCCGCCAGATCCAAGATGGCTCCAACGCTAATGCTGAACAAACAGCCAAATCTAAGATGGGCTCCCTGGAACTGCTTCTTCAAATTCAAGTGTGCATAATTTTTGGCAACTAGCACAAAAAGGTTTTCATATTGCTTTTGTTTTGGAGATGACCAGCTTCAGAGTTTCACTTGAAAAAACAAAACAAAAACAAATTATGCATAATGATAGTTAATAATAATAATAATAATAATAATAATAATAATAATAATAATAAGAATTATTATTATTATTATTATTAATATTACCAATATACTAAATTAGGATACTAGTCTGTCTGTGTTGTATTTTGCCCTGGTTTCTGTTCCCATTTGTCTTTATTTGTCCGTGTTCGTGTTC
This sequence comes from Carassius auratus, assembly GCF_003368295.1. Classification (NCBI taxonomy): domain Eukaryota; kingdom Metazoa; phylum Chordata; class Actinopteri; order Cypriniformes; family Cyprinidae; genus Carassius; species Carassius auratus. The sequence goes on from NC_039273.1 coordinate 6,215,959, forward strand.
GTGTTCGTGTTCAAGGTCATGTTCATGGTCATGTTCATGTTCCTGTCCTAGTTTAGTTTAGTTTATGTTCCAATGATGTTGCCTGTGTTTCCCTATTATCCTTTGTATTTAAGTTTCTTCCTTTGAGTTCAGTGTTTGTGGGGTCTACTCATTTTGTACTTGTGTTTGCTCCAGTGCCTATTGTGTGGATTTCGCCTATGGATTAAAGATTATTTATTATTTATTAAAGATTAAAGATTGATTGCACTCCATGTACGTGCTCCTTCCAACAGCAGACCATGACAGAAGACCCACCCAGCACAGTCACCTCTGTGTTTTCCCCTCCATTTGTTTTCTCATTTTTCCCAGTGTCTTTTTTTTCCGTTGTGTTCCCTTCTTTGCCCGTAATACATCCTTCTCCTGCTGGAGCAAGGAGACAAAGCTCTCTACGATGCCAGTCTAAAGATCAAGTGCAGAGCGCTGTCGTCCGAAGATGGTCCTTCGAGAGGAATTCGCCGCATTTGTGGAGTGGATTCTGATGAGAAACGGATCACCTCTCACCGTCTCTGTCAAGAATGATCTTGCCAGATCCACTCCTGAGCCAGAACCCATCTCCTCGAGGTGCAGCACATCAGCCCGAGCCCACCAATGCAAAGATTGCCATGATCGTTGAGCCAGAGCAAAGCCGAATGACTGAGTGGAGGATCACCCCAGATGTTGAGCCTTACCTGTCAGACCAGGTGCGAGAGCCGGCGACATTGCCCACCATGAGGGAGCAAGCCATGGATCGAGAGAGTGTGGAGTGGAGTTTAGCCCACTGCACCACGGCTGAGGGTGAGCCAATTATACATCTGGAACAGCTGGACTTAGATGGAGACCTGATAGACTGGGAAACAGATCTGGAGAGCCTGGAGGTTCACGAATACCCACACACTCCTGCCTCCTCCGCCACTGTCATCTGGCAGCCCTTCTGCTCACCCCCAGTCCACCATCAATACAATGCACCTCCGTTGGCTCCACCATGGGCTCCACCATGGGCACCATGGGCAACCCAATCAGCTTGGCTCCTCCAGGCCCCTCCTATCTCCTCCCTCCTTGGTTACCCACATGGACTCTTTCTGTCAGCCCCCTCCCGGGTGTCCGTTCTCCTTCTAAGCTGCCTCCAAAGTTCCTACCTTCCCCTCCTCATGTAGTTTCTACGGTCCAAGGACATGCCTTCCAGCAGGGGGCATAATGTCAGGATTCTGGAATGTCTGTGTCGTGTTTTGCCCCGGTTTCTGTACCTGTTTGTTTGTATTTGGTCATGTTCCTATCCTCGTTTAGTTTGATTATGTTCCTCTGATGTCACCTGTGTTTCCCCAGTATCCTTTGTATTTTAGTCTTTGCCTTTGTGTTCAGTGTTTGTTGGGTCTACTTGTTGTGTCCGTGTGTTTGCTTCAGTGCCTATTGTGTGGATTTCCCCTGTGTTTTATGGATTAAAGATTACTGATTGTACTCCACGTTTCCATCCTGCTCCTACCACCCACTCCTGCCTCCTCCACCGCTGTCATCTGGCAGCCCCTCTGCTCGCCCTCAGCACACCATCATCCTCAATCATCGTGTTCTGTGTAATCCTCCAGTACAGCGTACTGTGACATTTACAAAGTTACGGAAAAGCACAACATTTTCATTATTGTTGTTATTAAATTGTTATATTTTATTTTTACTTTGAATTTTACTATGGAGTTGTTTAATTGATTATCACAATTAATTCACACAACATTTCTAATGTTACATCAATACAAAACAATTCTATCTGTATTTTGTATTTGTATTACAATCTATCATGGTAGCATGGAAGGTTTTAACAATACTCTTAACAATAATTTACACTAATGTTTTAAGGAGAAGTACCAGATTTCTACGCTAATTAATATCAGAAAAATATGGAAATATTATATCAACATTTGACACAGTGTGAAACAACTTTTCTTGTTCTCCTCGACCACTGAAGGCAAAACATTGATTTGTAAATCTTTGTTTTTTGACAGCTCTACATGGGTTTCACACCACTGTGCAAAAATGTGGTGGTTCAGCTTCCAGTTGGAGCCCTTTCCGCTGCTGTTGTGCCCTAGAGCAAAGCACTTCTGCTCCTAGTGTGCAATAAAATAGTTTACCCCTTGCTCAGTCTCCTTACTTAATCTTTCTATCAGACAAGAGCAGGACATGAGAGAAAAAGGACTCCTTGATTCTGTTTGTGTAAGCCAAATGTCCAAAAATATCTACCATACAGTACCTCAGTAAATTTTAGCAACAGCTCTCCTATCCCTGTCAAAAACCTCTGCTCCACCTACAGTACTTACCAACAAGAGCACACATCAAACATCATCTGACAAGGATGCAGCATATACCCTTTGGCCAGGTGAAATATTTTGCTTTTTTTCATCTTCTCAAAAGAGGCAAATGACAAGCCCAGCCTGTTTCAATATCAACAACTCTGTCATCTATTTGACAGCACATATGAAACCTAAAATACATTTCCTCAACTGAAAATATTCTGTATATGGAATTTCTTCCAAAAAACAATGGTAATACCGTGAAGGTGGAAGGAATACAATATGGAAATGTTCTCTATGTATCAGGGTTGTGTGCCATTCAGAAGTGAATGAGGAAGCAAATAATATACGTTAGTTTAATTTGAATGTAAAGAAGTAGAATTAATGCAATATTTAACTTTTTAAACAATTTTAAAAAAAAATGTTTTTGCCCCCATTTTTTATGAGCTGAACTCAATGATCTAAGACTTTTTCTATGTACACAAGAGGCCTATTTCTCTCAAATATTGTTCACAAATCTGTCTAAATCTGTGTTAGTGAGCACTTATCCTTTGCTGAGATAATCCACCCACCTCACAGGTGTGGCATATCAGGATGCTGATTACTGACATGTGCTGTTTTATCACACAGCACAATGCCACAGATGTCACAAGTTTTGAGGGAGTGTGCAACTGGCATGCTGACTGTAGGAATGTCCACCAGAGCTGTTGTCATGAATTAAATGTTGACAAGATCCTGAGGCCCATATTTGTGCCATTCATCCACAGCCATCACCTCATGTTGCAGCATGATAATACATGTCCCAATGTTGCAAGGATCTGTACACAATTCCTGGAAGCTGAAAACATCCCAGTTTTTGCATGGCCAGCATTCTCACTGGACATGCCACCCATTGAGCATGTTTGTGATGCTCTGGATTGCCGTACATGACAGTGTGTTCCAGTTCCTACCAATGTCCAGCAACTTTGCACGGACATTAAAGAGGAGTAGATCAACATTCCACAGGCCACAATCAACAACCTGATCAACTTTATGGTAAGGAGATGTGTTGCACTGCGTTAGAAAAATGGTGGTCGTTTTCAGACCCATCCTTACCTTCACCCCACACCCCAAAATATAGTGAAACTGCAAATTTTAGAGTGGCCTTTTATTGTGGCCAGCCTAAGGCACACCTGTGCAATAATCATGCTGTCTAATCAGCATCCTGATCTGCCACACCTGTGAGGTGGATGGATTATCTCAGCAAAGGAGAAGTGCTCACTAACACAGATTTAGACAGATTTGTGTACAATATTTTAGACAAATAGGCCTTTTGTGTACATAGAAAAAGTTAGCTCTTTGTGTTCAACTCATGAAAAATGGGGGCAAAAGTGTTGCGTTTATAATTTTGTTCAGTGTAAGACAGACAAACAGATTTTATACGGTACCAGTCATGCCAAATAAAGTTCATTTAAATTGAACTGATAGACAGCCGGACAGACAGATAGAAAGAGGGTCAGTTCTTCAATTCTGACTTGACACACGTCCGAAAAGCCTTAAACATCTGAACATCTTGATTTCTGAATAAAGCAGTTTACCCTCTCAAAGGACTCCATAAAAAGACTATCTCTCCACAAGTGGTAACTAAGGAAACTCAAAACCACCTCCTAGAGAACACAATGGTCTTTAATGAAAGGATTATAATGAGTGTCTCTCAGGAAGAAAAGGTCTGTACATTTTCATAATACAGAGGCAAGAACATCACACTTTGAAAACAGCTCACTGTAACCTTGTGTTTTGTCACTGATGAAAGAAGCATAACCATGACTCAATCCACAATAGTCGCACCTTACATGGAGTGGAAATTATGATTTACTCTGAATTTAAACCAACCCTGCCTACGTTTGTGCCTAGGAGGGAATATGTTTACATTTTCTGACAGTTTAATTAGGAGAATAAAGATGCCTTTAGGGAAAATATGATGGTTGTTTATCCCATTCACTGCACTTGTTCAGAGTGTGGGAGCAGCAGCAGTTATTATAAAAAATAAATGTACAAAATAAAAAATAATTGCTAATTAGTCTTTTACTTATCTCTGGGCGACTATGCCGTTGTCTGTATAATTATGTAACATGTAACATATAAAGTACAGTGAGCCAGTCATTATCCGCATTGTGTCTGGGTTCTGATCACCCTGTCTGGATTTATTTTGCGATAATAACTTAATGTAACTGAATGTAAATTATCCTGCTTATTCCACTGCCATCTTCCAAATAACTAAGCATATGGACATGAAATTATGAATTGAAATTTTTTATCTTTTTAGACAAATATAAACATAGCTCATAACAATATGACAATCTATGGCCTATACAGTAGCTTATTTTTTTAACAGAGGATCAAATTTCTAATTATGGTGATATACAGTATGATGTTATATAAGTTGACTATTCATAGACTTTTTTATATTTTTGAGAAAAATTACTGTCATTTTTTATATTTAAAAACACACTGTTTGGTATGTACAGCATTTTAACTCAATTGGTTCATGAGGGCACATGAAAATAGAATAGAACAATCAATGTTACCAGCAACAGAGTCTCTGAAACCGAGCAATGGAATGGCTTTTAAAAACCCTGTTGCCAACAAGGAGGTCTATATTACCTAGAGACAGCTATCGTTCCCATTCATCTCAGTGGCAGTTGTTCTGCTCCATTTGTAAATGTGTTCTGAAACAGATCTTATCCTGTACAGTTCAACATTAATAACAGTTACTTTGGGAAATAGTTTTTTCTTCTCACAAAAGCACACAGCTTTGCCAAAAAATCAATTAAACATAAATTCAAGTTATTTGGTCTATTTAAAGACACACACACACACACACACACACACACACATTTTCAGCCCAGAGACCAGTATAAGAAAAAGAAACAAACATAATAGACATGATAAACAGATTTAAGTTTTTTTTTCTTCTTAAAACATGATGCAACACCTGAGACCAATTTCAACCCTGATCCCATTGATCCATTCATGAGCTGTTACCTTTCTAATGTGATTTTATAGAGCCTAATGAGCCTGAAAATGAAAGGAGAAGAAAGAAAGACATTTTATTGATTGCCTGAAGTTTGTTTATTCCCAAGCCTTTAAAGGATATTGTAGCTCTATCAAAGGTGGCGAGCCAACTGCATATATTTTCTAAATGAGAAATAATGGCAGATTTTCACTTATCACTTCCCATCGCATTACTTTCATGAGAGGGTTTTTATTTATTTTATTTTATTTTTCAGGTGTAGGGCTTCAGAGTGTTGACTGTGGTCCTCTGCTAGAAGACAGTTAGAGAATCCATCTGGCACCCCCTGCTCATATGAGCTACAGTATACCACAAGATATCCCTTATGTTTTCAACAGTTTCATCATTGCATGAATAAGATGAATGGGCGTTGACCCAGGGATGGGCCATCTGGATAAAGCTATGGCAGCAGTATCGACTGTGCTTTCCAATCACCAGCCCGAGGCTCATACCTCACAGTTTCTGATGTGGCAACGAGCAGAACCCAGGCTGCTCTATCATACATCATAGCACTAAGCTTGTTTTTCAAAACGAGATGTCATGAACGGGAACATTGAGTTGTCTAAGAAAATTGTGTTTAAAGCAACATATTCCACTTCTTATATTGATTCTGTAGGGGAGACGATTTGCATGCTGCAAATCGTGAATGAGTCATTATCTGGCTCGGCTCTGTGTTCATCTCTCCCTTCACAGCAGTTCAGTCAGTGTACTGTTTGAGTACCGTATTTTTCGGACCATAAGTCGCATCAGTCCAAAAATATGTCATGACGAGGAAAAAAACATATATATGTCACACCGGACTATAAGTTGCATTTATTTTGACCCAAGAACCAAGAGAAAACATTACCGTCTACAGCCGCGAGAGGGCGCTCTATGCTGGCTGTAGACGGTAATGTTATCTGTTATTTCATTTCTCTTGGTTCATTTCTCTTGGTTCATGTCAAAGTAATTTTGATAAATAAGTCGCACCTGACTATAAGTCGCAGGACAAGCCAAACAATGAAAAAAAGTGCGACTTTTTTTGTGAGTTTTTGCTATTTTTGGACCAAGATGTATTTTCGATGCTTCAAAAAATTCTAACTGACCCTCTGATGTCATATGGACTACTTTGATGATGTTTTTTCTTACCTTTCTGGACATGGACAGTATACCGTACACACAGCTTCAATGGAGGGACTGAGAGCTCTCGGACTAAATCTAAAATATCTTAAACTGTGTTCCGAAGATAAATGGAGGTCTTACTGGTTTGGAACGACATGAGGGTGAGTTATTAATGACATAGTACTTTTCATTTTTGGGTGAACTATCCCTTTAATGTTACATAGCATATTTGGAAAACAAAAGTATGCACAGTGGATATTGACTGGCATCTGCTGTTTGTTTGTTTGTTTGTATCTATCATTATTTGCTCACTAATTTCCAAAGCTCCTTAGATTTTTCCAAGGTCAGCGTGCTAAGATACAGTTCGTTTTGCGGTATTCACTCAGTCTTTAATACTCCAAATGTCCTGTGTCACTGCTGGGTTGTAAAATGAATTAAATCCCTGTTCACACTTCTAATCTTCTTACTGCCATATGAAAGGCCAATACAGAATCCTTCATTCAAGTTATGTCTCCACAAATTTGACATTTGACGCAGCTGGTGCTTCAATAGGCTTTCCACCAGAGAGTAGACAGAGTGATAGAGCAGGTGTAGATGCAGAACTAATGGCTAGAGAGTAAAAGCAGCAAAAAAAACATTACGTACTATATTAAACATGCATGGTATAATTCTTCTTCAATTACATTTTACTATAACGTCAAAAATAAATTACACACTTCAGCATTAAAGTGGCCACAGCTGCTTACTGTGAGGAGCGAGGAGCGAAGATAAGCAGGAGAATTACCATCAGAACAGTCTTTAATCTTCTACAGAAACACATACATAGCAATGGGAATAGACAATAGACACTGGACGCTAGACATGGGAACACACAGGGCTTAAATACTTAACTAAACGTGGGGATGACGAGACACACCTGGACTCAGCGAAAAATGATAGGAACACGAACAGGAAGCAAATCAAATATGGGCATGTAACACATGAGGGAAAACTAGGTAATGGGGAGCAAAGCACAACAAATACATTGTCCAACTTCCTGACAAAAATAACCAATAACGTGTTTTTAAACTATGGAATTAATATTTGAGTTTATGTTATTAAAACATTGTAAATACTATCAATTGGACTTTTTTCTGTTTTGGCATTTTTCCAAAAAATCTTTTTATTAAAGTCACTGAAACTATTTTGTCAAAAATAAAAAATAAAAACATTCCTAAAACATAATATTCATTTAATTTATGCCATAGAGGGTTAATGATGTTATAAAGCAGAAGAAGCTTTTCTGCAATGTGAAATATAAAGAAGGTCAAAAACATTTCTGTGGAGTGGAGTGGGTTTTCTAAAATTATTATTGTGTATGAAGAAAAGTATTTCTATCGTCCATCATAACTGGCCACATAATAATAATTATCTCCAAGGTGTGCTTCAGTTGATGAGTGATCAAGAATGTTTTCATCCAAGTAATCACTATTGTTCCCTTAAATGATGGTGTCATTTATCATGACTTTCACATCCAATCATTCAGCCAGAAGCCATTTGTACATTTTCAAACATATCACATGCACATCATTCACACACACACACACACACACACGCACGCATGCACGCACGCACGCACACACACACACACACACACACACACACACACACACACACACACACACACACACACACACACACACACACACACACACACACAATCAGTGTAATTCCTACACAAACATTTGTGGAATGGATTACATCAGAAAAGAGGCAGTAAGATGTTCTTGACAACTATCAGCTCAGTAAATTATTTTCAGTGGAGATTCCTCGAGTTTATTATCTCTGATATGGATGCAGAATCACACAGTGAATGAAAGCTGACAGCACTGCGGGGGTGGGGGGAAGAGATCTTGCTCACACTTTAAATGTTTGCATCCTCCTACAAACGCCTGGAGGCCAAAGTCTGTGACAGGTATTAGTAAAAGAAAGGTGACAATGCAGATTCATTAAAACAATAACTCATCCAGAAATGACAATTCTGTCATTATTCACTCAAGTCTATCCTGGCTATTATTTACATTATAAATGAAAGTGAATGAGGAGAGTTATCGTCAAACTACAAAGAAAAAAAAAAAGTAAATACCAAAGAAGTAGTACAGATGTGTCCACATCATGCATGTGTGAGAAACAGAAGCTAAAATTTTAGGGAATTATTAATGGAAAACCAACAGTTAAAATAAGTGCCTTAGCTGTTCTTTACACATTAATGGAGAAGCAACGATTTCTGATGTATGAATCTCATGTATGATACATTCTTGTGACTCTTGCACGAAAGTGCACATACTTGGATTAACTACTTTTGATACATTTTCATATTTTTATGATGCTTTAAGTTTGAAGGTCCAATTTCCATTCACTGTAACATCTAAAGTTGATAATTTTTTTAAGATTTTCTCCTTTTGCGTTCAACAAAAGGAATAAACCATTTTTGATTTGTATTAACATTAGTATGAAGATAATGAGGTTTCATTTTTGCATGAACTATCCCTTTGATGTTTGGACTCATGAACTTAAAATAATGTGAGGGCAATTTTAATCTCCTTTAATAATGTTTGAAATCCTCCTCTTGCTGCAAGATCACACAATTTGGGCAACACTGTGATTTCTGACTTGATCTTTTAACTAGCCAGATTAAAGTCAAGGCCAAACTTGTAACGCTCAAGGGCAAGTTCTCTTGTCAGGATCCGGTGAGCTCCTCTTTACCACAGAGAAAGCAATTTTACACAGGATAAAGAACTAATCCCAGACAATGTGAGGATTAGTGCAACAAATGACCTTTATCTCACCATGGAGAAATGAAAGACCTGCAAAGAAATAGTTTAGGTCTTGATCTGAAACCCACCACTAAACTTGGAATTGGAATATATCGTACCGTTTAACTGAAATCAATTTAAAGGAATAGTTCACCAAGAATAATGGCCATTGTTAGGAAGGAACCCAAACCCTGGCACCCGCTCTCCAACCTAAAAAGCCACATTTTATATTAGTCAAATCGTGATTGCACACCTGAATTGTGAATGTAGAAGCGCATAATTCATTTCCAACAAGGTCTGAAGTAGTTTCAAAGCATAAAAACAAATAACGTCAATAAAGCCACTGGAACATAACACCAACAATTGATGTAAAGAGAATGTTCATCTGAAGAGGTCACGGATGGGCTTATTATCCTTCAGCTTCTCTTTCTTTTAAGTGATTATGCAGTTGAAACACTATTGGAAACTCTAATCCAAAAAGGTAAATACTCACTTTTCCAGACTACAAGGTCCTCAGAAAAATAAGTGTCAGGAGAACAAGACAGAATAAATCTTTGTCATTTCAGAGATGTTTCAAAAAGCTTCTGAACACAAGCTTTGAAGGACTTTTAGTCTCAAGGGATTCCTTAATGAATACCTTTTGATGGCACAACTGTCCTCAAAAAAAAAAAAAAAAAAAAAAAAAAAATTACATCCTTGGGTTAAGGAAAATTAATACCGTTATAATAGAGCCAGGATATATAATAAAATTGGTCCTGTTTACTAAAACAAAAAGTACCCACCCTTTTTAAAGCCATTCTGGCTTAATAATTTCAAGTCTTGGCCTACATTTATTACATTTTTTCAAACATAAATACATCAAGTTGCAGAACAAAATAAATTGCAAATTTAAATGAAGAGATTTTGAGAACGCCATGCAACAGTGGCCTAAAAAATGCTACTAAAGATTGAAATGTGCTATTACAGGACATTTTGGTTGCATAACGTTCCGCACTGACTAAAGATCAGAGATATATTGTTAAAAGCTTGACATTACTTTTTTTTTTTTTTTTGAAGGTAATGTCAGGATCCATTTTTTTCCCAGAATGTCATATTTCAGTAGAGTAACTGAGAAGGCTATATCTATACGTTCCTTTGTTCTCTGTCATTCCCAAAAAAGACAGCTCCTGTCTGTACCAATTAGGGCTATCTAAGCAAGGCCATCTCATCTTTGAGATGCAAATATGAAAAGAATACCAGAGAAAAGTGATGTCTATTGTGGCAGCTCTTTCAAATGTATAATTAGGGTGAGCATAGGTCTCACTTTCAACAGAAAAAGAAGAAGCAATTTAATCTTTAGCCACCAGACCCAGTTATGGAAAATGAATGACTACCTTTTTCACAGTTTCTGTTTTTCCCCAAAAAACATTGATTGATATACTGGAGTCATGTGGATTACTTGTGGATTATTGTGATGTTTTTATCAGCTGTTTGGACTCTCCTTTTGACAGCACCAATTCACAGCAGAGGATCCATTGATAAGCTAATTGATAATTAATGTAATGCTTAATTTCTTTTTTAATGAAGATACTAAATAATCTACATTACATTGGATGGCCTGAGAGTGAGTACATTGTTGCACATTTTGATTTTTTGTTGAGCTTTTCCTTTAATATAACACAATACAATAGAATGCGCACTGCGACAATCACACCAAACATAAACCAGGACTTAACATAATACTGGTATGATTGATTTACCTAAATGCCATGAATGCTGTCTACAAAGAAGAACTCATATTGACCTCATTTAAATAGAGTAGAAAAATCCTTTAAAATAAGCTACTGCTAAATTCAGCATAAACATCAATGCAATTGGGAAAATGGATGACAAAACAAACAAGCAAAACCATTTCCATTCAAACCACTGCCAATATGCTAAAGTTACTTTCAATTTACTACTTGATCTTTGCTTTCTAAGCAGATGTTTGCTCCCTGTAATCTTAATCAGAAGTCAAGCCATTTACACAGTAAACAGGTGTGAGAGGTAGAAATGTGGCGGGGTGCCATGGAGCCACATCTCGCGTAATCAAATCTCATTAGAGACGTGTGTGGAATCACACATGCAAATAAGGATGATTAATATTTAGTTATTTGTTGAGGAAATAATAAGGATGGTAAACACAATCATTCTAGTCTAAAGCATCAAACCACACACAATGAGCTTTGGCTGAGTGGCTTATGTGCGTAGAGAGCAAGTTTGTGATTGAAATCAGAATCTGCTTGCTATGTTTTGCATCAGCTTGTTAATGGAAGACCTTGGTTTAAAGGCTTCATGTTTTGAGAAAACATAATTACCAATTTCATGAAATCTATTCTATAAAACATTAAAGAAGTGGTTGAAATCATTTATGAAATTTCTCATTTGCAGTGGTAATGTCTATAAGCTCATCTCTCTGTTAGCACTTTAGACAATGATGACAGATTTTTCTGCTTTACACGGCTAACACTTTACAGTCTGCACTGTGACTAGATATAAAGAATAAAGTAAGTGTAAATTGCCTAAAGCATTATTGGTCAATAATTCAGCTGGCTTGATGCTAATATTGTTTATGGTAGTGAACCAACCAATCATAAACATATTTTCAAACAAATGTGCCTGGGTATTGTAATAAAACCAAACATGTATTTTCTACTGTGGAAAAAAAAGAAAGAAAAAGTATTATTAATAACAATGTTTTATTTTATTTTTATAATGTGATGCTATTTCTTTAAATATATATTTGAAGTAAAAGTAATATAACGTAATCTAATAATTTTATATTAGGGAATATATTATTAATATTTATTATTTATGTTGATTGTCAAAAGTTTGTATCCGTATTTGTCATTGGCACTAAAACATTCAAAACTGTTTCTTCACCATTGCAAAGTAGGAAATACTATTAAACTGCAGAACCAGATCAAAATCATCCATAAGCCAATGGCTGATCTTACTGGCAGTAATAATAATAAAAAAATAATGCATGAAATCAATAACAAAAGCCAATGCCCTATAATTTATCATTCATTCTCTGCACTAGGCTCCTCATACCTTGGATTATACCCATCATTGCGAATGTAAACAAATGCAATACTGTCAGTTGTTACTCTATTTAGAGTCACAATTCATCACCGGTCTTGACGTTATTGCCGAGCCTCCCAGCCCTATCCATTTGCTGCCTATCCTGTGCATTATCCCTCAGAGCATTTCTGCCATGGCAATTAAATCTGTCTTGCTTCTGTAGCAGAATCTGCGTTCGAGCAAAGATGCCTGATGTACTGTACATTGATAGTGAAGGCTCAGCAGTAAAGACAGGATAAAGGGACTCCAGATCAAGCGTAAAATTACAGATGGTGGCCCTGAAATACATCAAGAGATGGTAAACGACTGTATTTTTGCACTCGACCTGCGTCATGCTTCATTACCTTATCAATGAAATGTGCCTCAAACATTGTAGGAAGGCAATATTTCTCATTTGATTCTCATAACAAGCAAGTGTGCTCCTTATTTTGCTGAGCGAACAAGCTCTTTATGCTTAAATTAACTTCAATCTTGGAATGCAATTGCATCTAAATAAAGGTTCTTTATTGGTTACATGAAGATTCTTCTCAATGCACAAAAGATTCTTTATATTTGATAAGTTTCCTTAGATCATTAAAATGTGTTAGTTACAAAAAATAATATATATAAGTTGTTTCTTTTTTTTTCTTTTCTTTTTTTTACAGTGTACAGGTGAACAGTTATTTATCTGTCATACACTACACCATATCAATACTGGAAGGAACCAGTTCTACATAATAAATATATAATAAAACAGACCATATTCATCTACTTTTAACATAAGTGACATGAGCATTCCTGTTCATTGTGTCAGATGTGAGAGCTTTGAAACTTCCTGTTTTCTCAATTAAGACACCATTCGCAAATGTTACTATGGCTGCAAGTCATGAACATGAAACATTTGACTTAATTTGCCACATTACGTTTAACTCCTGAGACTATACAGAGCAATGTGTTCGCTTAGAGCCATGAATGAAAAATGAAAAATGTCACAAAGTTAATGCACCCAGACATGAAGCTGAGCCAGTTAACTTTTACACCTTGCCTTTAAAATCTGTTGGTGGAAGAATTGCAGCTTACAAGATCTGTCCATCATAAAGAGGGATCAAAGAGTGCCCAATGTGGGACACAGTGAGGAATCTCGATAGTTCTTGTGCTGAGAATCCTGGGAAAATAGAAGGAGTGCTTCAGCAGTGCAGTTTGTAAGTGTATGTTTAAATGGTTATGTTTTCTAATCAGACAGGTGACACTTTTGTCATTGTGATTTTGACATTGATATTTTTGCCTCGAGCTGACAGGTGACTGTCAATGATTGTCCCATGCTGACTATTTAATGCGGCAATGCAGATCTACTTAAACACAATTTGGGCTCTGGCAGGATGTTGACAGCAATGGGCTATAGTGACATTACCCTCAGGATGCCCTCAGTAGTTTGTTATGGGAAGTTTTAATAACTAACAAAAAAAGTTGTTCACAGTTACTTCTTTTGAATAATAATTTATGTGTAGAATAAAATAATAACCACAAGGCAGGCTACGCTCACATGCAGGTGCATCTCAATAAATTAGAATGTCATGGAAAAGTAGTTTGGTTCTTTTAATTGTGATGATTTTGGTTCACATTTAACAAAAACCCACCAATTCAACAAATAAGAATGTGGTGACATGCGAAACAGCTAATCAACTCAAAACACCTGCAAAGGTTTCCTGAGCCTTCAAAATGGTCTCTCAGTCTGGTTCACTAAGCTACACAATCATGGGGAAAAAGCTGGCTGTTCACAGAGTGCTGTATCCAAGCATGTTAACATAAAGCTGGAGTGGAAGGAAAAAGTGTGGAAGAAAAAGATGAACAACCAACTGAGAGAACCGCAGCCTTGTGAGGATCGTCAAGCAAAATCAATTCAAGAATCTGAGTGATATTCACAAGGAATGGACTGAGGCTGGGGTCAAGGCATCAAGAGCCACCACACACAGAAGTGTCAAGGAATTTGCTGAACCGCTGACAACGTCACCTTACCTGGGATAAGGAGAAGAAGAACTGGACTGTTGCCCAGTGGTCCAAAGTTATCTTTTGAGATGAGAGCAAGTTTTGTATTTCATTTGGAAACCAAGGTCCTAGAGTCTGGAGGAAGGGTGGAGAAGCTCATAGCCCAAGTTCCTTGAAGTCCAGTGTTAAGTTTCCACAGTCTGTGATGATTTGGCATGCAATGTCATCTGCTGGTGTTGATGTGCTTGACTGGGCAGCAAACTCACCAGACCTGAACCCCATTGAAAATCTATGGGGTATGTCAAGAGGAAAATGATAAATAAGAGACCAAAAAAATGCAGATGAGCTGAAGGTCACTGTCAAAGAAACTTGGGCTTCCAGACCACCTCAGCAGTGTCACAAACTGATCACCTCCATGTCACACCGAATTGAGACATTAATTACAGCAAAAGGAGCCCCTGAATGAACAGTAAATGAACATACTTTCAAGAAGGCCAACAATTCACTAAAACTGTTTTTATTATTAGTATTATTGGTCTTATGAAGTATTTTAATTTGTTGAGATAGTGAATTGGTGGGTTTTTGTTAAATGTGAGCCAAAATCATCAAAATTAAAAGAACCAAAGACTTAAACTACTTCAGTCTGTATGCACTGCATTATTTTTTAAATAAACGATTTGTTGATGAATCATCATTATGTGAGACACACTGTTATTTATAAAACAAAAACAAAAAAAAAAACAAAAAAAAAGTATTAATGAAATTTCAATTAGTTTCCATCTATAAATTTTAATCTAAAAATATTTAAATCAAATGTAAATTATCACATTAAAAACAACAACAACAACAAAACAGCCTGAATCTTATAAAATAGCAAGACAATAAATTTTCTGTCAACATAATGGTGCAGTTACAGCACCTGCCAGCAGGGAATAATTGTCAAATCTAACCAGTCAAAACTTTACCCCTGATGCTCACAGCACATACTTAAATGTTCCTTGTTGGAGGTTCTGTGGGCAGACAGTGGGTGAAGGCTTACAGTTAGGTAAACTAGGGTGATTACATTCCATTTTCCCAGCTATTTTCTCTACAAAAGCTTTGTCACATCTGAAAGCATCATTACACCATGAAGGTCAAATGCCAGATTTCCCACCTTTGAAACACACTGTGCCAGACATGACAAAGCAGACATGTAGGCTATGTCTGTGACACTGTCTGTCTTCATGTTGTAAATATATAGTAAATATAATTTCAGAAACTTACGTAATTACTTCTGTAGTGACAGGCTTTACCCTAAACTGAGATGAATATAGAGAGTAGATACCATGTGTTTGATACACTGTGGCACATTGCTCTTGCGAAGTAAGTCACAAGCAAAACTGAGCTCTTAAAAAGCAATACACGCGGATACAGTCGTGGCCAAAAATATTGGCACCCTTGGTAAATATGACCAAAGAAGGCTGTGAAAATTAATCTGCATTGTTAATCCTTCTGATCTTTTATTTTAAAAATTCACAAAAATGTATCCTTCCATTGGCTAATAAGAATATAAATTGGGGGGAAATATCCTTATGAAATAAAGGTTTTTCTCAAATACTCGTTGGACACAGTTATTGGAATCCATAGAAATTCTTATGAGTGAAATATCTGTGAAGTATGTTCCCATTCATATTCAAAATTTTGAGCACTCCAGCGTGATTATAAACATGAAATTATACAGACATTGCTTCCTGTTTCACAGAAATATAAAGAGGAGGGAAAACAAAGCCCAAATTCCCTTAAGCATCCATCAAAATTAGAAAAACCAAAGAATATATTTCTGATGTGCAGCAAAAGATAATTGAGCTTCACAAATTAGTAAAGTGGTTTTAAGAAAAGAGCTATAGCAGTGAAAATTCCCATTTCCACCATCAGGGCAATAATTGAGAATTTCCAATCAACATAAAATGTTATAAAACTGCCTGGAAGAGGAGAGAAGGAGAGTTTGAGTGGCTAAAGACTCTCCAAGGATCACAGCTGGAGAATGGCAGAAAATAGTTGAGTCTCGGGTTCAGAAATCTTAATAATAATAATAATAATAATAATAATAATAATAATAATAGATAGTCAAACAGCACCTATATCACCACATGTTGTTTGGGAGGGCTTCAAGAAAAATTCTCCTAGCTCACAAACTCCAGCATTTTCAGTTATCAGACATGACTGGAACTTCAAATGGGACTTGCTTCTATGGTGAGATGAAACTAAAAAATTTGCTTTTTAACAGCAAACACTCAAGATGGGTTTGGTGAACACAGAGATAAAAAATACCCCATGTGAACAATGAAATATACTGCTGTATTTTTGATGTCGTGGGCATACATTTCTGCTGGAGGCCCTGGACATCTTGTTTAGACACATGGCATCTCTTTTTATTTTGATTATATCAAATACCAGCAGATAAAAAGTCAGTAAGTGACTAACTCTGTTAGAAATCTTATAATGGGCCATGCTTAGAACTTCCAACCGTATAGTAATCCAAACACAATCCTCAATAACAGAAGTGAACTAAAGAGGAC
Organism: Carassius auratus; assembly: GCF_003368295.1. Lineage (NCBI taxonomy): Eukaryota > Metazoa > Chordata > Actinopteri > Cypriniformes > Cyprinidae > Carassius > Carassius auratus. The sequence continues at coordinate 6,232,826 of NC_039273.1, forward strand.
CATCATGGAGCTGGGAATCTAAAGGGTCTGGAGTGATTCTGGATGAAGGAATGGTCACTGACTCCTTTGGAGGTTTCAAAAAGTATTGAATAAAAGGGTGCCGTTAATTGTGGCCAATGTCTATTAGAGAAAAACATTTATTTCATAATGATTTTTCCCCCGCTTTAAATTCTTATTGTCCAATGAAAGGATACATGTTTGTTTGGTTGTATAGTTTTTTATTTTTATTTTTATAAAAGATCAAAAGGATTAACAATGCAGATTAATTTTCACAACCTTCTTTGATCATATTTACCAAGGGTGCCAATATTTTTGGCCACAACTGTAGAGTCTTCTTTAGAATCAGCCCCCTATTAATGCTATTCTGAACAAAGAGGTCTAAAATTCCTTGAGAGAGCCATACATCAATGGCAGTTGCTTGGCTGGTGCATGCAGTGCTTGACGCATGTGACCTGATATCTCCGATCTTTACTTCAAGGGTGCTCAATTCTGTATACAATTTTTCTAAAGCAAATCACCTGAGCCGTTAATTCCAAGTGACTGATCACTCTATATTATAACTGCTTGCAGCAGACAGGGAAAAACAGTCTAAAAAAGTCTATTTCACGCTATTATAAAAGCCCCTAACACCTTCTGAAATATGATTTTCTGATTTATATGTATGCACATATATTTATGCAAGGAGAACCTGCTTTTTGCCACTTACAGGGCCATTCACACAGAAGGTGTTTTTTTCATTCTATTGTGCTACTTTTCCATTGTTTTTCATTCAGTGTATAGATCTCTTTGACATCTTTGACAATTGCGTCTCACATCTTTTGCAGTGTCTCACGCTTGAAACAGCATCCTAAAAATGCTGCATCATGCACAAGATGCTGCAAAAGACAAAAGAAGAAGAAATTAAAAGAAGTTCAGCTTTTACAAAAGACCTTGAGACCTTGCATTCGTTCCCCCATTCCCCTGTCTATGTCTAATGTTTTTCAAAGCAAAAAAACGCATTCTGTGTGAATGGCACCTAATGTTGTAGCCATGGCCTTCTGAAAAACTAAAACCTAAATAAATCAACCGTACATACTGTCTACATCTCTGAGTTTGTGGAAAAGCAGTGTGGCAGTATTGAGATTTTCAGAAAAAAAAAAAAAAACTAGTCTTTATACCACAGACCGTCTTCACATACTATTTCTTTAGAAAGTTATCTTTATAAATTCCAATAGAGTTTTATGTTAACGTTTGAAATTAATTTGAAAATAAAATGGTTTAATAGATTTCCTTCTATAATAAAATGCATAGAAAAAAGGTACAATAATAAAATGTTAATTGTGTAGTAATTCATGTAAATATATACATATGACATTTCTCTGATCTTAATTTTTTTTTTTCACTCAGCTTGCCACAAGTGTATCCTGGGATTATCTTCACTCTTCTCTGTGAATGACACGCGATGCTTCTTTAGAATCAGCAGTATCTTTTCGTTCTTCATTTTTGATGCCTTGAAATATTGCCTCCATAAGCTCTTCACTAAGTTTCAATTTTTGATAGCTTGTTTCTTCAAATCACACTGTTGAAAACACACTCACTTGAGTTTTTCTGTTTATGACTATGACTTATATTCTGGTTGTCTCTCCATAGCACATTCATAAACCTCTAATACTTTGACTGGGCACACACATTAATTGCATGAATTAAGTAGTGTTGTCGCAAGCAGTAGTGGTCTCTAAATTCTTCCTTTGTTTCTTAGAAGTGGTGGGGAGGGTGGCATCTGATTTATTGTTCAATAAAGCTAATATCTGTTTTGCTCACTTAGCTCTATTTATCTGAGTAATGGTCTTTTACAGAGTCTGCCCTTCCCACTCCATCGATGCAGGGAGGTATGCATATGGCATCAGAGTCTGACTACATTTCATTCAGTTCCCCCTGTGAATAAACAAGGAGGAAATATTGGAATGATGTGGCTACATAAAGCTATATATGCTCAGTATAATGAAATAATTTGCTAGTATTTTTGTCAAGTCATTTGTCAAATAAACACAGGTTTTTGTTTGTATGCCGTGCACCATATTAGAAACATATTCATCATTATGAGGTATGGGCACTGGTCATATTAATGAATGCATACATATACAACCAACATAATCTACATTGTATTTGTCTTCCATAATCTGAGGACTTTTTAATCAGCCTAGCCACATAATTAATAATATGCATATTATTAGCATGGTAGCATGGTAAACTGTTTACTTATATGACACATAATCACAAAAAAAACATTACCACACTCATTGGCCTTATGACTGGCTTGTAATTAACCTGTTTATAAAGAAAGGAGGTAAAAGAAATCGGGTGTCCTGGTGCAGATAAATGCTATGAAGTCAGTAGAGATAATTCTCAATCACCAAAACTGTCGCCAAAGTCTAGACCTCAAGGTTCCTTGGAGCCATCATTACTAAAAAATCTCAAATGGGTAAGTAACATTGTCTTCAGAACTAAAAAGATTGTATTCCCGGAGACATCTAGAAGTTCAGTCGGCCCCAGGCGGTTCTACAGTTCTCTTTAGTCTTACACTGCCATTGTTGAATCAGTTCTCACCTCACCATAAGCATCTGGTATGTCAGTCACACCATGTGTTCTGAAACAAACCATTGCAGTCTGGTCCCTTTTTCCTGAACATATATACTGAACAAACCAGTACTGTATCTTGGATTATCAGCAACATCAGAATGCTTGATTCTTAAAGTGCAGTCGCACTTAAAATGCAGTCACATTAGCCAAATTTTGCAGGAAAAAAAGGTCCATAAGCACACAGAAGTAACTTTCAAACCAAAAAGTTTTCTGTTGGTTAACATGGCAAATCTGCATGACCAACTTGAACCAGTGGTGGAATTTGTCAAAATCCCCAATCGTGTAATTCCAATTGAAATGACATAATTTTACCTAAAAAACAGAAAAATGGTACTGTATGTGTACCTGCAAGAAGGCGAAGAAGTTATCAAATGAGATTACACTGGTGTTCAAGTTGGACATGTGAATTTGCCACAATGACCAACAGAAAACAGCTTGGTTTGAAAGTAACTTCTGTGAGAACTGTGCTTCAAGCACCATTAATGTAGTCCTCATTGTTACAGTGTCCATTGTGTTTCTACTGTAGGTCAAATGTTTTGGCAATTGTAATTCCAATTAATCTTTTTATTAGAAGAACATTTACAATAATATACACGTAGTATTATATTATTATAACTCAAATGTTTCATGTCTGTATTTAATTAGTGTAAATTCTTTATAAGTTTACTCAGCCAGTAAACCTTTTGAGTTATTTTTATGTACTTAAAGTCACCTGAAAAAATATTAAAGGGTTATATGATACTTTTTTTAAAAGATCATTATTTGTATATTTGGTGTAACAGAATATGTTGACATGCTTTAATGTTCAAAAAACACATTATTTTTCTAATACTGCACATTATTGTAGGTCCTTTATGCCCTGCCTCTCTTAAACATGTAATTTTCTACAAAGTCCCTCCTTCCGACAAGCGCAGTCTGCTCTGATTGGCCAACTGACCCAGTGCATTGTGATTGGACGAACACCGCAAGCACTCGTTGGACATGTAATGTCCTTTTCCATAATCACAAGCTTCATCTTTCAATATATATGTAAAGACAGTTAATAAAGTCCTTAGTTTTACCATCAGTTCAAGCTCGAAAGGGGAAAGGAGTCGTGTGACAGATACAGTGATGAAGTTCGTATGTGTTTGCAGTACACAAGCTACAGACGGTTAAGACAGCTGACTCCACTGTGTGACTGTCTCTCTCTCTCTCTCTCTCTCTCTCTCTCTCACTTTCTCTCTTTCTCCCACACACACGAGCGCACACGCATACACGCTAAACTCCGCATTTAACATTTAATAGCAAATACTTAAACTAATGTGAAAACATACTTAAAGTAGCTGATTCAGAAGTGCCAGATTGTTGTAGAAAAGTCAGAATTACCTCCTCTCCTAGGTTCACGAAATGCATTGCTGTTCTGTTGTAAGTAATCTTAAAGATTCCTAAATACATGTACTTTCGGAGGGCCACATAAAGTGCTTTTGCTTTCGCCTAGAAAAACACAGCATCTCCCTGATCTGGCTGCTTCAACACTAACTGTGGTTACGGAAACCATGCCCCCTTTCTTTGCGTCAACATTTGGGCAGCATTACGCAAATATTTCCACATAGTGACGTAGACGTGTGGGGGCGTGTTTGAATGAGCCGTTTTAGGGGGCGTGGCAGTCATAAGATTGATTAAGAATATCTCTTTGGTTTGAGACTTTAGTCTTTGCAACTTTACAGATCTTCTCCATGCACCAAGAGCTTGTAACACTCCAAAGAGAAAGGAAAAACTTGAAATCGCATCATGTTACCTCTTTAAGTATAGTACTTTGCCAGCTAAATATTCCTCAGTGCTACCATATAGAATACTGAACTTTAGCCATATTCATCATACATTTGAAACATGCTCTTTTATTTTAGGTATCACATTTTAAAACAAAGGAAAATATGCATTGCTAAGCTCCAGCAAGTAATGAAGACAGAGCCTGCAGAAAATCCAATCAATACACTGTCTCTGTGAGCACTGCGCTGTGGCCTCTTCTTCACTTGAGGTCTTGCTCTAGCTACATGTGACAAATATAAATTAATTAAATACACAAATATTTCAACATCTCTGGATCATTCTGCTATCTAGACTCCTAATTGTTAAACCGAGATGGCTGTTGATTGGATGCCGCAGAAGCTTCATCTAATGCAGACCTAATTTTAGAAAATGTTAGCATTGCACTAGTATATGTTTCGGTTTTCAAAAGAAAAATAAATGTGAACAGGAGAGAAATAAATTCTTTATTTACATGTGTGAAAGACAGCAGTAATGAAATTCAGCTCACATAAAAATGTGAGAATTTGAGGAGTGTGAAATGTGATGTTGTGAATTTATAGAGATAATGTATGAAGAGATTGTGAGGATGCAGATCTCCTGTGTACTGTAAAGCCAATGCATAAGTCTTAAGCTAAGGATTGGGTAACAAACATAAAATAAGCTTTTTCAAAGTTGACTCAAAGGTTTTTTTTTTTTTTTTTTAAGTAAAAATGTTCAGATATTTCTGCAACAGCGGGAAACTGACTGGTTGATGGTGCTGCAAGAATGTGCATGATCTCAGCAGGGGCAAACTGGGTCATGCTAACCAGCCAAACCTTGACCAAAACACTCAAGCATTAAAGGTATCACTGAGTTACTCTTCAGCTGTATCAGCAGTCAAATAAAAGCTATTCTGGGAGAGGGTCAGCACAGGTAGAACTTTGTTGAGATTATATTACCCACCAAATACTACTCACTTTAAATCAGAAAGAAACAAACAAATAAATAAATAAATAAAAAGAGAGAAAGAGAAGAGAAAAGAGAGTACACTTTCATATTTTTTTAAAAACCTGCTACAAACCCCCTCTCTTCTTTACTTTGCTGAAGTTGCTTTACATACAGTTGGAGAAAAATTATGATGAATGAAGCTTTCATCTAACGTGAATTGCTGATGGCCCCTTAGACTTGGGGACCAATTAATTTTCTGCCAAGTTGCAATGTGCTGAGATTATTCTTTCAGATCTATCTATCTATCTATCTATCTATCTATCTATCTATCTATCTATCTATCTATCTATCTATCTATCTATCTATCTATCTATCTATCTATCTATCTATCTATCTATCTATCTATCTATCTATCTATCTATCTATCTACTACCTTATAATTGAAGTTGCAAATATTTTCATTTTTTTGTGCTGCTCCGCAGAGGCAGATCTTTGGGCTTTCTAATACAATTTTAGCTTTTTATTTAGTGGATTTCATCTATTGTATCCTCAGGCTGCTCACTCGGTAAAAAATGTTGCATTATTGATATCTGTGTTTTTTTAGATGCTGTATCTGTATATGCTGAACACATCACAAGAGTGGCTGACCCCTCTTTTCTTCTTCTCATTGTCTCATTTCCAGCTGCTCCGACACTTTCACCGAGGTTATTTCCCTGACAGAGCACATCCGTGTTCTTACAGTCAAATACATAGATTTCCTCTGGGATGAACGCTTATTGAGCACAGTGTCTGATATATGGTGCGTAGCTCTCAAAGAGATGTACTATTTTATAGATCTTTACTTACGATACATCTTTTCACAGACTCTGCCTGCAGTATCCAATGCTTTCTGCTGTTAACTCCAGTGTTTTTTAAAGTCCTTGTCACCATCAGTCAGCATTTACCGTAATGTATCCAGGAGTGGGCCTGGAATATGAAAGCTACGTAAAATGTTTTCCACACGTTTATAAAAGCTTCACAATAAGACACATGCGTCTAGGCATTAATCAGCACACAAGCTTCGAGGTTCAAAAAAGCTGTGACGCTGGATTCAGCAAACCCCGAGTGAAGAAAAATGATACAATTTAATGTCAAATCTGCACACAAACCTCATTCAACATGCAAACAGAATTTACAGAAACAGTGTACAGAATCTGGGTTTGACTCTACGTGGAGACATTCCAAAATCAAATAAAAATGCATTTTCTGGAGGAAAAGTGTGTTGTTTCTGAATTGTCCACTTATGGATACAACTATTTCATAAGATTTAATGAATTCCAACCCTGTTTTACGGAATCCATGAGAATGTGATTCATTACGTCATACTTACCAGAACATCAAGGTCATTCTAAGGCATATGAGGCGTTTATTTTTATTTTTTTATATATATATGAACAATAAGTGTGTGCCTGTTTGATGATATACTGATTTATGCCTAATGGCTTAAGAGCAGCAGACTCACTGTAGGGGTTTATGTGGTAGTGAATATAGCTATGCAGCTTGTTAATACACCATGGACCGTTATTAATAATCAGTTCAATGCAAAATGTTCAACAAAGCATGTGATTAATTGTGTCAACCCTTCTGTTGCCTTATGCTTTTTGGAATTCGACAGAAATTACGATTATTTAACCAACAACTCCTTTGTACACATAATAACCCACATTTAATGAATGCACAGTATACAGTATCTGAAATATAAAATGTCAATAATATTTGCTTCCAACGAAAAATAAAAATACAAAGTTCATACCCTGACATAAAACTTGCTTGGCTACATGATGCCACGAAGAAAGCAAAAACGGTTTACAGAGTTTGCATTTACAAAAAAAAAAAAAAAAAAAACTTTCTGGTAGCTCCAAGGTCACCAATGATTTTCAAAGATTTAATACAAAAACACCCCACAAAAGTATACACAACTGACATGATTGATCAGTTACAGTGCGCAAAAAAAAACCTACGCTTTGTAAAATGAGTATGACTGAGAGTTTGACAATAACACATTAATTGCAAAAATGTCCTTCAGGTGCCATTATGTTGCGCTTTTTTCCTTCTGTTTCCTTTTCACTGACCTTTTGTGAGAACTTGTCCAACAAAATAAATTGTCCTTGGTCCATTATGCTGTGCTCTGATTGTTTCCCTTGATTTCCATGGAGACCCTCTCCTTGCGTCCAGAGTATTCTCCGATAAAAGAGCCGTCCTCGTTGAAGTGAGCATCCTCGTCGCCGTAGTCCACCATGCTGTCTCCACTGTCCCCTCCTTTCAAGTCACCATTCAACGAATGCTGGCTGCTTTTCAGTGGTTTCTCATCATTATCGCTGTGTAAGACATGGGAAAATAACTGAGTTTGGCTGTCTTGGTCTTTGTTATGTTTGATTGGTCTAATGCTAAACCAATTCCTCTAGAAGATATGGAGGAGCTAGATAATATCATTTTGTACTCACTCACTCATTTTTTAATCTTTTTTTTATATATAATATTCTTTTTTCAATAATCTTTATGCAACTATTTCCATAAAATTAATAATGACCTGTCCATCTCCAAAATGAATAATATATAAATATAAATTTATCCCACATGAGATTGACACATATGTGCGTACTATTTCAGTTATACACACTGCTGTTTAAAAGTTTGGGGTCAGTAAAAACAAAACAAAACAAAACAAAAACAAATTAAGAAATTAATAGTAATTAATATTTTTCTTTTGCAAGGATGCATTATATTGAATAAAAAACTGAAAATTACAGAAAATTTGTTTCAAAGTAATGCTGGGTTTTTCGGGGTTTACTCATCAAATAAAAAAATAATAATAGATATTTATTGAGTACCGTATCAGCGTATTAGAATGATTTCTGAATGATCATGCCACTGAAGACTGGAAAAATGTATATATATATATATATATATATATATATATATATATATATATATATATATATATATATATATTTTAGAAATATATTAAAATAATACAAATGTATATTTATTCATTGATAAAAAAAAATAATTCACTATATATATATATATATATATATATATATATATATATATATATTTTTTTTTTTTTTTTTTTTTTTTACACCGTAAATGCAGTCTTTAAGACATTTCAAAAACATAAAAAATCTTACTGACCCAAACTTTTGAATGGTAAGTATTTTAAAGTCATATGCAAACTTCGTGTAATGAAAAAAATTGAAATTTAAGGTTTGCTTTACTTATAACATAATGAGGAAACTGTTTAACCCTTGCTTTTTGCCCAAAATTCAATATCAATAATGTGTTTAACAAATAACAAATGTACTAACTTATAGCATTTTAAAGTCAATTATATTATTTATATTGAAAAAGGGAATAATTTACAATAAATAATGACTTTGTCTGGTCCTTACACAAATCTTCTTGTCTTCAGAAGGCATGACATAGAAATAATAATGATTATAAAAGAAATAAAAAAATCCAGGTTCATAACAATATGAGGGTGAGTAAATAATAACAGAATTGCCATTATTGTGTGAACAACTCCTTTAAAATAGAAACAAAGAAACACTCCAGCATTACAATTAATTGCCATTTCAAACACACCGTGCATGTGCCTATGAAACCACCAGCCCCACACTCAATGGAAGGACTAATATCATAGATGAATAAAAACTTATGCGATTCTGAAGGAGGATGGGTGCATTTGAGCATGCTTTATCTTCACTCAAACTGTGAAGCTCATGCATTCACACACTGAATGACGTCTACATAAAACAGGCCTTGCGTTTCAAATAGTGGAACACAAGACAACGAGTCAGGCACATCTATAGTTCAGCCTTCATTAAGAATATGTCTCGGATAACCTGCTCAAAATATTTCAGATTAAATTTCACTACAAACACCATTCCTCAAAGAGAATGTTATCGGATCTCCGAATGATTAATGAAACAAGAAACACATTTGATGCTGGCCTCAATAAATGTCTTTCAACTAAACCAGATTGTTTACCATCATCTTACTATGTAATTTTTTGTTCACTTGATCTCAATACAAGGTGATCTTAATTTTTACTGTAAAGCCATTGTTAAAGTGCTACATGTGTACTAGCTACTCACAAAGCACCACATAAAACAGGAACACATCAGTGTCATCGATGTGTGAACAAAACTGGTTTTGTTGTTATTGTTTAGCACATACGTGTGGTGGTTACGTTAGCTTGCTGCACGTCCAGAGCTCAGGCTGGTTTGGTGCTGGCTTTCAAACCAAAGAAAAAATGCACAAATTACAAGTAAATAGTGTCAGAGGTTGCCGTCATTCTGCCTCTATGTGTGCAGTAAATCCTGGTGGCGGTCTGAAATACCTGTATTCACAGAAGGTATCATCATTTATGCCCTGGGACTCCAAGTCGGGGTGCAGGTCCTCTTTCTCTTTCACTGAATGAACAAAAGACATACACAACCATTTAAAACAGTCTAATAAATAGTCTAAATTATATTTGCACACATAAATATATGTACGTCAAGGTAATTTAAGGTTAGCCTGTAGCTACGTTTCATGCCAGCTGTTCCATCAATGTTTTTCATTCATTAAGATTATTAGTATTAAAATTGTACTGCATCAGCAAGCACAACTGCAAGTTCATTTTAACACATGCAAGTGAACAGACCTGGCTCATGCTGTTTCTGTACAGTAATTAGAAGGGGAAAAAAATCACAGCTGTAAAGGTTACAACAGTTTAGAAGAACAACGTTATTGGGTAGAATCTTGACTCAAACCCAATTTACAGCCCCCAACGAAGATGCAAAATGTTCTAAATATAAGCGTGTTAACATGTTCCATGTGCTACTGTGATGATCGAGGTGTGAATGTGATATACAATGATTTTCCATCTTACTTTCAGTGTGTTTTTTACTACTTGTTAAACCTTTTGGCTTTATTATTCTTAAAAGAAAATCTTCAGACAGTGTGGACATTTGCTAGTGTTCTCTGACTGATTTTTTAACAGATGCCGTTCACATTCACAAAAGAACTCTGCAATTTTCTCCAGCAACTGATTTGGATCATTGTGTGAGAGATTACCTGAGTACTTTCCGCCTTTGTTTCGGTTCACAAAGCATGCTATGAGCACTATGAGGGTGAGCAGAGCTATGGCACACATGAGCCCGATGAACCAGGCCTGGTTGGAGTTGCCTCCATGAATGCTGGCCAGACCTGTGAGAGACAAAGCATTCTCTAAGTTTGACATTTCCTGAGGACACTGCATTGAATACTGACATCCAGTGAGAACATCTTACGCTACATGAGAGACACCAGGCAAACTCTAGAATGGAAATGTGCAAATATTAATATTAAACTGCCAGGCTGCATGTCTAATTACTCAGTGCCAGAGGCTGATAAAGCATAATTCCTTCTATCAAATCCACAGAACACATGCTCTATGGACATGATGGCACGCCACGCATGACAATTTTATCACAGGATTTTGCTCGGGACTCTTGATGAGATGGGAAAAGAAGAGAAAAAGACAATTTTGCTTTGCATTTCCGTCATCTCGGAGACTGCGTTCTCCTCACCTTTAGCACTGGTCCTGATAATGTCCTCAAAAATACTAGAATTATCAACCCAGCTTTTAGTCATGAGACGCACTGTGTATTCAGTCCCAGGTTCGAGCCCTTCAATGGTGTGGAAAGTCTTAGAAGAATTTAGCGCATTGGAAATCTTCCAGATACCTTCATCTACAGGATGTACATAGTGGGTGAAGGGATATTAGTATACTAAGAAACCTGTGCTATATATATATACACATAATTATGTATATGGGGGGGAGGTCAGAAATGATTATGGCTGCCAAATTAATGTTATACAATTAAAAGTAATATTTTATACAAAGTAACACAATTGATAATTGAAACTATAGGTATTTGTAAATTCCATCAAGATTATATCATGTAATTTATATATATATAAAGTTGACAGCCTTAATAATTATATTTTATATTTATGCTGTAAATTATTATTGTAAATCTATATATATCTACTCCTAAATTTACAATAATGCTCTAAAGATAAATCATGTAATGAACTTTTTATCTTTTGAATTTAATGTGACTACACAACCAGTGAGAAATCCTATAGAAACTCAAGGTTTCATTTAGAAGAACAGGGATGGAGAACGGTAAGAAAAGCTTACGGTTTTTCATAAAGGCAACATATAACTCTGACTCCGTCTGCTCTGTGCCTGGAATCCAGCTGATATTTGCAAAGTTGTGACTAACTGAGGTGCTAATATTCAACACAGCTGAGAAAAGAGAGAGATTACACAGCGGGTTAGTACTGTAAATGACACGAGGAAGGGTTGCTTGTTAGATGACTTGGAGAAGAAAGAGTGCCTTCTTTATTTTCTTTATGTTTGCTGTAATATATGATCTTTGCCAGACATCACTTCAACAAAATTATGCTATAACCATATTTTTTGACTTGCATTTTCAAGTTGCAATGGTCTGCAAAAGAAAAAGGGATTTAAGGCCCATTCACACCAAGGACGATTACTATAAAGTTATAGTTAAAGTTAAAGTTAAAGTTACATTTAAAAGACTACCAGAGTCCACACTGCAATTATATCAATAACAGAACAAAGAAAGGATATTGTTGGAATCCCTTTCTATATATATATATATATATATATATATATACATATATATATATATATATATATATATATATATATATATATATATATATATATATATATATATATATATATATATATATATATATATATATACATATATATATATATATATATATATATATATATATATATATATATATATTTTTTTTTTTTTTTTTTTTTTTTTTTTCTGGTGATCATTAAAACATCACAGCCAATCAGAATCCATCCTGATTTAAAGGTATAAAGTTTATACAGTGGCAGACAACAAAAATGCAGCACATGCTTATAATAAACATACTGATACTGTGCATGGGTGTGGATGTTAATATAGTTATCGTTATAGTTTTCTTTTCGTTATAGTTCTTAACACTGTCCTAACCAGGTGTGGAACCAGAGAAAATAATAAAAGATATATGTATATTTTTTATTTATTCAAAGTTTTTCACATCCTGTTTTTAAGCAGGTAACCCCACCCACAAGGAAATCTGAATGGTTTAAATCCAATTCCACATAACTAACTATTGTGCAGTTTCATGATCATAATACTAATAAAATAAATAAATAAAAACATTGATTTGTTCACATCTTCAGATGAAATAACGTGCTTCAAATGGAAACAAACATAATAACTAATTCATAAATACATATGTTTTACTAGTACAGTATATGACATTACTAGTGAAGTAAAAACGCTGGAGCACTCAAACTAATGCAAAATAATTACCAGTTTGACAAAGGCATTTTGTCAAACTGGTACTTAGGAGCTCATAATTACTGTAATCTTGTCATGTGAATAATAAATGTGTTTTGAGTGGCTGGTAGTTCGTTGCATTGCAGAACATTTTTACTTTCATTGTGGTCAGACTAATTACTTGTCACTGGAAACCCAAGAGTCGCGGCTGGTTAAGACACAGTGCAAAGAAGTTAAAGTGAAGGGTTGTCGCAAACAAATGGCAGGTCTTCAGATGACAGAATGAATAGAAGAGTGGGGTTTAATTTCCATCAGAAACATAGCTGCGAGTCTCCTGTAATTAAATGACTAATTAACGACCTGTATAATGATGTGCTTGTTACACTGGGTGAAATAAGAAGAAATAATAAGAGATCATTTTAGACAGAGTTGCAGGGTAGTAATTACGCAGTCACCAAATTCTGATAGTTGCTGAAAGACCTGGATGCAGCGTACACTGTTTCTATTCAGGAAGCCAGAAGTATTCGACTTGGACAATTGCTACCTACACGGTGTGCCGCCGGAGCTATATCAATCACAGATAACTTGTGTTTTCATCACCTTCAGGTGTAGCAATTAGGCAGACTGTTGTCTGCTGTCAAAACTCATTACTACACATCTCAATCACACAACACCTCTCCCTTTGGGCGAAACATGCAAATGGAACACATTTATTCTCAGGCTCTTTTCAGGAATCCATCTGCACCGAAGGACTGCAGCTATCCTGTCCATCGCCCCATGCTTGAATGACATCCTCTAATCGTGATGCGTTTCCATCCACCCTGTTATTGTAGAAACTGCGTTAATCATCGGTGTGGTGTGACACCTTTGCTTGACATAGAAATGATGCTATAAATATTGAGCGAGCTAGCTGGAGGTTTGTCAGTCCGCATCTGCTGCCACAGTGGGAGGGAGGAAAGCTCGTGCCACACGTGTCCTGCAAGTCTAGTCCCGAAAGCCACTTTTGTGGGGAAATTTAGCAACAGAATTTAAACGACTTCCCTTTATCCATTTAAAAGCCACTTCTGTGCTACATCAGCACTATTCTTCAGTCCACTGATAAGTCCCAACAAATCAGACATGTTCACTTCATCCACAAATACAGTACACTACCGTTTGTGGTCAGTTTGATTTTATTTATTTTCTTATTTTAAAGTAATGAATACTTTATTCAGCAAGAAAATTTTCAATTGTGACAGAAAAGACTTGCTTTTTTATCCCAAAATTACATTTTAATATATTATGATATAAAAAAGCACTGTAATAATATAAGTGATAATAAGTGAGTGAAGTGACATTCAGCCAAGTATGGTGACCCATACTCAGAATTTGTGCTCTGCATTTAACCCATCCGAAATGCACACACACAGAGCAGTGAACACACACACACACACTGTGAGCACACACCCGGAGCAGTGGGCAGCCATTTATGCTGCGGCGCCTGGGGAGCAGTTGGGGGTTCGATGCCTTGCTCAAGGGCACCTAAGTCATGGTATTGAAGGTGGAGAGAGAACTGTACATGCACTCCCCCCACCCACGATTCCGTCCGGCCTGAGACTAGAACCCTCAACCCTTCGATTGGGAGTCCAACCCTCTAACCATTAGGCCACGACTTCCCTATGCTACAGTATTACTGTTTTATTGTATTTTTGATCAAATAAATGGAACTTAGGTGATCATACTGTAAGAGACTTCTATCAGGAACATAAAAAAAAACAATCTTACCAACCCCAAACTTTTGAATATGTTTCTATTACAAAACTGAATATTTGTAGAGTTCACTAGCATAAAACCTCAAATCATTTATTATTTGTTTTTTACAAACTTGTTTTTGTGATTAGTACCTATGGAAGAAAGAGTAGCATTAGCCACAGGGGAAACAGTAGTTTTTCTCGGAGGAAATTGTGAGCCGGATTTTCCTGAAAAGAAATAAAGGATTTTAAATGGTTTGAACTGTTGTAAGGTAGTGATATGGCTTAGATATAGGTAGCCATGTGATGTACTAAATTAACAGATGCTAAATGAAATGTAAAAATTGTCTATGTTAGCTGAACCACAGCATTATGCAATAACTATTTTGAATGGAACGGGATTAAATGGTCATGGCTAAATCAGTTAGTTTCAGTTACCAACATAGAGCAGATGACAGGTTAATAGTGAGATGTATCTAATTTAGCAAACACCTATGGAAGATGTATACTATCAGCTAGACTCACACAAGCACAGGGCCAAAAAAGAAAAAAGAAAAGAAAAAATAATTGATTAATTGACAAGAATCGATTTCCCTATTATGACCACATGCATTTTCAAGATAGAGTCTTACATTACAATACAGCTACAATTGTATCTTCTAGACTATAGTGTTAGCTGTTTCTAGTGCTAAAGAAAACAGACGACTTCATACTGATGTTGAAAGAGGCCACATCTGTTGAGGCTGGCAAAACAAAAGCAATAAAGCAATGAAAAAGACATATTGCAAGGACGACAGAAAGACAGTGAAATCAAGACAACTTTAGTTCATAAGACAGCTTGTTTATAAGACTGCAGTGCCTGTTACGGAAGCATTAAAGCAAGAATGCAATAGCAAGAAGCTTGGAAAGTTCCATTCCAAAGTATTTCAAAATGTGATGGCATATTTTTAAATGTCACACCAGAAATATGACACTATTAAAGAATGGGTTTGAAAGGCATATTGTATGTATCAGATGGAAATACCATGGTACGTGAGATGGAAATTAAGGTATTTCAAAGAATTTAATAGTTTCGTGGGCAAACACAGGATATTGCCATGGTAAACTGTAACTGAAACTGAAATCTACAAATGCAAATAGATGAACTGTACACTTAAATGTGTATTTTGGATGTTATATTTCCACTAGTCTGAAAGAAGACATGATATGGTTGCAAAAACCAAAATCTTAAAACTTACCAGAAAAATAAATAAATAAATAAATTAGGGCCGGGACTTTAACACGTTAATTGAGATTAATTAATTACACAAAAAATAATGCGTTAACTAAGATTAATTAATTACAGAAAAAAACAATCCCGCATTTTTAATAACGTATTTTTGCACCGCGGAACGTTTCTCACTGGATGAGTTTCGGCGGACCGATTATACTGAAGCACCAACTAGCGTTCGCACATCACCACAGCACACATCGAGCCTCAAGTATCACCTCAACGCAAAACATATAGCAGCTAGCGTGGACTTTACACTTTATGTTGAACTATGTATTATTTTGTTGGTGCAACAGTTTATGTTGAACTCTTTATTGTTTTGGCCAAGGTTGTTGAGAGTTGGACTTAGCATGTTATGGCCTCTGAAGCAACAGAGAGATGTTTTGTAATAGTCAGTGTTTCCAATATTCTGAATGTAATTGACAGTATTGTGTTTTACTTAAAAACACTTTACAGAAGGTTCCAGCACCTATAAGCTTCCTGAATTTCTGAAATGTACTATTTCTAAATTGTTTCTAAATATGCTATTGCTACACTTAATGGCAAACATTGCACTGGTCTGGCTGGACTTGGTTGAACAAAAATAAACAATATTTTGTTGCTTAAGCTTATGTATTCAGTCATTATTCAATGGTATACTATAAATCCATGTGAAAAAAAAAAAAAAAATTCTCACTGTTCTCAGGTCAAATATTTATATGCGATTAAAATGCGATTAATTTCGATTAATTAATTACAAAGCCTCTAATTAATTTTTAATTAATCGATTAATTTTTTTTAATCGAGTCCCGGCCCTAAAATAAATAATCATATTAAATTACAATGGTATGTACATGGAAACCAAGCAATTTCAAATAATACAATAGTTTCACCATGTTTCATGGGCAAAAAACTAAAATGGTATTGCCATGGGGCAGAAATACCATGATACTTTTATTATATTATCAATATTCTACTCCCAGTACTTAAATGAAACACTAATTATTAACCGTATTTGAAATCAGCTGATTTTCAGCAGCTGTTTCCCATTGACACATAAAGATATCTCCCCTCACATCACAGCACTCATTTGTTTTCTTGACTGTTTTCTATTACTCTGCCAAAATACTGGAAATATGCCTTTGGATTTTCATCTCAATCATATTTCTTCCATAAACTTCCTTATGAACCCTCAGCAAAACGGAAATAAACAGCACTTTATCAACAATCTGCTAACTGCCGATGGTAAGTATGGCAGCTTGAACCATTAATCATGATAAATGTGCTGTAAATTCACAGTTGTGTGTTTTTTTTCTTTTAATATATATATATTTTTATGTTGATTAGCAGCTTATTTCTATGTCTGTATTAATAGCAATCCAACATTTCCATTCCCAAAGGCAACATATTATTTCTCCTTCCTTTTTGCAGGCAAGCTTTCCCCCCCAAATCAATAAGCGCTTGGTCTTCCAAGACAGTGATGAATGCAGCCCAGTCGCACACTGTTATGATATTGTTTAGCTATAAAGAAATTCTTAGATGGGCA
Organism: Carassius auratus; assembly: GCF_003368295.1. Classification (NCBI taxonomy): domain Eukaryota; kingdom Metazoa; phylum Chordata; class Actinopteri; order Cypriniformes; family Cyprinidae; genus Carassius; species Carassius auratus. Next base: position 6,250,070 of record NC_039273.1, read on the forward strand.
TATGAAAAGCTTGGTGAGATGGGAGGTCGAAATAATGTCCTCTGCATTCCCCGGGTCGATGCCCATAACTACACTGACTTGGTCATCCATGTCAGAAAGCCAGATTTCCTGTCCTTTGGAATGCCACAGGCTGACTCCCCCGAGACGCCCCCACCCCTGAACAGCTGCCACCCGTACTCACTCGCTTCAGTGACTGTGGTGCGCTCCTCGCTGGCAGCTGGTCCGCACCCCACCCGCGTGCAGCACCGTAGGTAAAACTTATATTTGCTCAGTGCTTCCAGATCCTGGAGGCGCAGCTTACTGCTGTCAGCAGAGATGTTGAGGGTAGTCAGAGAACCTGGTTCCTCTGTGTCATTTACTAAACAGGAAAAGGAAACAGAACATGCTATCAATGCAAGGTATGGTACATTTCAAAACAAATTAATACAAATCAACACATTAGAATCCCTGGATTATAAAAAAAGAAACAAAGCTATTCAGCAAAGTTGCATGTGTTGTGTTTGGTCGCTCAGCTGGACTGGTAGCAACAAGGCCATGTCATTGAAACATCAGAATGTTTCTTGACAGACACAGGATTCATACTTATGGTATGATGCAAAAGTATCACAATGTTATTGTGTGGACATGTCATGGCTATTTTTTTTAAATATAAATACAGGTGCATCTCAATAAATGAGAATGTCGTGGAAAAGTGCATGTATTTCTGTAAGTTAACTTAAATTTAAAACAAAAGAGGAGTGACGACAGTGAAGGATGAGAGAGGACCAGGGCTGGACTCTATTTTGTGTTTTTGTTTTTGTTTTGTGTCCGCCACTAAACATAAAATATATACATTTATTTTATACACCTTTGTCTTCTCAGGTGTAAATTACAATGACATTCATGATAGTTGACAAAGGGTGACCATATGCACCGTTCATATGGGACACGTCCCAGCCAGGATTTTAATAATGCCCAAAATCTCCAGGTTTTGGCTATTTGCACTGTGCAGTTTGATCTTTGTGTAACATTCATGAGAGCTATAAAGAGCCTTCTCACATGCAGCCCCACGATTGGTCGATTATGTAAAATACCTGCATGTTATTGGTCAAACTGCTCTGGATGTTTTAGGCAATATTAAAATACTGTCCGGGACGTGTCCCGTAAGAACGGCGCATATGACCACCCTAAGTTGACACCTACTCGCATATGACTTTTACAAACAAAAAAATTGTCTTCGAAAATTTAAAACTTCTCCAGGTCCCAAAAATACCCTTAGACCTCAGAGGGTTAAATCTACAAAATGCAAAGAGACAAAGTAAAACAAACAAACAAACAAAGAAAACTTACATGTGCATTTTGGGTGGTTGCTTTCCACTAGTATGAAGACGTTATGGAAGAAAAATCACCCAAAATCTCTAAATTGTGTATAGCATAAAAAACAATGGCATTGCCTTGCCGTTAAATATTTTGACACAAACCAGGTTTTCTCTCTTATTTGCATCCACTCATGTCAAACCACTTTGCATTAATAACCCTGGCAAGAACTGCAGATGACCTTTCACACATCACAGCAAGGGACGAGCTTTATTTACATATGGTCTACACACATAAGCATGTGTGCACTTGAAAGTAGCTGTCAGTCAGTCAGGAAACACATGTGTACTGAATAGGGTACAGCCAATTAAGTCATAATTTCGAATCCATGTGTTCTTGATGTGTTATTTAGCTATTGTGCTTCAGTTGTTTAAATAGTTTTTTATCTGCACTGCAACATGTCCCCCTTTCCTATAAAATATTTCCCAATAAGCTTTTCAAACCAAAATCTGAATCCTCCATAATTCACTGTGTGAATTGTTAACTCTGTGCGATTTTAGCATAGTTGGATCTGGCTGCTGGCCATCTGTGCAGTGGCTCTTTAATCCCAGTTGCTATTTTCCATTCGATGGGTACAGCTGTGTGCTCTCTTGCCAGCATTTTACACATCGCTTTCTTCAAGGGGACTTCAATGAGCCCACTTCAAAGGAAGCAGAATGGTTTTAGCAAGCTCTCCTGATGAAAATGTAGTTTCTTTTAATATGCAACCTGACACTTGGCCTCAATGATCAGCCGCAGCATCAAACACAATTAGCTGACGAGGCCCCCCAGACTGTATGCCTCATAATCAGCTTCGTCATCATTCCTGCTGGGATCTGGTTGCATGTTGAATGGTGCACACGCACAGCCTGGTGTTATACTGTGATATGATCCATGTAGAACAGCATAGAGTGCGAGAAAAGGTGTCGGCTTGATCACAATGGAATACCCGGTCATAAATGTCTTTTCATTTAATTTTCTTTTCATGTACAGTAGACCAGGGTTTCCCAGACTGGGGTTTGTGAGGGAACTGCAGGGAGTTCAAAAAGCTAATAATTCATTAAACCATAATATATATATATAACCATAATAAAAATTCTTTATATATATATATATATTATAGTCGCTATATAATAAATATATTATAGTCACTTATTTATTTTACATATTTTAACTGGAAAATAAATTAAAAATACTAATTAAGACTTATTGCAGTGTAGAAGCCATAGTATTAAAAAGTCTTAAGTGCTGCTGATGCTTGCATGCTACAGGATTGATTAGTCTAAATGTTTTTGATATGGTTAGCTACAATTATTCTTAATTTGACCATTACATTTTAAATATCAAAATCTTTATCTTAAAAAAAAAAAAAAAAATCCCTTGATATTTACAGATATGCTTCATAATGTTTTGCTTTTCCTTATAGTGCATCACTTAACTATTAGTACGATGTGCATTGTTAGCCTTCTACGTTTATGTAATCAGCAGTGTTTCTCTCTGTAAATCCTAATTAAAATCAAACCATACTCTAATAGCATGCAGTAAATAGGTGTTTAATTCACGAGTGTGTCTTCAATTCGATTTAACAGGACCTGTATAATAAAAACAAGCAAATTGAGTGAGGCAACTTTAACTAGTCAAAGTAATTGTTTCCCATAAATCATTTAGCAAATATACAACTGCGTCTTATTGAGGTCCTGTGCAGTTATTTTCATAACACTGTAGTCCCTGTTGAATGGAAGATGCAGCTGCCAACCCTAAGGTAGGTGGCACAACGATATCTCCTAGTGGTGAGACATAGGCATCACTCGATGTAATGAGACATGAATCAACAAAGAGCACTTTGCTGTTTTTGTATGTCCAAATCCTCATCTGCATCACAGACAACATGCTGACACAGGACAATAGCTTTTTTATGCTCTATGTGGCAAACAAAATTTACTTTCTGTACTCTAGCACTTTAAAAGACATAAACCGAGGCTAAAAACATTCAATACAAATGCAGTGGTTTGTGGTATCACTGTAGAATCACTGTAATGACCAATAATGCAGCTGTGTCATGGACCACATGAAAAACGAATATCAGAAATAAAAGCTGTTTACGCAAACCCCAGAACATAACCCTCACAGCAAGATGCAGGCATTTATAGCGATGGTTATGAGCAAATTAGAAATGCAGTGTTCACATACTTAGCTGATACTGGAAGATGTAGCCAATTATGACTCCGTTTGCATCAACCGGAGGAGACCAGGTCAAAGTGACCTCATGATTCTGGATGTTTGTAACACTGAGAGCAGACACTTGACCAGGAACTGAAGAAAGGGAATGAAAGAAAGAATTGACAGATATATTAATCATTTAAAGGTACGTTTCACCCAAAAATGGTCATTATTATTAATTTGTTCATTCCAAAACTTTGTGACTTTCTTTCTTCCATGAAAGACATCTTTCCCTACATCAAAGGTCTCACATTTCATTTGCATTTCTAAGTATTCAAACTTGTTTCCAAATATTCTAGTCCCTTGACATGTGACTAGAATGGTCTCGTGACAAACCAGAACCAACTGCTGCATCCCAATTAACCTACTTATACAATGATCCTAAAATATGTACTCTTTTTCTGAAGAAAAACAAATAAATAATAATAATTTTGGAAATATCAACATTTGGGAAATATTTGTCATAATTGCATATTTCCCGGATCGCAGTGTCATCTTGTTAGGTGCATCCTGATACCATTAAAACTGCCCTGTCAATCATCCTGTCACTGTCAACATATTTAATTTAATTTAATTTCCTACTATTCTGGAGAAAAAAAATGATGTTGCATGTTGATCTGCCAGTCAGTAACTTGTGCATGATGCAAGTTAATGACTAAACATATCTTTATAAATGTTCACAAACTTGTTGCAAATTAAATATAATGTGAAAATATATATATATATATATATATATATATATATATATATATATATATATATATATATATATATATATATATATATTTTTTTTTTTTTTTGCATTATGTTAGATATTGATTATTAATCACTCATATGTCCTTGTCTAAACATCCCTACTCAACCATCAGTCTCACACTGACATGATTTTTAACTGTTTTTCTAAATTGCAGCATACTACAATTTGGGACACACTAATTCTAATTTTGAATGCTATTTGGTGATGTACAGTGTGCCAACTGGAACATAGCATGTATTTTAAGGTAAACTAAAGGCTGGACAAACTTTTTGACTTTTAAAATTGGAAAAAAAAAATTACTCAACACTAGGCATCATACGCTTGCTGACTTGAAACTGGATAAATAGAACAACTGTGCATTGTACTGTGTACACTAAACAACTGAGGAGTACACACTATCAGAATTTTAAAGTTGTTTCTAAAACAATAAGCTCACACAGAAACATGACAAATGAAAACAATTCGTGTTCCAAAGTAGGCTCTAAATATGAAATGTATTCGAAATGCTGGACAGATAGTCTGAATCAAAAAAAGTACATGATGTGATTTTCAGTGAAATCTATCAAATACGACTAGCTCTGACTTTCATCAATTAGCGTCTACTCATCCAGACTGCAAATCCAAATGTGTTATGTTCAGCTCAAGTGTTCACACATTTCCTCCCCTCACTCACCTCCCTCAGGTGTTTTGAAGCTGACCGGATGACTGCCAGGTCCGTTTCCTCTGCTGTTAAAGGCCATGACAAAGAGGCTGTATTCAGAGAACGGCTTAAGCCCTGTGACCACCGTATGGTTCCTCTCGCCTGAGAATGTCAATGTGTGTTTGTCACCGTGTGTTTTCTTTGAGTCCAGCAGACTATGCCTCCAAAAGCTTATCTGTAAGTACATGAGGTTAGATTAGCCCACGGGTAGTGAAAAACAGCTGATGAGTAAAATACCACCATTGAGTAATACGTGTGGATAGCTTTGACAGCTTGCTGGGAAACAAGAAGAGTTTCAAGGTCAAAAATGGGGTCACTGGCCTTTAAACCATGGCTTCAAAGCAAAACACATGTTGGTGCGGAATTACCCTGTAGCCCCCCAGATGTCCATTGAGTTTGTCCTTGTGAACATGGTCCCATCTGACCTCCACCATGGTGTTGTTCATCCCTTTTACGGTTACATTCTCTGGAGCCGCTGAGGGGACTATGGACGAATAACATGCAAATGAAATATTACAAATAGCTCTATATAGCTGCCTTCAAATTGCACTGCTCCTAAATCAAGGAAATGCCAGTGAATTAGATTCAGCTATATCCATGAAACAGGCACCATGAAATGAGGAGTAATTTTGTGGGTAATCATGGGAAAAAGTGTGGTGGGGGTAATAGTTGTTTATGTGGAATTATGGACTATAATATTTTTTATGCTTTGTAACTACATTTCATTTTCAAACACTTGGCAAATTATATACTGCAGTGGTTTACCATACACAATCTAAGTAATCTTCCAATCTCACCATGACACTTGCCAATGGGAAGACATTTTTGATTATAATGGAATAAAACCTTGTAAGCACCAGTGTTGGAGAAGCAACATTAAAACTCTACCTTGCCAAGCTAAGCTACATTTCAATTTTAAATATATAACATATATATATATATTAATTAACCTAGCTACACTGATGGAAGCTATATATTTTTAAATTATAACTACATAACTACTCGGGTTGGATCCATTTTTTAAACACTGTATTATTAACAGCCCTTATGCAATATTTGAAAACCTTCATAATGCAATTGGATACGTTTAAAAAAAAATCATAGTTTTTAGTAAGTGAACCAAACTTGTTTAAATACTATAAAAATACATTTCATTTAATGTATGTTTTTCAAATATCACCATTGAAACTTTTTGCGTTTGGGTCTATTTTGACCGAGGTTTCAACATGACTTGTTGTTTTTTTTTTCAAAAGCGTTATATTTGTCTTAAACATACTATTGTTAACTAAAATGCTTATTGCAGAATGAAAAATGTGATAATCTGAAAGTGAACATTTATGTTAGTTAAATATATTTATTACATTAAGCACATTCTAGAATAATAGTTAATAGTTAGGTTGATTTTTTTATTATATGTAATATATATTAGAAATATTTGTGTTAATACATATACATACACATATACATATATATATATATATGTGTGTGTGTGTGTGTGTGTGTGTGTGTGTGTGTGTGTGTGTGTGTGTTAGATTTCATACATTTCAACTTTTTTAGCAGTCATAAGTGTTAATATCACAAATATACTCTGACTACATTTCTATCAAAATTGAACGGAAATCAATGCTAATCAATGGGAATCAATACTGTTAAATACTGTTAATACTGTTACAGATGAAAACAAATACAAACAGATTTGTAATCAGATGAAGTTGAGAACATGAAGACAGAATTATTATTAATATTATTATTATTATTTATTTTTATGTGTGGACCATCTCTTTATAAGTATTACAAGAATCCTAAACAGAACAATTAAGGAATCTGAAAAGATAAATCTCTGTCTTGCAGGGATTCAAACACGTGATTCATTTCTGAATACGTTTTTTCCACATGAACCTTCAAAATGGTTCACTAGAATGAATCATCCTTTCATTTTATCAGCTTGATTACGCACAAACAGCAATTTAGCATTCATTCGCTACGTTTAGCTAGTTACTCACGAAGACGGGCAAATAAGATAAGATAGAAATAAAAAAGAGGGAGAGACTGCGAAAGAAAAGGGGACTAAACTAATCGTGCTGCACAGAGATGTAGTGACCTGAGATAACATCGGGATGGCAACTCCAAAAGAAAACTGATGGCAAGAGAATAATTATAGCCACAAATGTAAATACCTCATAGCCATGATAACATTACATTTGTTAGTCTACAAAGACTCTGACTGAGGAAATCATTCCCGCTTGTGCAATTTAATATCCTCAATAAGGCACAACAAATCGGTATATCAGTGCTACTGTTTGGATGTAGTGTAAAGGCAAGAAGGTATTTCATCAGTATTTTCTGTCCTCTATTTTTATGGTTCTTGTCGTCACACATGTGCTGCACTTTTTCTGGGGTGGTGGGAGACAGTATGTGTTTACATTTTCAGGCAATGTTTCTTTGCAATGTAATAAGACCTTTACAGACAAGCAAAAGGTTAGGGGAAAAAAATAAGATGCGTCTTTCAGGATCTTCACCTGCTTTGTATGCTCTCAAAGGTAAAGATGCACCATGCTTTGACAAGTGAGTGAAATGTCAATGGCATTGGCTTATTTGAATGCATGCTCAGCTCCACACTTCAGACACAATGGAGGTTGCTCCTACTTACAATCCTCTCCGGAGTACGCTGTTATTATTTCAGGATCCGGACCCCATCCTGCGTGGTTCTTGGCCTGGATTTTGATCTCGTAAAGGACGAACGTTGGGGTGTTTTTAACAACGAACGAGTGCCTCTTCACCATGTGCTCTGTCCAGTCCTCTCCAGAGCCATGTCTTCTGTAGCTTACTTTGTACTCCAGACCAGGCCCGTTGTGTTCAATAGGTGACAGTGGCTGTGAAAGCACAACAAAAGAGCTCAGTTCATTTGACAGAAACAGTATATCAAAGGAAATAGTATTTGGTGAACACTTGGTGTTTTTATTGTCTCATCCTCACAGTGCACACTCACAGACTATTTGTTGCTGACTGTATGATGAATATTGCACACACAAAAATGGCAAACACTGGCAGAAATCAACATTTGCTATTAGACTGGCTGGCTTTACTCAGTTACTTACTCAATAGTAAGGGTGCACGTTTATATAGAACTGTACATTCATGCTTTTTTTTTATGTCTGAGAAATAAGCATGTGAAACAGTATAATATGTTAATTATTCTTTCTAAGTTTGAGATTGGTAATGTTTTTGATAGACGTTTCTTATGCTCACCAAAATACAGAAAAAAACAGTAATGAAATAGTTTGGTCAGGGAACTTTTCCTTTGTTGATATTCCCTTAACTTTTGAACGGTGGTCTTTTATTTAATGATTTTTCACATTAATAGTTTTCATTTTATAATTCATTGATTTTATAATAGTTTTTTTTTTTATTATTGGGGTAACTGCTGCAGAATGTTCAGTGCTTATAAACCTGGTTAATTGCCAACGATTTATCATGATGTCAAGCATTATAACAATTGACTTTTATTAACAAAGCTCTAAGGTACAGCAGATAACTGTGATTTTATCATAGTTCATTCATCTTGCAGAAAAAATCGAACTAAATGCAATTATTCATTAACATCCACCATTAACAATGAGATTCCTCATAATTCTATAAAGTAGGTGCATTAGTATGAAAAGGTGGCCAAGTAAAGGCTCAGAAACTGTAAAAGACATTCACCTTTATGTGAATATCTAAATTTATGTATCCTTTTCCTTTGACTATTTAATCACAGACTGACCCTGGGTTCCTTTTGATGGGAACCTGTGTCCAGAAAGATCCATTTCAGCAGGGCTTTGTAACTTTCTCAACAGCATGGCAATAAAGATAGCCGTGTTTTGCTATGCAAAAACTGCTATCTCAGGAAATACGCTTATCGAAAACCTAACAACTGACACTGTTAGTTTGCACTCCCCCTCTGAGAACTAAATGAAGTTCTGTATTTGAGAGCCCTTCTTTATCTGTGCACCGCTTCCAGTGCTTTGAACGTTAGATATTCCTGAAGACTACTGGAAATGAACAGTTAGCATCATACCTCCCAGTTGAGATCCATTTCATGTGGCAAATGACCTTCGATCTTGATATTTTCTGGGTTTTTGTCGGGTGCTTTGGAAAGAGACGAAATGTGGATTATGTTGGAGATTAAATTGTTAGTGGAAGAAAGAAAAATGGCCTGTGAAAAGACTGGAGCTTAAATGACAAGGAAACTAAATTTTCTCACAAGTTTGAATGTTTTAAAGTACAGTAGGGGATGAGGTTGGCCAATGTGACGTGTTTATAAGAAACAGTAGGAGATACCTGAAAAAAACATGCTCATAGATACCTGATGCTGGAGTTTTGTATCTTTCAGTGGCTTGGCTTGGCCGACCTCTTCCCACCTCATTGGTGGCGGAGACTCTAAATTGGTAGTCTACGTGTCCGTGAAGATTCAGCAGAGCGAAGTGGTGGTTTCCTGGCACTCTCATCATCTCCCTCCAGATGCCCGGCTCGTGTTGGCTTTCCTCAAACTCTATAACAAACTCTGCACAAAGTTTCAAATTGGAACTGGAGTCAGCACAGACAACATTTTAATAAAGTGGCTTTACTCAGGACATATTCTTTACATTGACTTATTCAAACTGACTACATAGGTTACACCAATGAAAATTGTTGTTAAAGGTTAGATCAGGTAGAAAACAGACCTTACAGTAACAACATCAAAAGTCCTGTTCTTTAACAGTGCATGATCAAAATGTATCTGTCCATAAACTGCATCCTAGTGTAGCTGTGTGGCCTTTATTTTGTATGATACCTTGTAACGCATTAAATTTACATAAAATTTCAATTTCATTTTACACTTCCATTCAAAAAGTTTGGGGTCAGTATGATGTTTGTTTTTTTGTTGTTGTTTTTTTTTTTTTTTGAAAGAAAATTCAACCTTTATTCAGAAAGAAAAAAAAAAACGGACAGTAAAATACATTTATTTAAAATTCAATATTTTCTGTTGAACTTTGTGTTTGTCGTAAAATCCAGAAAGAAAAAAGTACGAAAAAAATAAAATTTTCAAAAAAAATATTAAAAAGTTGAAAAAAATGTTTTCAACACTGAAATTAGAAACCATGTTTCTTAAGCATCAAATCAGCTTATTAGAATTTCTGAAGGATCATAAGACATTAAAGACTGGAGTAATGATGCTGAAAATGTAGCTTTGCCTCACAGGATTAAATTAATCTTTAAAATATATTAAAATAGAAAAGACTTATTTTAAATTGTGATAATATTTCACAATAGTTTTTTTTTTTCGATCAAATAAATGCATCCATGGTGAGAATAAAAAAATATATATAATAATACCAACCCCAAAGTTTTGAAAGGCAGTGTAATTAGCATATGTTGAGGCAAAAATTGACCAAATGAACTAAATACTTTTCTGGACGACAAGTCGGCTTTGCAAGTCCTAATCTATAATCTGTGCTCACTACATCCAAGTTTAGTGATACAGTAAATGGAGAATATGGGTGTTACGACTATATTACTAGTAATGGAGCTGTTGTGGTCATCTCCTGGAATCCATTGTAGTTTCACGCTTCTGCCTTTATGTTCGGAAAGGATCACATCCTCTGGAGGATCAGGAACATCTAAGGAAACAACAAACTTTATTTTAGGGCTCTCAATCGATTAAGTATCTCGAGTTCAATCAGATTCTTTACATGATATTGTTGCTTTTTTGTTTTTGTGGCCGTTTTATAGATATTTTGAAGACAGTCAGAGAAATGAAGAAAATGACAGGGAGGAGAAGGAGGTTGGGGCTGGGAAATGACTCCAGCTGGTTTCAAACATGTCAGAGCTCATGCAGTACCTGCCAGGTCACGTCTCCAGCTAGTGTGTTTCTACAAATACTATGTGGTGCTGTCTTATTAAGTGTATAATTCCAGCTGTGGAGCAGCAGATAGCCAAATCCCACCAGTGTCGTGTGCTGAACCCAATTCAGCCCTCAAAGTGTCTGTCTACCTTTACTTTCCTCAACCATAAAGACAAAAATAGTGCATAACTCACCCACAACTGAAAGGTGTGCAACTGCCATGTCCTGGTCGACTGGTGTTCTGGCCACACAGACATAAAAGCCCTGGTCTCCAAAGCTCACATTAATGATTTTAAGCACTCCTTCGTCTAGGATATATCTACAGACACCAGCAAAGGCACTGGTTAGACAGCTCTGACATTCACTACTGTAAAAGATTGACATCTTGTTGTATCTCACCGCGCGTTCTCGCTGCCGTTGAGGGCCATGCCATCTTTTTCCCAGAGGATCTCAAAGTCATCACCAGTGGAGGGATCAAACTCTGCCTGGCATGAAAACTGGATAGTAGTTCCGGCCAAAACCCGCAAATCGTGTGGAGGATCGACTATTCTGGTGGGATCTGACAGGGAAAACAAGTTATTTTGGATTATATGGATTAACTAAATGGAATGATTTTTCTGAATCTAGTAAACAAACTGATTTACAAAAGAGTGTCTGTTTCTCTTACCTTTGACTTCAAGTGTTGCCACGATGGCAACTTTGCCCTCCGTGTTTTGAGCAAAACAAGAATACTCCCCCATGTCCTCTTTCATCACCTTGTGGATCTCCAGCGAACCATTCTTATAAACAGAAAACCTTTCTCCTTCCACTGAATTGGCACTGTCAGTTTTACTCCTGTGCAACCATAAACCAGCCGTGTCATTTTCAGAAAACAGCATCAACTTTTTGCATAATAGTGTTTGCATGCCTTTCTGAAATCTAAGAAATAAAAATAAAAATAAATTGATTAATAAATCCACCTAAAATCCTGTAAACCACAATAATCCAAATAGACTAAAAAGGTTGCAGGTCATTTTTGCTACTTTTTGTAGCAAACTTTTTTTTTTCTCAGCAAGGACACTTTATATTGCTCAAATGGTTACAAATTGTTTATGTTTTAAATAAATGCTGGTATTTTTAACTGAAAAAAAAAATAAAAAAAAAATAATAATAATAATATTTTTAAATAAATCCAGCCTTGATTAGCATAAGACTTGTTTTACAAACATAAAAAAAAAAAACTTACCAACCTCAATTCTTTTTTACGATAGTGTAGATTTTACGAATTAAGTAAAATGTTCTGTTTGCTTTCTCTTACTGTATATGGTACCACAGTCAACACTTCTGCTCTCTGCATTAACTTAACTTATAACAGTAGCATACTTACAGATCCACATGAGTAGTTTACCTCATTATCAAAGTGCTGAACACAGCCTGAGGGCTCACCCTTGAGTAAACTGCTTCACAAGGGCGAAACCACACAACAGAGACTCTAGCACTACAACACTAACACCCATAGAGCCATGCTGCCCCCTGCTGGCCTAAGCAAACACGTCCACTACAGCAGGCTCTACGAGTACATAAAATTGGGCTCTACTCACCATGTAATACTGGATACTGGTGAGCTGAAGACCTTACAGTGCATGACCACACCTTTCCCATCCACTGCCATATATTGCAGATTGTTTTCTGTTAAGATCATGGGCTGGATATCTGGGGAGAGAGTTATCAGCATTGCACCATCAAATATGACAAAATATGATTGGATTAGTCTCTTTATCTCTCATCTTGTGATGCACATTTTTATCAGTTTAATAAAATAAATCCTTTAGGGGAGGTAAGTGGGTTCGCGCAGGGTTATGGAGAGAGAATTGAGATATGTTTTTCTGATTCTGTATTAAATTACAATTTTCTGTATATATATATATATATATATATATATATATATATATATATATATATATATATATATATATATATATATATATATATATATATATATATGTTCACACATAGAAGCATCTGGCCACCTGAGGGGGTGTGTGTCTGGAGATCAGAACAGACAGAAAGAGCTCCACCCGAAAGCCTGTGTGTTATCATGAGGACCTTCCAATCTCTGAACAAACCCAAGGGCTGTCCACTGTCCATATCACACTGCTTCTTTATTGCTCTGTCCACACCAACAAAAACACTGACACTTGTTCACTTCCAGCCAGCACCATGGTGTTTCTGTGAGATTTTTGTTTCATCAAGAGTGAATGAAACCAAAAGCATCTCATTAGAATCCACTACTGAAATTATTAATACCATGGGTCTCTCTTTAAAAGGGTGGAGACACTGCCCTGTATCATATTTGCTAATGAATCCAAAGTTTCTTGCTCATTTCTGGAATTGCCTGTTTTGCTCAAGCATTTTACACTTTCTCACAAAACGTGCATTTTGTAGCATTTTTGCTTTTGACAACCATTCATTAGGAGTCTTGTATTATCCCTTAATCGACAGAAAAACCACCACAAAGACATGATTCCTATCTTCCTGTGAGCCGAGTTACAACTATTTCTTCTGTTCTCAGTTTATTTTCATATGGATGGATGATTCTAATGACATTTTATGCCTAATCCTGATTACCACATTGTCTTCTACTTAAATTTTAAAATTGTAAAATTATAAATTTTGAATGATTCTTTTTGTCATTAAAATCAGCATTTAATAGTTTTTGTTATTTGTATATGTCAATAAAAGCTCTCTCTCTCTCTCTCTCTCTCTCTCTCTCTCTCTCTCTCTCTCTCTATATATATATATATATATATATATATATATATATATATTGTTTTTTTAATCTTTGCATTATAAAATAAATTAAAATTAAGCAATTAAGCTTTTGCAAATCAGCAAAATATTATTTTTTATCTCAAACTGGTAAGACAGCATATTTTGTTCATGAACAAATGCAAATCCGTTACAGCCGTGTACAGTTTACGTACTCTTAATCATGATGTTGGCATTGACTAGGATGGTTCCGTGTCTGTTTGTGGCCTCACACTGGTAAACAGCACTGTTTTCGGGCTTTGCGTTGTGGATGGAAATGGTGCCATCTTTTAAGACCTTCCTATTGGATGTTGGGACCTCTGAAATAGAAAAATAGAAAATATAGGTTAAATGATTTGTAAAAGTATGGTAGGATGCAATTGTATACAGAACTGTGCACCTAATCACACACCTTTAAAAAATAAATTACTGTAAAATGATTAATCTAAGTAAATAGATTAATTTAGACACACAGAAACATTGGTGACACCTAATTGTAATTTTCATTTACAAACTTTATGAGATTATTTGATAGGCCATTTAGAAAGGCATTTTGAAGTCAGTTGGGACAATAACTTGAAATCAGTATAATCATAATTTTTCAGTTATTTGAAACAGGAATTAGGAATGTTTACCGTTCAGCGGTCGGCTGTTGACCGTCCATACAACAATAGGTTGAGGATTTCCTTTCACAACACACCTTATCACCACATCAGCTCCAATCGTCACCAACTGGCTTTGAGGTTCAATCTCGAACTCAGGAGGCTCTGTTCATGCACAAGAACCAAGTCATATATTACACACATGACACAATTCTGATTAGTCAATCGTGGCATTCATCAGTCAGATATTTCCTAATAATCACTGATGTTTGAGCACAATCAGTTGTTACAGGTCAAGATGGGGTGTGTGGAAGAAATGTGGCCTAAACTTTCTTGTTGCTTGAAAATATAGACATATCTGTGTTTACCCAGGCTAAGGTCTATATTGGAAAACATACAGACAATGTGATGAAAATACAAAAACAATAAATATAATGTTATCGGATATCAACTATTAATGGTAATCTGTCAAATATGTGCATAATTGTTCTCTCTATAATTTGAAAATTATTATTTATGATCCCTAAAATTATCATTTTGTCCTTTGTATCGTGTTAGGACTCTATGGTCTGGTTTCACAGACAGTGCTTAGACGAAGCCAAGATAAGGCCATAGCTCAATTAGGACAGTCTTGCAAGCATCCTTCATCTTTGGACAGAAGGTGGCGCTCATTTAACATAAAGAGTGACTTAAAATGCAGACATGATATTGAAACCATTAATAAAGCAACACTGGCACATTTACTGTGGTTAGATTATGAAAGTAATGTGATCAATAATGTGACTCACCCTCTACTGAAACATGGAAATAATGCACAACCTCTCCATGGGGATTTTTGGCTTCGCACATATATGTCCCTTCATCCTCCTCATTCACCATCTCAATAGTAAGCAACTTCCCATGACTCTCCACCACGGCCCTTTCCGGAAGCTTGTGGAAACCTTTTTTTACCCACTCCACCTTTGGCGTAGGGCTGAAAGACAGAAACAATCAAAACATGTTAAAGTCTAATAATATGGTTTTGCGAACTTTTTAATAATTTATAAGTATTTTGATGCATAAGCTCTTAATTGCAAAATAATTTGACAAAAGAATAATTTAAACATTCCTACTAGATTTCAAATGCATTTGAAGTGGTATAATTTAAATGAATGTCAAGCTCCTAACTGGATTAACACATTTATGAACTGATAAAACAAATTAGACAATGATACTTACAAGCCCTCTGCAATACACTCCAACTGAAGATCTTTGCCTTTCACCAGATATGTATGAGACTCCTTTCCTGTGGGCGTCAGTAGACTGGGCTTCCTCTCCAAGAGAGAGTTTGCTTTATAACAGTGAAAAGGTTAAGCATGAAAAATACATTAATATAATATAATATAATATAATATAATATAATATAATATAATATAATATAATATAATATAATATAATATAATATAATATAATATAATATAATATAATATAATATAATATAATATAATATAATATAAAAACATTGTATCAAGTTGTCTCAGGTGTGTTGATTAAAATGTTTAATTTCTACACAACTAGCATTACCAAAAAGTACAGCGAAAATACATTTTTATATAAATGATTCAAGAAAGTGCTGTAACACACACACACACACAAAAAAAAAACACATAAATAAATAACACACATCTGATCCAATACAGAGAATGAGTCATGGATGAACCTATGAATTATTCCCATTAATTTATTACAGAAAACATTTGAGATTTCCAAATCTAGGCTAAAGAGAAGGCAAGTATGATGTGACATGGAATGAAATAATTAATCAAAGCTAACTAAAAACAAAGAAGCTGTTCTACGCCCCTGAAGCATCCCTAATGAATGTCACTCACCATAACCTCTTCTGCTACCAGAGTCTGAGTCCTTCATTAACTTGTCTTGGATGAAGAAATGGAGACAAATAAAATATGTGTGGCAAATGCAATAACAGCTAAAACAATAGATAATATGGATATGAAATACACCAACAAGTCTCCACATGAAGTATCACAAAAGCACAGGAAGCATCAATATCTACCAAGCTGATTTGCTGAAGTCAAGCAAGTGCTTGGAGATTGACTACATGAGGAACTGGAGGGATGTAGCAAATGCACATGACCGACATATCTGAAATCGATGCTGGTCATGTAAAGAAATGATCACGTTATGCAATCAAACTCTTGAAATGAGTATTTCAACGTACTGCTTTTGACCACAACAGACATGGCATTTTTCTGAACGATGGTTCGAATGCGTGGGAAGGCGGCAAAGCAGCAGTAATCTCTGCGACTGTCGGTCTCAATGGCATTTGAGAAGTACAGGTTCCCGTTGAGACCCATTGATACTCTTTCGTCCTGCTCGATGTGCCGTAGACCTGTGATGTTTCACAGAAATTGAGAAAAAAAAAAAAAAAACGATTAAAGCTCAAACCTTTTTTTAGCTTAGTAAGAGAGATATTACAGCAACACTGTGATTAGTTTAATGAACATTAATAGATGTGGACATGGGATAGTTCACCCCGCCAAAAATTTTTTCTCATCCTTAAGCCATCCAAATTGCAGATGAATTGGTTGCTTTGTCAGAACAGATTAAAAGAAATTTAGCATCGCATCAATTGCTCACCAATGGATCCTCTGCAGTGAATGGGTGCCGTCAGAATGAGAGTCCATCAGCTGATGGAAGCATTACAATAATCCACAAGTAATCCACATGACTCCAAACCACCATTTAATATCAATGGTTTGATGTTACTGTTGATTACTGTAATGTTTCTATCAGCTGTTTAGACTCTCATTCCGACGGCACCCATTTACTGCAGAGGATCCATTGGTGAACAACTTATGAAATGCTTAATTTTTCCAAATCTGTTCTGATGACAAAACAAACTCATATACATCTTGAATGGGTATTTTAAGAAAATGTCATTTTTGGGTGAACTATTCCTATAAGTAATACAGTTTGTAGCTTTATTATTATAAAAAAAAAAAAAAACTGCATACCCGACTCAGAAGAAGAAGCCATTCGGTAATTTTAACTGTGCAATATTGATCTGAAGATCACTGAATGCATTTTGGTTGTGTTTTAGAGTAATTAATGCAAATAACCTAACTGGCACTTACTCATCGTCATCCAGTAGATCTGCAGTGGGGGGATTCCTTTGG
This sequence comes from Carassius auratus, assembly GCF_003368295.1. Classification (NCBI taxonomy): domain Eukaryota; kingdom Metazoa; phylum Chordata; class Actinopteri; order Cypriniformes; family Cyprinidae; genus Carassius; species Carassius auratus. Next base: position 6,267,510 of record NC_039273.1, read on the forward strand.
GTGGGTTGCACTCCAGAATGACTGACTGACCTTCCATAACCTCTATCGGATCGATGATCTCTTTAGGGAACTTTGGAATATCTGCAGAAATTAACAAACAAAATGAATCGATACATACCATTATAAACCATTTTACTATTTAAATTACCACTAGGTGGAAGTACAATACATATTTTCTTCCCTAAGGCATGCCTGGAAAAATAGCATTTGTTCCAATTTCCCAAATTTAGTCCAAAAATCTGTCACTAACACATCACTCTGCTGCTGAAACTGTACATGTCAACTGAGACAAGTCTTGTTTGGTAAGTGATGACTCTTTGCTCTGGTTACATTTGTGGAGATTTATGTGGTGTTTTTCAGAACACAATGAGAAATGTGACGTCGAAAAATGATGGAGAGAGGAGAAAAATCATTTTTCATCAGCCCTCTCCACACGGTCCATCCACACAGTGTTGAAAGAGAAAGAAAAGCTCCGGGGTTTGTAGCGGGCAAGTAAAATGGATATCCCACTAAGGACCAGAGTGGTTGTTTTATTGGACACTGGTCTCTAAATCATTCCGAAAGCGTTGTTACAGAGCAAACAGCACAAAGTTGTACATTACTTACTCGGAACAATGAATTCAATCTCTTCCGACACTGCGGTTCCTAACTTATTGGTTGCAAAGCAGCGATAATTGCCCTGGAATTCTGTGACGTTCCCATTATTTGGAATGATGAATGTTCCGGAGAAATTTAATGTTATCAAACTGGGGTCCTGATATGGATCAAAGTCTTGACCATTCTTTGTCCACCTGAATCTGAAAAAAAAAATAGAGATGATCAGTAATTAAATGAAATTACACCACTCAGTGTGAGTCCTTTGAAATATGATGAAAACAACACAAGCATGCAAAGAGGATTTCCACATTCAGGTTTTCCAATTTAAAATGGCATCAAATACTCAGACAAGGCTTTGAAATGCCAGTGGGGTGCTTCTGATGTTTTATCTTTTTTTTTTTTTTTTTTTTGTAGCAAATATTAGGAGCTGTTCTACCGATGATCTACCCTGGTGAATTTCCATGTTGGTTTGGTGCTAATGTAGCACAGCTGCACTGTTCAGCCGCCAAAATAGCTGGTGATGCTGATCAATCAGCACAGAAGAACTATGGTAATACTCTTGCGGTTGTTCCTGAAGGTTGTTTCCTCCATCCCTGGTCTAGTTTTCGATGCAAAACTAGCACAAGTAAGTAATTAGTAGAGAAAGATGAATGGTAACATAACTTCAAGCTGGAGATTAATTTATGATAACATATGATTTTATCATATATGATTATTTGATTCACAACCATTTTCATCACTGATATTAATACCTAATGCTTATTGAGCATTAGATCACATAAGAATATACTGTATTTGTTTATAATATATAAAAAATAGAAAACAGATTCACAATATTATAATATATATTTTTTTATCAAATAAATGCAATCTTTCACACACACACACGTCTGGTCAGCTGGGACTCTCCATAGGCGTCATGGTTTTTATACTGTACAGACCGTATACACCAACCCTACCCCTAAACCTAACCCACACAGGAAACTTTCTGCATTCTTAGATTTTCAAGAAACTTCATTCTGTGTAATTTATTAGCTTGTTTACCCGTGGGGACCTCAATTTAGGTCCCCACCATGACACGAGTCCCCATGAGTCTGTGTGTATTCAGGTTTAAGTCCCCACCAGAATAGAAAAACAAGTTCACACACACATTATATATATATATAAATCTTACACTAAACATTTTAATGGTAGGATATTTGTGTGTATATGTTGCTTACTCTGGTAAAGGGTTTCCTGTGGCCTCACACTTCACAGGGAAGCTCTCTTCGAAAGGAAAGGCGATCAGAGAGGCAGGTGAGTGCTCTGTAATTGTGGGCAGCTGCTCCACTAGATAAAGAAACAGCCAGAGAAGAAGTGCTCAGTAGAATGAAATGGAAGGGAAAATGGTAGCATGCATCAATGCAGCAACATAACAGTCCTGATGGCATGCAGCAAATGGAGAGGATAAATGGCTTTGGTTCAATCATAATGCTTTTCCACAATCAGATCAACTGTTTTGATCAATGCATTCAAGACTTAAGGTAAACAAAATGTTCGTTGGAGAACATAATTAGATACTGAATAACTGACTGTGTTTTTGGCCAGAGTGAGTTGTTATCAGGTTATGGAAAATGATCCAGTCAAATAATGTCAGTGAGAGTTTGTTTGTGGTTTACAACAGTAAGAAACTAATGACTAATACAGCTTGAGTGTAAAATTGGATATGCATTAACAAAATCATAATGGAGTGATGGTATGAGTTGCAATTTGACAATTGTAAAGTGGTTTGCTGGCTCTGTTGTTGGAGGATGTCCACTATATACAAAAAAAAAAAAAAAAAAAAAATTCATCTAAATGCTTTGTTTTAAGGGCACATTCTTGTTAACGTTTCTACTCGGTTAACCACAAGAAAAAAAAGTGTTTAATTTGTTTCTGTCTATAAAAAGTTACCTGATTTGAATAGTAGTACAATGGTATCCAAATACCATCAAGTACCATCAAGGTACTTGAATAACATCACTTGAATATTATAAATTAGAAGTACCATGGTATCCCCATCTGATACCATAGTATCAAGGCAGTAACACCCCATTGTAACAGTTCCCAACAAAAGAGCAAATCTCTAAATGTATGCATGATTTTTAAAATAAGTCTCTTGGTTGGTGGATGATAATGGCCTCTATGGATGGAATTTTCTAATTCTATGGATGGTGTGGCGTTACAAACTTACTGTTCACGCGTGCTAAAACTAACAAATCCACCGCAGCAGGAAGAGAACACCGAGAAACAAAAGTGCAGGGATTTGTTAGAACCATATAGATATTACTTCTGTTGTACTACTAACAAATAATTAATTGACATCAAACAATTAAATCCAGGTCAATGATTGATTAAATTAATGCAGCAGAGAGAGAGAGATAGAGAGGAACTGTTGTGTTCCCCTAAGATATCTTGCAGGCCCTAAATATATAATGTGAATAATTTAACAGCAACAAAATACATTTTTATTTGGTTTCCATGGAAACTGTGAAATATATAGTCCTAGCAATAAATTATACCTGATCTCAGCTTGAGTGAGATCAGACACAAACAGATTACAAACACCCAGTTTCAAACATAAGTTGTGTTCACTATGGAAGCCTGCTTCCCACTCAGATTAAAAAATAAAACAATTGATATGACAGATAAAAAATAAATAATAATAATAAAAACATATATATACACTAATAAGAAGTGTGAAAGTCACAAAAAGTCACAATTATGAGATATAAACTCAAAATGATGAGAATTCAAGTAAAAATTTTAAGAAAGTCGCAATTGTAAGATATTTAACCACAGTTGTGATAAAGTCGCATATGTGACTGGACTGATATGAACATGAAGTTACAATTGTTATATATGAAATTACAATGTAGTTTGTGCGATATGAACTTGCAAATCTGAGATATAAAATTGCAGTTGTGGGATATGATGTCGCAGTTTTGAAAAATGCATTCATTTTTTTGTGTAGAAGTTGCAATTGACATGAACATAAATTAGCATTTTTAATATAGTGCATGCAGTCACGTTTGTAAGATGTGAAGTAGCCCCAGCTGACGTGCCACAATTGTGAGATATAAAGACAATTGTAAGAAATAAAGTGGTCATTTGATATATAAAGGCGATTGTGAGATATAAAACAGCATTCCAGAAAATGCCAGATTTTTTTTTTAATTTGTAATAATCAGACATGAAATCACCAATTATATGAATATGAAGTCTCAGTTGTATGAAGTTGCGTTTGTGAGTTAAGTCACTCACAACTGTGATATACAACGTCACAACTGAAATGATATGAAGTTGTAATTGCTGCAAATGGAATATAAATTTAGTTACACAGTCGAAAATCATGAGATAATTTTGTAATTTTGAGACAGAATGTTGCAACTGTGAGATATAAAGTAGAATCTGTAAAGAATTAAGTAACAGTTATGTTATATGAAGTTACAATGTTTTAAATAAAGTTGCAATTAAATAAAAAGTAAAAAAAAGTAAGTAATTTTTTTTGTTTTTTTTTCACACAGGCTTGATTCTGCACACAGCAAACAGTTAAAGTAAAAAAAAAAAAAAAAAAAAAAAAAAACAGGACTGAAAATCTATAGACATATCATTGTAATAGACATTACTTGAATACTACAGAAGAAAATACATACATTAGAACAGGAAGTCATTTATTCAGCGTACCTTCAAGTGGAATATCCAGGGCATTACTCTGAAACCTGATGCTCATATTAAGGCAAGCACCCAAAAGGAGGAGGATTTTCCGTAGCCACCGCATGACTGGCTAAAGCCTCGAAGGAGAGCGGACGATGACAGGGAATGCTGCAGTTTGCCAAGAGTCAGTGCATCTCACGCCAGCACAGTTTGGGGTTGCACTACCTGCACATAACACAACACAGATCTTACTGGCACCCAGATTTCAGCTGCAAACAAGAAATCATTGCAACACACAACCATGCACAACCATGTGTGTATAAACAATACACAGACTTCCGGGGTGACCATATGAATACAGTTGGCCCAAAACATCACATATAAAAACAACCCTGTCACCTGCACAGACACAAAGACTTGCATATTCTGCATGTTTCCTGCTGAGTAACTTGCGTCAACGTCTATTCCAGCTTGAACTGCACCTGCGAGAGGAATCTTCATATTAAAGCTCTCTATCACCGAGTCCCTGGAGACATGAATTGTATTTCTGTAAATTGTTTGTCGGTGTATGTGTGGCAGGCACATTTCTTTCCTCCGTTTCCCCTTCATAACACTGAATACAAAAAATGAAAGCTTAAAAAAAATAAAAGAAATGGAGGCCCCCTGCAGTTATGGTAATGTGCAGCAGCTGTTGCAGAAATTATTCTAAATTATGAATTCATGGCACTATAACGGTGACAGATTTTGATTTGCTGAATGCAGTAGAGAGAGCAGAACCACACGGCTGTTAAATCACAAAGCTTGCAGATGTGCTTAAATATGCAGTTAGAAATATGCCGCTTTGTTATACCAAAGTGGATGAACTTTGAGTTAAATGTCATGTTTGCTGCTGTTGAAGTCATCTTGCACAGTCTCTTGCAATTGTCATGTATGGTAAGGGATCAGTAGTTGCTTTAACCTTTTGGAATCTGGCGCCGAGACATCTGGCTGGAGACAAATCGAGTTCACGCCCATTTTCCCTTCAGATTCATAACAGCGCTGGCAATAAAATGCTGCAGTTGATCGGAGTAACTTTAATGGAGGTCACCTTACATGGTGTACTGGGAATCAACCTTGTACTTCTAAAACTACAATCTGGAGCCTGTTAGTCTAAAACACCTATAATTAGGGTCATACAGAATCTGTATTTTTCGATAGTGAGTTTGGTTTAAAAATCCATGGGGTTCTGTGGAATGGATTTTAAAAGAAAAAAAAAAAAATAGTTAAATGTTGCTGAAAGCACTTTTTGCTGAAAGTAACCAAAATTGTCTGCCATAATATTTACTAAACTCACAGCATAGGGAATGTGTGATGAATGATGAATAATAGGTGTACCAATAGTGGATAATATACAATATATAGTGTCCTTTGTATGCAAGGCAAAAACTCAGGTGTAAATAAAATAAAAAATAAAAAAGGGCTTATTAGTCACTGATTATGTGGATAAATTTAACCAGAAAAAGTAACAATATTATCAATAATTGGCATACCAGTAGCAGATTAGGATCAAAGAAAAAAAAAAAGTTTACAATTTAATTAAATAATGAGTATAAAAAAAATTAAATTGTATTTTACTGACCGTTAAAATAAATAAAATACAATATCACTTGTATGCAAGACAAACACGCAGACAAGGGATGTTTGTAATGGGCATAGCTGTTGCTGATTATGTGCAAAAAATGGAAGCAAAAAAATATTAGCCTAAATAATAAATGAATACAGTAAAAAATGTGAGATTAATCATTACTGTGCCTGTTAGTTTGAGGCCCCCAAGAACCAAACTATGGAGCCAGAAGAATCTCAATAAAGATAAATGCACACACTACAGTCACATTTGCACACACAGGATCCATACATGCACACACATAATTCATAAATACACACACAGGATACACAAATGCACACAAAATTCACAAATGCACACACAACATTTAAAAAGCACAGAAGATTCACAAATGCATACAAAATTCAGAAATGCACACAAAATTCAGAAATACACACACAATTCAGAAATGCAAACAACATTTACAAATGCACTCAAGATTCACAAATGCACAGGACAAGATTCAGAAATGTATTTCTGATGCACACACACATATATCTTGATTTACAAACTGCTTGCGGTCTGTGAACTTCACTGCATTTGTGTGTGAATTTTGAGACTCCCTTGACTTGACTCAACACACAAATGCCTTTTTTTAAACAGGGAATGATCTGCAACCAATCAGATATCTCCCTTGTTTTAGCCAATCACAAGAATGCACCCCACGTGGGGGATTGTTTACTTATAAGCCAATCAGCGAACAACTCACTTTCCTCAGCGAACGACTCACTTACCTCACACAGCCGGCGACTCACTTTGCGCAGCCAGCGACCCACTTTGCGCAGCGAACGACTCACTTTCCTCACGAGTCACGCAGCGAACGACTCACTTTCCTCACGAGTCACGCAGCGAACGACTCACTTTCCTCACCCAGCGAGCGACTCACTTTCCTCACGAGTCACGCAGCGAGCGACTCACTTTCCTCAGCGAACGATTCACTTTCCTCAGGAGTCACGCAGCGAACGACTCACTTTCCTCACCCAGCGAGCGACTCACTTTCCTCAGCGAACGATTCCTCAAGCAGCGAAGTTGAGCGAACGATTCACTTTCCTCACGCAGCCATCAACTCAATTTCCTAAGCGAACGACAGCCGCAGACCCACTTTTCGAAGCCAGAGAGCCACTTTCCTCTCGCAGCGGACCACTGACTCTCTCTTCATGTAGGGACTGAATATTATAATTAAAGTGACTTCTATATTGCATCCAAAAGAATATTTAGATATATTTAAATATTCAAAAGGTTTAAACATTTTTTTTTACTTTCATTAAAATATTTAAATAAAATGAAATAATTGCCTATTGCAAATTTATGAATCCATGGTTAACTTTTTTTTCTGCAGTCACTGGGCTATATGTATTGAGACATTTTTTTAATTTATATTTTGTAAAAAATAATAAAAAATAAACCTGAATTGTAATCTAAACATCTGTATTTTCATACAATTTAATACAATTGCTGTGTGAACACGTTCATGTGATTGGCTTATAAGTAAACAATCCCCCCCACATGGGGTGCATTCTTGTGATTGGCTAAAAGAAGGCAGATATCTGATTGGTTGCTGATCATTCCCTGTTTTAAAAAAAAGCATTTGTGTGTTGAGCCAAGTCAGGGGAGTCTCAAAATTCACACACAAATGCAGTGAAGTTCACAGACCGCAAGCAGTTTGTAAATCAAGATATATGTGTGTGTGCATCAGAAATACATTTCTGAATCTTGTCCTGTGCATTTGTGAATCTTGTTCTGTGCATTTGTGAATCTTGAGTGCATTTGTAAAGGTTGTTTGCATTTCTGAATTGTGTGTGCATTTCTGAATTTTGTATGCATTTGTGAATCTTCTGTGCTTTTTAAAATTTGTGTGTGCATTTGTGAATTTTGTGTGCATTTGTGTATCCTGTGTGTGTATTTATGAATCATGTGTGTGCATCTATGAATCCTGTGTGTGCATATGTGACTGTAGTGTGTGCATTTATCTTTATTGAGACTCTTCTGGCTCCATACCAAACCATGATCTATCACCATTGTGTACCAGGTACCTGTGCTCCGGGAGTTTGCTTCGGGGATTGTCCCTGTACTAGAATTTGCTTTGTATAAAATCATCTGTTAAATGACTATTTACACAGGACATTTTTTCTCAATGACTGTATTTCTTTACAAACTTTGCAACACTGGTGCTCAATAGCCGTTCTCACGTAAGCTGGAGCCCCGGGCTCATTAGGTCACTTCCCTTTTGACTTTAATCAGTTAAACTCACAATAAAATGAATCAACGCTTAACTCTGAGAAGAAAAGAGTATCATGGAGGCAGGCAAATAGAGAGAAAGCGAAAGAAAAAAAGAAGGCCAAAAACTCACAAAATACAACTTTATCAGTCATTTCCACCACTTCAGGAGCTACATTTTCTTTGAAACATTATGAGGTCATTTATTCAAGCATCTAATTAAAGTCCCAAGAGGGGTTTGGTTGGGGCAAGACTATTATGTTCTCTTTGGGGCCGTCATGAAAGGGTCGCCGTGATTTTGCCAAGTAAGACATGCTCCTGTATCAACATCTTTTGATAATCCTGGATCAACATTTTTGTTCAAAAATACAAACTAAACTCAATCCCTACCTCTAAACCAAACCTATCCATAATTTATTCCTAAAATCAGTGGAAAATGATAGCTGATATACCAACGCTATCTCACGACCAATTCGTACGTATTTTACGAGGTGGCTTATTCGAACGAATTTGTACGACCTCACTCATACGATTTCATACGACCCAAGTGACGGTTAGGTTTAGGGGCGGGGTTAGGTGTAGGTAATTCGTACAAATTCATACGAATTGTGCAAATCGTAAAATACGTACGATTTGGCAACAATCGTATGAATTTGTACGGGTGTGGTCGTACAAATTCGTATGAATAAGCCACCTTGTGAAAAATGTACGAATTGCCGTGAGATCGGGTTGGATATACAAGTGTGTAGAAGCACCTAACCCTGATATTAAGCCTAAAACAGATATTTCCCAAGAAGTTATATCTCAATTCTGATTGGTTGATTGGAATGTTGTTCCAGGATCAGCAAGGATGTTGATCAAAGTACAGCATGTTGAACTTGGTGAAATCACCACACTTCACTGCCCCTCCATTTTAACCCCACCATCTGATTCAATCACCACCTTTTTTAGCCACACTTCTGAAGCCCATCCTCCCCTTATTAAGAAGTAATTGAATAATTGACCACTGTGTGGATGAGTTGATTCGCTTCATTCCTCAGTGGGGGCTTTTTTTTTTTTTTTATCGGCTTGAACTCTGCTCCACATGCCTGCATTTCTTCATAATGGTATTAACTTTGCCGGGGAGAGCTTTTGTGATTTATTGCTGGTTATGGTGACCCCTGAGATGACCTGAAAGGATGGGTTTCTACACCCCTTGACTGTTATACTGAAAGGCTTTTGGCTATGGACTGTTGGATTTGGATGCATTTCTTGGAGCCAAAGACAATACCTGAGGCTCTACTGCTTGCCCCGAGACTGCTCTATCTCCCGCAGATGGTGTCTACCTTTAGTGGCCAGATTCAAATCGAAAGGTAACGCACTAAGCTTACTGTATTGTGATTTACTGGCCAATATGAGGTGTTAGGTGGCATATGTTTAACATCCTGATCCAATACAATGCACCTTGGATTTTCACTACTTCACGAATTACAATGAAACCTGAAGTGTAAAACTTAGAGAATTATTTTATGTTCATTTTCATGAACCAGCCATCTGATTAAAACAATTAACTACAATGACTTTATATTACAAAATATAAGAGATTCCTTTATAATTAATCAATTCACCAGAATTAATCAGACATTCCATTGCAATACGACGAGAGAGTCGTTTAGCACCAACCATGGCAACCATATTTGAGAGTTATTCATTTAGTGAAAGTGAAAAAGTGAAAGTGACATTCAGCCAAGTATGGTGACCCATACTCAGAATACGTGCTCTGCATTTAACCCATCCAAAATGCACACACACAGAGCAGTGAACACACACACAATGTGAGCACACACCAGGAGCAGTGGGCAGCCATTTATGCTGCGGCGCCCGGGGAGCAGTTGGGGGTTCAATGCCTTGCTCAAGGGCACCTAAGTCGTGGTATTGAAGGTGGAGAGAGAGCTGTTCATGCACTACCCCCACCCACAATTCCGTCCAGCCCAAGACTTGACCTCACAACCCTTCGATTGGGAGTCCAACCCTCTAACCATTAGGCCACGACTTCCCTCATTAGTCATAAGACTTTCAATCACAACATACAAGTAATTCAGTACAAACTGATTAACTGACATGCATTTTTGTCTTTCCATACAGTAGCAACATATGTGAGAGAGTAATTAAGTATGATTCAGCCAAATTAATCAGTCTTTCCATAGTAACATATGTGAGAAAGTTTAGTATCTTCATCAGAATGCATCAGACTTTCCAGGATGGTTGGGCAATATGGTAACAACAACAACAACAAAAACCTTGGGGTCAACTTAAAAATGTATCTACAACATGATTCAAGCATCTTTTTCTTTATTAACCCTCTAGTTAAAGAAATGTATATTTGAAGTGCACCACACATGAAGTTGTCAACATGATTTGTAAATGTTAAACAAATCACTTGTTAATGTTAAATATCTTTGCAAAAAGGGTGCATGAACTACAACTACATCTTCACAAACTTGTCTTATGCATATGTTTAGAAATAATATAAGGAAAAGGCATTAAAAAATATCAAAAGTCAAGGTAACTCAAATTCAAAATGTCTGAATGCACAACACCAGTAAACAATTATTAACTATAAATGTTCAGTATAAACGATGAACAGCAGATTTTAGCCTGTCACCATGATGCAAACATGAAATTTTAGGCATACAGTAGTAGTTCTTTACCGGTTTTTATTTGATTTGGCTGTTTTTCCACAGTTCTATGTAAACATGGATACATTTGACTGTAGCGCTCACGTCTCTTGCAGTATCTCATGCATAGAACAGCATTCTAAAAATGCGGCGCTCAGGTTAATAGAACTTCAACTCAACTCCCAGCTTCCTGGATATTTTTCCTATTCCACTGCCCGCGTCACATCTTTGTCAACACAAAAGATAATTCTGTGTGAATGGCACCTAATGATATATTCTACTTATGGTCCCTCATAGAGCGAGGTTGACTTCACTGAGCCTCTTGTCATGCAATATCTTCATGTGAATATTCAAGCTAGATTGCCTGAAGGCCTATGAAAGAGCATTTCAGATATCAATAAATCATGCACTTACAAAAAGATCAGCATGAACCAATCAACTCTATCCACTCATTTGTATGGAAATGTCAATAAGACAACATTGCAACCAAAGAGAGCTCCTCTAAGCATTTCAGTCTGCAACATTAAATCTAACAAAGCTCATCCCCATACAGCCTACCTAAGGATTACCCTGTAAACAACAAAGTGGAACTTTCTTAATATCTACAGCCTGCTCTTAATCCCCACGTTTCAGTCTAATGATACTGGCAAGGGGTAAAAGCTGCCCAGCGTGGGAAGGTCTGTATGAACTCTGACCCGGCATTGCCTGGGCAAAGCTGTCTAGAGTAAGAGCCAGAGGAGGAGGAGAAGGTAGAATCTGGGCTGAGAGAAATCAAGAGCAAGATTTTCTCCCCAACTGACTTATGGCATCCTGCCCTTCGCACACTCCACTCGCCCACCGAGAAGACTCATTTAGCATGGAGGATAAGCGTAAATCAGGACAGTTAAAAAAATAGGAAGCAAACTGGCAGTGGAAGGGAGGCAGTTGGCTGTTCAACACTATGAGGAAAAACTATTCCTCACACAACAGGATCTGTCAGTGCCAGAGGATCACCATTTATCTGATTATTACTGGCTGTATTTGAAAAATAAAAAAAAAGCAGCAGAAATGCTTTTGATGCTTACATGTAGAGATACAAAATTAATCTACACACACTGGTTATTTACTGATATCAGTGTTTTTGAAATGTCAACATCAGTATTGGATATTTACTGCAAAGTATTGCCAATTTTCAGATAAAAACAGCATCTACAACCCCAATTCTAAAAAAAGTTGGGACATTTTGTGAAATGCCAGGAAACCTAAAATATGTTATCTGTTCATTCTATTTAACTTTTATTTAACTGAGTAAAGTACATATGAAAAATAATCCAATGTTTCCATTGGCCAACTTAATTTTATTTTGTAAATATAAACAAACTTTGATTTTGATGGCTAAACAAACTCCAAAAAATTTCAGACAGAGGCATGTTTACCCTGGTGTCAACAAAAATCAACTTTTTGTATTTCTTGATGCAGCTACAGACTGTTTTCCATAGTACTCTTGAGCCCATGTGGCTATATTTCACCCAGTGGCATGACAGTTTCTCATACAATGTCCTCTGAGGGCTCAAAGGTCACACACATTCAACCGAGGTGTCCTGTCTTACCCTACACAGTCTGACATTTCTCTGGATTTCCTTTGTTGGCAAAGACAGGATGCTCCATATAAACCCAATTATGATAATCTGACCTATTACCAATTCACCTGCTTGTTATGGACTTTTTCCAAAACAGTTTAACTTGGATATTTTGGGGTGAACTATCCGTTTAAGAGTGCGTTACGGCACTCTTAACAGTGGGCAAGGAAAGATCCAATGCTAGCAAAGCTGTTTACAGTATTTCTACTTCAAATGGTCTCACTGCATTGTCAATAAGTAGACATATATCTGCTATTCAGCACATGCTCAGCATTTAAGTGCCATTTAGTATGAAAACTTTGTGTGCACACTATGAAGGCCAGTAATGGGATTAGCTTCATTCCTGTCTTGTCAAACTGGATTAATATATTCTGCTGCCTGAAGAGTCTTGGTGGCTGTATATCTTTCTCAAACCTGTGGATAAGACCCAAATTCTGGTTTAATCTCTCCAGCACATTTAAGAAATTGGTGAGATTACTCACACTAAAGAGCAATTAGCATATTTCTCCTCAATTTGTGCTTTAATTAGAGTCTTTAATCCATTTAGTCACTTTAATCTCTCGTTTGGCTCGAGTACAGTGTGGACAAAAACATAAAATGGACAAAGATGCTACATTTAGACTACATATTTTCAGAAGCAGCAACATATTATATGAAAGCACACATTACATGTATGCGTGATTTGTTTTTGTTTTTCTATTTTAAAACATTTAAAAATATATGAATTTATTCCTTGATTTTCAGAAGCCATTACTCCAGGCTGCAGTATCACAAGACCCTTCAGAAATCAATAGAATATGCTGATTTGGTGCTCAAGAAAATCAAATAAATTATTATTATTATTATTTTTAATTTATCAGATAATCCTGAAAAAAGTATATCATGGTTTCTACAAAAAAGCAAAAGTGAAATAATGATAATAAAAATTCTACACACCAAGAGACTGAAAAATGTGTTCAAAGCGTTCTCTTTTAAAGCTCAGATAACTTCACTTAAGTTTCATTCATGCATCAGCTTTGTCTCAGATGCTTCTCCTAAAGTAAAAATAGGCCCAAATAAGAGTATAGAGCTATAAAATAAATGTTGTATTTAAAGCAAAGATAATTTGACCTTGGAATAATGTGATGTGTGTTTTTATTCTGAGCACAGTTTAAAACATTGCTGAGATTTCTCAGATGAGACATTAGAGTTCACTTTGGTCTTTTTCTTAGAGAAGCAGAAAACTAACATTTTAATCTCACCACTCTCTCAATCAAAGATATATATACATAAAAATAATCTGTCACTTTTATGAGCACCCATATCACTCTACAATACAATATCTATTAATCTTAAAACATCTGCAAATAAGAACTTGACTGTTCAAGCCCTTCATCATGGCCACTGCAACTGTTAAAAATCAGCATAAATAATGCATAAAATACCAACTTCAACATTCACCAGCTACACAGCATATATATTATTAAAACTTCTGTTCGGGCAAAGCAGAGACATGACTCTAATATTAAATAATAACTATGGCTAACTGAGATTTGACTCTTGCTTTTTAACATGCATGCCAGAGACTGAATGGTTTAATTACCAGCCCATCAATAATACAGCAGCCTGAACGAGACTTTGAGGGGGGAATGGGATGGGACAGGAGGACAAGTGAGGTATGTAGTGATGCTTTGCGCTTAGAGGTAGAAAGCATGCATTTGGGCAAGAATAGAAAAAGATGTGGGCAGGTAGAAGACAGCTTTGGAATAGGGTAGTGGGATGCAGAAGTCATAAACCGTCTCTGTCACTGACAGTGGATGGGAGAAGGATGTGGGAGTGAATGAAGGAGACGGAACATAGATGGATGTGGGCGAAGGATGGTGTGGGTGTGGATCATGAACTTGCCGTATGGAGAAGTGGAGAGATTGTTTTTTGATGGAGTGGGAGAATGGATGAGTATAACGTAGAATGACAAGCAGGTGTACTGACTGAGACGTACAGATGGATTATGAAGCGTCGAGAGAGGAAGAAGAGTGAAACGAAAGTAAGAGTGAGAGAACTATAATCAATGAAAATAGCTCCTAGCCTTAAGTACCCAATGGAGAAATGGCGGATGACCTTGTGACCCCTGTGAAGTGCTTTGACAGAGATTAACGTGTCCCTGGTCAACAGTGCAATTTATTTTAAAAGTGCCATCAAACCAAGAGCAGTTCCTGATCATCAACCTGTTACATGTTTTTCTTGATTGAATGGAGTTGGTTCCCTAGTGGAAATGGTCTCACTACCTCTCATAAATGTTCATGTCAGGACAAAAATACACATGTGGTGAGTAACCAAAGGACAGATGTTATAGATTTATAGTCCAAATTGTTTACATTTTTCATGTATGCTTTTTAAAAATGATTGGTCTAAATAATATGTATCTGTTCTATTAACAATTTCTAATAAGCTGATGGTCTACTGAATCTGAACAAATCCATGTTTTTGAACAAATCTTTTAAACAAGTGAACAAATGAATGTACACTGATACTTTGAAACGTGATTGCTTTCCTGCGTTTAAAGACTATAAAGTGAGTGAAATCTGGGTTATGGAGGATCATTTCATTGGTCGGAACAATAAAACGAACACAGCCCTTCACTAAACATGACTCAGAGAGTCACTGAATGAGACTGAATGAGAATAAACCTTGTTGGAACAAACTGAACAAAGGATCTGTAGGGCATGTTGTTCGTTCAAGATCAAGTAGGTATGCAAGTAAACTTTTTCAGTTGAGTAAATGATGTATTGACATCACTAATAATACCTAAAAGACTCACAAGGCACAATGATTCACTTTTTAATTTTAAAATTAATTAACAGTTTCAGTGTTTTTTTTTTTTAAACAGATTCTTGAGTCACTTAGATGAATCAAAGTCCTCAGAACTACTCTCCTGGATCAGATTCCCTCCTTCTGCCTTCACAAGTCTCTGTTGTATCCAAATTATGATACATTTACATCATCAACTCAAGTCCAACTGCCAACTGTTTACAGCTCTGAATATATAATGACTCAGGAGAAAGTACAAGCTTCACTGTTTTTTTCTTCATGTTCTTACATCTTTGGTTTTACTACCAACCCAAAACACATACAGATTGGCACTCGCTTCTGTCTGCTGCAAAACAAATGAAAAACTGCTGGTTTCGTCTGGCCAGAGTAGAACTGGCACCCAACTAAGCCTGGTTTCTCCCAAGGTTTTTTCTCCATTCTGTCACCGATGGAGATCTGGTTCTTTGCCGCTGTCGCCTCTGGGACACTTACTGTAATTTCCAGTGATTTCATCGACTTGATTGCACAGATACTGAACTGAGCTGGATGAGGACATCGGTGAATTCAATGATGACCTGCCTTTTTTGCATTATTGACACACTATTTTCATATTTAATGCTGTTCAGTTGCGTTGTCACAATCTTTATTGTTAAAAGTGCTATATAAATAAAGCTGAATTGACTTGACTTGAAAAAGAAACAAACACTGTTGCTCGCGAAAGGCATTTTCAGTGAACACAAGTGGTAATGAGAAATGCATTATTCTCAGTACTGTTCAAATACCCTAAATTACGTCTTGCACTGCTGGTCAATATTTCACAATTTCAGCTGTTTAAAGAGCCAAAATTGAGAGCGAGAAAGAAAGAAAGGTCAAAGAGATTGTTCAAATGCTCAGCAATCACAGATGTGCTGTCAAGTAGGGAGGAGGGGAAGGATAGAGAGAGATAGAAAGAGCGTAAACATGTCCTTATTTGTGCCGTTTCAAGTACATGTGAGAAGGAGTGAGTGAGAGTGAGAAATTCCCTTGAGTGTTTCAGCTTTTATAATATATAGATTTTTCCATTACCTTCTTCCTTTGAAGTCTTTGAGATGAGTGGAAGTCTATGTGCCCTGGACAGTGATCATATTAGGCTGCTATTCATGTTGAGTGGCCTGAAACAGGCACACCAGGGGGGCAGGAGTGTTATTTTGTGGGAACTGACACAGCAAGAGCCCTGGCTACATTCATTCAGATCTGACGGATGTTGGCAGTCTCCCAGGCTAAAACTTGTTTGTAGCCAGACAAGATAAATGGAACTTGTGCCCAAGATTATATCCTTCCCCTGACAAATCTAAAGCTAATTTACTTTTTCGTCTTGTAGGCAGAATTTTTTATTCCTAAGGCAACAAAAAAACTAGTGTTTGTCATAGAGTAAATACCACTAATTCCCCTCTGTATATTTTCCAAACAATGGCACACCTGTGTCTATTGACTTTTGTGGTGTGTAGAAGGTGATTCATACGAGCTATTAATGTAGAACATGTTATAACTTGTTCCGTAACATCTGGATAATCTTGTTTTAAATAAGCTATTTGACAGTTCCGTCGGAAGCACTAAAACAATCTGGATTGCTTTACCATTTCAATGCTAAGATAAACCACTGGCCTTTTTATTAATGTGTTACGAAACAGAACACGACAAAAAGTTGTAAAGGGATATTTCTAGAGCAGTTTAAACCATTAAGAAATATTTCAATTTAGAATGAATAAAAAAAAAATGTGCTTATTGGTTTCTGACCTCATGGAGGTGCTTATTAAGATCCATACAGAAAATCACCAAGATTAAAGAATCAAGTTACAGAGCAAGTTAACCATTGCCACATGCTCTCTCATACTAAATAACCAACATAATAATAATAATAATAATAATAATAATAATAATAATAATAATAATAATAATAATAATAATAATAATAATAAAAAAAGAAAAATGCATAAAAATAATCAAGAAAAAAAAGGTTGAACCATCATGTTCTGTTAAGATTATTTATAAAAATGTATTAAAATATTAATTTGTAATTAAACAATTGTTTTTCCTCAAAATAATAATTTAAATAATTAAAAAACAATGGTTTTTTTTGGACCAAATCAACATCCAGAATGCAGATGTTACTGAAGTCGACATGCATTTTTCAAATTCTTTTTGAGAAAAAATCTGGGGGTCAAAATCAGATGTTTTTCCCCCGATAAAAATGACAACAGAACAGAACATAAGAACTAATGAGCCAAAACATTAATATGAGCGTCAAAAAAAATTAAAAGTCACAAGAAACATGGAAGAAAAAAAAAATTGAAAGTTCAAAAAAAGAAAAAATAAGATAGCAATTCATATTAAATCATATTTAAGCACTGAATAAAAAGAAAATCATTTTGCAGATCACACATACTGTTTCACTGTCCCTACAAAGGCTCTCTGTAACACACGTTTGGGGGTCACTGCACATAATACTACAGTAGTAATTCCCTCTACTGGCTTGCTTTTATTTCAAGCTCATACAAACTCATTAAACAGAAGCCTAAATACTCACAGGAATCTGCTGCATTCTTGTCCTCTCGTCCTCAAAAAAGACCTTCTTCTGCTGCTCAGTCTAATCCCACAGGCGTGAAAAACAGAGAGTGCTGAGGAAATCCAAAGAAACGTCTACCACAGTAAACGCAGGAGAGAAGCCCCGCCACTAGCGCGCAGAATGGTGCGGAGCGAGAGAGACACTGGGGAGACATATGTTGCCAAAGCCTCTCGCCTGGCAAAGAAGCTCATTAAACGAGTGACAATCACTCCCACAAAGCCAGATCTGAGTGCTTTTCACATGGACTATACAAAGTAAGAGAGACACAGAGAGAGAGAGAGAGAATGAATGAGTGAGAGAGAATGAAAGAGAGTGGAATTCTGGATTGAAGAAGTTGCATTTAAAGCACTCATGCATGGGGAGACTTTTCTACGTTTTGTGCCATGGATGTCAAGATCCGTGTTTTTCCTTTTGTAGCACTGTCACTACGCCTAAATGGGGTTAATTTGGAGTTTCAGTATCATTTTATATTAAACAGGAAAAAATTGCGATACAATTGCTATGCATTTGCTAGCGTGCTGCAACTGTAGGTAGCATTGGGTGATCAAATGAACCCACCCTAGAGTCTATGAAATACTGGTCTACAGATATGGGTTTCGCTCATTTTCTCATTGGTCAGGGTAAGTAGAAAAGAAAATCTCTTCAAATTTGAACCCTAAATTCCCCTAAATCCCAAATCCTAAGCATGAACAACAGCAAAAGTGATGGTTTCCTTGCCAAACACTACCATACACAATACTATCAGAAAACTATGCATGATCAAATCTGAGAAAAGGTAGGCGAGTTTGATCAGGGTTGGAGCTAAACTCTGCAGTGCATTGGCTGTCCAGGGCAAGATTTGAGGAACACTGTCATAAATCACATTGCTTAATTCTGTAACATTGCGGAATGCAAGATCACCATGAACCAAAATATGATGATAAACCTCCATCTCATCCACTTGATTGACATCTGTCACTGGACAGCAACAGTTCATTTCTACCTCACAAATAGGATTAGATCTCTGGGGATCATGTGATTTGCCAACAGAGCAAACAGCACAGGGCAGGACATGGTCACACAATCTAAACAAAAAAGCCCCACCCCATCCTGCAATGCTGAGGTGAAACTGGCTCACAGTGATGCATGATGTGGAAATGGGTGAATGGGTGTGGGGAGAGCATGAAATCAGAAAGGCTTGACATGTTTGCTTGAATTATGCTGATGTAGGTGAACCTGACATGTCTGTAAAATGGAAGAGTGCCCATATAGGTAAAGGTATAATTATTCTTTCAGGTCTCCAGGAAATGATGCTCTCTGTGTGTCAGGTGCTCTCCGTGTGAGGTGCGATCATACAATGTGCCATCAATTCCAGGAAACATCATTAAACGTACAGGCGCCATAAACACTGCTAATTAAAATTCAATTAAAATGGATTCTTTCATTTGCTTGCCATTGACATGTACAATTAATTTCATTATCTGTGACTCTTACCCATTACAAGCCACGAGATCGTCTGAAATGCATGAAGGACTTCCAAATATTTTTCCATGTAAAATCCTTGCTCAGTGTCTGACAGTTATTTTTTATCTGCTTTCAGACAGGATAATTAATCACTTACAGTAAGTGTGTTTTCGTTAAGCCAAATCCATTTCCCCTGTCATATTTAACATGTTTAATTGTGAAATGTCATGGTGAAAAACTACATTACCCATGATAATTTCCGAGATTTCAATAGTCGGGTTCCTTTTCTCCATAGGGAAATACATTTGACCATAACATACCTTAAAACATTAATGACAGATCTGCAGCAGTGTTTTTATTATAGGTTTTTGTTGAAGCCCTATGTTTGCATTATTTTAAGTATTTTAAGGAACAGTTAGTCTAGTTAGTCTATTTTTCAATTTTTTTTTTTTTTTTTTGCTTCAAATCAAATTTGTAATATTTTGATTCACCTCATAGTCGGTTGATTACTAAGTATTGAGTTAAATGAGTTAACTACTAAGTAGGCGCAATAACATTAATGTTTGTCTTTATAGGCACAGCGAACAAATATAACATCTATATGTATTATCGATGCTAAGCTGTTCTGCAAAGAACCTATTCATCTGAACTTGGGCGGTAATGTGAACAAGACCCTTTTAATGCTCCCCTATAATGGTTGAAGGAGGGACAGAGACAGGTTTTGGCAGGAAGAGAGGGTTGTTTGATAGCGTGAGCAGATTGCCAGACAGAGAGAACACTCAAAGCGCCACTGTGCCGGTGCTGAACTGACGGGGCCCTTCCAGTCCCCAATGTGTCCTTTTTAAGTGCTCGAAGGATGAAGCTGCCATTATGGCCGCACAAACAGAAAGACGGCTGATGAACTTCATAGGAATGCTTCTTTCCTGAAAGCAACAGGGTTAGAATAGAGTGACGGGCGGGAGTATAGACAGCGAACTGGAGGGCAAGCTGCCAGTTCCACCAAGATTAGTCTTCATGCAACCAGGACGAACAAACCTGACATTGTTTTGGGCACTGCCTAGGGGATCACATCCATTCTTTCTTTTTCTTTTCCTCAGCTCCTCGATTTCATTCACTGTTCACAGTCAGAAACTGCTCTCTCGCTTTTCCACTATGGAGGAATCAGTTGAGGTTGTTTGATCTGTCATAATCATGTTCTACACCCACTTACAGTATGTTGTTTGTTTTGTTGCTCGGTTGCTCGGTAATTGAATAAACTATATATGACTGAATAAACTCACTTATGAAAAGGAGTGAAACAAAACAATATTTTGTGCTGCGGCATGTCTGTACTAGGAGTAACACTAATTATTTAAAAATGCTTTTACTTGATACAAGACCAGTGAAAAGCAAACATATACACATAAAGCATAATGCTCTTACAATACAGTTTGTGCACACTGACATACTTAGGCACTCACAACAACAAATGTTAAAGGAGGTGGCTTTTGTCATCTATTGGTGTAGAAAACATTCTTGATTTTTACTCTCTCTATAGTAATATGTCCAAAAATATGCCCAAACCTTGTCTAAGGATAGTCAATTTAACATTTCTCCATAATCATAACTATACAGCTACACAGTGGAAAATGCCCAAACTGCAAAAACCACAAAACAGTTAAGGGCACAGAAGAGTGAAGAACAGGTGCATTTCTCTATGGGAAATAACCCCCCTCTAACCTTCAGGCAATGCTGACAGCCTACATAATGAGCTCACCTGGGCCTTGATCAATGCCCTCCACCATGTCAAGATGATATATGCACCAGCATTGAGAGTGAGTCTCAGAGCTGGTGATATAGGCTGAGGCATAAAGACCGCTGTACAGCATGTAGGTCAGGGGCAGGACGAGCCCAATTCACCAGACCGAATAAAGATGTTCTCCTGCTGACTGCACGCTAATCCAGCGTGCAATGATTACTGAACTGAACTCTTTCCAGACCTACAGAGCCACCAAATTATGCTACTTTTATAATCTAAACAAACAGTAATTAGAAATTTTCACTACATTTGAAATGCTTTTTGCATCTATTTCATGACATGTTGTGCAACAGATGCATTTTAACCCTCGCCGACAGGGGTTGTGGGTCCTGGAAAAGTTTTGACATGCCCCAACATTTGTGTTTTTTTTTTTTTTTTCTTTTTTTTTTTTTTTCTTATAAAACTATTAACAGCTTAAAAGTCTGATTACACTGTATTCACTACAAACAGTGCTGCAATGTAAGCAGCATGTATGCACGAGTTTTTAGAAAATATTATTAAATATTATTATAAATTTTATTGTTAAATTAAAATAACTAATTTGTGTAATGTAATAATGTAGTTAATAATTTTAGATAACAGCAAACAATATGACCTTTAAAGCCACTTTTTCATAGAATTTACTCACCACAGAAATGTAATGCAACAATTATTAGGAAAATCATCTACTTTAAATATTTTGAATTGTTTGACAGCCCTTACAATTTTACACATTTTCATGCATTTCTTTACTTTATAACTTTTCAATGCCAATGCTTCCCTGATCTATTTAAAATCCACTCTCAAGAGTAAAACAGCTGCTGATGCAAAAAAAAAAAAAAAAAAAAGAAAAGAAAAAAAGAAGAAGTTAGCATGAATTTGCTTGTTTGACATGCTCTAGTTGCCACTGATCGTGTCACTGAAATCAAACAGCACTGATTAATGGTGTCCTGTGGAGTGGTAGAAAATGCTCTAGAAAATGTATTAATTTTAAGTAAAGTCAACTTCCTAATTTTAAGTAAGGTCAATTTTAATAATTTATCAGGTTGATTTGTTCTATAGCCCCAAAGTTCATTTGGTTTATTGCCAAGTACTTTTACAAACATGTCATAATTATCGTTTATCTGATGTGCAATGCTCCATGAACTCTAACACCATATGTCATTCTAATAAAATACCCATTGTCCTGATTGCCTGTTTATATGCAATTCCCCATTACCCTTGACACTTTAATAGCATTTAAATTGTTTCCAGACGCAAGATTATAGAAGCAGCAACATACAGGATACAATTTACTGTAGGCATTCATTATACAATCTACAAGTGTGCGGAGACGAAAATATATCATGTTTAACATAGCTGTTGAGAAAGCCATCCACTCAAAGCCATGTTCATCTTCAAAATGGAATTAACAAAGCTAAGTGTGTTAAAGTGCTCGGTGGGGTTTGGGTGAAGCTTAGTGTGCCATATGGTTAACATAACTCAACCTGAGAGGGAGAGAGAGGTCGAGAGAGCTCACACTCTTTCTGGCTGTCCTATTCACAGATGGTACTCTCTGCAATCACTGGCATCAGTGAGCATGTGATCATTCTTCCTGATTAGCCCCCCACCAAATATCTTGTGCAAACATATATCAATTGAACAAACGTCTTTTGCTGAGATATCCTGGTTGGGGTGTCAAAACAGGCAAGTTAAATTGTCAAATTGTCTTGAATTTAGATTTAAAGTATTATGTTTTGCAAAGTTTATTCTGCATAGTGGCTCCAAAAATAAAGAAAAAAAAAAACATATTACACACTTTATCTATATACTGTGTATGTATGTATGTATGTATGTATGTATGTATGTATGTATGTATGTATATTGCGCCTAATGGTTAGAGGGACAGATTTGTAACCCAAAGGTCACAGGTTCAAGTTTCGGTACTGGCAGGGATTGTAGGTGAGGGGAGTGAATGACCAGAAAAAATGTCTGCCCACAGCTCCAGATGTGTGTGTGTGTTGTCACTGTGTGTGTGTGTTTTCATTACTCACTGCTGTTTGTGTGCTTGAATGGGTTAAATGCAGAGCACAAATTAAAAGTATGGGACACAGCAAAAATATTTTTTCACATTGTAGATGACAACAATGGTAATATAATGGTAATAAGTTAAATTCCCAATTTCAGCTGATATATAAACCACACTGAACACTGATAAATAATAAAAAAAATAAAAATCACAAACTATTTTAACTCAGAAATTATTATAAATAATTATCAAAGTGCCACATTGAATTAAACATGAAATTTTGAAGTAAAGAAAGACTCAAATAGTATTTTCTTGTAAAACATACTCCAGTAATAATCTTTATTTACACTTGGTTTGAAATTTACTAGTAATTTCCGAGTGAACAGTTTTTCAAAGGTAATACCACACCAATTTTTTGTTCGGTGTAGGGATGAACAATATGTTGGTACTACATCAACCAATATTAGTATTTAATAATTTTAGTTCAGTACTTTTTATATGTCGGTTGCTATTGGAAATATAACTTATTACCAATAGATAGCCATTGTTGTCATCTACATTTTTTTTTAATTATTCTTCAAAACTGTAAATAAAACAGATTATTGGGGTAAACATTTACATTTAATTCAGTGCGTTACCTGCTGTTTCTTTGTAATTAACTGGAAAAATGAAACACAGACAACTTAGTCATAACGTAATCGTAATAATTTAATGATTTAATTACCCACATTGGTAACACTTTATAATAAATGCACACTATTAATCATTAATTAAGCATTAGTAAACAGATAATTCATAATTTATGAAGCATTAATAGACAGTAATAAGCAGTTTATAAATACAGATATAAATGCTTTATTCTTTATAAATTCTTTATTATTTAAAAGCATATCTATAATGTGTTTAATAATTGTATTTTCATACTTTATTCATGATCAATTTATCATTTCTCAATGAAGTATATCATTATTTACAAACCAGTTATTTAGGAGATGCCAGTGATTCATAAGATCACAAGAAATGTAGTAAATTCAGGTAGTTATAAAGCATTTAGTAGTGGTCAGTTAACTATTTATGTGAACTCATCTAAAGTGAGGACTAGTTATGCCTTGTAAAGCATTTATAAAGGATATTTAAAGGCTCAGTTATCTTCTAAACAAAAAAACGGAAACAATCACAACACAGTGATACAGAACATAGAAATATTAACAGCCTTTAAATCTAATTTGTAAAAGCTTTACAAGGCATAAATAGTCCTCACTTTAGATGAGCTCACAAAAAATAGTTAACTAACAACTACATATGTTTTATAACTACCTGAATTAACCCTGAATTACAGTAGAAATGCATGTTAATAAACCATTTATTAACACTATAAGTAACTATTACTATATGTCTGAATAAAAAGATGTATGAATGCACATTTAAATAGTTTATTAATCATTTACTTACAATTTCTAAGTGATCTTATGAACCACTGACAACTCCTTAATAACTGGTGTGTAAATAATGCTATACTTAATTTAGAAATGATAAATTGATCATTAATAAAGTATGAAAAAAAAAAGATTAAATACATTATAGATATGCTTTTAAATCAGGTATAAAGCATTTATATCTGTATTTATAAACTGCTTATAAATGTCTATTAATGTTTTATAAATGATGAATTAACTGTTTCCTAATTCTTAACTAATGATTAATAGCATGCAGTTATTATAAAGTGTTACCTTATTGGTAACATCAGCCATTTATTGGTAGTTGGCCATAGAATCTGAATAAATATTGGCTTAATGTTATAAGCCTGAAATTAATATATATTTTACACTTTCTTACAATGCACCTTTAAAGCCAAATGAAAATAAATGGTCAGCGGTGTCCTATCTGATAGCCGGTTCCTCTGTGGCTTTCTTTATTGCCCCAAGTCTCTCATCTAGTTGACAAGTCGGGGTCTTCCTGAAACCCATTTTAATCATGTTACCCCAGAAATCAATAAACTATTTCCCCCTGGGTCAGCCTCAACAATGATGAGGGTCTGCCTTCCTGAAGTACTCTAAATGTGTACACAAGCCGTCTGAGTGCAATACAAACACAAAGCTGCGAAGACAAATTCATTAAAACAACCACCATGTCTCTTCCAAAGAAATGGGTGTACATAGCAACCTATCCCCGTTTAAACTGCCTGTGCATGTACAAAAGCCTTCAAGGGCTCGTTTTCAAGTTTCCTACAAGAAGAAGAAAAAAAAGGTTGATAGTAATGTAATGGCATGGTTCTGCAACCAAAGTGCTTCACTGACTATCATCACATAAAAATTGTATCATAAAGCACTCCAGGTGGAATCCATACCACTCCTACAGACACCACAGTTCCTGTTAAATCAGATTCACAAGTGAGATGCATGTTTCTGGAAGGCCTCTTTATCCATCCTTCTCGTCTTCTTCCCTTAATGAGATAAAACACAGCGGTTAGTAAGCCCATGATAAGGCAAAGCATCTAGCTAATGCCTTTTAAGGAGAGGGAAAGCAGCGGTCTGTCTTGGGAGGCTTGGGGGTTACGGTAGGGGAATGGAAGGGCATGTTGTAATACTCCTCTAATCCTGCGGTGGATAATGTATCAAGGATCAGCTTCGCATGAGCAAGTTTCTCCTGATGAGGTGGAGGTCTCCACACTCAGAAGGAAAGCAAGGTGTTGCATTGACATGCGAGTCACAGTCGTGTATGCCTCTGGAATGCACAAGTGTTCTTCAGTCAGACTACGGAGGAAAAGTATGGAAGAGATAAAAAAAAAAAAACTCCCTTAGAGCATTTTGCTCTTTCCGTCTATAGAGAGAACGCTTGAGAAGATTCAAGATTTTGAAAATGCAGCTGAAATATTATATAAACCCACTCTTTGTGTGGGAATCTTGGTAACCCTGTAAAGCTTGACATATGAAATAATGTTATTATTATTTTTTATTTTTTTGTAAACAAATGACTGAAACTCCAGTATAATCATGCAAAACATATTAATATACTGCAATTATAGTAAACATAATAATTTGCATATATACTGTATATGAAAATGAAATGGTAGGATACATAGTGTGGGTAATGAACAAGATAAAGGAAACGGCTAATTAATTTATAAAATTATAATTAGAAATCCTCTGAAATTGCCGGGAGCAACAATAAAATAAAACTCCAAGTAGTTCTTAGCCTCAGGTGCCGGGAAAGATACAGTCTCGTCTTTCTCAGCAAGGTGTCATTTTTTTTCCCCAAAACCAATTAATAAATACAGAATTGAAAGAAGCCACAGGCAAAAGTTTGTAAGATGTATTAGAAAACTGCATTATTATGCAAATGTACCTGACATCCCAAGATTCATTAAATCGATCAATTAATCTGCAAGCAACAGAATCTAATGCAAATTTTTAGTGGAAACTTGAAAAGTGAGAACCACAAAGTGATGTACAAGTCAACAACAAGAATTTGTGGTAAATTTAAGCGCTTCCTTATGTCATGTTTACATATAGGCCTACAGTGATTGTGCACTGCACTGCTAACTGTCTCTGTCACTCAGCACTGCAACTGAAATGAACTAAAGATGGCTTCTGGTCACTGCAGATCACTGTATATGTGACTGGAATCTAAGAGAATGTTCTTAGCATTTTAAACAAACACTGCCTCATGTTTGTTTACATAAAATTGAACATAATTCAGCAAAAAAAAGTACCATGGTACAAAATAAATTCCATAATGCTTTAAGGTCTGTAATGCAATCTCCCCCATTTGTAGCACTGCTCCCCTCGAGATTCACCCAATATCCATATATACATTAGAAGAGTCATAACAATCTATATTTTATAGAATTGTACAAATTTTAGACATCTTCATATGATTTTGGTAACCGAGCCATCTATGTTATATACTGCAGATACATTTGAGAAGTCATGATTGAAAATATAGCAGCACCTGCAGTGCACATCTGGTATTTGTGAACCCCATGGGCTAAAAGTGCAGGTTTCCTTACAAGCACTCTGGGACATGGACATATAACTTTGTAATTGTCCACTTAAGCCATTTCAGAGGGTAAGGTATCATGCAGTTTTACGGTCCACATGCTGGATTTGTCCTACTCAAAAAAAAAAAAAAAAAAAAAACTTGGTTTATGATATGACCCTAAAACAGCCCAAGTGTGAAATTCAACACTTTATCTTCTCCACACTGTATGATAAAAAAAAAGATTGAATTTTTATGCAGCTTATTCCGCAGATCTCAACTGTATCCTCCACCCTGATGATTTCAAATAATGTGAAGTAATCTCTAAGCTCAACATATGTAAGAGGCTTTAGAGTTTCTCATTGGCGGCCTGCGGGGCGGCTCACAGATGACACATGTGCCTGTTTCACTCAAGAATACTGAAAGTTATCTTTAGGATGCTTGAAAGGAGAGCCACAGCATTAAAGAGCCCAGTGAAAAGAGAGCTTTTACAGAGGCGTCTTTGTCAAACTCATATCAAAGGCTGCGTCTGTAAAGTGAATAGTTTAGCTTTGTGTTTCACAGTGCATGGGTGGGAGGTTGTTGTGGTGTTGAGATATCCCAGTGTACACGCAGAGCTAACCCTATTGAAAGAGCTACTGGGAAATCTCCAACATTTAACGGCTCTTTAACCAAGAGTGTTCCTCGCTGCATGATATCATGGTTTGACATCTATAAAGAACCTTGAATGGATGTCTAAAGCACTATTTGGAGAGGATTCGTTTTTCTCAACTACAATTGTTAACATAGGACATATAAGATGTCTCAGAATTGTATATATAATAATGTATATAAATATTTTCTAATGGATGCTTGCTTGAATTAGAAATTATTAACAATGAGATACATATAATTTTATATATTATTTATATAACAATGTTATATTGAGTTCTCAGTCTCAAAGACCAAAAGGACCATCCAGACTTTCATCAGCGACAGAGACATGGAGGCATATATTGGATTTGTACAGAGACATATACTGCCATAAAGAGGACATCTTGAATGGGAAGTCCTTGGTTATTGGATCAAGTCAATGCCAGGTCAATACAGCCATCAAAACAATATTTGTTTATATTTACAAAATAAAAATAAGTGAACACATTTTAGGTTAAAGGTTAAAGAGAATAAAAAAAAAATAGCATTATCGATTTTATGGCATTTCATAAAACATCCCAAATTTTCTGGAATTGGGGTTGTATATTATCTACATATAATTATTTGTAATAATATTTAGGGTATCATGCATATATATATATATATATATATATATATATATATATATATATATATATATATATATATATATATATATATATATATATAATGAATTTATGAATTTATGAAATATTAAATAATAATGAAAGATAAAATCTATATAAATTTTTTTTACAGAAAGCATAGTTAAAAACAGATTACAGGATTGCAATTCAGGATTAAAGTGCAACGTCTTTAGGGAAGACAGTTGACTGTTCCTGTTCTTATGGGCTTTATTTATTTATTTATTTAATTCTTTTAAATAGAAAGAATTAAGAATGGGGGGGGGGGTAGACCTCAGGCTGATCTTTTATTCACGTTACATGCATTTTATTCATTAGACTCTTGATGTTATTATATGCATGCAGTTATTAATATTGAAATTATATGCCATTTGATTCATCAATACCTGTCTCACAATGAATTATTTTCTAAACCTTCAAAGCACAAGATTAAACCTGTCTCAATGTGGCAACACCCATTGTATAATAAATGGATATTACCTGCCAAAATGAGAACAATTTGGGGGCACTTCAACTGGCATCCATTCAGATTGTTCTGTCATCGTTCAGCCTAAGGCTACTGCTGCCAACACATTGAGTTCATCCCATAATATCCTCTCTTCATCATTAACATGAGGCCTCCAGCTCTCGTGTACAATATCATTTGGAGAGCAGATGTTAAAACACTGATAGTGTAGCCTCAATATATTACCCTTCTACTATGACGCCAGTATCCTCAACCAAAGTGTGGATTGAATTAAGGAGTGCTGAATGAATTCCATGAATGCTGCTCAGAAGGTTAAAGAGCAAAGAAGGGTTATCTTGGCTGCAATTAGCATATGCTCTGAATGGACGCTAATGAATGGAATTCTCGAGAGGCTTCGTGTTATTGATTTGAGGGACATTTTGTCTTCGCAATAAGTCAACAAGACTCAGGGTTGGTTAATCAGATTTGAAATCTGATCCAAAGACTATATACTCCCATTTAATAGTTCACATAACTTGTTTAGGAAATGAATGATAGCATAGGATGTTACGCCTACATGTCATTAACACGGAACTGACATTTGTGTGAATGGCTTCCTGTGTCAAAACAGCCTATGAATTATGTGCCAAATGACAGGAAATAAAACTGTAAAATATAACAATTTGAATAAAAGCAGATATACAAAATGATAATCATCTTATAAATATTAAAAGAAAGTCCAGGGTTCAAAACAAGGTTGTTGTTGTTGTTCTGTTTTTGTTTTTGGTGAAAAACTATTTTCTGTCAGTTTAAACAATCCCAAAAAAATCTTTTACAGTATGTTATGGGGATTGGGATAAACACAAGAATTTAAGGGAACATTATGGGGCAAATGTATTCAACAGTTGTGCCACTTGTGTAAGCTGTATTTCTGCATAAAACAACTGAACCACCCACAATTCAGTTTAACCACACTTTAAATGCATTTAAATTCCACTAAGCTGTACAAAAGCAAGTACCATTCATTTGAGTGCAAAACACGCCTCTTTTATGCTAATTTGATTCATTATAGATTGTTTCCAGAACTAAGCACTATTTGGCTTGTGGAATTAAGGTGGTGGAATACAGGCAGTATGCCGAATTTTCTGTTAGCGACACATTTCTGAACATTTTTCTGGTGATCGTGATAGCTATAATTTAAATGATTTTCAAATGATGGATAAAAGCAGTATATCTCAGATAAGATCCAGACAGATCATGTGGTCAAGCAGTTTTTGTCCATTCAGCGGATACACGTTCACTCATATTCCAAGCCAGTAATTTAAAACCACCTTTTTTTTTTTTTTTTTTTTCAGAAATGTATTTAGCAATGTCATGAAGACTTCTCCATGCAGACCTCCTGCTTTCACAATGTGTCAGGAGATGAAAGGATAGATGCACATTGCTTTGAAAATAACTCTCTGTGACTTTAAGGGCAGCTATGTGGACTGTACAGCTGAGCAATCATCTACCCAGCATTCTCTAAAGTGCTCATTGTGTCCGACAAAGACTTCAAAGATGAAAGCCGTACACAAAATAAATATGAGTAACAGCAACTGAACAGATGTTACAAGACATGATATGCATTTTCTTCTATGGAGGAAAACAGAAAAAATGTGTATGGTTTGCTTGATGTAAGACTCTTTCAAATCACCAGACAGTCTAATGCTTGGCTAGACACACCCAGCTACTTGCAAAAGTACTGCATCATCAAACAGAGCAAACTATCCCCCAAATGTATGTTTGCCCTCTTGAGCAAAACATGTTGTATTGAAAGGGAAAAAAATAGGTTAGGTCCCTTGTTGACACACATTAAAATTCATATATGCTGAAAGAGAAAGCTTTGAGTACTCCAGTTCATTGAATAAAATACATTTGAATGGAGAAAAAAAAGAAAGAAAATATCCTGCTTAAGATATTAATATTCCACAACTGACTGACAAACTGACAAAATGTATTATATATATATAATTTTTTTTTTTTTTTTTGCATATGACAGAAAGGCACATGACACACAAGCACAATTCCTCACGAGTGTTTGCCAATGATGTCAGACTTTCATTGTTGTTGTTTCATGGGAATCATTTCACTTAATTGAAGCTTATAGCACAAAGAAAAAGATAAAAGATAAAATGGTACAAGGGAAAATATATTGGTACAGTATTCTGTATGCACATTCTTGTGCAAAATATGAACCTGGCATAGAGAATATATATAAGTAAAAAGTGTAAAAATTTTAATATATATATAAAAATAGCTGTACTGACTTAAAAATAGAAGTATGTCATTTCGTTTCATGCAAAGAGTTTGCTAAAATTCATTATATTTAGTTAAAGTCTCAGGGTTACTTCATGTACATTTATTGAGATCACAGGAGTTCAGCTGACATAAAAGCTTGGAAAGCCCTGATCTAGAGTGTGGGAATGCACACTCATATATTAAAATAATATAGTCATGTTTTCTGGAGGGCAACAGGCCACAGGACTGTCAGACTTTTGAGAGCTTTGAAGTCAGAGAGAGCTTTGGTTCCAACCTTTTATAATACAGGAAATTTGATTTTGCACTTGCATTTAGCAATTATAATATTGAGTTATGTAGAAACTTACTAAGCTTATTTCAACGAAGAGCTGGAAGGGGCAAAAGGAATCTGGGGCAGCAAAAATGAGCAGAGTCAGGCTGTGATACTAAAGTCACATCTTCCTTTCAGTGACAAGGAAGACTTGATTTAAAGAGTCCCAGATAAGATAATAACTATTTATTTCATAAATGAATGTTCTCTTATCAATTGTGCAAAGCACTTCTCCAAACAAGGTTTTCAAAAGTCAGAGACAAGAACTAAGGCTACCTGAGTGTGACTGAACCGCCAGGTATTGTTCAGATCCACAATGAAGTTTCTGTTTCACCTGTTTCACTGTTTCATAAAGGATTTTGGTTTCAGTTCCCTGTAGCCTAATTATTTCAAAATGTGTTCCCCTATATTACTCAAACTAAGTATTGTCATGTTAACCAACAATAATTTATGTTAGACTAAGTATAAAGAAGTCAGAAAAAAGTGCAGCTAGAAATACTCCGATTTTTCCCCTCAATTTAAACTCAAGACTGTTCAAACCTGATTCATTAGTTGTTGTTTTTTTGTTTTTTTTGATTTATTGAAAAGAACTAGTGCATAAGAGTCTTTCTTTGAAATCGGAATACAGTGGTCATGCTTCATTTTTTTTGTTAAATCTTACATTTAATAAATAATAAATGCCTCACTTAATAAAACAACAAAAAGTTACCTTTATCTGCTCTAGCATGAATTAAAGTTCAGCTTTGTCCAAATGGAGAATATCACCAGACCTCTCACCACCCCAGGAAACCAACAGTCTTTACCACAGGACTGAGGCACCACATGCAAGACCTATTGAGGCCATATTGTGACATGGGAACCCCAATAAAAAAAAAAAAGAAAAGATGTTAAGAGCCAGGGGAATTAGCATTTTGGAAGGCACTGAATGAAAGTATTTGTTCTTCCTGCGCCTCAGTGAAAGACTAAGAAGTCTAAGATGGTTTATAGATTCTCGCTTATATTCAGAAGTCAGGATTATGAGGATGATAAGTCTGACAATTGATGCACGTTTGCCTCTGTGACACTTTTAAAGTCAGGCAGTAAATCAGGCATTGTGTTTTTTCCCCCTGCTTTTCCCGCCTATTAGTTCATCAGTCAATTACGTTCTCTGGCAGTTTACTTGACGTGTCCTAGAAACGGGGGCTTTATCTAAAAATTATAAGGGGAAAATCACAAGCGAAAAGGACAAACACTTCCTGGCTGTTTATATGAATGCAGATGTCAGGTCTTTTCATCTTGGCCTCCATAGAAATAGCTTTGAGGTTCACAAGGTGGCAGTATTTTGAAATCTACTTTAATGGTAGTTAAAGTGGGCTTGTTAGAAACCTATATAAGCACATTGTCTTTGACATGTTTAGGAATAGATTAGACGGAATTATTAATGTTTTACCTTTCTATTAACATACTTGATCAAGAATCAATAGACAGAACCTGCTACATAAAATATATATTTTAGAATAAAAAATTATATATATATATATATATATATATATATATATATATATATATATATATATATATATATATATATATATATATATATATATATATATATATATATATATATATATATATATATATATATATATATATATATATATATATATAATTGACTTCTACACTAACATAAGAAGAAGAAGAAGGAGAAGAACTTAATACTATATTTTATATAATGATATAATAAAAAATGGTGCATAAACAAATCAAATGGTAGTAAATTCCACAAAGAAATGGCAAGTGAAACATAGAATTTAACATGAAATTCTGAAGTAGAAAAAATACTAAAAATTATTGTAGAATGCACTAAAAAAATTAAAAAAAATATAATTTAAAATAATAATAAAAATATATGTGTACAAAATTAAATATATATAAAAAAAACACTACTTAAAACTTAAAATAATATAAGTATTTCACAACACACAAAGAGACTTTCCATAAACAGTCATAACACCTTAATAACCACAAAATACTAGTTGCACTATGCCATGGGCAAACATCTCTCATGTTTTCTATATCTGTTTTTATTGCATGTATAATTTAAAACAAATTTTAAATGTAAAAGCTGAACCATTCTAAATTTCACATTTTACAATGACACTAAAATCTACAACACGGTGTTTTCTGTACATCAAGCTTGAAAAGGCACAACCAGAAAGTCACACATGATGTCATTTCCATGCTGATGAATACCAATCACTCAGATGACATGGTACACTTCCCCATTATATTCCACTTTCACACCGAGTAAAACATGTCCCTCCACAGTGTAGTTTTTAATGGATTTGATCCCGATATCTTTTAGGAGCTCTGAAAGAGACAAGGCCGACATCCCATCTCACTGCTTTTGGCACTAATGATGGTTGCTATTGACCTGGGATGCAAACTCACACTGTGTAACACAGCAGGACAGTTTGTTCAGTTGAGTGACGCGTCACACTCTATATCACCCACAGCTTTCCTCCAACAACACTCAAAAGTTCAAGTCAGCAAACCTGCTTTGTTGTTTTACCCCCAAAACATTGTAAACTAGTAGCCAAAGTGATAATGGCATTAAAGGTTAGAGATGCTTTGATGCTTTGATTCACATCATGATCTCAGATCTAAAATGAGGTTAGTGGGAGAGATACAATTGATTAGCTGCGGACTAGTTATTCACTCATCCAAAAACCTGCGAGCGGAGCCACGTGATTCGGTAAATGGTCCATATTTTACTGCTGACAGGGTAGGGCCCCTGCCCTTTAGATAAGAAGATTACAGAGTGATACAGAGGTCTAGCAGATTTATTGTGCCAGAGCTGAGCCATTTAAAGGATAGACGGGAAGTCTCTCTTTGGAGGATGCTGAATTCAGGTTTTAATATCTCCCAAACCCAGCTGTTCACCCATCAAATGTGACAGTTGTATGAAATTAAAGAAAGTAGAGATTTACCCTTAAGGTGACAGCTTTTTCCAGCACAGTTTGTTCTGTTTTAGTCAGCATGTTGGTAAAATATTGCAAGGCTAAATCATTGCTGCATTTTAAAGAGATATTTGATTAAAAAATGTTTGGTTACCCTCATGTAATTATGAAATGTATGGTGTTATTTTTCTATGTATCTATCCATCCATCTGTCCATCCATCTATCACACTATTGACGTCTTAATCTACTTTTGACTTTACAATAAGAAGTATTATATAATTAATTAATTAATTTACTAATATAAGATAACATTGGATAACAATAGGAAATATTCTAAAGCATTGTATTAATCATAGTAAATGTTGATGTAAACAGTTACTAATGAATCAAAAATTGTATCTGTTAATATTATTTAATGGACCTGAGTTAACATGACTAACAATGGGCATTTGTATTTTTATTAAGTAACGTTTACAAACATGAGTAAATATTGTAACAAATGTATCATTCATTATTAGATAATAATGGGATATTACTTCTACTAACTTAAATTCAAATTCAACTCAAATTAAAGAACTGATCAGAATTTTAAACTCATTCTCAATTCAATTCGGAATGGTGCACAAGCCTGAAAAAAGAACTGCATATTAATTCTTAAAAATGTCAGCTTTTGACTTTCAAATAAAGAATGAAGTGTTTTACAGTACAAAATGAGTGAGTAATGACAGAAATTTCATTTTTGGGTGAACTATTCCTATAAATCATCCAGATAGACATTTTACTTCAATCTATCAATCAGTGGTTTTCAACCTCTGGGCCGATGGTATTGCAGCTGGGCCGCCAATTACTATTAAAATAAATAATAATATTGTTCATATATGTAAAAATGTCATAACATAATAACATAATTTCATATATATATTAAATAACAAAAAATAAATATTAAACTGTAGCTATGCTTCCACTATTCGAGCTAGCTGATTGGTTTAAGAATAAACCGCCAATTTATCGTAGATATTTTTGTGGCATATGCTACAAGAACTACAGCAGTTGTGCCAAGCGGTGCCAGCCCGAGATAATTTCTGTTCATTGCCAGTTCATTCAATAAAGACAGTTAGCAATCTAGCTTCTGATTACTAAGTTATTAACCCAATAGTAGCGGGGTCAGTAATTTTTTTTTTTTTTTTTTTTTTTGCAGTGTGCCGTGCAAACATATGTGTTTGGTTGTTTGCGTTGCGAGTTGAAAAGGTTGAAAACTCCTGTGTAGTGTACAGGATTCCTGGAGACAATCCCAGCATCCCAGGACAGGTTACCGGTTACGCATATTCCAACCAAACATACATCCTGAACAAGAATGATTTGAGAAATGAGGGACAACACAGAGAAAGGACAGAGACAAATTAGCAATGACCCTTTGTTGGTACAAGACAGAAGCACCAATGAAGTGAAACCATGGAAAGGCATTATGTCTCTGATACGATCGCACACAACCAGAGGTCAAGGATCAAAGTAGAGAGTGTCATTACTGGCACACTGACAGGCCTCTTTCTGCCTGACATATATATGTATATGATAGTTGATGCCTCATAGCTTCAGTTAACCCTTTCATGTACAGATGCGGGTTTACTTTCCAAGCATTATACAGTAATGTACACAACATTTTGAGGTGGTTTTGACCACTAATTTTAAGTGCTTCTAAAAGTATTGGTTTGATTGATGCGAATCATTACAGTGCACTTAATGTGCATTTTTTTTTTTTATTATAACATTTGAATCTCTTAAGTAGTGGGAAACTATCAGTGTTTCAAACTGTGTTGTTTTACAGTATCAAAGTAGTTTGAAATGTTCATAAACTCATCAAACCCATTTGCTAATATGATATGTATCACCGCATTTTGTGTAATGCAAAGATTTGTATTTTCAACACAGAATGCTTGCTAACATTTTTTATATGCAATTTGGTTATTTCCAGTACATAACTCCCATTTATCCTCAATATTTTTACCATACGCTTAATTTTTATTGATTAAATGTGTCACATTTTAAAGTACATTATTTTATATTTATAAATTCCCTTTCTAAATGATTACCTTCAATAACACTTACAAGGATTGTGAAAAATCAGCCTGCTTCAACTAGTAAGACATTTTTAGAGGCTCCAAAGACTGTGACCCCCCACCCCCTTTTTTTTTCTTTTTACACCTAAAAATACTTATAGAGTATAAATGTACTTTAGAGGCAAATCTGTATACGATATTACAATGTTTTCATAAATAGTATATTGGTGTTTCTTATATTTCTCTACAATGGCAGATTCTGTACTTATTTATTCATTTTTAACTTATATTTAAATATATACATTTATGTTTAATAATAAAGAAGCCTGGATATATCTGTCAAAGTCTTAATATCTTATGTAATGTTTCTTTTCAAGTATATTCAAGTTACTTCAAAGATATATATATTTTTTTTATGTTATATATATATATATATATATATATATATATATATATATATATATATATATATATATATATATATTAGATGAAAACGCAACTACTTATTAAGAATGCACTTTTGCTGTTTACCATCACCTCATATGCACTTTAATAACAAATCAAACTTTATGCACAAATTGGACCGGTTCAAACTGTCTTTCACTGTGACTACTGCACCTGAAAGGGTTTTAAAGGAACAGGATCCATCTAGGCAATGACATGCAGCTTGTCGATTGTAATAGCCAAGTGGAACTGTTCATTTGAACTCTGCAATGTCCCTTTTCTAAGCATTTGATGAGGAATCCATGGTCTGAGCTGCCAAGAGTTTCTCCAATACTTGTAATGCTAACCAAGAGATCCATATGAGCACATTTAATTTCTTTAACAGTGTGCCTCCCTGAAATACACTCTCAGTATCTGAAACACTCTGTGCACTATAGCTGCTTGAATCAATCAGCTGAACCGGACAGTAGTGGATCAACTGAGAGTAACAATCAATGGCATTGCTAAGTGCAGGACATGCCAAAGCTCCCTCATGGCTTTTGGAGCTGCAGGTGTTCAAACTCTCATTGATTGTGTGGTGTTCAATTGGATGGGGGAAGGTAGAACTAGGGACCATTGAACTATTGGATTGTAGTCAAATAAAACCCAATACAAGCTTTGGTTGGATCTCTGCAACGAGCAAGTAAATTGTTGGTAAATAGAGTTGATTAATGTGTATTGTCATCTTATACTACTAACTCCATTTTCAATAGCACTGTCGACAGCATGATAAATGCACATAGCATTTTTGAATCTACATGTTAATGCTATTTGTGGGCATCCAGGATCTTTAATTCTGAACTGTTGTCAGCACTGTCTATGAGCCGATGGAAGAATGTTTCAGAGTAATTAGGAGTCTGGGGGAAAGCGAGTCTAGGAGTCTTTCGAAAGCACCCTTCCCCCTGCTCAAACCCAGCCTACATTGGCCACCCCTCCTCCCTTGTCCAAACACTTAATATTTTGAACAGTAAACAAAACCTTCCCCTCTCCCCACCCTAAATTAAGATAAATGAAGACTAAAACCTCTATTAGATGGCTGACGGGTGGTAGGGTTGAAAAGAGAGTGCAAAGAACTGCTGCAGTAGGATAACATGCTTCCTTCTTGCGGTTGTTCCTGGGTACCACCAAGAGCTAGCAGGAAGGAACATGCCATAGCCAATAATTCATAGTGCTGTGGTCTCCTTGGTCTCAAATGAGCCAGATAAAACTGCAGCACTTGCAGAAAAGACACATGGTCTCTGAGCCATTGGTGCCATTTTAATGATGATGGCTGTAGAGTTTCTACCTCGTGGTAGCTCTGGGATTGCATCCCCCCACTATTGGCTTGCAAGGTTGCTGATACTATAGTATAGTATAGTACTATAGTATACTTTTACTTGCTATTGGACAGTATACTAACGTATAATACTGTGACATCAATATTTTGGGGAAAAACACATGAGTTCTTAAAATAATTACATAAAATAATTAAAATGCAATAAATAAATGAAGAGAAAGAGAGAGAGATAAATATAGACAAACTGCAAAAATGTATATTTTATTTCCACATATTTATCAAGGTAATTTTTTACAAATGCAAATGCTGGCCCAAGACCTAAAGATTAAAGAAAAAGTAATATTGAAATAATAAAGAGAAAGAAATAATAAAGATTAAATTATATTTTCAATATTAAAAATTAGCACAAGCTATTTAGAAGCACAACTCAAGTACCGCCATTGTGTTGTGAACATCTGTTCCCAGATTTAGTCATTTTTCCCTATTTTCCCGAAAGATATGATTGTTGTTGTTTTTTTTCAAAATCACGCCCGTATCTTGCCAGCTGCATTCTCAAAATCCATTTCCTTTACAGATCCTTTAATGCATGTCTATATAAAATACTACAAGGGAGGAGGGGTTTTATTCCAGGCAGTGTGGAGAGCAATCATCTTGCCAAGCTTGGGACCTTTCTGAATTCCCAGCATATCTCCTCACACCAGCTGTCTTCCATTGATAACGGCAGGTAGACACGATTCTTTCAATCCGTTATCATTTACCCCTCATGGTCTGAGCAGGGTGGACAAGACCAAGTGGACAAATATGTACGCTCACAAAATAAAAAAATGAAAAAAAAAAAACATATCTTGCCATTTTTTTGACACACTCCTTTTTACTTTGTTCTGAACTGCTAGATTCAAGGCAAATCCATTTGCAGTGCCACATCTTTCAATTCTTCAGCTTTAAGTACCGATGAAACTGTGCATGTTATAATATGTGAAGTGGAGGTTGAAATGGCAACAATCATGCTAGTAATGCATGTAACGATAACCTTAACACTAAGGTCTTTACACTAGTGCTAGGTGTCGCTCTGCTGATCTGCTAAAGCTCTTGTATCCCAAAAACTGCGCTTTGACTTTGTAAACAGATGATATTTGTGCTCACTGGTCCAGTGAAGGTGAAGTCTGTTGTTAGCATTCACTGCTAAATTTGGTGTGTCATACACATTTCACACCACAAAAGCAATTTGGTGACGTGACTCCACTGCTAATGCTAAATACTCACAGCAGTGTACAGCAAAATGGCCATTTTCTATTATTTACACTGAAAGAGGTCGTTTTGACTACAATAGCAAATACAATAACTATGTTCAAAATAATGCACTGCATTGTTTATCATTCTAAAGCACTTTCTACAATATCAATAGACATACTTATTAGTTATGAATGTGACATCATAAACACTATTTGACACTTCAAAAACAGGTTGCAATTTTAATAAATAAATAAAAAATCAATCTTCTTTGAATGAATTATTCAGTCAAATTACCTTTCTGATGAACATCTACAAATGTATTTGTTAATGTGATTCCATCATGGTTTATGCAGACTGATTATTCTTTTTTAAGATTTATTTTAAATTTGGTAATACTATAAGCGTATTAGTGTTTCCAACCCAACATTTTTATCCAACACTCCTAAAATTACATAGTGTAATGTGAATGGGAACCTAGTCATTATGGAGCCAGAAGAGTCTCGATAAAGATAAATGCACACACTACAGTCACATATGCACACATAGGATTCATACATGCACACACATAATTCATAAATACACACACAGGATACACAAATGCACACAAAATTCACAAATGCACACACAAAATTTAAAAAGCACAGAAGATTCACAAATGCATACAAAATTCAGAAATGCACACAAAATTCAGAAATACACACACAATTTAGAAATGCAAACAACATTTACAAATGCACTCAAGATTCACAAATGCAAAGGACAAGATTCAGAAATGTATTTCTGATGCACACACACATATATCTTGATTTACAAACTGCTTGCGGTCTGTGAACTTCACTGCATTTGTGTGTGAATTTTGAGACTCCCTTGACTTGGCTCGACACACAAATGCCTTTTTTTAAACAGGGAATGATCAGCAACCAATCAGATATCTCCCTTCTTTTAGCTTATCACAAGACTGCACCCCACGTGGGGGATTGTTTACTTATAAGCCAATCAGCGAACGACTCACTTTCCTCACGCAGAGAACGACTCACTTTCCTCAGCGAACGACTCACTTACCTCACACAGCCAGCGACCCACTTTGCGCAGCAAACGACTCACTTTCCTCACGAGTCACGCAGCGAACGACTCACTTTCCTCACCCAGCGAGCGACTCACTTTCCTCAGCGAACGATTCACTTTCCTCAGGAGTCACGCAGCGAACGACTCACTTTCCTCAGCGAACGATTCACTTTCCTCAAGCAGCGAAGTTGAGCGAACGATTCACTTTCCTTACGCAGCGATCAATTCACTTTTCCTAAGCGAACGACAGCCGCAGACCCACTTTTCGCAGCCAGAGAGCCACTTTCCTCTCGCAGCGGACCACTGACTCTCTCTTCATGTAGGGACTGAATATTATAATTAAAGTGACTTCTATATTGCATCCAAAAGAATATTTAGATATATTTAAATATTCAAAAAAGTTTAAACATTTTTTTTTTTTACTTTCATTAAAATATTTCAATAAAATGAAATAATTGCCTATTGCAAATTTATGAATCCATGGTTAACTTTTTTTCTGCAGTCACTGGGCTATATGTATTGAGACATTTTTAAATTTATATTTTGTGAAAAATAATAAAAAATAAACCTGAATTGTAATCTAAACATCTGTATTTTCATACAATTTAATACAATTGCTGTGTGAACATGTTCATGTGATTGGCTTATAAGTAAACAATCCCCCCACATGGGGTGCATTCTTGTGATTGGCTAAAAGAAGGGAGATATCTGATTGGTTGCTGATCATTCCCTGTTTTAAAAAAAAGCATTTGTGTGTTGAGCCAAGTCAGGGGAGTCTCAAAATTCACACACAAATGCAGTGAAGTTCACAGACCGCAAGCAGTTTGTAAATCAAGATATATGTGTGTGTGCATCAGAAATACATTTCTGAATCTTATCCTGTGCATTTGTGAATCTTGTCCTGTGCATTTGTGAATCTTGAGTGCATTTGTAAATGTTGTTTGCATTTCTGAATTGTGTGTGTATTTCTGATTTTTGTGTGCATTTCTGAATTTTGTATGCATTTGTGAATCTTCTGTGCTTTTTAAATTTTGTGTGTGCATTTGTGAATTTTGTGCGCATTTGTGCATCTTGTGTGTGTATTTATGAATCATGTGTGTGCATCTATGAATCCTGTGTGTGCATATGTGAATGTAGTGTGTGCATTTATCTTTATTGAGACTCTTCTGGCTCCATAAGTCATCTCTTCATGATAATAATAATAAAAAAAATGTCAAAATGTACTTTACTAAACTTAATCTGCCTATAAAATGATGGTCCTTTCTGGTTATATATCTTTCTTTTAATGTCGTATTGCTACAGAAAAATGGGTTGCAAATGTCAACTAACAATAATTTTAATGGATTTTTTGGTTGCTAATTTTGTGACAAATTGGAATACTCAAATTGTTTTAAGAATACTGAAGTTCTTCAGAATGCTGTGGATAGAAAACAAGTAGAAGGGCAACTATTCCAAATTAGATTGGTTGAGAAAGTTACTAACACGACCAAAACAGCATAGCTTCTGTTTGAAGACCCAATTCAAATAAAAGGCCAGCTTGGGTCCAGCAAAGTATGTTCATGTCAAGTGAGAGGAATGCTGAGCACTTGGGACTGAATTGAGAAGAGCTTGCCCGAGTGACCTTTATAGGGTGGCATAAAAGACTTAGTGGAATGTGAGTTTTAATGGATGAGCTGGCACACTAGATCTCAAAGCCTCCTATGCCACAGGTGGAAGGAGGGAGACATGGGAGTGGCATTGTTTTTCCATCTTTGTCCAAAATTTATATATATATAAATTAACTACATTCAAAATCTTTTAAAGCCATGACATTAGAAGGGAGAAAAAAGTTTCCACAATTCTTTCAGGAAATCTGACTAATCTGGTTACTAGTTCTCAATGACTCAGTGATCTGATTACAGTGGTTAACAGCTGGAAGGGAAGATTATCTGTGAAAAATGAGGCAGATTTCAGTCAGTATATCACACAAATCTATCATATGACTTCAAAAGACTTGGAATTTCATATGCTTGGAAAAGAGTGACTGGCACAGTTTCCACACTGAAAACTATTTGGTGTAGAATTTACAGTTTTTACTCAGAAATTGCTACAAAAAATATATATATATATATATATCACAATGTATTAAACATTACATTTTAAAGTAAAAAGACTTAAACAGTATTTTCTTGTATAACATAATCCAATAATCTTTGTTTTAATTTCAACGTTGAACATTTATTTTCTTATAGTACAGAATTATTATTATTTTTATTTTTTTTATCCAAATAAGTTGCACAGAAGAAACAAGCCATATGGATTAAGAGCGACATGACGGTAAATTAAAGATGATTTTTTTTTTCTCAATAATAGCTCTAAAGTGCTAAACCCATCTGAAAATGAAAAGCAGCTCTTATTTATAGTGTTAAAAATGCAACAACAACAAAAAATAATATTTATCAAACCATTATGCACTGCATGAATTCTGTCTCATGGTACCAGCCAGATGAAATAGTGTTCCTCTCCTTCTATTGCGTGCATGTGTGGAGAAACGGTGTATTTACGCCACAGGCACCTCACATGCTAGTAGTGCTATCAAGGGTCCCGTGTGACACAGGTTGCCCATAGTAACTGGCTTAGCTGCAGTCAATGGAAAATAATACATTAAAGAGTAGCAAAAACAACTTCAAACACAGCAGTCTTGAAAGATTCAGTTAGTGGATGTAATGAATCAGATACAAACCACTCGGGGCTGTTCTAGCACAGCAGAGCTCAACGTGTCAATCATAGCTGATGGCCTGTGAAAATGAAGGCAGGTCTTTTTTTTGTTTCCCGACCCCATTTGTATGATGGACAGCCCTATCGTCCAATTACCACCACAAGGGTTGCATTTAACAGACCTCGGGTGAAGGAAGAACACCTGCATCGTGCAATTTACCACTGGGTTTGTTGACAGTTCTGGTTCTGTGACATTTCTAAATGGTGGGGGGGAGGTTATGGGGGGTCCAATAACCTTTGCTGAACGTTTAAATGTATGCTATACGACTGAAACTGGTTTGTAATTATGGGAAAACATAAAATAAAAAACTATTTTATAAATATATAATTAAAATATAAATTGACAGTTATAATGATGCTTGTCTGTGACACAAAATACCTTTTTTGATCTGAACAATCTATGCAAATGATGTTGATGAAATGCCTTACGGTTATTGTTATGCTGTCATACACATTTAGCCCAACACAAAGCCTCTCTATGCATGAAGACACATGAGCATATAGAAAAAGAATGTGTTGAAAGCTAACATACTGATTCTCCTCAAACATTGTTAGCGGGAAAGAAGTGTGCAAAACTGCTTTGTTCTTGTCTCTTCTCATCCATGTCTGCCAGTACAATGACTGACAAAAAAGTGAAACCACTTTGGCAGCCATATTTGAGGTGAGTCATATAACAGCAGGTCTCTGAGGGGCTTCAGCGCTGACAGTAACGCATCCATGCTCGCTTTCCTAGCTAGATGCTAATTAGGAGAGCGCAGATACCTGCTAAAGACACAGGTAATGGGTACACAGCTAAAGCTTAGAAGAAAAAGAGAAGATGAATTGGATAATGGCAAAATAGAATCAGTTTGCACTAATTAGGGTTAACTGTGTTTGCTTAAAATTATTTCATCAAGGACAGCCCATAATGAAACCCAATTATAGCTCTCTTTTTTATTATTTTGGCCTGCGAGTGATAAAGAACCAGATTAGTATCCTATATGTTTCCTAAAGGGGGGTGAAATGTTATTTCATGCATACTGAGTTTTTTACACTGTTAAAGAGTTGGATTCCCATGCTAAACATGGACAAAGTTAAAAAAATTAAGTTGAACGTTTGAAGGAGTATTTCTGTTCCAAAAATACTACTTCCGGTTTGTCACAAGTTTCAGAAAGTTTTTTTCGAGTATGGGTCTGTGTGACGTTAGATGGAGCGGAATTTCCTTATATGGGTCGTGAGGGCACGTCTGCCGGAAGAGCGCGCGCTCCTGTATAGCAGAGTACTGAGAGCACGACAGACTTCACTGATCAGAGTGAGAGCGTCGCGAAATGTCACAAAAGGAGTGTGTTTTTGGTTGCCAGGGCAAGACAACCCTGCACAGATTACCAAAAGAGAAACAGCATTAAGGGACCAGTGGATGGAGTTTATTTTTACAGAGCATCCACGGAGTTG
Organism: Carassius auratus; assembly: GCF_003368295.1. Lineage (NCBI taxonomy): Eukaryota > Metazoa > Chordata > Actinopteri > Cypriniformes > Cyprinidae > Carassius > Carassius auratus. Next base: position 6,312,126 of record NC_039273.1, read on the forward strand.
TGCAAGTGTTTGTTCCCCTGCATTTCGAAGATGCTTGTTTTACAAACAAGGTCCAGTTTGACGACGGATTTGCACATCGTTTATTTCTTAAGGATAATGCAGTCCCAACGAAAAAGGGTCACGATCGTGTGTTGGAACCGCAGGTGGTGAGTAAAACTTCTTCAAATATCTCTGTGTTGTTAACTTAGCTATCAGCGCGTAAGCACATCAAGTAAACAACATGCGATGTTGTCATCAAACTGCACTTTCCACATGTACAGCTTAAAAAAAAAAAAGACGACAAAGTGGAACTTAGTCATTTTCCAAAACCGCTAAGCAAATATATACAGTTTCAGTACATACCACATAGAGACTGATTGCTGATGCTGCTCTTGTTCAATTTCAGCCTCTGGATCTGATTCTGGATCATGAATATACGCTGAATCTGACTGTTAGCCATGGTTTGTTTTGGTTGGTTTTGTCATCAAGGTGTCACAGCTTCCAGACGCGCTCAACTCAAAAGCCTACTGGCGCTCGTGATTCTTTAGCTCCGCCCACACGTCACGCCTCCAGCCACTCGTGTTTTTCCGGGAAAAATCGGTACAGACTATCTTTCTCTTATGAATATAATAAAACTAAAGACTTTATGGAGTTATGAAGGATGTAGTACTACTCTATAGGTTCTCAAGATTAACAGGATATTGAGTGAAAACGAGCATTTCACCCCCCCTTTAAAATAACCATACAATCACGGCCTTTCACATTTAAATCTGACTGGGGTGATCACACATATAGGGACATGAGGTTGAATACAGCAGTTGAGTAGCTACTACTAGTAAACAACATAACAAAGAAAACTTGGCACTCTGCGATATGATGTGATGTGCTTAGTTTCAGCTTTTAAGCAGCTATGCTGATTTCATTGCCATTGTGTCCATGTGATTAGTTGATAACTGTTACAATAGCCTAATTCTAAAGTAGGACAATCATTTCCCAGGATATGAAATATTACTCTGAACTTTTATTATACAATTCAATGTCTCTCGAGACAAAACAGACTTAAGTGTCTTGAGATTTTCACCTTCTGCAGAATGAGTAAATTAAATGTAATCAGTGTTTCTGTGTAGCCTTCAAATCTTCCACATTTGCAGCCAATACAGTTCAACATCATGTGCCTACTGAATCTCCTTGCATCAATCTGTCTTTATCATACAGTATATAAGCATTACTGCAAAGTTAGACTTTGTTTGTTCTATTCTAAAGCATTCAGCTGATGTACCTGCATGTTTGTAATTTATTAAAACAATTAAGCTGAAATTACCTTACTTATACTTTATGTACCTAAATCTGCCAGCCATATTAATTACATTTCTTCAAATAAAGTCAAAATCAAATGCCATACCCTCCTGAGGTCTGCAATAAATGACATTTGTAATAATGTATCTGAACCATGGTTTAAGCTTTTGAGATGTATATTTACATTTACGGATTTTTCAGATGCTTTTGTTCAAGTGCATGAAAACATGTTATGAGTTTGTGTATTGGAATCAAGCTAGCACCAGTTGAGCTACAGGGATGGGATTTAGGAAACTGAAGCAATAACAGCATTTTTCATTGCAATTAGCTGCATGGAAAAGCTTGTTACCCAAGTAACTCAATAACCCAGTTTCCTTATGTCCCAAGGCTTCCCAAATTAGTGACAAATCACCCTTATGGGAACTAACAGCACATCTGTATTCCCTCTAAATCCAAAGCTAAATTGAACTGATTGGAATCTGTCTTGAATTTAAGGGATTCAGTGGGACCTGCAGAAGAAATTGTAACGAGGTCACAGGGCTGTGGGCTCTTGGCGGGGTCAGTAAGGGACATGGGGTTTTGGTCCCAGAACGCACTGCTGAATTATAGGTTTGGCAGTGTTCTTGTACAACAGTTGCTGTTCCTGCAGGATGTGAACACTGAGATCTTGAATATGGCTGTGCTTCTGGCTGTAAGCACGATTAGGTGTGCACAGTGCCAAGGACAGACACAAAGATTGTCTTATCCTTCCGCAAACTCTTTGTCAGAGATTAAACTGTGTCGTAACCAGGAGTAACACAGTAAATCTCCAAAGAAATTTGTCCTACAAATGTTTTATTATTATTATATTTTAATTCAGATTCGATTCCTGAATCATAAAAAAATAATTTGTATTGAGGTAGCAAACAGGACGTAGAATTGTTATCCAATTTTAAATGTAATAAAAAATGTAGATATATATATTTTTTTTATCAATTCTTATAACTACAATTATTTATTAGAAAAGGCAATGTTTTTTAAGAATTTTACAAGGGCTTGTTTGAAAGCTTTAAAAGGTTTAACATTTGATGGTTTATGAACAGATAGATAGACATTCAGAATGACAGACAGACAGAACAATAAGTGATAGCTAGCTATCCAGCGACGAAATGTCCAGATTTGTTGGTTAAAAACATAAATTTACATTCACGATTAAGCTTTTATGGCTTTTTTTTTTTTTGGGGATGCATTGGTTTTACAATGATTTGAAAACTGATGCAAGTTCTTCTCACATCAACAATGAGTGTCTGCCAAATTACTCAAATGTAATTACTTTGATAATTTAACTAGCAAATTCAATTAGTGTTGGGTTAAATCGAATCACGTTTCCAGGAAAACATTTGCCATATGTTGAGATTTGTGCAACACTTCACATATATATGGCTAAATTTAATTACTTAATTCCCCTTTTCTTTGCAACAATTGTGTCTAAGTTTTAAGTGAACACTGAGAGACTGACGGAGACTGAAGTTCATTTTGTAAGCCATTTATTATGCCTTCCGTGCTTCCTTTCTAATCAATGCTCATCAACCCTCTGTTGCCCGACTAATGGCGTTTTACCGTAAACATCTTCTCTCTATGCATTTATATTTTTTCTTTTTTACATTTTTTGCGTCTCTTTATAACACCTTCAGTGTAATGGGACTCTAATGGGGTGTTATACTGTATATGGGTCTCACACTCTGTCATTCTGATAGACATGGTTTCCCAGTTGGTTATACTGTATAGAGAGGTTTGTTAAGACCATGGCATATGCTAAACAAGTTGAAGTGGGCATTAGAGAAGGCAGTGGCATTCACATGGGGACTGCACCTGCTGATCTTGTTTTTGTTTATGTATGCACATATGAAGTTCATACCCATTAGAACTGATTTACAAGGTGACGGAAGACAAGCTGAAGTCTTTAGCTCTGGCACGAAGGTTAACCTCAGACAATAAAACAAGTTAATTACCCACAAGCCCCTGCTAAATTATTTACCTTAGTTTTTGCTGCTTAAATAAAAGGTCATGCATAAAGGGATAATTCATATAGTAATAATAATAATAATAATAATAATAATAATAATAATAATAATAATAATAATAAAATCCTTTTGTTTTTAAAAACATGTATGATTTTCTTTCTTCCTCGAGATACAAAATGAGAAGTTGTATTGAAGAAAACACTACAAAATAGTGAATATATAAAACATAGCTATCAAGCAAGACTTTTAATTTTATTTGACTTATTAAAGCTATCATTTGGCTTGAGAAGCCTTGTAATATAGATCCTGAGTTGTATTGATTGCTTTTGTTGTGCTTTGTTGTTCTCCATTTTGGAGATTGACCGTTCCTGTGTAGGGCTGCAACAGCCTTTCTTAAAATTCAAATAACTGTAAACAATAATGAATTTCCATTTAAACACATTGCATAAATAATCATTATTTTGTGTGTTAATGAAAGTATTTTTATGGGCCTTTATAAATTCAAGATATTTTTTCTTATTATATACGTTTAAATATGCTTATAATTGTATATGCTTATAATATTTGCTTATAATATGCTTATAATTTTATATAAAAATACTATAAAAATATAAAAATAAAAATACTTTCATGAACACACACACACACACACACGAAACTGTGGTGAAGGAGATTTCTTTTTCGTAGAAATTGCTAGTAAATTGAACAATTAATTACAAAGAAATGGCACTTCTGTTCCACAGAAGAAGAAAAAAATCATACAGGTTTAAAAGAACATGAGAGAAATTTCATTTTGGGGTGAATATCCTTTTATAGAGGAGGTTGTTAACGCAACATCTAAATGTTTCTTCTTGCAGGTCCTGTGACTGGTGCATCCTTGTTTACATAGCGAGAGGACAAACTGGCGCAAAAGCAAACCTCGGCATGTTTCATATCACGTCCATGGACACAATGAGCCTTTTCACTGCCATGCACTTTTAGGTCCCCATGGCTGTCACATCTATCCTCCTTCATCCTTTCTTTCAAGCATCCTTTCTTTCCCTCCACTCTATCTTTGCAGTGATTTCCAGTCTTGCCCATACCCTGAAACACAACCACCTTTATGAGAGCCCCAGGGACAAAGATGTCGCTATTCCATAAGTGGTCAAAGCCCATTTATCATTTTTTTGTCTTTACTTATATAATCTTTTTTCTTTACAATTTGGGTCTTGCTGATTTGAATAATGGCTTGTATAAATTCCATCAGTGTCACATGCTCTGCATTTCATATCTCTATCACAGGGAACATTATATCATAGATATCATGAGCATGCTATATTTCACACCATGTTATGGGACATGTACTAGAATGATTTTTTAATGCGGCACCCTGCGGTGCAGTAAGAGATCAGTCTTGGAAAGTTCAGAATCATGTCTCCTGTTATTTAACCGATATGTCCTGCCTCATGAATAAGATTTAATGTGCATCTGTGGAAGAGGAGATTTTCGAACGAGATAGGACCATTAATCAGACTCTGACCACAAGTATGCTGGGGGATGGGTACCTGTAGGAAATGTTGCCGATGGCATTATTTTTCCTCACAGACCTGTGCAACAATGTGATGTTTTATTTAAAAAAAAAAAAAAAAAAAAAAAAGATGGTGATCTTTCAGCTTCCTACTTCCAAGCTAACCTGATAAGGTTACACAGGAATAAGGAGGCAAAAGCATGATAATAATACTATATTTTATAATAATAATAATTATAATAATAATTTTTTTTTTTTTTTTACATGACTCAAATTATACTGTTGGGAGGTAATTTCAGGTTCTGCCTCAAAGATTAAAACAAAAAAGCAATTGTAAAAAATGTAAATAAAAACAGTAATAAACTAGAGATTGTTACACTAGGAGTTAAAATCACAATTACTAGGTATAAAGTTGAAATTACAAGAAACATACTCGTGACACATGTTTGAATGAAATAGGATCTTCAGATAAAAAGAATATAAGGAGACTTTATCTATCGAGAATTGACTGAAAAGTAAATAATGGGCTTTCCACACCAGAATAAAGCCAGACTTAAATTTGAATTTGATTTAAAAAAAAATAAAATAAACAAACAACCATCTATAAAGTGCTGCAGCCTCTACAGTGTGTCAAAACCTTTGTCAGCCCTGTGTTTCTGCGTCTTGTGTTTTCCTACCCCACCTGCTCCATTTTTATGCCCATGTTTGGTTTCCTTCCTGTTCCTGTCCTGATTATGTAATTTGTTTCCAGGTGTTCCCCGTTTAGTTCTATTGATCCCATGTGTGTCCCAATCGTTCCCTTATTACTTAAGCCCTGTGTTGTTCCCAGTCTAGCGTCTGGTATTGTTCGTCTAACCGTTCTGCTATGTGTTTGAGCCTGCCTCCCTGTTCCATGTGTTTCTTTATTTGGATGAAAAAAGATGTTATTTGAGAAACACCTACTGTATGTGCTCCTTGTATCTTCGTTCCTACACCGAAGCACCACTATCAGAACCTTGAAGTCTAATTCGCCACCTGTCTCCTTGAGATTTTCAGAATCAGATTCAGAATCATATCTTTGTTTAAATTCATGAGACAAAAAAAGGGCTGTGGTAAACATAACAATACTTGGATGTTTTGTTGTACAACATAAACTGCACACACTCACACCTGATCATTCTTATGTAGTAACTTACTACATAATTTTTTTGAAAAATAAACATACCTTTAAAATATAATTTTCAGTATGGGTGTGTGTAATTTACACTGTAAAGCAAAACATCCAAGTATTGTCAGTATGTGCAGACCTTGTTTTACTCATGAATTGAAAAAGCCCATTATAAAAACCCATAGGAAAATCTTGAGGAAGCCCACGGAGAAGTAGTCTTCCAGGTATTGACATCACAGCTGATGACGGTGACCGAGCAGCTCCAATGGCAACAGCCTGTTCAATAAGGTAAGGGGGAGAATCTCCATCACTATAATCACTGCATCTTTACTACGACTACCCGTTACTCCCCTCCCCCACTGCTGAAGAATTGATCTATTTCACACCCACATTCAAAACCACAACATACACCGGCTACACACAAACACACAGCCGCTGCCCACTCCTTCAGAGAAAATAATTTAATAGACAATAAGTGGATCTCAGAGATAGTGGCTTCAAGCAGAGTAATAATGAAAAAGAGTCTCTATAGGTGCTGCCACTGTGAGCAATGACTTCAATATTGACAACAGAAGCTTATATTGTAATGCCATGAAATAGACAAACAAGTACAGCATAGGTCCAAGGTGTTCAAATTAAGAAAGGGGTAACCCACACAATTTTGCTAAACAAAATAAAAAATTCCAAAGTACAAAAAAACTAAAGCACTATATATATATATATATATATATATATATATATATATATATATATATATATATATATATATATATATATATATATATAAATATATATATATATATAAATATATATATATATATACTAGTTATATATATATATATATATATAACTAGTGAAATTAGAAAATAATAAATAATAATATAATACATTTAAAACATTTTTATATTTTTACATTTTTTATATAAAAATGTTATCTATTGTTAATCATATTTAGTTTTTACTATTTATATTATTGTATGATATTAGTTTTATATATATATATATATATATATATATATATATATATATTTTTTTTTTTTTTATGTAAAGCACTTTGTAAACACTGTATAAATAAACCATTACTTTTTACAAACTGTATCTCTTAAATTTCATTTATGCATTAGTTTGGTTCTGTTTCCGCACACAAAGCTATGTCATAACTTCCAAACAGTGTGCATGTCATATATATTTTTTGATTTATTTAAGAATGTGTTTTTAACAAAAAAGGAGAAAAAGTCATAAAGGTTTGGAACAACATAAGGGTGAATAAGTAAATACAAAATGTAACTTTTTGGATTGAAATATCTGAAGTGGTTTATAAGTTTAGCTTAACAACAGTACTCTAACTTGGCCCTTGAGAAAAATGATTTAGAACTTGTGTTTGCTACCAAATCTTTTGTTACAAATCCAGTTTGGAAATGTCAACTCTGTGACATTTCCAGTAATGTTGAATTTGCAAACCAGACTAAAAAGCTCATTTTGAATAACTTTTCCTCCCTCTCAAATTCCCTTTCACATGGATTCACATCATATCTTAGCTTCTTTTCAGGCATGCCACCCTCATTTATTTATTTATTTAGTGTAATTTTGCTTTAGAAAACTTTGGCGCCTGCATTAAGCTTGGATGAAAATGAAAAGCGAGATGCAGCACAATTTTTAGCTTAGGGCGCAGGTGTTCCTCAATTGAATTTTCTATGTCTGAGTGAATATGGCATCACACATGGAGATGAGAGACCTCGCTGTAGGTTTCATCTCTGCCTGCGATGGTTCGAATCCACAGTGAAAATCAGTTAGCATACACTGCGCTCAGCCACAGAGGTTATCTCCCACACAAAATGAAATCTGGATTGTTTTTGCAACCTTTGAATAAGATAAAAGTATATCATGAATAAGAAAAAGGTCTTACCACACATCGATTTACAGTGATTCTCAAAAAATACAAAGAACCAGATTTAAGGTGCTTGACTGCAAGACCCGTTAGCACAAAACTAGGCTGTCGCGGGAGGTTCCTATGCAGTTGCTAAGATCTTCTGGTTCTGGTTCTGGTTCTTTCTTTCTTCATCCGCCAGGTTAAATCATAAATTTGAACGCTTAGAGAACAGCACATGTTTCCTCAACATCGACAATACTTGATCATCACATAATCTTTATGCATAGAAAATGATTTTATTGGGTGGCAGGCATCTGAATCTGGCACAGAATAGTGTTCATTATTATGGTGGCGTACTGCATTGTTCTATTTGTGGACTGTTGGCGAGAGGAATTTGCCCTAGTTTCCTCACAGTGGACTCAACTGGCAGAATTTGGCAAATAAATAGCCTTTATTCCATGAAGAGTCCCAGTTTAAACTCAGATAATATGGCATGAACAATAAAATGAACAACAGTTGATCATTCACTTGATTTTCCTTTAACATTTTAATTGCTTAAATGGGTACATTAGCTCTTGGTCATCAAATCCACATTGAAACTTTACCACTCATCGGTTTGAAAGGATGACAATTGTAAGTTCACAAACCTTAAGTACACTAAACTTTGCTATTATAAAATATATTTTTATATAATGAATAATGCTTTTAAACTATGTGCAGGCCTAATGATTTATAATTTCAAAGTTAAATTGTCCAGTAAATAAACACACAAATGTGTGACCCAACTCCATTTATCAGGTTAACTGTTGCATAATAATGATAATGATAATCAGCCCTACTGGGTATCAGACATTAGCAAGATTTGAATTTGAAATAAATGAGGCCTGTTGCTCCTGGTAGTGGGATTTTAATAGAAAACCAGCAATCTATGGTGCTCTCACAAGCTCAGATGAGCACAATGTTCATTCCTCTGCCACCACTCATTAGTAGCAAATCACAGCCACTGTCTCAGTGGAAGAACATCCAACTCATTTCTTATCTGGCTTTTTCACACTCTATACTACAGACTAAAGGACAAACCAATCATCGGGCTCATTCATCCTACTGAATTCACTCGTGAAGTCTCAAAGCACGCAAGGCTGCCTTCTGTCTCTAATGCGACTTTAATTGTTTTCATTACAGTAGAGTAACTTATCTTGCTGTCATGACACATATTTAGAAAGATCTGATTTTCATTATAGGCGGAAAGGATTCATAAGCACATTAAAATTCAACTCAGAGGACTATTCAATATGTTTTACATTAAAGAGCCTACTTAAGGAGTTCACATAGACTATATGTTATGTAAATGAGTGTTCTACAACTATAACTCTTAAAATTAGAGGTTCTTCAATGGTTTCTGATGTTACATCAGGCTTTAATAAGTTCTTTCCATCAATGTATCATTTTCTAGGTTCTTGAAAATACAAATACATTAGGGTTTTCTCAAAGGAAGAAAATGTAGTGTTGTCTTCTCCTAAAGAATCTTTAGGGATACAAGTGAAAAATCACATGAAAGGAGGCCTCGATATTACTATGCCTGACTATTAATCACACTGGCAAAATAATAACACCTGTTTTAATATGATGTTTAAAAAAGGACTGCAAATCAGCCTGAAACTAGTGAAAATGAACAAAGTAAACAACTTACCCACTCTGACATCAGACATTTGGTCAACATTTGAATCAAAATATATCTGAAATGACTTCATATATAAATGACATCTGCAGAGAGTTTGATGACTTTTCATTCAAAAAGCTCCCTATCTTATAATATAATGTAAATATTTTTTCATTTGCATTTAACCTGGAAACTATTTCACCATCAAATGGAACAAAACTCCAATGCAATAATGGGAATTGGCTTCCTTGATTCAAAAGGTCACCAAATGGCACTGCAATACATAGATGATGAACAACTAGTTAGAAAACACACTATGGAACTTCACTAACTTGTTCTAAAACTCATTTTCCTCCTAACTGAAATGTTTATTTTAAGACCATATAGCCCGGGGTTCAATGAGAACCCAAGTGCAAGCCAAGCACTCAAAAAAAAAAAATAAAAAAAAAAAAAATAACCAGAGGAGATCAATCTTGTAGAGGAAAAATAGCATCTATTCAAGTCTAATGTTGGTGGTAAGGATGTCAAGGGCTACCAAGGACATGCTTTAGAAAGCACAATGTTCTTAAATCAAGACAAATACAATGAAAGTACCACATATGTACTGCATGGAAAGAACTGCAAGCCAGTATACATTTTCGATTCACATACTGCACTACATACATCCTAAGTCTCATACAAATACTGCTGCAATAAACCAAGAGAAAAGGAATTGCAAATCTAACAGTTTCATTCTTTATACATCTATATGGCTCAAGCAAAAAAGCAATACAATATACACATGACCAGTTAAATTCATCTTTAAACACACATGGTATAGTCCTGACTATAATGCCTACACTGAAACGTTGACAGAAACATCAAACATAGCTCTGTGTCCATCTAAATCATCTAAATATCCTTAATAGCCGTGAAAGCACAAATAAGGTATAAGGAGAGAAAAAAAAAAAATCCTCAGGAGTCCAGAGCAAGCTACTCATCGGAAGAAGGAATGAATAACCGGCTTTGATTTCACCTGTCAGATGCGCAAGAGAACGCTTTACTCTCATACATCCCATAACAGGCTTTCAAAGTGTTAAAACATGCGTATCTAACGATATATCGAGAATAAAACCTCTACTCTAAAAAATAGAATAAAAAAAACAAACAAACAAAGAATTACCTACCTTTCGCAGTAGTTCGCTTGCGAAGTGCGCAGAGCTCGAGCTGTTAGTCAGCGCGCAACACCGGAATGTCTCGAGCGATGATGCTTTCCCTTCAGTGGTGCGTTTCTCTTACCAATACGTTCAGTGAAAGACTGAACGCAGTCAATAGCTTTTACAAATCCATGGCAACCGAGAAAACCCGCCACAACTTCGCTACATTGTGACCTGGGTTAACACACCCCCTTTCCTCAATGACAGTGACTCTACTCACCAACAATATGCCAATTGGTGACTATGAATTTCTCAGTCTTGGGGGTATTTATAGGGCACTGAATCACTGTATAACGTTCCTCTTTCCTTAGTTTTGTGTTAAAGGGGTATTACAGTTCTAATATGTATGAATAAGAACACCTTTTTTTTTTTTTTTTTTTTTTTTTTTTTATCAAATGGGCACATTACTTCAACATTTCTTGAAAACCTCACATGAAAAACATGCCTTAAAATGTTGTTCCCTTAAAAACAAACAAACACAATAGTTTGAATCAAGCTAGTTTTTTTATATTACAGTAGCCGGTTGGCTGTTTTTAGAGGGCTTTAGAGCATTTTCAGGCTTGGAGACCAGCTTAACCCAGCTAAGACCAACAGAGTCAAAGTAGTGTTGTGTTAATGAAGAGGACTGAGAGAGAGAGAGAGAGAGAGAGAGAGAGAGAGAGAGAGAGAGAGAGAGAGAGAGAGAGAGGCCCCTATTGTGTTTTCAGCACCTTAGACAGCAACACAGTTGGTGGCTTCTGGACTATATCTAGTACAGTATGCCTTAACATTTACGGGCACTACAGTACATTGTCATGGAAATATGCACTCTAGTAGCCTTGGGTTCAAGGTTACATTCAGTGAAAAAGGTCCCCAAAAAGACAATTTAAATGCAAAATTGAATTTCCATTACAAAAAATATCAAACCAAGTGACATTTATACACTTATTGTTTTAAATGATTATATTTCAACAACAAATGGGAGCAGATTAAGTAGATTATATTAGATTTTGATTAGTTTGTGTTCTGTTGTTAATTGTTATCCTTAATATTACAGTACTGTGAAGTGAAGTGAAGTGACATTCAGCCAAGTATGGTGACCCATACTCAGAATTTGTGCTCTGCATTTAACCCATCCGAAACGCACACACACAGAGCAGTGAACACACACACACACACACACTGTGAGCATACACCCGGAGCAGTGGGCAGCCATTTATGCTGCGGCGCCCGGGGAGCAGTTGGGGGTTCGATGCCTTGCTCAAGGGCACCTAAGTCGTGGTATTGAAGGTGGAGAGAGAACTGTACATGCACTACCCCCACCCACAATTCCGTCCGGCCCGAGACTAGAACCCACAACCCTTCGATTGGGAGTCCAACCCTCTAACCATTAGGCCACGACTTCCCCCAAGTATGCAAGTGCAAGTATGACTTCCTATGCAGTTTACAGCATTTCCCGAGAATTTTATTTTTTTTAATCCCTAGGAAAATATTAATTATAATTTATTCAAGGACAAAGCCACAATTTGTTTAATAAAAACTGTTTAATAAAAAGTAAAAAATAAAAATAAATGTATGTATAAAAATATTTTAGGTATTGTTTTCCTGAGCTGTGACTTCAAGACAAAGGTCCAAGGTAAGTACCAAACTGTCATTTTTGTGTACCATTAGTGTAGCAAGCCACAGACCATACCCTGAAACCTTGCCATTACTGGTGTGGATAAGTTTTTTTTCAGATATACCCCATTTGAACCCATTTAGTTGAGTTTATTTATTATAGCCAACACTTTTAACAGAAGACATTCATACCTGCTAAACGAGTGCCTAACTCATTCTAGTGGATCCCTGCAAAGGCTGCAAATGACCAGCGAAAACCTAAACTAATCTAATTTGGGTTGATCTAATCTAATTGAGAGGCTTACAAGATCATAGATTCACCTAGCACAAAATGTAACTGGATCTTTTTATGAGTCCCACTGCTACTCAGTAGGTGCTCTCTTAAATCCAAATTGATTTATTGTCAGACGGCGGACACGTGTCACATCTAAGCATCTACTTCAGGGGCAGGAATGTGCTTGCACTACACCAGTCTATAGTGATCAGTATCAGACATGTGATGACTAAAAGGTTAGCGAAGTAGCACTGAGTTATGGCTAGTGTAGCAGAACATGTTGCTCAGCTGGAAGCAGATTGGTGACAGTATCTTAGTAGGATTTTTGCTAGTCAAGCTTAATTTCAGTGAGAATATCGCTGTGGATTCAGAGGGTGTGGAAAGTAAAATGGACAACTTGAAATACTGATACATTATATATGTGACAAATATTTATATTGTACTGTTAACATTGTTTCCTACTTTTCCACTATTAATTGTGAAATTAAAGCATTGATTGTTCAGTTTATTTTTTTCAGAGATTATTCTTTTTTCTTTACTTTTTGTGATTCTTGCATTTTCCAGCAACAAATGGAAGACTGAACACTCACTGCTAGTTTAGCAAAGAGTTACAACATCTTTCAAAAGTGTCAGAATTCACCAGTTCAACCTGAACACAATAATGCCTTTTATCTCGCCTCTCTCTCCCTCCCTCCCTCCCTCTCTCACGCACTGGTGTATCAATGGAGCAGAAATGGCTCCATTGACATCCTGAGGACTGTGTAATGAGAATAAATGACGTGGAAATAAATATGCAGCCTGTTTGCGGTCTGTTGACCGTATGCTAGGTCTGAATATTCATTTCCATCTGAGGTAAAGAAAATGGTAGACTTGATAGACTGAAATTAGACTGCAATGTTTTGCTGGAAATTCTTCAGTCCCTTAATATTTGTAACAGGCGAGTAAAGCCCTAAATCAGACAAACATGTCTGAAAACATGGCAAATAATTCTTTTTTATCTATTTTTTTGCCCAATTGTCATTTCATGCTCTAAATGACAATTTTTATATTTCAAAATTGGAAGAAATGCCATAAGTATTTTACAGAATAAAATAAAAATTAAGTTTTACTGGGACACACACACACATACACACAATCTGGTTTGCAAAAGGGATTACTCTATTGTTTTCATTTGCCATTAGGAGCCTTTGAAGTGTTCAAAGTAGACCTATGTTCCCTTCCTCTCATTCCATGTGGTACATCAATGCTGGATTTTTGAATCATCAGGCTAAAAGCATGTTTGTTCCCTGGATGGATGTCAAATCTTCCATTACCTGCAGACACACAAAAAAAAAAAAAAAAAAAACATACTGTCATTCATTCTACTTCAAAGTACTGGGATGTTTCCATATTTACTGAAAAATGAAAGAGTAAACCAATATAATAATTTTTCATACTACATAATCATCTCACATCTTCTTCCTGCTGAAACACAATTTAATGTCTTTTTGCTCCAGCACTTTCATCAGATTACAACCAGATTATGAGATTCTCATATGGCAGACTATTGACTAGAGGTTCCCTTAATAACCACATAATATCATTATCACCATTTCATATGCTGCTTCCTGTAATCCTCCTCCCTCCGAAACCCAAGCAAATGTCACTGGAAGGCGTGGATTCTGTCAGTCCTGATAATATTGGACGACCTCATCATTGAGCTGAAGCAGGGGCCAAAACTGGTGGTATGCTTGCAAATAAAATCTGTGGATAGCAATGTGCAAAGGCTTTTTCCAATTCCACAATGGACAAAAGATGTGCATACCCTGGAGAGATCTGTGGTGTTGATGAAGAACTTAATTTTATGCTTTCACAGAATCATTAAAGGGGGGGGGGGTACAATGGTGTTTCCTGAATTCAAAATTGTTCATAGTGTTAAAGAGATGGATTCTCATGCTAAACATGCTCAAAGTTTTAAAAAAATAAAATAATTAAAAAAAAATAAATAATAATAATTTAGAATAATGACTGAGAATTTCTTGCCGAAAATCTTACTTCCGGGTTGGTACAAGTTTCGCCTGTTTTTTTTTTCGATCGTGGATCTAATGAGGTAGACGAGAACGGAAGTCCTTATATGAGCATTTCTCCCAGAAAAACGCGCCTGCGCACACGTTCACCAGAGGAGAGCGAGACTGCGCACATCAACGCGCTTCAAAATCGTTGGCAGCGCTGCATAGGATTTGTTCAAGAATATCTCCAAATAAGTGCAGTGGATGCAGTTTGTTTTTCCAGGGCGGCAGGGCAGCAACGGAGTGTAGCAAGTGCCTTTGTGTGTTCTAGTCATTTGAGTGACGAATATTTTATAAACCATGCCCAAGTCGACGCTGGATTTGCACATCAACTGCACAATTGCATCAGATTTGTGTTTATTGTTGGAAATCAGCATATAAGTGAATATATGTCAATGGAAACAACACGAAACACTATAGCTCCACTCACGGCACGCCTCCAGGAGCTCTGCTTTTTCCGGAAAGAATCGGAAAGCTGTATTTTTCTTTTAAAAATAAGATAAAACTAAATACTTTTTGTATACATGAAGGATGCAGTACTACTCTAAGATTAACATGAGATTAGGTGAAACTGTGTATGTTGTGTACACTTTAAATGCTAATAAAACAATGAAGATGAGAAGACAGGCAGCTTGAGAGATGAAAAATGTCTCCAAAACAAGACTTTGATAGGTTTTATAAAAATACTTGTGATGTAACCGTACAATGCAAAGACTTTCTTCAAAGACTTACTTTCTGTAAAGCTCATGGAAGCATAATATAGTAGTTGTCTCCCGAGCTCCGCCACTGCTCTGTGAGTATTAAACGGGACATAATTACATTTCTCAGTGGTTGATTACTGCACAATGACAGTTTTTTCATGCAAATAATGACATTCATTTCTTACCCTGATGCACCAAAGAGAGATATCTCCATATCTGATGTCGTCGTAAAACAAAAGAAAAGGAAAACCTCCAAGATTGTACATTTGAACTTATTGTTGGGTGAATGTAGTCACAGCAGTTGAACACTCTGAGATGCTGTTGCTATTCTTCAAAAGAGGCCTCGCTTCATCAAAAATTCAACACGGCCCCTCAGGCATTTCATTGACATGTTTGCAAAATTCCCCTGATGAAAGTCAGAGATGAGAAAACACAACAGTTTTGCTGTTTGGCCCCCAAATCCCACTGGTGGCTCAAAACGTGGTAATAGATTTTCTTTCCTGAGGCATGAGATTTTGCCACATCTCAGCCCATCAGAATAGAAGCATAGCAGTTAGCACGCCAAACCACATGGGAGAAAAAATGCATGAATAAGTACGGGACAGTTGTTTTAGTGGAAAGAACAGGCAATCAATACGGTTAGACAGGGGGCAGATGAAATCACAATTTAAGACGCACAGCTAATTAAAGAAAAGAGACAGAAATCGATAAAAATGGTCCCCAGTATATTGTCCCAACATTTTATGCCCACGCAATGATTTGTAATTGGATATTAAAGGTGATACAGAAGGTTTAGGGCTTCAGATTGGGAGTAGGGATCGGGATCGACCCTATATAAATATATGTGCAGCATGTATATATGTATATATATTAGTTTTTCTGATGTAAACGCTAATGATACTTGTCTGTGCAAAACACAGAACCATGATACAAGGGTGCTGAGGATGGCAAAGACTAGAGCAACCAAGGCACTCATATGTTTTTGAATGTGGAAAATTGCAACCCTCAATATAGCCGCTCTATCAAAGGAAGCCCCAATTTCAGAAAAAAAGAGCCAATAGATATTCATAGAAGTCATCGCATCACTGCAGCTGCTGTTTGAAGTTCAGGTTGCTATAGAAACAGTCAGCACTCTGAGATGCATGCTTAGGACTGTGAATGCAGATTTCAAAAATGAAATTTAATTGTAAGTTTGGCGAACAGTTTTTGAGAATTTGATGTTCCTCCATTCAAAGAGATAGGAGCTGCACTTGCATGCCTGAGAGACATTTCAAAGATGGGTGCTGAGTTAAATGACTCGCCTTAAACTTTAAAGGTTTAAAATATTTTTTTTTCTTTCTTTTCTTTTTTTTTTTTTTTTTTTTTCTAGAATGGTACTAGCTTTTTGCTATGTGAGTTCCTATGGTGCTTTAAGAATCATTTTTTTTATTTTATTTTTTTATTTTTTATTTTTTTTTTGTAGTGTGTTGCTATGGTGTTACTTGTCCCAAGTCTATACGATGTTATGCTTCAATCTTCGTCTTTACACAAATCTATGTTTTTGCACATTTTTTTTTTATCATTCATCAGGTGAAAACTGTACTGAAAGTCACACAGTTTACACACATGGCAAAAAAAAAAAGAGATTTAGGGAGATTCAACAAATGATGAATAATTTACTGCCACTGTGTGCCACTGCCACAAGTTATTTGTAATCCAATCCAAAAGTAACTAATCTGATTCTGAGCATTTAAATATGTAATAATCCAATTACAAGTAGAGAATATTTGGAATATAAAAAATAAAAATAGCATAATAAAATGTATACTATACAGTATATATTTATCCGAATAAAATGCATACTATGCAGTTATAGTATGTACAAATTCTAAAATAACATGGTTAAGTGACAGACAGTTAGTATTAACAGTAAAATATGTTCCCTTCACAGAAAAAATAAATTCTGCACTGGAGTCATTTACACTGGCTGACAGACAGCCATCAAATATAGCCCTTGGCATGGGCTGTAGAATCTCATAAGGACTTCCTGACATTTATAAAGTGACATGCAAGTAGTTCTTTTGATGGGTTTTAAGTGATATGGCAGGTCTTATCATCAAGTTCTACCAGAAAGACTCAGGAGGTGAGAATACTCAGGTGTATTTATTTACAAAACCAATACAAAAGAACATAATTATTTTTACCCTCCAAAAAAGAAGAAAATTAAATATCCACCAGACAAAGTAATTCCCAGAATGTATGGATGAAAGAACATATAATGTTTAATTAGTCATAATTCAAGTGAGTAAAACAAGCGTTTAAGAATGTATCAGATTATAGCTTAAAGTAATAGTTTATAGAGTAGAGAAGATGGGCCACGTAGTCCTCGAGAGAGAGGGCACCATAGGCCATACAGCGACAGAGGGCACCATAGGCCATACAGCGACAGAGGGCACCATAGGCCATACAGAGACAGAGGGCACCATAGGACATACAGAGGAAGAGGGCACCATAGGCCATACAGCGACAGAGGGCACCATAGGCCATACAGTGACAGAGGGCACCATAGGCCATACAGAGACAGAGGGCACCATAGGACATACAGTGACAGAGGGCACCATAGGCCATACAGAGACAGAGGGCACCATAGGACATACAGAGGAAGAGGGCACCATAGGCCATACAGCGACAGAGGGCACCATAGGCCATACAGCGACAGAGGGCACCATAGGACATACAGCGATAATGGGCACCATAGGCCATACAGTGATAGAGGGCACCATAGGCCATACAGCGACAGAGGGCACTATAAATATACAGCGATAGAAGGCACCATAGGCCATACAGAGACAGAGGGCACCATAAGCCATACAGTGACAGAGGGCACCATAGGCCATACAGAGACAGAGGGCACCATAGGACATACAGAGGAAGAGGGCACCATAGGCCATACAGCGACAGAGGGCACCATAGGCCATACAGCGACAGAGGGCACCATAGGACATACAGCGATAATGGGCACCATAGGCCATACAGTGATAGAGGGCACCATAGGCCATACAGCGACAGAGGGCACTATAAACATACAGCGATAGAAGGCACCATAGGTCATACAGAGGGCACCATAAGTCATACAGAGACAGAGGGCACCATAGGCCATACAGCGACAGAGGGCACCATAGGCCATACAGAGACAGAGGGCACCATAGGCCATACAGAGACAGAGGGTGAAATAGGCCATACAGCGACAGAGGGCACCATAGGCCATACAGCGACAGAGGGCACCATAGGCCATACAGCGACAGAGGGCACCATAGGCCATACAGAGACAGAGGGTGAAATAGGCCATACAGCGACAGAGGGCACCATAGGCCATACAGCGACAGAGGGCACCATAGGCCATACAGAGATAGAGGGCACCATAGGCTATACAGCGACAGAGGGCACCATAGGCCATACAGAGACAGAGGGCACCATAGGCCATACAGCGACAGAGGGCACCATAGGCCATAGAGAGACAGAGGGCACCATAGGCCATACAGAGACAGAGGGCACCATAGGCCATACAGCGACAGAGGGCACCATAGGCCATAGAGAGACAGAGGGCACCATAGGCCATACAGCGACAGAGGGCACCATAGGCCATACAGAGACAGAGGGCACCATAGGCCATACAGAGACAGAGGGCACCATAGGCCATACAGAGACAGAGGGCACCATAGGCCATACAGCGACAGAGGGCACCATAGGCCATAGAGAGACAGAGGGCACCATAGGCCATACAGCGACAGAGGGCACCATAGGCCATAGAGAGACAGAGGGCACCACAGGCCATACAGCGACAGAGGGCACCATAGGCCATACAGCGACAGAGGGCACCATAGGCCGTACAGAGACAGAGGGCACCATAGGCCATACAGTGACAGAGGGCACCATAGGCCATACAGCGACAGAGGGCACCATAGGACATACAGCGACAGAGGGCACCATAGGCCATACAGCGACAGAGGGCACCATAGGCCATACAGCGACAGAGGGCACCATAGGCCATACAGAGACAGAGGGCACCATAGGCCATACAGCGACAGAGGGCACCATAGGCCATAGAGAGGCAGAGGGCACCATAGGACATACAGAGGCAGAGGGCACCATAGGCCATACAGCGACAGAGGGCACCATAGGACATACAGCGATAATGGGCACCATAGGCCATACAGCGATAGAGGGCACCATAGGCCATACAGAGACAGAGGGCACCACAGGCCATACAGAGACAGAGGGCACCATAGGCCATACAGCGACAGAGGGCACCATAGGCCGTACAGAGACAGAGGGTGCAATAGGCCATACAGCGACAGAGGGCACCATAGGCCATACAGTGACAGAGGGCACCATAGGCCATAGAGAGACAGAGGGCACCATAGGCCATACAGTGACAGAGGGCACCATAGGCCATACAGCGACAGAGGGCACCATAGGACATACAGCGACAGAGGGCACCATAGGCCATACAGCGACAGAGGGCACCATAGGCCATACAGCGACAGAGGGCACCATAGGCCATACAGAGACAGAGGGCACCATAGGCCATACAGCGACAGAGGGCACCATAGGCCATAGAGAGGCAGAGGGCACCATAGGACATACAGAGGCAGAGGGCACCATAGGCCATACAGCGACAGAGGGCACCATAGGACATACAGCGATAATGGGCACCATAGGCCATACAGCGATAGAGGGCACCATAGGCCATAGAGAGACAGAGGGCACCACAGGCCATACAGAGACAGAGGGCACCATAGGCCATACAGAGACAGAGGGCACCATAGGCCATACAGCGACAGAGGGCACCATAGGCCATACAGCGACAGAGGGCACCATAGGCCATACAGCGACAGAGGGCACCATAGGCCATACAGCGACAGAGGGCACCATAGGCCATACAGCGACAGAGGGCACCATAGGCCATACAGCGACAGAGGGCACCATAGGCCATACAGCGACAGAGGGCACCATAGGTCATACAGCGATAGAGGGCACCATAGGCCATACAGCGACAGAGGGCACCATAGGCCATACAGAGACAGAGGGCACCATAGGCCATACAGCGACAGAGGGCACCATAGGCCATACAGCGACAGAGGGCACCATAGGCCATACAGCGACAGAGGGCACCATAGGCCATACAGCGACAGAGGGCACCATAGGCCATACAGCGACAGAGGGCACCATAGGCCATACAGAGACAGAGGGCACCATAGGCCATACAGTGACAGAGGGCACCATAGGCCATACAGCGACAGAGGGCACCATAGGACATACAGCGACAGAGGGCACCATAGGCCATACAGCGACAGAGGGCACCATAGGCCATACAGCGACAGAGGGCACCATAGGCCATACAGAGACAGAGGGCACCATAGGCCATACAGCGACAGAGGGCACCATAGGCCAAAGAGAGGCAGAGGGCACCATAGGACATACAGAGGCAGAGGGCACCATAGGCCATACAGAGACAGAGGGCACCATAGGCCATACAGCGACAGAGGGCACCATAGGCCATACAGCGATAATGGGCACCATAGGCCATACAGCGATAGAGGGCACCATAGGCCATAGAGAGACAGAGGGCACCACAGGCCATACAGAGACAGAGGGCACCATAGGCCATACAGAGACAGAGGGCACCATAGGCCATACAGCGACAGAGGGCACCATAGGCCATACAGCGACAGAGGGCACCATAGGCCATACAGCGACAGAGGGCACCATAGGCCATACAGCGACAGAGGGCACCATAGGCCATACAGCGACAGAGGGCACCATAGGCCATACAGAGACAGAGGGCACCATAGGCCATACAGCGACAGAGGGCACCATAGGCCATACAGCGATAGAGGGCACCATAGGCCATACAGCGACAGAGGGCACCATAGGCCATACAGAGACAGAGGGCACCATAGGCCATACAGCGACAGAGGGCACCATAGGCCATACAGCGATAGAGGGCACCATAGGCCATAGAGAGACAGAGGGCACCATAGGCCATACAGAGACAGAGGGTGCAATAGGTCATACAGCGATAGAGGGCACCATAGGCCATACAGAGACAGAGGGCACCATAGGCCATACAGCGACAGAGGGCACCATAGGCCATAGAAAGACAGAGGGCACCATAGGCCATACAGCGACAGAGGGCACCATAGGCCATACAGAGACAGAGGGCACCATAAGCCATACAGAGACAGAGGGCACCATAGGCCATACAGAGACAGAGGGCACCATAGGCCATACAGCGACAGAGGGCACCATAGGCCATACAGAGACAGAGGGCACCATAGGCCATACAGCGACAGAGGGCACCATAGGCCATACAGCGACAGAGGGCACCATAGGCCATACAGCGACAGAGGGCACCATAGGCCATACAGAGACAGAGGGCACCATAGGCCATACAGCGACAGAGGGCACCATAGGCCATA
The DNA here is from genome assembly GCF_003368295.1 of Carassius auratus. Taxonomy (NCBI): domain Eukaryota; kingdom Metazoa; phylum Chordata; class Actinopteri; order Cypriniformes; family Cyprinidae; genus Carassius; species Carassius auratus. The sequence goes on from NC_039273.1 coordinate 6,333,864, forward strand.
GAAAGACAGAGGGCACCATAGGCCATACAGCGACAGAGGGCACCATAGGCCATACAGAGACAGAGGGCACCATAAGCCATACAGAGACAGAGGGCACCATAGGCCATACAGAGACAGAGGGCACCATAGGCCATACAGCGACAGAGGGCACCATAGGCCATACAGAGACAGAGGGCACCATAGGCCATACAGCGACAGAGGGCACCATAGGCCATACAGCGACAGAGGGCACCATAGGCCATACAGCGACAGAGGGCACCATAGGTCATACAGCGATAGAGGGCACCATAAGTCATACAGCGATAGAGGGCACCATAGGTCATACAGCGATAGAGGGCACCATAGGTCATACAGCGATAGAGGGCACCATAGGCCATAGAGAGACAGAGGGCACCATAGGTCATACAGCGATAGAGGGCACCATAGGTCATACAGTGATAGAGGGCACCATAGGCCATACAGCGACAGAGGGCACCATAGGTCATACAGCGATAGAGGGCACCATAGGCCATACTGAGAGGGTGGGAATGACCCCAAGGCCATCAAGTGTAAAGGGATACGCTTTATTTACCCATCTGCAAGGATAAGATTATCAATCCAGTCACTCTAAAAACGAACAGCAGACCTGTCCTCAAGGGACGCGATATGAGGTATCCAACTGTGCAGTTATGCACTAAAGTTTAATACTTAGGTTTAGGGGTCTTTTCAAATCCCATGATCAAAAGTAAAAGTGATACTTGCATTAACTCCAACCACGAATAATAAGCATTACTGCTCCATTTTGACGGTTCTCAAGGCTAACACTTAACCTTTTGCCTGTGGATAAACTGGAGATTAGTACACAAGACTACATCAAAGGAAATTAAATACAAAGTTAGGGTAAAATAAAAACTTAATCTTCATTTAGTTGTCTTGAAGAGAGGATGCAAAGTACTTCATCTTCTTCCACTTCCTCTTTTTATATTCTCCCCCCCCCCCCCCCCCCCAGCTACTGCCACAACTGCTTTGAAAGCACACAGTGGTTGCTATGGAAATTCAGTCTACGTGGTATGCAGGAAGTTCATTAGCTATCCAAATGCATATCATTAGAGCTTGCATAGAATTCAGTTGTGAGGGTGAAGAATATAGGATTTATTTTTCAGCAAAGCCTTGCTTTTAACACATTCATCAATTGCTTTGTTTTTATAGTGCATTTCCATTATAATAACATGCAAACCATATGCATCTGCACCATGCCACTCTGAAGGGGCCTTTGGATTCGGGGGCCCTTTAAAGCTCTTATATATTTATTTTTTTTACATCTCCACCAAGGGATAATCTTGATAGACCTTATGCATTTATTTCAGGTTTCAGTGAGAGGATCCACATTGGAGTAAAACAAGCCCACAAAAGGATGACTGATAAATCTGTCAGGGTGGAGAAAGTGCCTTGCCCCTTGCGCTCAAAGACATCTGCTTGCACACACAAAGCCAAGCAATGTTGCGTGAAATTTGCATGTGCCTCTTCGCAATCAGCCTGGCAGCGGCATGGAAGCAGACGCTCTGTCTCACAACTACCTTCAAATCAAAACAGCACAGCATGGGACACATTAAACAACATTCTAATCGTAGACTCATTATCCACAAATTCTGCAGAAAAATAGATCAATGTTCATGATTACATTCAACGCATTTTCGCAAGGAAAGTTCTGAGGAAAATGTGAAGTGCAAAAAGTTGCCATCATGATGGTACAGTGTTGTGGCTGTCAGGGCATATGTAATTTTAAAGCAGTATTTAGGTATGTTGCTATTCAGTTTCTGTAATAAAATATATAAAATAATATAATAATAGTATTAAAAAAAGAATACATTTAGGCATTGGATTAATAGCTGCTGAAAATTCAGCTTTACCATCACATGAATAAATAACTTTTTAAAATACATCTATAATAGAAAACAGTTATTTTAAACTGTAATAGTATTTAATTACTTAACTATCCAGCTTCTTTAAAAAAAAAAAAAAAAAAAAAAAAAAAAAGATTAATTATCCAGGTGCCTGTGTTGAAAAGCATGTTCAGAAAATTGGGGGCAGAGGCAAGATGCGATGTGTTTCTTTTGGGCAGAGGTGTGTTTGTTTTGGTGATTTCAAATATCAACAACGTTTCTCAGAAATCGCTTAGTGCACCTTTAAGTATGTGCTATATGGATATTTCACTTAGCAAGGACCACTAATAAATGCACTCATTTTGCTGTGAATGTACCTGTACAACACTAAAGTTACTGTATACAACTATAAGCAACAACTTTATTGTAGGTTTACATCATGAAAGTAAACGGATATGGAATAAGTTCTACATCTGGTGGGCCAACAAACCACATAATGATGTGAGATTGCACTGTGGCTTCTGGCAGCTGCAGAGATAGGCAGATGTTCCCATTGCCACTCTGATGACATCAGCGAGCCCCCCGGAGCAGAGGAGACATGGCTTTTCCTCCTCATCAAGACAAATAAAGCCAGAGACAAGACCTTCGCTCTCTGACTCCGTCAGTCACACCAAACAGCAGAATCGCATTTCCCACTAATCAGGTTCCTGTCTGTGTGTGTGTGTGAATGCATCAGTTTGTATGAGACAGACATGGAGGTCTAGACTGACTAATGAATAAACTATGCCCTAGAGTATCCTCTTTCAAATGAAAGAGTGTTTTTGTCTGCTGTCTGTATCTTCAGAATACTGTGGACCGTTTAGAATTTCAGCAGTGTTCAGAAATGCAGAACTGTTATGTAAGTTTATGTTTGTTAAATTTCAATCTCTGCACTGTTCACTGCAATAGCAACAAGTCTGTAATGAGGTGGAAGAGCATGTGAACAGAAGTGTGCTTCTGAACAGATGTTACGGGAACTTCTGCAAGGCGGTAATAGTAATAAGTATTATTTTTTGTAATGCAACAATTCTTCAGTATGAATAACAAAAACAATACATTAGTATTAGTATTATTATTATATCATTATTATATTATTATATTTAGCATGTTTCCTCATTTATTATTGTTATAAAAACCAAATAATATTTTTATAACAATAACTACTTAATTATTGTAGCATTACAAAAAAACAACATATTACCACCTTGTTGAAAATACATTAAGAGTACTCTGCTTCAGCACACATGGCCTGTGACTTTTCAAGTGATCCTGAAGACCTTGTCTTGCTGGTTCTGGTGTGTTTGATTAGGGTTGGAGCTGAACTGCAGGAAAGTTGGTCCCCAGTACCAGGATTGAAGAGCTACGTGCTAGATCATTGTATGTGACATTTGATGAAGTTATATATTTTAATATATATTCAATATATTTTTGATATATACAAATATAAATTTCAATACATTTCAAATATAAACGTGGCAGAAATAGTGAAAGTAATATGCTAGTATCGTGTTCTGAATTTAACCTCTGTGTTAAGAGTGGGCATGTGCTGCCATCCTCTGTCTAGCATCAACAATGCCGGTTTTATTGCAGATCACAAACTTGAAAGCATTTTTATGTATAGGATGCCCCCTATTGGTGGAAAAAGTGAGTTGAACAAATTTCAGAAAATGACATCATATGGGGTTGTTACTTGAAAGGTGCACCACTAGACCAAAGACATTAGGATTTAATCACAAACTTGTACGCTATTAACACTTTAAGGACACCATAGTTGATGTGGACATCTGATCAATTCAAAGCTTGAAATTTCTTAAAACATTACATACTTATAAATACTGTTTTATGTGGGTGATATAACAAAATTGAAAGAAAAAAAAGTCAATAAAAGCACAATTAAACATGCCTATGATCAATCACTGGATGACTACAGTCACACACTTTATCTCCATTGACTTTCAATGTCCCTTAGCTAATAAAGTGTCTTCCCATGTGAATTTCCCCCATTTTCTTCTCAAAATGTATAATTAGGACCCGTTTCAGTGCATGTCAGCAAGAGGTTCCCCAGAGAAGCAATGGCCTGCTGCCATAATGCTGGTGCATTTGGTCTCCAGAGGACTGTTTATTGTGCCCTTCAGCAAAGACCCTGTCCTTAATTACTTCAGCATGGGCTTTGTCACACCAATGAGACCCAGCATGGGTTTATACTGTGCAATACACTGCGATTGCTGTGGTTGATTTTAAATAGAGCTCCTGCCCAGCAAAAATGTCATTACTCATTCAGGTGCTTTCAGAATGGGCGTGTTGATTTCTAGCCACAGCTCTTTAGCATTATCAAGGGGCTGTTCGGATAAAAACAATCCTTTCTTTTTTTCTGTTATTGCTTTTAAATCACCAAACAGAAATTAATAGTTTTTCTAAATGTGTTGCTGTTGCTCTCTGTAAGCTTCATGCCACACAGATCTTTAACAAAAACTAAAAATATGCAAAAACATTCTGCAGGTCACGCTCATACATAAAACAGGCCATTTGGTGCACTGACCACTGAAGCACTTTTGCACAGCATGCGGTCTAATTTTCGCCCTTCATGGTTAGACAACCTCCACAGCCCCCCTTATTTGAACATTTGCGGCAAGCATGGTGTTAGATCTAGTAACATATTTGATCTCGCTGGTAATCTAGAAAAAGTAGAGAATATAGAATAGGCCATCATCTCCCTATCAAATATCAATGACTCCACCTGTCAGTGTTTGGGTACGCTCATGCCCAGCACCATCTGCTAACAATTTGCCAAATTTAGAAGCTATTGTTCTTGAGGGAAGATATTAAAATATGTGAAGTTCATTTAGCACATAGAGAATGGTATTGTCTACCTCTAAACAGCATAAATTCTTGATGAGTTATCTAATAACTTATCTAATTTTCCTGTTTAAATATCTAAAAATCCTTAAAACTATTAAAAATAAGATTAAATAAAAAAGATTAATAAAAAGATTAAATATACTTAAAAGTAAATGTACCTGTCACGACTAATAAAAAATTCATTAAGAGGTATTTCTATTTATTTATTTATTTATTTTGCAGTTGGACAAGCCTGTTGACTGATTGTTACTACTTTTGAACATCTATCTTACCCTTCTTACTGGCTGTTAGTATTGTTTAACATTTTTATAGAGAATAGTTTACAATGGCTACTAAACACCATGGTTTGTTGCTTTAGTGGGACTAATGTTAGCTTTGTAACACCACAAACTATTCAGTTCACCCAAAAAAAATAATAATAAATAAATAAACAAATAAATAAATTTTGTCATCACTTTCTGACCCTCACATTGTTTAAATGTTTTATACACTTCTTTTTTATACAGAAAACTAAAGTAAAAAGTAAAGTTAAATTAAATTTTTAAAAAATGTCATTTGAAATTTTGTTTTGGGCCCCATTGACTTATTTTGTGGAGGGGAAATAACTTTTTGGGTGAAATACAATGTAAATTCATCTTGTTAGCACCCTTAACAAGACCATCGATGTTACCTGCATGTTGATGACGGGTCCAGACTTTAACACGGAGAAAATTTGAGTGTATCTGAGGGCACTTCAGAGGGCATTTGATTAATCTGTGAAGTCAGTGTGAATGGCAGTAAAGGCCTATGGGGAACTGGGATCCCATTGGGAGTGAGCGGGAGGTGGAAAGGAACAAATAAGGAAGCAAGGCTTGGCTATGGAGCAAGAGAAGCGACTGTTGACAGTCTCTCTCCTCATTAGAGGGGCAGTGGCAGGGCTTGGCGGTGCATTCTTCTGGAATATGTCTCTTCTGCAGCCCTGGAAGCTCTCTGAAGCTTACTGGCGCACTGCGACCATGTCAGGCTCAAAATGAAGCCACTGCTGCCCCATAGCACTGCACTGTTTTGACACTAATTATCAACACGGCACAGCAATGACAAAAGTTTGCGCACAACTTTGTTATTTCCGTTTTTATACTGCATGTCGCTCTGTCCTCCTCTCTCTCTCCTCCCCCCAGAGTCTTAGTTTATTGACTGCAATGAGGACAAGAAGATAAAAGTGGAAGCGAGTGTCGGGAGTTGACGACAGCAACTTTGGGATTAAGGGCGATGCATCAAAAGTCTAAAAAATCCTAACCAAAACGAGTGGAAAAACAAAAAGTGTCCAAGTAAGAGGTTGCGAATGTCCAGAGGGGTCTAACAAAAAAGAATGAAGTTATTTTGTGACTCTACGAGGCGAGGGTATTTCCAATTCACTCTTTATGGGAGCTTGGTGGCAGGCTTGCACAGGAGATTGTGAGATTGATGGTGGAGCAGAGCAAATGTTGATAATGTCAAAAAGTTGAGAAAAACAGAACTGTATGCAAATGAAAGGCGAAAAATGGCAGAAGGCAGCCAATCGCTGAGGCGAATGAAAGCCAAGGTCGTCATAAGCGACCTTGTCAGTCAAGCATTTCAAAATATGATGCTTTGAGTAGGCCAAAGAACCTTTTTTTGCTGCTGTTTTTTTTTTTTAACACACATTTTTTTTTAATTATGCCTATATGATGACTTTCTTGGCCATGTCATTTCATACATTTCACAAACACCCCACCAAAACAACATACCTTATGTTGGGTTAAACTGATGCCCCCCCCCCCCCCCCCCCCCCAAAAAATCATTATATATATATATATATATATATATATATATATATATATATATATAGTCATGGACCCTAATGTCTTTCCAAACTGACTTTTTTCTGTGGAATGTAAGAGAAGTTATTTTGAAAAATGTCTCTGTGAATTTTTATTATTATTATTAAATTAAAATTAAATTAAATTGATGCATTTAGCAGACACTTTTATCAAAAGCGACTTACAGTGCATTCACACAATGCTCTACCAATTGAGCTACAGGAACACTATTATTATTGTTATTTTATATATACAATAGTCAATAGGGTCCAGCGTGTCTTGTTAAAAACATTTTGTGTTTCACAGAAGAAAGTCATCATGCAGGTTTAGAATGACATGACAGTCAGTTTCATTTTTGGATGAACTATCCCTCTTAAAGCTGCAGTCGGTAACTTTTGACGCTCTAGCTGTTAATTAACAGAACTGCTTGCGTCTTGCGGAAGAACATCGTAGCCGGAACTACTTCTCTCTGTTTATGTCTATGAAGAATCACAAAGGTACTGGGTTACTCCGTCCGCAGTGCCCCCGAAGCAATCTAAAATAGTCTGAATATAAACACTTGTTATAGATGTACCCTAGTGAATCAGGACAAGACAAAAACACGGTTTGGAAAATGGATTCATGGTGTACTCGCTTATTATATACATTTTTCTACATTTTGAACACAAACAAAGTTACGGACCGCAGCTCTGATTGGTTATTTTTTACCGGGAGCGATGGAGTTTTATCTGTCTCATATTCTACTGTCAGGACATAATGACAGGTTTAATAAATATGTAAAAAATATTTTTTTTTACAAAAGTTCCCTACAGCACCTTTAACTGAAGACTGTGTTGATCTGATATGGATCTTCAGGACAAATGGTACTTGTACGTAAGGAACCTGGTTTATTGTGACAACGCTGATGCAATAAAGACCAGATAGATCTCCAATTTCACATAATGTATCTTGACCACACACTCTTGACCATAGGACTAGAGTGATGCTTATTAAATAGAACAGAGAAAGGATGCATAATAGTAGAAAGAGGGAATGTGAGAGAGAAGGGATGAAGCAAAAATGGAAAAATACATACAAAAATCACTGATGTCTATATGGGTTCATAACCAGCCTGTGGATACTTTGGATACTTTGGAAAACAAGCAAGATTGCTTCTGCATATCAATGAATATATATCCGAATCGGGGGCGTCTGGTTGCATTTTATTTTGATATTTCACTGGAACAGAGAGCAGAAGCCTATAACCCCATCTCAAGGCAATGACTATGCTCAGAATAGCATATAACCAAACTATGCTTATCTTTTCTGTGAGTATGCAAAATAATAAATAGTCAACTTCTAAAGTACATGCAGAGGTTCCATTTCTATAAAAATATTTAAATGTTTGAACAGTGATGAACTACAAATATCCCAATAATTGTATCTAAGTTAGCAGACTTTTTAAATGAAAGCTTCTAAAAATAAAATAAAATAAAATAAAAATAGTTGCTGGACTGACCATAATTTGTTAAGTTCATGACCCAAAAATGCAAATTCAGTCATCATTTGCTCACCCTCAAGTTGTTCCAAATGTGTATGAGTTTCTTTCTTCTGCTGAATACAAAATAAGATATTTTGAAGAATGTTGGTAACTAAACAGTTGACGGTATCCATTGACTTCTGTTGCATTTTATTTTATTTGTCCATACTATGGAATCAGTTGCTACCATTAATTGTTCGGTTACTAACATTCTTCATAATCTATTCTCTGGCTCAATATAGACCAATTAGCAAGAAAAAAAAATATTATACAAATACAGTTTAATGAGAGCTTTCAGATTATGCAATTGTACTGCAATGCATAAGTGCTTCATATATTTACCATGACAAGGTCTTCTAATGTGATGCAGAACATTGATTTTTGGCAGATGTCAAGGGCCTCCGAATCAAATCCAGCCATGGTTTGCTGTGACCATCCAGTAATTTTATCTTTCTAACATCTCTTAAAGCAGACTACCATGTTAATTGGCATTAGCTGTACAGTTAAACTGCACCTGCGTCCTGTTACACAGGCAGCAGTGCTTGTTTGAAGGGTGCTTCTCTGACTGGTTGAGAGCTTTAAATAGTCTGATGTTTCTCCTTAGAGCTGAGTGAAGAGACTGGTGTCGGCTCACAGATCTCGGGTACTATGCTGCAGTATCAGCTGTTACGGAAAAGGAAAACAGCCACATAAGAGTCACTCACACGGCTCCATACAAGCTGTCCCAGAGCAGATGTTCCTCGAGTAGTCTTCAATCTTAATACAAACATATCACATCTGAATACTAGTGATTCGTTGAAAAATGTAATCTTCAAATCTTATTGGTTGATTATTAACATTGTATTAACACTTTTCTTTATTAATTTGCAAATAAGATACATTGATTTTTGGTGCTCTGTGGGACCGTTTTAGACTTAAGATAACACATAAGTTCAGTTTGTTAATATTATTTAATGCATTAGATGTAATGAACTAACAGTGAATTTTTTTTTTTCAGCATTTATATTAAAAATATAGAGTTGGTAAGATTGTTTTACATTTTTCATAGATGTCTCTTATGCCCACCAAGCATTTATTATTATTATTTTTTTTTAAATAAAAGAATACAGTAATACAAAATACAGTAAAATGTTATTAAATTTTAAAATAATTTTTTTGTATATTTTTAATATGTAATTAATTCCTGTGACAGCAAAGCTGAGTTTTCAGAGGCCATTACTCCAAAAAATAATACAAATATTTAATGTTGAAAACAGTTGTGCTACTTAATATATAAATCTGGATACAATTATACATATTTTTCAGGATTCTTTAATGACAAAAGGTCTCAAAATTTCCATGGACCTCCTAGCAAACACTTGTAAACATCTTGAGTGCAATAGCAGTGCAATCATTTAGTAAAATCACTCCGAGATTTCAATATGAACTCAACTACTTCCCATTACATTCTTTAAAGACCAAATTACTTCATTTATTTAAGCTCTGTGACTACTCTTAGTGCATGACAGTTATGGTATAGTTTTTATATTTTAAATAGATGTATAAAACATCTAAGTCATAGTTGGTACTTAATGAAACAAAATTCCATTAATATTCTTGAGCTGCAAGGAAATTAGTTCTGAGCAATAAAACATACTTCTGTGAAGAGCAAAATAGATGACAAAATGCATTTTCCTACACCAACGGGTGTGTGAAAATAAAACAATTGCTGTGTGTGTATCCATCTAATCTGAAATGTAGGAGGCAGTCACATCTTTTAATATTCTTCTATCACAAGTTTCCTATGACCTCTTGTTATGTGTTTATGGAAGATTTCCCTGTTTTTGCAGTTCCTCACTCAATCATATCTGGCATCCATCCACCCGCAACGCTGAGGAAATGATTTAGCAGCCGTTTCTCCACTTCAGTACAGAATAATAACAGTTTGCCGTCAACCACAGAAGAATAATTTCACTTAAACAAGCCCAGACCTGTGCGAGAAGAAAAACATTACTGTGGTTTAAAATAATGGAGTCACCTGGATAGATAGATTGCCAGTGCATGTTGCTTTTGTAAACTAATTGGTATGCTGTCACCTTTCAGAGATGTGGATCATTTATTTATTTATTTATTTATTTTTCTCAGAGATGTATGAATGAACTAGAGTGGCAATAATTACCCACAGGGCACATTTTTAGCAACCACATCCAAACATGTCAAGATTTTTGCTACTAAAGTGAAAGTGAAGTGACATTCAGCCAAGTATGGTGACCCATACTCAGAATTTGTGCTCTGCATTTAACCCATCCGAAATGCACACACACAGAGCAGTGAACACACACACACACACACTGTGAGCACACACCTGGAGCAGTGGGCAGCCTTTTATGCTGCGGCGCCCGGGGAGCAGTTGGGGGTTCTATGCCTTGCTCAAGGGCACCTAAGTCGTGGTATTGAAGGTGGAGAGAAAGCTGTTCATGCACTCCCCCCACCCACAATTCCGTCCGGCCCGAGACTAGAACTCACAACCCTTCGATTGGGAGTCCAACCCTCTAACCATTAGGCCACGACTTCCCCACAAGGGATTACATTATTACACCAGATCTTTCCATTCAAGTCTAAAAGAAGGAAAAGGACTTTGAACTATAATTTGATTAGCAGTTGCCTAAGATGGACTTCTGAAATAATATTTTATATATACAGTCTATAAAAGGGACTGTAATAATAATAATAATAATAATAATAATTATTATTATTATTATTATTATATCTGATTATCTGAAAATCTTAATATGTGTGTGCATTTTTTAAATCTATTATTATTATTATTATTATTATTATTATTATTATTAAAAGTACCTCATTTCTGATCATTAGTCAAATCTTCAGTAAACTCTGCTGGCATCAGGATAATCATGATAAATTCTGCTAAGGGGTCACTAAAATAAGTTCACACACACATGGATTTGTAATTTAAAAAATAAAAAATGAAGTTATATAATACATTATGTGTACAATATGGGACACTGCTGATTGTTTTCACTGAAGCTGTCTCTCTTGCCCCTGTTGAAGAACCATTGCAAACCACATACATTCTCTACTACACAAACGCACATACACACACACACACACACACACACACACACATCCTGCCGTGCTATTTCCCATGATGAATTGTAGGTTTATTTTCAGCTCTTTCGGTTGGCAGAAACACCCTGGCACTGATTGAGGTTCAGGTCACATTGGCACCCTAGATCAACTCATGAAGCAGGAGTGCGGGTGAGACCGGGCCCTCTAGCACTGAGCAGGCCACTAAGGGTGCCTGTCTAGGACACCAGATGGAGGGATCTGCATATTCCCAACACAACTGACTGTCTGGAAACTGAGAATGGACCAATAGCATGGCTCAACTGATCACTGATTTGAAAGTGTTATATAATATATCATTTTAATTCTATATTATATAAACTAACAGCAAAAAGATTGGTTTCTATATTCAAGGCTTCATTAATTTGGCCAAAAACACAGTAAAAACTGTCATACTGTAAAATATTATATTTTTTAAATAATTGGTTTATATTTAAATAGATAAATATTAAAATGTAACTTATTCCTGTTACGGTAAAGCTACAACAGCCATTCCTAAAGTCTTCTGTGTTATTATGTTCAACACTGATTATGATAAAATATTTAGAATAATTGAGCACCTAATCAGCAGAATGATTTAGCTTTGAAAGTTCACGTTTGCCATCATATGAATAAATTATACTTAAAAAAAATAAATAACAAGACATTTTAACCTGTTATAATTTTCCACAACATTACTCTTTGCAGCATTTGAGAGCATAAGATACTTCTTTCATTTAGAATATTTAAATTATTCAATCATTTGACTATAGTATAAATTAACATTTGGGCCAGTAAGCAACCAACCAAAACACCTTAGCAGCAACATACTGTAGCAACATCCTGGTATCGAAGCAGAAAGCAACCTTTGGGAATTAAACACTTACATTTCATTTAAAATACAAAAATAGTTATAACACTATATATTTATAACCCTGAAATATACATTTTCTGCATTTTGTTTTTATTATTATTATTATTATTATTAATTTATTTTTTTTAATATGAGAACTGCCCTAACAAGGTTTTTAAAAATACCTAAGAATAGCAAATCCCCACACATTTAGTTCCACACACAACCTTATGGCAGAGGTAAATTCTGCCACCAGCTTATTTGTAGTGTATAATTTAACACCAACCAAAGAGTGTGCAAGGGTGTATGTGTGTGTGTGTGTGTGTGTGCGCGCGTGTTGGGGGGTGGGGGGCAGGAGGAAGGGGCACACATGCGAGTTTGAAGTGTTCCTGACAGTGTGCCCACTTTAAATGAGAAACACCTGGCCCTCATTCATAATGAAGGGTGCGATTTCAAATTAATTTGGTGGCACTTCTGTCTGTCCTGGGTGATGTTCAACAGCTGTACAACTCCACTCTCAACTGCATAATTAATCACGCTTCCCTTTCGTTTGAACCCAGAGATGGGCTTTTCATTGTTCATCGTCTCTGGGAATTACCACCTTCATAATGCTGGAAATTATTGTCCGAAAAGTAGCTAAACTTGGAGTCCAATTTTGGCCAGGATATCTGGAATAAATTATGCATGTCTGAGGAAATCTGCTGAAATCCGCAACACATTTATCACATCAGTACTCATAATTTTTTCAATGATTTTCATTACTTTTTAAATGCAATTAATATATAAATAGCTAATATAGTAGTAGTAGTAAAAATAAAATCTTTTTTATTTAAAGAGAATTAAGGGCAAAAATTCCTAAAAATGTCACAGAGCAAAAATAAATTATAATATCAGGATTTAAATCTCATTAAGCAAAATAAATAAATAAATAAATAAATAAATAAATAAATAAATAAATAAATAAATAAAAATAAATAAATAAATAAATAAATAAATAAATAAATAAATAATAATAATAATAATAATAATAATAATAATAATAATAATAATAATAATAATAATAAATTCTAAATGATCAACTCCAATATCCTGCAACACTGAAATCCAAAAAGCAGTTTTGAAGTTTGCATTCTTTGAATTCAGACAAGAGCCTGTTGCTTTGCTTACATCTTTTAATGAATCAAACTTTCTTTTCACTATATAAATTTGTGGGTCAGAGTTCACCAGACTTGAATACTGAATGAACAGACTGCCATCCGTCTCCAAGAATACACCTTGAAGGCCATTTACATTTTTTTTTTTTTTTTTTTTTTTTATGATAAAACAGCTCTTCATTCATAACATGAAGGGACCAGCTGTAAACACATCCTTATAATTCTGTAATTCAGCTGTCCTAATGAAGATTCTTGACAGTCAATGACAATCAATGTTCCCTGAATGTAAGCAACTATATGGGATGATTCAGAAAGAGCAGAAAAAATAATAATAATAAATAAATGTGAATGCTGGTGATGTTACATAGTTTTTCTATCAAGCGACTGTCACCTTTGGCTTCACAACTGTCTTTCAGGACAAGTTTGACAAAAGAACATTTAAGTAAGGGAGATGTAAAACAGCAGCTGTGTCTCTGCCCTGCAGTGTCCTTGTTCTTTGAAATGTCATCAAAAACTCTAACCTTGAGCTCTTTCTTTTAAGGCTGCACACATTCGCAACTTCATAAGCAAACCAGACTCTAATCAAACCAACTGAGACATTCAAGTGGAAAGAGAAAAAAAAATTACTTATTGCAATCCACGGGACACCTTAATATTTTAAACCTACTGTGAAGACTGTATCAGAACACTCACCTATCCATGCTCACTGTCACACATGCAGACATAGCTGCTTGTCAAGTGCTGGATTTTTCATATAGAAGAATTTATGTGAACACGGATGACGATTTTACTTCAACTTACTAAACTGTACTCTCTCATCTTCCTAAGGAGGTTCCTTTGATGTCACAAGTTGTGGCAATGGTTGTAGGTTAAACGAGCAGGATTTCACATCTTTTAGGAGGATTTAAATGTGACCTGCTTATCTGTTCTGCATATGTCCTTTCTGTGTTTAATTATTTATTTATTTATTTTTACTGGTAATGGAAGATGTGCCATGTCCTGATGACGAATGCTGATCATGTGACCCAACAAGTATGTATTTATGTGCATTAGGAGCGTCTCAAGGAGTCGAGGTTTGGCTCAATTAACTGCTGGATGTCTTAACTACACCATGTGACTGCAACAAGCATCTTTTTACTTTAACAAGCATTCAAAAATAGTTGCATTTAATAAGAAATCGTATTCTAAACATAGGATTTACAGTAGATATTATAATATAAACACGTATAAAGAAAAAACATAAAACTGCACATATCACTTAAGCATGGTTTATTAGTTACCAACATTTATTGTTCTGTGATTATTATTTATTTTTTATCATTTATTATAAATGTGTATGACATGAGCCAGAATTTCTAGCAATGAATACAATCACAGATGGGCACTTGGACAGAGAACATACAGGGAGATTTTTCTCCGAGGCCAGAGCCATCTGCACACTGCATTTCAGAGAAGACAAAACTTTATTTAAATTATTTTGAATCCCACATACAGTACATAACAGTTATGACAAGTTTGTGAAATATGGATGCAAATTAAACAGTGTATTCTTACACAATATGGCAAATTCTGAAAAGCCCATTACTTGTCATTTTATCTTACTATAATTACGTATAATAATAATAATAAAAAAAATTAAAATAATAATAAAAATTGTCACCCCATGACATCACGGTAAAATGCATTGCCTGGCATTCTAACTCTAAAATACATTAGTACATTAGTTGAAAAATACAGTTTTTTTAATATATTCTGATTTGAGCTACAGATGTAAAATTAATGATAGTGTGTTTGCACTAATGACAGTGTTTTTTATTTTTTTCCATGGATGATATTTTATATATCGCACTGCTGTAGTTTTAAAATTCCTACAAAATGTGCAAATTACTTCACTTTTCCCAAACGTCCCATGTGGGTTATATTCATAAATACATTTGGATTCTCTGTTATACTTTGCTAATAATTTTGAGCAAAAAGCTGAGAAAATTGAATTTTTTGTCAAAATTACATCTGGATAATATTCAATTATCAACGCATAAATCCAATAAATATCTTCCATCAACACCTCCAAAGCTTGCAAAGACATATATCACCTCCTGGGTCAACATTTTACTCTGTTACATTATGCAGTTTTCATTTATATGCTGTCTATTGCTGATGTTCAAATTATTTTTAATATGCATCTGTTTACATAAGAGATCGCTTGTTTCTCTGTCTTGTTCACGTGTTTTTGTTTGGGAGGTTTTGTACTTGCTCAGAAGCTGTGTTGCCAATTTATCTACTTTGTAGCTAGATTTAGCGAATTCTCAACCCCATTTGAGACTTTTTTTCAACAGTTTAGGGACAAATATAGCAACTTCTTGGAAAAACCTTATTTAAGTTCTCATCTTGCCCAATGATTTACATTCATCTTTATATAGGCCAGTGAATTTGCTGTTACCAATCTAGTAAACTTTAGCTACAGGTTTTAGCTCATTTCAATTGAAAGCAGTTGGCAACACTGTCAGAACATGTGTGAGAGCGCCCCCGAGTGTATAACAGTGAAAACACAAAAAGCCGTAAAAACTTCTAAATGACGAGATAACTCATCAAGGGCGAGGAAAGAGTTAAAGATATGCAATCTCAGGTGTCTTGTTAAATTATTAGCTGTCAATAATGGGGAACTTGAGTCTTCATGATATGATTGTGGGGTTATAAAAGACAAAAAAAAAAAAAACACCTCAAGCAGTCAGTCAAATTAAGAATATTATGCTGATCTTTATCATTAATGCTTAACTAAAGCTTAAAACTTTGATTTTCAGTGCCACAGCAGAGGGGTTTTGTGAGCTTTATAACATCATCTCTGTAATTAAATGGGCACTCTGAAGGTCAACGCACCAATTTTTGCCAGCTATTGCACAAAATATTTGCCAGGACCTTATATACATTTTATGTGCCCTGATTTCTCCTCAAATTGCTGATAATACTTATGTGAAGTAGATGTTTTCCTGTGAACGTTCTGTGAGAAACTAACCAACTATTATTATTTTAGCAACTTCATAATAAAAAAAAATAAAAAAAAAAAAACATTTGAATTTTCTTCCAAAATTACTAGTTTATTATTTTTTTAACTAGAAAAAAAAAGCTTAAGTCTTGTTTGTACAAGTACACAGGCAGAGATGTATAAAGTACTAGAGAACCATACTTGAGTAAAAGTACAAGTGCTCTATCAAAAAAGTGACTTGAGTAGAAGTAGAAGTGCTCTTTAAGCACCACACTTAAGTAGAAGTACTAAAGTATGCAACATTTTTTGTACTTAAGTATTGCAAGTAGTCTATTTTAAAATTTACTACTCAAGTACTGAAAGTAAAAGTAGAAGTATTGTGTTATGTAGCTATTAAAGAAAATAGTCAAAAGTTTGAACATATTGTTTTTACTATTTCAAATGATTAACCTAAAGGACAATCACAATTCCTTTGACTGTAACTTCTTGTAAACAAAAAAACGGTTACTAGGGTTAGTTAGCCCAATTTGCAAAATTATGTCATTAATAACTTACCCTCATGTTGTTTCAAACCCGTAAGACATCAGAGGGTCATTTAGAATTTTTTGAAGCATCGAAAATACATTTTGGTCCAAAAATAGCAAAAACTACGACTTTATTCAGCATTGTCTTCTCTTCCGTGTCTGTTGTAAGACAGTTAAAAACAAAGCAGTTTGTGATATCTGGTTCGCGAACGAATCATTCGATGTAACCGGATCTTTTTGAAACAGTCCACCAAATCGAACTGAATCGTTTTAAACAGTTCGCGTCTCCAATACGCATTAATCCACAGATGAATTAAGCTGTTAACTTTTTTAATGTGTCTGACACTCCCTCTGAGTTAAAACAAACCAATATCCCGGAGTAATTCATTGACTCAAACAGTACACTGACTGAACTGATGTGAAGAGAGAACTGAAGATGAACACCGAGCCGAGCCAGATAATGACTCGTTCACGAGTCAAGAACCGTTTCTGTCAGACGCGTCCGATTCGTGAACCGATGAGCTGATGATACTGCTCATGTGTGATTTAGCGTGAAGCAAACCGACACACAGAGCGTCTGAACTGAACTGATTCTTTTGGTGATTGATTCTGAACTGATTCTGTGTTCATGTTATGAGCCAAGGTGCAGTCAACGCCAATGACGCCATTGCATCGAGCGCAAAAGAATCGGTGAACTGTTTTCTTCAACTGGTTTATTGAATCGAACTGTCAGAAAGAACTAACGTTACTGGTCATCCGAAAACCGATGCAACCGGTTCTTGACTCGTGAACGAGTCATTATCTGGCTCGGCTCGGTGTTCATCTCTCTCTTCACAGCAGTTCAATCAGCACGCGCAGTCTTCTTAATCGCTTGATTCGCTCAATGATGTGCCAGCTTCATCAAACCTGCTATCTACAGTTCTGGCAGTGGTTTGTAATGGAATGATTCGTAACATTATTATAATTGTAACGAGTAACGATGCAGCACATAAAAAAAATATCGGAGTAAAAGTATTAAACTCAGCGAAAATATGTACCGAAGTAAAAGTGGAAGTAGGAGAGAAAAATAATACTCTAGTAAAGTACAGATACCGCCTTTTAGTACATAAGTACAGTAGTGAAGTAGTTCTACTTCGTTACTATACATCTCAGGGCAATCAAGAGAGTTTCACTGTGTCTGAAATATATAATTATTTTGTGTATAATTAAAATACACACACAAAAATAAATAACTTTTTGTGTATTTTAGTTGCACAACCAGTTGTTCTATCATGTTATTTCCTTTGTGCTATCATAGTCACACAAAGTTTAGAAATTTCATGTTAGAAACCTTAAGAACATCACTAATGGGCAGAGAACAGAGAAAACACAGTGCTAATGATAATATAAATATTTCAAACCATCACTTCCTGTTCACAATGGTTATTTTTCTAGTATTTCCTTAAAGTGACCTTCCCTTTCCAGCCGCTATGACACAATTTCAACCTGTTTGCCTGAGATACCAATCAGAGCTGTTCTTTTGCTGTTACATCAGATAGCTGAGTGCAGTAATCCCAAACACTATTCAGAAAGGCCATAATGACAGCAAAAGCATCATTCTGTGAGTTCCTCAAAATCCTGGTTTTATGATGAAATCCCAGATAGCAAACAGTCATTGAAACTATGCTGAATCAACATTCCGTTGTCAACGTTAAGTCATTGAATCAACATCGAACTCTGATGTTGATTCAACATCATTTTGCACCCTGATTTAATATTGAAACAATGTTGAAATTCTGTCCATAGATCAACGGAATTTCAATGGTATTTCAATTATCAGGAATATTGAAACAATGTTGAAATTTCAACTGAACTAAGGATCAACGTGATTTCAATGGAATTTCAATCGTTTTTAAATGTTAATTTTAAATGTAATGCCATAAATTAAATAGCCTGCTTTATCTACAGCCAGGATGTTAAAAATTAATGGAACATTTTAAATCTTGTATAAAACACAGAACACACCACACTATTTAAAATCAAATTCCTGTTTATTAGCATCTCTACTCTTTATTTACACTTCACTGTCATCTGATGCCTGCATAAGTTGTCGCCCAGTCCCTCCTGCCCCGGTCTGGCGCATAGCGCAGCCACTTTTGGGTGAAAATTGGGTGATGGTAGCTGTCCCCATCTGCTGAGTAAGAGCATCTAAAACAGAAGATAAAATCACAATGCAAAAAAAATATAGCATTTAAGTTAAACAGAACATATACTTGAACTAATTCAGTAGTGCAGTAAGAGCAGTAGTGTTGTAGGCTAGATCATATTTCCCCTATATTCAAAGCACTTTTCAAAACTGCCTGTTCATGGATGTATTCGAATTAAAGGGAGGCAAAAAGGATTAGCTTGCAGTGACCTCTTTCATAAGGAAAATGTATGAGGCCAATTGACTCAAAAAAATGTATGTTTATTATTTTATTAGTTCAGAAGTAGTTGTTAACACCACAAATTTAATATAAATAACTGGATACTAATTAAATAGTTAATGTAGATTAGAGTTACCATAGACAAAAGATGCTTTGACAAAATAATCATAGACAAAAACCATTGCATTCAGTTTTTGACGAGGTTTTGGGCTGGAAAACCAATTGCAAGTGGTGCAAGTTGTTTGCAGAAATAAAATAAAATGAAATCAAAAATGTTGTTTTGCTTACTTGGTGTGCAATAGTGATCTGTAAAAGAACAGAAAAGACAAAAATCTCTGTTAAAAACAGCAATTAAAATTCACAATCATACAGTGTGACTGTACTTTATACATATGTATTCCGGTAACCAATCTGTTATGAAAAATATAAAAACAGAGTATATAAACAACATAATATACAAATTAAATATACAGTGGTTTATTCTTTTCAGCTACAGTTGATGTTATAGTAGCATTCAAGAAATAAATGTAAAATATAAGAAACAAAATACACTTTAATGTAGGCCTATAAAATATAAAATTCTCATTAAAGCTAATGAATTACGCCCCATTAACTGGACTCCCCCGCCCTCTCAGATCACCATAAATGTGTAAGAGATTTTAATGCTAAAATATGCTATTTTTTATGCTGCACTTTCTTCCTATAGTGAATATCAAGCTACAATATATCTGTTTGTCAGCTCAAATGTTTCAGTGGTAGAACTTTTGCCTAGCGTGTCAGAGGTCCGGGTTTGGGTTTTAAACCACACTCGTATGTTTTTTTTTAATGTATTTATCAAAACTGATTATGTTTATCAGTTGTTGTATATCAGACAGGGATACGTTTGTGTATATTTATGTTTAGTAATTTCACCGGAACGAATAGACCGTCTGGTCTCCACAACGGATTGAAGCGCGTGTCCGAGTGCAGACCTTATACAGTGCAGACTGTACACAGCATCCGGGCCACTGATCGCAGCGACAACAAACACTTTGATCACTTGATAAAAAAATAATAAAAAATAAAACATTTCAACTCTATTTTATTAAATTAAACTTATTGTACTTACGTACAATTGATGCTCAGCTAAATAACTGGAGATGTTATATTTGTATTGATACATTCGTGCCGCAAGATGTTTCTATTATGAAGACTGGAAGACTCTAATAGTCTGGACTCTGAGTTTTTGCTAACTTTATAACATAGAAGACAACCACGAAGTACTTTTGGCAGATTTTGACATATTGGTAAAATGAAAATCAATTTCAGTGAATGCAGCACTGTGTTGGTTAACCAACTCAAACAGTACACTGACTGAACTGCTATGAAGAGAGAACTGAAGATGAACACAGAGCCGAGACAGATAACAAACAATAGACTGACTCGTTCACAAGTGAAGAACCGGTTGCATCGGTTTTCGGATCACCAGTAGTTCTTTCGGTCAGTTCGATTCAATAAACCGGTTGAAGAAAACGATTCACCGGTTCTTTTGCCCTTGACGTAATGGCCTTCGGTTTACCTGGGCTCATAACACTAGCACAGAATCAGTTCAGAATCAATCACCAAAAGAATCAGTTTGGTTCAGACGTGTGTCGGTCTGCTTCACGCTGAATCACACATGCACAGTATCATCAGCTCATCGATTCTTCTTATCTGTCTCGGCTTGGTGTTCATCTTCAGTTCTCTCTTCACAGCAGTTCAGTCAGTGTACTGTTAGCGTAAATGAATTACTCCGGGATATTGGTTTGTTTTAACTCAGAGGGAGTGTTAGCCAAATTAAAAAAGTTAACAGTTTAAGTCATTTGTGGATTAACGCGTATTGGAGATGCGAACCGTTTAAAACGATTCAGTTCGATTTGGCAGAAGTATTGTTCCTTGTTAGAGTGTGTTCATTACTATTACTAATAGGTTTCCTTTTTACATTTTAAAGTTTTTTTTTTACATTGGTAATCTATGAAATAACTTTAATGATCAATATAATAATTAATATTAATATTACATTTTTATTCATTTACAAAGTATGGTTCAGTACTTTTACTGATTTTTTTTTTAATAGTAAAGCTCTATTTTAGTTTTCATTCAGTATCCATTTTAAAAACTATTGGTTGACAAATTTGATATATTGGCCAGTGTGGTCCAACCTAGCTATCAGTATCGGTAAAATCCACTATTGGTCAATCTCTAGTTGATAATACTGTGGTGCGGTGTGTGGATGTCCAGCATTTGTACAGTTCTGCTGCTTTGGGCGTCGTCATTCCCGTCACCAGTGTATTGGCTGATTACTTTTACTGAGCATGTAGGGAAATTTACTCTGCATTTAAAGGGATGGTTCACCCCAAAATGAAAATTTGCTGTTAATTTACTCACCCTCAGGTCATCCAAGGTTTTTGCAGTAGAACAGTAAAGGTGTTTTAGGTGAAACCGTTGCCCTTGGTGATTCTTAAATGCAAGTCAGCGGCTGCTGGTTTTTGAGAAAAAAACAACAGGACCAAATACCGGTGGCTCCTGGTGACACATTGAGATCTAATGAAGAGAAATTATTGGTCTGTACAAGAAAATGAACACTACTTACAACAGTATTACCTTTAACCCAAAGCCTGGGCAACCAGCTGTCAGCGCGTTCACAACTGTCCATAGACGCAACTTCTCTGTTGCATGACAACGGATGCAGGCACGAGATACTGGAGCTCATGACGCTGTTTGCCGGCGCAGCATCGTGATGTCTATCAGCCATCGGCGATGGACGATGGAATCGTCTATCGGCCCAACCCTAACCAGGATGACATAATTAAACAATTGTACACCATTTTGAATACATTTTTAATATTTGTTAGCTAAACAAATGCACAGCTTCCACCAAGAAAAAAAAGCAAGCACACCAGGTCATGTGACTAGAACCGACTCAATCAGCTTCCTTCGGGGTGAAATTCCCCGTTGTTTTTGAAAAACGGGGTGCACAAAAACACTGCAGGGTTTGTTTTACTTTTCTTCGAAAATAAATCCTGTACCAGAGTTACAGCAAGGGTTTTTCAGTGGTGGAAATCCTTTACTGAAATGTCCTTGTTGTAACGGAGATCCCAGCTGATGGATGCCTAGCAACGACAGACACCTCAGGCACGTGCGTGTGTGTTAACTGGGCGCATTGACACACGCAACCACACGCCTACAGACATATTTAGCTGAGCAAGCCAAATGAAGCGAGCGAAAAGACCAATTTCGACAAAGGGCAATGAAGTTACTTGCAAAATATGTTGCGCGGTATTAAAATGAAGTAAAATAGTTGTGCAAGTACAATGCTGTATCACTTGCGATGCAAACATCCACAAGCAAATGAAAGCCGATGAGTACAACTGATGAGTAGTTTACACTTTAGATTAGGGGGTGCAGAAAGCTTTGTAAATTATTTATAATGTTTATTGAGATAATAGTACAATGTTGACATTTCAATGATTTATAAGTGATTAATAATATATTAACTAGTAACTATTAACCATTAAGGATTTTGTTTGATTCAGTTGTTTACTGAAGGCCCTGACTGAAACTCCAGGGTACTCAGGGTACTTACTGTCTGACAGCAGGTTCACTCAGACTCTGCTCATCATCACTGAAGAGTCCAGGAACAAAACAAGCCATCTGACACAGAGACAACAATATTTACTCTGCAGTTCCAGGTTCATTAGAAGGAAACAAGATAAAGCAGAGGTAAAATGCAGATAAAAGACAGAATAATATATATAACAACAACATATGTGATATACAAATTCTACTACTAATAACATAATCTTAAAATAACGGAATCTATATTTTTAGTTTTAGGTTGAGTGTGACTTACGTTTTGATGTCAGGGACTTCTTAAAATTGGTGAAATATATTCTGAAAAAGGCATATTAATGTATTTCATGAGCTTCTTTCATGAGTATTTCATGAGCTTTTTGAGTTCACCTGTATTTCTAAGTCAGTATCTCCCTTCAGCCACATTTCTGAAGGGAGATACTGACTTAGAAATACAGGTGAACTGAAGAAGCTCATGAAATACATTAATATGCCTTTTTCAGAATATATTTCACCAATTTTCTTTTCAAAAATCTTGGAGTTTCACTTTGTTCTGTAGAGTTTCTTTCTCTCATCCTGAAATCACAGAACAATTTGTACTAATATCTGTTTATCATGAAATATCAAAACTCATGTGAACTTGTTTTCAGCCAATTACACTCTCAGTGTAAGTGACGTCATCGATTCAGTAAATCAGCCTTTTCCAAAAAAAAATACACTGACAAATCAACAGCAAAACATTCAGAGCCATCAAAATATCTCATACACACACGAAGATTTGATTTAAAGCCCAGAGTTTCATCAACAAGAGCTAAATCTATAGAGTTAGCCTACCTGAAAACTGCTAAGACGCTAACGGACTTTTTCGAAGACACTAAACCATTTCTATAAAATAAATTTAGTTGAAATATGTCAATAACAAGTAAGAAACGTGTCAGGAACATTTGTATATCATATTTGTGTGATTTTAGCGACTAAACTTACCTAAAACAGCGTAAACCGCAGCGAGAGACGGAGATTACTGCTTGCCAGTAACGTTTTTTGTGTTGACGCCCCGTTTCCATGGCAACTCTGCTCCCCGCTCGCGCAGAACTCACCGCACACACAGCATTCACACAAACAAACATCTCGAGTTAAAACATTACATTTATAATGTACAGACTCATTCAATAATCACTCACTATAGAGACGGATTCTTTCTGGTAGCCTGTAAAACAGTGAAAAACACGACGATAAAGCAGTCAGGACTTCTCTTTAATAAACCGCTTTTACATTTTCCCTCCGAGATACTGCTGGAAACGCAAGGCTTTAACATTAATTTACCGTGACCGTTGTCTAAACAAGTTAACGGTAACATTATTTGAAAATGAGCCAGTCTCTTCAGCTGCCCACAGACTGTATAAAAACACACCGCGTGCCTGTGCTGTCCGGGTTCATATCGAACATTAAGCAAGCTTACCTGTACACTTGTGCCAAGGGTCCAGAAATGAGCTGTGTCCGGTGCAGTACGTTGGGTATACCACCCGTTGATCTCCCGGTCAACCAAAAATCGATGGATTTTCAATCATATTTCCCGGTCAACTATATTTCGATGCTTTTTCAATCATATTTCCCGGTCAACTATATTTCGATGACTTTTCAACAACCGCATCGTTTCTCTGTCCACTATAAATCAATAACTTTTCAACACATTCAGGGATCAACCGCGGTAACCAAATATCAATGCTTAATCAATCATAAAGATAACTATAGATCAATGTTGTTCCAATATTGTTGCCATCAACATTAATAACATCAGGTTTTCATCGATATGGTAATGGTGATTCAACATTTATTTTGCATTGAAATTTCAATATCAACCATAATGATGATTCAGATGGAAAAACAATGTTTATTCAATGTTGGCTTGCTGTCTGGGATGACTTTGCGAAAATACTTTCAAGAGCTTACACCAAGCAAAGCATCAGTGAAGCCCTAAAGACAACTCCTTTGTCTCTAAAGCATTACACAAGCCAGTGATCTCGCCAGTGATCAAGCCAGTGATTTGTTTCTTACAAACGCGTATCTTTTTAAACAGGGATTATGGATTGTTGTGATGATTTTATCAGCTATACGGACTCTGAAGGCATACATTCACTAGCCACATCTGTTCTGATGAAGGAACAATCATCTATATTTTGGCCTGAAGGCTGGTAAATTTTCAGCAAACTTTCATTTCTAGGTTACTCTATTCCTATAAGGTAAAAAGATCTTTGAATTTCAGTACATATATTCCACTACTGACTGAACTGCTCTCACCTTTGTGCGATTACTCCATCAAGCATCACATTCTCCATCAGCCAGATAAGCCAAACTAGATTGAGAAATGATGTGATTAATAGCAACTGAGGAATGCAAGTCCCTATCCTCATTATTTACAAGAGTAATAAGATGGTTTATTTGGATTCCCAAAGCAAAGCAGATAAATACAGCTGAAGGACAAGGACACAGTGTTTTTGCCAGCCATGGAGAACAGATGCCTCTTCTCAGATGTTAGACACTTAAGAACATGTTTTATTCTTTAGGCTGTATTAAATAATTTGCACACCAGCTTGATCAATAAGAGAAATTAAGAAAAAACTGCAGCTAATTATAGTCCTCCTATTGCTTTCTTTTGCACAATGGTTTTACTTATGGTAAATGCATTGCAGTATAGCATGAACATGAAACCAGAATACAAAATAACTTCAAATTTGAAAAGCCAATACAGCATAGCAATTCTTTAGCAGCTTTAATGTATGCAAGGCTTGTCATAATGCAGTGCAAGGCATTAACAAGCCTTTCAGTCATAGTCATGAGCATATTTTATGGATTCTGCATGGAGTGTTCACAGAACAACACATACAGTATGCGTTTTTTCGAAGCTTTTAAGAAAGTGTTGAACTTCATGATCAATTTTGAATGAGAGCTTTGAAACACCGCCTGTGTATTTAAAAGTTTGAAGTAGAGAAGTGTTGACAGAGAAAGGCTGTCTCATTTGCCTCTGGTTGCATACATTCAGGTTTTTTTTTTTTTTTTTTTTTTTTTTTTTTTTTAAGGAGAGTAGGTGTGTGGCTGAGGATGCTTAACGTGTTTTAGGAGAAACTTTATGTCCCTCAGGTCTTATTCAACCTCTTATTTTCTCTTTTGCAGAGCTTATTCTGCATAAATCTAAAGCAAGACATCCGCTTTAGAGAGTCTAAACCAAATTTCATTTTGAGAGTGAGGTGCAGAGAGATCTGCTTAAACTGACTGGCCATGGTGATGTAAGAGCTTCCTCAACAAACACTGATATACAATTAGGAACTCCAGACTTTACACAACTCTCAGGAACACAGTACAGTTTCATTTCATTTTCCATATAGATAAACAAATATATAGTGGCATACCATACCATAAAATGGGAAATAATATAATATTAAATTATAGTCTCCACTGTTATGTATTTGCATTTAAATGGAAACAACAATGAAGCCAATAAACAACATATTTATTTTTCCCCCATCTATATCATCTATTCCCCAACCCAATTACATATATAAACATAATATTCATTTGATAATATTCAAATTTTTTCATATTATTATTATTAGGATTTTTAATTTAACATCTGTCATCTTTGAGATTAGCCTGCTAATGTTTTTGATTTGGTCTTTTGGCCACACTTGATCACATGTTCAGGTTAAGACAGGTCACAGCTAAGGTCGAATTTATTGTTTTAGTCTTTATGGTTATCCAAATCTGTGCTTCAGTATTCCTTAACATTATGATATACTGCTCCAACAGAAGAAGAAAATAGTCACCATGGTGATAGATGCTTGCCAGAGAGCATGCAAACAGGATCGAGGGTGCACAGAACTAGGCAAGTAGAGAATTTCAGAAATAGGGAACTTTGCCTTTGCTAAGCTCCAACTCCCTTGGTTACTGTTGATAGCTTAGACAAGCTATATACAACATCTAATAGGAATGAACTTGAGATATCTGTCAGCACACTTAAAATAATGCTCATGAAGTGATTCATATTGAGTAGTTAGTACTCTTAGGTGAGCTGGAAGGAACAGACTGCCCTATTTCTTTTAAGAAATAGTTAGAATCTATAATCTGAAAGTTTGAGGTCTGTATAAGTGTTTTTTTTTTATTTTTATTTTAAAGTCTCTTTTGAAAGTTTCTTGAAAGTCCTCACCAAAGCTGCATGAATTTAATGAAAAACAGAATTACAAAAAATTATATCGTGAAATGTTAATGAAAAGTAATACATTTCTATTATTATTATTATTTCTTTGTATGATGTAAAAGCTGTTTTTTTTTCTGCTGTTCCTCCAGTCTTTGTGTGTGTGTGTGTGTGTTTGTGTGTGTGTGTGGAAACTGAGTTTATACATTATTTTATTATATATATATATATAATCTAAAGAACAGCATTTAAAATGAAAACCTTTACTCATATAAACATATACTCACCATTCTGTCTACTAACTATATTAATATGTAAGTTAATGTAATTTAAGCTTTACAGGAGTAGACATTACTGATGTTACTGATTACTGTACTATCTTATGTTCATTTGGGAATGAGCAGTCAACAGTTTGAAAAAGTGAGAGAGATAACAAAAAATAAAAATAAAAATAGACAGAGAGAAAAGAAACAAACAAAAAGACAAAATTCTCTGTGAAGTTTTACAGTCCAGATTGTAATGAAGTCCCAACACACCATGTTGCCACACTGCTGTGGGGACAGATTGTGTCTCGATCCTGTAACATCTTTTCTATTCAAAAGATACATCATTGTTTGTGGGCAAAACTACAACCGCTCTCTGTAGCAAGACTTTATGTTGTCTGTTCTTCTATCCCTTGTGCACTTGCAACCCTAGACCTCAGATTTTCTGCATTGCCTCCAGTCT
Source organism: Carassius auratus (assembly GCF_003368295.1). Taxonomy (NCBI): domain Eukaryota; kingdom Metazoa; phylum Chordata; class Actinopteri; order Cypriniformes; family Cyprinidae; genus Carassius; species Carassius auratus. Next base: position 6,361,490 of record NC_039273.1, read on the forward strand.
TCATGCTAGTAGTAATCTATGCGCAGTTGTAGCCATGTACGAACTGTACCCTTTGTGAATTCAAGAGCCATCACCTGAACCCTGGCTAAGCTTTGCTATCCACAGCTGCGGTGTGGGAAAAAAAAAAACCCTCCTCCGAGCTTCTCTCAGCAGCCTGTGGGCTGCATAATGAGTAAAATACAGTGACTGATTGCTGTTAGGATGCCAGTGGCTATTTGGCTAACCATGAGGCTGCTTGAAGTGCGAAAACAACGTGAAGATGGTAACATCATCCACACTGTGGATTTGTGTAATTTAGTGCAAACTGCTTTCTTACATCTACACTCAATTTTGCAATTTCAGGTTTTTACTAGAGCATAAATCTTTCTCCAATCAGCAACAACAGATAAAATATGCAAAGGAAGTTGTATCCATTTGCTCATTTACTTGATGATGATGGTAACAAATGCCACATTTGTGTCACGAAATCTGGTAGAAATAGAGCAACCTGTGTCCTATCATTCATCCTCAATAGCCTTTTACCATGAAGCGCAATGATGAGTTAGGCAGAATATGCGGAGGGGATGTTGGGAGAATTCTTGGGTTTGAGTGTGAAGCGTGTATGACCTGATTGATTGTGTTGTTATTGTTAAGGACTCTGTTCCGTCTGCCTGCGGGATTCACGCTCTCCATTCATCCACTCGTCTCTTTGCTCTGGCTCTCATAAATTTCACAAGCAGAGCCGAGCTCTGCTGGGAGCTTAAACAATTGCCTTATTGATGGATGCCCACGTACTGTATGAGTGGAGAGAGAATCTTTAAATGAGCTGCTCCTTAAGGCATTGCGGATTTTGGAATTTGTTGGCTACACACACACACACACACACACACACACACATATATATATATATATACATATATATACATATATAGATCTTGTTAAAAAAAAAAGATTTTATTAAATAAAAAATATATATTTTAGTATTATATACCATATCTTAAAAAGACAGTGTACTGCATTATAGAAATTATGCATATAAGTGAAATGGTTGACTAAAATAAATGCACTATTTTCAGTGTATCAAAGTGTTTGGATTTATGTCTATTATTCAAATAATGAAGCAACATTAAGCCTAAATGCTCTTCTTCTGAACCGCTCACCTCAGCAATACCCTGCTTGTTTTGTTCCTTTTTTCAAGAACAAATACTGCTATAGCATGTTTAATTCTTGCATGCATTCGCTTAAGGCACACAGTGAGTCAGTGGGGGAGCTGGCGAAATGGAGTGCTGAAATATTTATCAAGGCATTGCATATTCTGCCTGAGGTCCTTTGTGAGTGCTCTTGTGATCTCCTGCAACACGTTTGCAAATTAAATATTGATGACATTTAAATAAATAGGCAAATGGCACGCCCTAGCTTGAAAGGATGCCACGGTGGATAAGTGAAGATATAAGTGGTGGCTGAGGTGCCCCTTTATCATGAGACAAAAGAGTGATAAAGAGAGATTCTCTACTGTATCCTGCCTTCTTGGCCTGCCTTCTCGCTTCACACTGAGCAAAAGCATTGGTTCAGAGACAATGTGTTTAGTCAAATAAGGTCATAAAATAAGAAAAATAGTATCAATCGACTTAAAAGGTGCGGTCACATTTACTGTTGCGCTGCAAACATTTTGCATGTGAAATCTAGTAATTCTAAAAGGAATGCACAAAACAATTTAAGAAACTTCCCCTCGCAAATTTCACTAATTTTCAAGCTGGTCACATGAATGTCGAGTAACAAAAACCTGCTCAGTGACTTCATCAAGACATTTTCAACCTCAACTTCTGGGTAAAATATGAGTCTTCTAAACGTAATATTGCATCCTCTGGTAAAAATAAAATAGATAAATAAATAAAATTAATAAAAGAACTATATATATATATATATATATATATATATATATATATATATATATATATATATATATATATATATATATATATATATATATATATATATATATATATATATATATATTATTTTTTTTATTATTTTTTTTAATTTTTTTTTTTGCCTTCGTTTGAATTGGGAGAGAAATATGCAAAGATCAATCAGCGTTTACAAGTGAAACCAGTTCTAAACAAATATCAGTGGATTTATTTTGATGTGAGAGAAAACATGGAATGGTCTTTTTCACTGGAGGAAACATTATTATGGATTATGGGCTGGTATTTCGCCCAAAAGCATCGCATTGAAGATAAAATGTTTGTTACAAACACACAGCTTTCCACTTCAATAGACTGTTAGTTAAGTGTTAATTGATTGACTGAAGCATCATGTTATGTAACAAGATGTGTCTACATTTTACTTGTAGTCAGGTGTTTTTGAATAATGTATGAGCAAAATAATGTCTTTTGCAAAGCACATTTCACAGACATTCCCTGTTTTCCAAACTCACGTCATTGCCTCTGGGTTTTCTGATTTTCTGCTGCTGTCTGTGTATGCTGTAATCAGATTTGCTGCATAATACACATGCATACTGATAATCAGATATGTATAAAAATAATAAATAAATAACAACTGCCATATGTCTAGAAATCTACAAAGCAGCCAATTGTAATTCACTTAGAAAATACAATGATGCACAAGAGTGATATATGGATGAGTAACAAATCGAAATGTATGTTAAATAAAAACAATTAGAACTGCCAGAAAAATAAATGAGAAATAAACTGTTTCTGTTTTGGCATAGCCAAACATTTAACACATGCATATAGAAATTGTAAAGAAATTTGGTGCTTCCATATTGCATTTCCGTTCCAAAGGCATAAACAATATAAATGCCACACTATTATAACACATGTATTGGTTCAGACAATGCTCTGTAGAATCATGCAGCACCAGGGCCTCACACTTTCTTTAACCTATTGAGAAAGATTAGGAAGAAACCATCAAAAGCTCACTCACTTCCTGTTCTTCCAGCATAGAACAGCTCCATGGGAATACAGCATCATTTATAACACTTCTGATTACAAACGGAGCAGGATAAAGAGATGGATTCAGAGTGCTAGTTTGCATTAAGGACTTGCCTTTCTGGCTTCTGTGTGCATATGATTTGTTGTTGAGCATATAAATACGGTGATCTTTTAGCTGTCAGATGCAGGCTTGCAGGGGTCTCCTGGGATATGATCCAGTTTTAAAGATCCCCTTAGGAAATTCAGAATCCCCAGTGGTGATAAACATGCTATTAATAAGCATATGTCAAAAAGCAGATATGTAAAATACTGTACTTCTATTTGACAGTTACTTTGCAATCCAGAAAAATAAAAAGAAAGAAAGAAACACACTGGAAAGGGCCAGGTGTTTATTTGCACAGTATCTTGACAATATTTAAAATGAATTTTAAAATTAATAGTTGTTTTACTTAGTTATTTAATGAATAGGCCTAGATATAGAACTAGATTTAGAAATTTTATTTTGATTATGTTATGGATGTATGCATATACATAATTTTGTCTGCAACAGAGTCGTCCACAAGCTGGAAGCTACTCTCCACATAAAAATGCTGCTTCATTGCTTGCAAGTGATTTTGTTTCCTACAATAGATTGTGGGTAAATATCAAATGATTCGGTGCATGAGTGAACTGTCCAAATAAATCAAACTGGATCACAAATGCTTTCTGTTTGCAAACCAGTTTGATGATTTAGAGCAATTATGATTCCTTTGCTAGCGTGGCATTGCTGCTGCTGGTTCTGTTTTTAAACAGCTGCCAGAAAACGGAGGAATTATTTCTAAAAATTATCTTAAGGTCAGTACAGCAATCTCCATTATCAGGCAAGAATTTATTATCAGTAATATTTTGCCGGAGGTATTTCACTGAAATGTTCCGCTGAAGTATTTGAGTACAAAATGTCTAGCGACGCCCCTAGTTCAAAGATTATTTTATCACAAGATGAAGTGGGACGCAATGGATTGAAAAGCTAGCAATAGGTTTTTGAGTGAGTGTTGCAAACTTGCTCAGTCAAGAAAAAAAAATCCTCTATCTGCTAAAAGAACCAAACACAGGCACTAAACAAACTCAGACTGTGCAGAGATAAGATTGATATCGGCAGCTGCAACACTCAAACAGGCACAATAGATATTTCATATCTAAAGGACTCGCCAGACATTTCATATGGCTGTGTCTGAGCCCATTTATTTTTTTCCCCTGAGGAACAGTTCACTAAAAAAAAAAAATAAATAAATAAAAAAATCTTTCATCATTTATTTGCCATCATGTTTTCTTCTGTAAAAACACATACACACACGCACACGCACACTCTTAAGAAGACTTTGAAATATAGTGTACAAATCATATAGATCACTTTTAAAATGCTGTATAATTTTTTCAGAACTCTACTGCTTCCCTACTGCGTGTTCTAGTCCGAGTATGAGAAGCTGAATGAACTGAGGTGAACAGATCATTTTTGTTTCCTTCATGTGAGTAATGAATGAAAAAACACACATCAGAGCAAGCAGTAAAGGCTCATTAACACTAAGGATGGACTAGAACTAGAACTAAAGTTTAAAGATAACAATAAAGATATAGTTTTAACATTCATTTTAAATGTAAAATAATAGCAGATAATAAAGTTATCATTAATTTAATCTTTATAGTTGTTGTTCTTGTTCTTGTCTTGAACAGGCCTTAAGACTCTTCTTTTGTACTGAGATTTCTACCAATGTTGCATATGTGTGGTTACGACGAAGTAAACAAATCACTTTCTGAAACTAGTTATTCCTGAGTCATAAAAAAAATTAAAAAATTTAAATTTAAATTAAAAATCCTTCACCAATGACTAATCAATCAGTAAAAGCTTGAAAGATTCAGTTCTAATTAGTAACTGCATGGAAAACACAACCTTCTGTTGTCTTCAATGGAAGAAAGTAAAAAAATATTTAATATTATTCAACTGTCTACTCAGCAAAACTATATTCACATAGAGTGTTAGATGTTTCACAAGAGTCCGCAGCACTGCATCGTGTTCAAAATAAACTGGAGTCCTGACCACAACCATGCAATTATTTACAACCTCGAATCATCACTCTGTAAACCATGATGCCAAAAAGCCTTAGCAGCAGAGTCTTAGGAGGGCACCTAATTGGGAGCAATGTCTGTTGTGGGTCAGAGCTGAGTGGTACAGATCTCCCTCTCTTTTTAATTAATACCAGTGGGCTGTCACAGCCTCCAAATGAGAAGTCATGAAAGATGAGTGTGTAGTCGACCATGCAGACACTATGTGTGTTTGTACTGATGCCTCGTTCCCTGTGTTTTTGTACACTTGCTTCTGTGTTCTCTGTTGTGGATCAAACAACTTAGTCAATAGGGCTGTTTGGTGAGCTGGACACGTTGAGAAATGTTCCAGCAGTCCTGAGTTATGGCATACAATAAGACAGGCAATGTGAATCAATATCGCACAATAACCAAACACTGATCTTGTATGACACAGGTATGATGAAGTGACATGACAGTCAAAGCATAACAATAACATACAAAGGGCTAAGTGTGGAACTCAAGATGAAACCCCAACTATAATTTAGCACGACATTGTGTTTTTTAGCATTTATTGCCATTTTATAGGCAAATAGAAAAGGAGTTACCCTGATGGAGCATCATGCCACAGACTAGAGGGTTAAAACTGAAGGCTGATATGAACAGCAAGTTATGCTTAACTTAACTTAACTTAACTTAACTTAACTTAACTTAACTTAACTTATACTGCTCTTTTGCTAATTTCTTCAATTAATTCCTTGTCCAGGCAGCCAATGTTGGAGATACTAATGATTTTTTTTTAGATACTTTCAGTATGTTTCATCAAATTGTTGACCAATTTTTTAGATGGCTGATATTAAATGGCATTTTACAGCTTATATTTTTGTAAATGCAACTTCTTCTTTTTTTTTTTTTTTTTTTTTTTTGTGATTTGTTAAAAATAAAAACTAACCAAATAAATCAATATATAGGTCAAGCGTTAGGTTTAATTAAAAGTTTCCCGAACACAACAGTTTGAACGTGATTGATGATTATGCCATTTATGATTGATGACAAGTCATTAAAAGTTTCCCCAACTGTTTAGTTATGATTAATGATGAGCCATGATTGACAAGTCATTCAGGAGTTCCATTACTAAATATATTTTGAAAGCTAGAAATAATGATTTTCTAGGAATTCGGGGCATTGTAAAATGGCACTGCAAACAAATTAGAAGAAAGTGATTTATGAGTTCATAAATAAATTAACACGAAGTATAATATATTTGAAAACACTTCAAATATATTATACTTCAAATATATGGTGCAATACTCCTCATCTGACGAGATTAGCTTTGATTTGGAACTTCATTCACCTCATTTAAACTCAAGCCATTCAGAAAATAATTGTTAAAAATCCAAAGTAAGACAAGGCATACTGTCTAGAGAATACAATGAAAGACGTCATACTGAATAAGCAGTGTGGCGCCCTTGATTTACAGGTACTCAAAGCCTATAGGGGAACCAGATGGATCTGTGTCACCTGCCCATCTTTGAAGTTCACAAACCCCAGCTGGATATTCACCAAATGAGGGATCAAATTCTGTTTGATGCCATTTTTTCCTCTGTATTGGAAGATAAAATAATGTGAGAAGATTTATAGCCAGTGTCTTATCCTCAAGTCTGGATAATTAAATTTGAGGGTAAGGGCTGCATTTCATAATAATGTTTGCTTGGATGTTTAGGTCGCTGGTTCAGCTAGGAGGCAACAACTTAAAGTTACTTGTCTATTAAATATTATTAAATATGTAAGCTATAAAATCATAAATTGTGCAAGGATTAAATATATCTTTCCTCCTTGTTCATATATTAATATGCCTCATATGTTTATTGTATATTTTGTCCAGAAGAAGAATTTTTTCACAGAGTTTTCACACAGCTATTTATGTACAGTAGCTCCAACATAATTTTTGCAGCATATGATAAAGTATACTTTGAACCAATTTTCACTCTGAAATTATTAATCTTTTTTTTATTTTATTTTTTTCAAAATTACAAAGAAATGGCACTTAACACATTGAATTAAACATGAATTTTTTTTTATAGAAAGACTGAAATAGCATTTTTCTTCAAAACACATATTTTATTCCATTATTAATTTACAACTTTGAAAAAAAAGAACAATTATCGTGACCGAATCTGTCAAGCTCCAAAAGGATAAGAAAAACACCTTAGAAGTATTCCATATGACACATAGAACATATTCCAAAATGAAGAAAAGTCTCCATTCACTGATATATTATCCCCTTTTTAAAAAATGTTTCATGTAAAATTGTATGTGACGTATGCGGGTGGGAAAGTAAAAATAGAGTTTTCAGTTTGGGTGAATTACTCTTTTAATATAGCTGTACAATGCCAGTTTATGCTCATCTTAAGCTAAAATTCCCACATGACTGGCCGGTGCACAAGTGTGCACAAAACAACAGCTAATGCCGTTAAAAGCCAAAGATGTTTTCTTCACTAGATGAGGGTCCAGTGCACATAGTTAAATGAAAAAAAAAATGATATTATTTTTCAGACATTTCTCAAAGACCATTTGCTCAATCTCTTATCAGTGTCTATTTTATTTCTGATGCTTAACAACTCCACTGCTCCAGTCTCGAAATATAACAGTCTTTATCGACTGACACTGTTAACTGTTTGGTTTACTCTGCAAAATCATATTGATGTATTCTTGGTTATCCTTTAAATATTTTTTATTGCAAATATAACAGGATCAATGATTGGTTAAATTATAACCGGAAATAAATTTTATTTGGTGATGAAAATTAACAGCTTAAACCAGTAGCAGTGTTTTAGTACCCCAGTCCAGATAAGACGAGACTTGGACTCTTGTCCGAGACTACGATCATATTTTAAAGAGCATTTGGACCTGGCCTAGACTCGGACTTGAATGAACTGGTCTCAGCTAGTCAGTATGTTCTTGAAATCTGACTTGAGGTGGTCCAGAGTCCAGTTTAGTTCATAGTTCAGTCTGGCTTTAGTTTGTTCAGCTGGTCTCCTTGCTTTACCAAGGTGGCCCCAAACCCTCCAAAACCATCAAACCAGTCTGGACAGCAGGATTGTTGACCAATTTTTTATTATTATTATTATTTTTCAGCAGTCTATTACATTGAAGGACAAAGGTTGCGAAAGGTTCAGAAGAGGAACAGTAACTGTGTTATGGTGGGATTCAGCAGTAGGGTGTGCTGTTTTGTAGCCAAATTCCGAATGACCTGGAATGGCAGGGTTATGAGATTCACTTATTTCCTAGTCAGTTTAAATTATGGGAGACTGGGGCAAATTGTCACACATGGAATCCATAAAGGCTATATGTTAGTACCTATATGGTTTTGAGGCAAAAGTCAAATTACACAAATGCATATTTTCTTTAGCTGTATCTTTTGAATGTTTGTTTAAAAAATACCTATAAATACCTATGCTTCATATAATTATCAGTACATAGAATTCTGTCTTCCAAACTAAAAATTCTAATTACAATCGCATTTTAATTGTTGTTGCATAATCAAATGAACATAAAATGGCAGCTTACAGTAGCTTTTCATTTATTGGGGCAAGTTGTTGTTTTCCATGCTGTAAAAAAAAATTATTCCAAAATATTGCTTTAACATAACCTATATGACACAGGTTTTTTTCTGCCACACTGGGTTGATTGCTGTGTATGATGTGTTTTATTGGTGAACATGCTTAAGTGCTTTTTTGTAGCCAAGACTTTAATTGACTTTCAAAAATAAACCTGCCCTGAGAAATATTCACATGAGTAAAACATGTGACAACTAGCACTCACCTCCCCTAAGTCAAGCCGTGAACAAACAGTGCTTCAGAGGGATGCTTTTGTGGAACAACTGATTCTTCTTACATATTAGGTTTATCCTCAGCTGCCCTTGTCATATATCAGCATAGCACATATCAATGCAATGACATAATAATAATAATAATAATAATAATAATAATAATAATAATAATAACTCACTTTTTTCTTTTCTTTTTTTTCTTTTCTTTTTTCTTTCTGGTAGTCAGTAGGGTATAAAATACATAGGCTTATTCAAATTAACTGGAAATTAAAGCAGAGCCAATGCATGCTATTACATTTCTAATAGTGCAAGATTTCAAATGAAATTCTTAATGTACCAGTTTATGACTGCACAAACCAGAAAATAGCGAATGGCACTACAGGAGAAGACAGGCATTAGACAAGTGATGCAAACGATCCCCATCACATAAAAATCTTCCCTTAGAGGCACTTGTGAATTTGGGGCGTGCTACAAAGCCACTTTCAGCGGGAGGTGCATCAGCATGTTAGGTACCACAACTGCGCATTTCATCCACTGAGCGCCTGGAGGAGGAGACACGCATCATATAGCCTATACCTAACCAACCGTCTTTCTGGATCACTCTCCTGGTCGGAACCGATCACGAGGCACGTGCGTGCAGCGGATACACCGGGGCGCTGTGATTCGTGGACTAATTGCGGGGCGCTTTCAGGAATACGAGGAGCATCTCTGTGCACGAGATGGAATAAACATCGTTTTTCTGTCCGACTCCATAGGCTTCGATTTTAGAAGACATTTCTTTGGTACTAAAAGTGAGAGAACAATATAAGGAAAGATGTTGCACACGACATTATGGGGTTAGAGGTGCTGAGGTTCATCTCATCACTGAATATGGAATAAATTCCCACGTCTTCTCTTACTTCGGAATACAGTGAACGGGAGCGCATCACGGTGAGTTGAATCATCAGCCATGCACTGTTCAATTATTTAGAGTTAAACTGTAGCTTAAGCCAAGTTTTATTGGAGATGCCAAATAATGTAGCCTAAATGATTGTACATTACGAATATCGTTATGACCAAGACCTTGATTTATAATCGGATTCTTTAAAACCGTGCCACTTGCGATCTTTCAGTACTTTTAGGAAATAATATATGGAGGCAAAAGCAATGCAACTCTTAAAGCATTAGACTCGGCTGAATGTGAGGTAGCCTAATTTTAGATTTAAAAGGACAGAGTTTATAACAAATAATAATAATAATAATAATAATAATAATAAAATGTTTAAACAGGCTTAGACTTTTCACTTAGATTTTTTAGAGTATTAAATATCAAACAAAATTTGGGGTGATTTAATTCATTCAGTCTTTCATTCATATGACACCACAAATTATATCAGAACTCTAATGTGCATCTTTCATGTGTAGCCTCTCAACAAAACCTTCCAGCTTTAAGTGTAATATAACATAGGCTTCATGTGAACAAAAAATAAAGAACAACTTGATGTTCAGTAAGAGATCAAATCAGCATCTCATGATATCTCATAGGGCAGAAGATCACACAGGGCACAAACATCTCTCATACAGTATCTTGCAGATAACCTTTTATTCCCTCAGAGTTAAGAGATTATTTATAAGGTACTGGCAGGTGCTACCTATAAGGTCTACAAAATCTAATTTTTTTCTTATTCAAGTCATCCGTAACAGAATTCCCCTTTCATGCATTCCTCACATAGTATGGAAGGCACATGTTTATGGAATTCTATGGAGAGAAATTTCATGGAATTGTGCTTTCCAAGCCTGAAAAAGTGATTTTTTCTGGTTTTGCGCTGTTTTTAAACGGATAGATATTGCTAATTTGTCAAATTATATAACTTGTCAGCTTGAAACATCAGTCTTTTTTGAGGATCTTCTTGGAGTCATATGAATGCTAATAAGAATAATTGTTTAATCAAATTCCGCAGAGTTATCAGGAATGACTGGGAAAAGGATGGAAATGAATTTGTTGAAACATTTGAGAACAGTTGTCAGTAAGACGGTAAAGCCACGTAATAGTTTTCTGATCCGACCTGGGTTAGTTTCTTTAGAAGTTAACCCTCAAACAAGTGTTAGGTGGATCAATAAACCATCAGCCTCTCCATAGTTCAGCAAACACGGCCTCTATCGCCTGGGTTATAATCTCACAAAGGTGTGACTAAACTGTGGGAACTTTCGTGCCATTATGTATTGAAGGAGTTAGAGAGGCATGACAGACAGGACAAAATACACAATCAGCTTTCTATCCGCACCACATCTGCTATTCAAATAGGAATGGGATCCTTCTCTCGTGTGATCATGTTTATTTATGGATGCATCTGGGATACATTGCTCATCTAATTTTGTTGCTAACAACCACAGCCAAATTAGAGGTGAGAACAGTGGGAAACAGCAGTGTGCAGAATTCGGTCGAACCACTCCACAGCACAGCTTGGTTTCCTCTGAGACTTGGCGTATAAAGTTTATTTAAAGAGAGACTAAAGATAAATTGGAACATGTGGGAGGAATTAATTAGAGATAAAAGTAATGTTAGTTTATATAACAATGTTTTTTTTTCTGCCTTTCTTTAAATCTATCTCTTGAATTTGCTTTCTGCAGTCTGGATCACAAACTTTTTTTTTTTTCTCTCTCATTATCTTTCTAGTCTATCTTTTTAAAATCTCAGGCTGAGGCCTAAAGGAATACTTCACTCCAAGATGAAAGTTGTCATTGTGTTGTTCTAAACCTGTATGACTCTCTTATTTCTTTGGAACTTAAACAAATACATTTTGTAGAATTTACTTGTGGTCCATGTGATGCTACTGTATGTCCCAAGTCTGCTGAAGTCAAGTCAATTAAGTTTGCAACCAGATCACTCGCCGTCTCTGATTCATAAACAAATCATTTCAGACTGATTTGGTGAACCAGATCAAACAATGTATTGAAGATCTGTTAAAGTTATTTTGAAACATGTAATATAGCACAAAGGTTATTTATTTAAAGAGGTCATTTAAAGAGGTCATGAACTGAGAAATAAAAATGCCATTGATTTTTTGACATGTAAAAGGTAATTATACTATAAAAAAAAAAAATTTCAGAACTCAAACATTTTTCTTTAGTCTAAAATCAGCCTATGCGGAAGCCAATCTGCCACAACGACTTGTGGAATGTACCAGTTTATGACATAATAGCGTGGCTAAGCACTGCCTCCCAGAAGAAGATCAACGCCTGCTTCTGCATCACTGCCTGTTATATTGAATATAATTTTTCTTATTGTTTGGTATTGATAATTATTGTCATTTTTGTAACCTTTTTTAAAACAAAAAGCTATATATATATATATATATATATATATATATATATATATATATATATATATATATATATATATATATATATATATATTATATATTTTATTATTATTATTATTATTATTTATTTATTTATTTTTATTATTATTTAACCACTGTCTTTTTAAATTAATGCAATTTATTGAGACAAACATCAAATAGTTGTTGTTTTAACAATCAAACACAAAATAAAAAAATTAACAAACATCTATTTAAAAGGAATAAACCTCCACAAATTTGTGACGTTTTTTTCTAAAAGTTTCAACGGTTTAAACTTTGCATGGCTTTCTACACATCTCTTGTGTGAGTCGCAAGTTCAGCAGTCATAGTTGTTTGCCTAAAAAAATGTGCTGAGTGTGCATCGATGTGAATGGCTTGGTTTCGGTTTTAACCTTTGTCAAAATCTTCTCCACAATGAGCCCTTATATTTCTCTAATATTTTGACAGAATAACGCAGCAGTGAAGGGTCTCGTGGGCCAGAGTAGACTAACAAAACATTAAAATGCAACAATGTCACTTAAATTATCACGACATCCCGCATGCCACTGATGATGTTCCCTGATGCACACTTAACATTCAAATGCAATTTTAAATTCAACAAATATTCATTATTTATTCACAATCTCCTCATCACAGGCAGGCACAGCTCTCAAATCAGCATGTGTTCATATTTGTGTGTGCTGTCTGCATCACTCACAGCAGGTGCCTATATCGTGTGCTATAGCGAAGATTTTTTACATTGATATCGAACAAGGTGTACTGTCGATAAATATCGATACAGTTTTATCGCCAAGGCCTACTGCCTGTTTAGCCCCGCCCACTGATTTGCATGTAGTGTAAATAACTAGACTATGTACAGTACCAAACTGTGCCAAGCCCTTTCTCTCTTTCCCCCGTGACACTTTTATAGAACACAGCTTTAAATTTGAGAGGAAATCTGTTTCTAGGAATGTTGGCCTACAAATCTAAATACTGTGATAGATAAGTACGGTTGAATTATGTATAACGCTGTTCAAGAAGTCGGCTTTAGTTGTGCTCACCTCTGTATTCATACATGTAGGTCATTTGCACTCAAGGTGCTTCAAGGGGTAGTTCACCCAAAAATCACCCCATGATTTACTCATATAAAAAAATGTCCTAGCTCTTTCAAGCTTTATAATTGCAGTGAATGGGTGAATTATCCATTTCATTCAGTATTTGTTGCAATTGTTATTTTAGTATCATTTATATACTATTATAGTATTTATTTTTATTTTTAAATTTTATGCTTTTATTTAAAATGTTGTGATTTTGTTTTGTTTGTATTTATTTTGTTTACGTTTTGGTTTTAGGAACTAATTATATTATTTTTAGTTTAGAACTTCAACTTTATTTCAGTTAGTTGTCAAAGCAAAATGTATATATTTGACTTTTTTAAGTTTAAGATGTTCATCTAATGTTTTGTCTTGTTTTATTTCATTATTAATTTCAATTAATGGAAAATATCTTTAATAGTTTTAGTTCACAATAAAAACAGTAGTTTAAGCAGACATCATCACAGTACATTTTTCTCCATTGGATTGCTAAGGTTTGATGGTCAGGCATGGAACATGATTTACTCTCACTGTCAAAAACACAATATACTGTCAACTTCACCACATTGTTACAAGAACTGATGATTTATAGCAGGAGTGTGAAACCAGCTCCCACACCAAATGTTTAATGTCAGCCGAAGTACCGCCAAGCAGTTGATCTACAGTAATTATAGACTGTAAGTACACGTAATGCTCAGGTTCAGGGCTTTAGTGTAAGAAGTAATTTAGCTGACACTTCTTTCCAAAAAAGTATACTTATTAAAACGATGATCCCCGTGGAATAACCTGGGGTTAAGTGGCTTGCTCAAAAGCATGATGGGAATGGTTTTAGGGGCTGTTTCCTCCAGAACCTCAGTTTGTCAGGGGATGAATTTGCCAAGTAGGACACTTCATCAATCAACGGTAGCTTTTGGTCAGAATTCTTGTTTTTATTGACCCTATTTTTAGGGTGCAACCAACCAGCTAACAACCACTAGCCTAACCCTAACCCTAAAATCTGACTGATTGAAAAAACTAAAACAAAACAAAAAAACAACTGGTTGAAAACATATTTTTATCATCAACAGTTAGTTGCTGAAATATTGTGCACCATAATCATAAGAGCTACAGTGCTTGGCATGTTCATTAAAGCTTCTCGTACTGACGATGATCTGTTATACATTGTGTTATCCAGTTGTCACGTGTAGACCGTTGTGCATGCTGGTTCAGTCCTCAGATCTTGATGTGTATGAAATCAGCCTGAATTGCTTTCCACTTGTCTGTCATACTTTGCAAAACAGACACCTTTAAACACTTATTATATCCATTATATGCCAAAACAGTGTTAATGGTAACCAAGCAATGGTGCAATAGGAGCACAAAATGGTTTTTATGGCATGGCATTGCTGCAGAGGTGATGCTGCACCGCCTCATTACATTTGCTAGTTGAATGCTGATCCTTTTGCTTAATAAGATGATTGGAGGAAGCTAGTGAAAATGACACCACAGCTCAGTTTTTTGGAAAAGGCTCTTGAGAGATTGGTTGTACTTGCAATTCATGCCCTGTCTCTCATGTTGCTGGATGTGACATGCTCACTATTTGAAATCTACATCCAGTTTCTTTAAACCACATTTTCTTTTTACCAACAGAAATCTGATCTTGGAAGCCTTGCTGTGGGGTGTGACTTATCCTTTATTTTGTCAGCTTGCCTGTTAGCATGCTTCTTTTTTTTTTTTTTTTTTTTTTTTTTGGTGGTTGGGGGGCGGGGGGTATGGGGTTGGTTGCATGCAGAGGTCATAATGAGAAACAATAACAAATGTGATGTTTTTCATTGGAGGACTCCAGCTACAGTTCCTCTTCTTTCTTGTCAAAAGCTGAGCTATGTAATCCAATCTGACAGAGTTTCCTGCGGCATAATGTGCCCCCAAACTTAAAAGACACCAGGAAAATCCACCCAGAGACCCCCTGTCCCTGCAATTATGACAGACACCCAGCAGTTATCCTCACTGGGATACAGCACTAAACAAGGGGCTTCTCTGAAGCAATTATAATGAAACGATAGCAGATTACCCTTTCTCTAAGCCTTCATGCCTTTATTCATTTAAAGGGCCAGTGCAACAGAAATTAGTATGTGCTTATGAAAAAGAACTGAGGAAATAGTGTGTGCAAATGGTTTTAAACCTCAGGGTGTTAAATAAAGACTGACTAACTGGTTCTGTAGATAGAAAAAAAAAAAATCACATGGGTTCAGGCCATAGAGCTGGAACTGTGACAGTTAGGGATTTTCAAAGCAAAATAAAGCGAGTGAAGGAAAATCTCCAATACTCACAGGAGTGAGTCCCTCATGAAATAAAAATCCCAAAAGGGCATGCCAGTCTGCTAAGATAGCTTTTATAATAGTAGAAAATACAGTAAATGTAGCTTTTTAACCCAGAAGCCTCTATGATGGACTTTCTGAATGTACAGTATATAGGTTCTAAGTTATTTTAGAAAGGAACGTTTAAAAGATGAAAAAAAAAAGAATTAGGGACAATCAATAAATTATGAATCATGAATAAATAAAAGTAACTGTAGCCTGATTACGACTAAAAACTAAAAAAGTACCTTTTTTTGGGGGGGGGGGGGTCTGCTTAATCCAAACATGTAATCGTTTATTACACTGTACTGTTTAAGACGCTGTGTTAAGTTGAAAGTAATTTAACTTTGAAAGACACATCTCAAAACCACTGCTTTTTGTTCCATTTGGTTGCACTCCATCTGTTTTGAATGCAAGAATATTTCCTGCAAGATGGCATCACACTGTAATTGAGATATGCATGAACCTCATATGTAAATGTCTGCATTTCAATCAAAATGAAAGGTCCTCTGAGAAGTCATTGCAAATTATTCTGTCAGAATCAACCCTACGCAGGGCCTCAGAAGATGTCATTTTGCCTGTATATGTGGGTGGAATGCTATGTGCTAGTGAAAGCAGCTAACAGTATTTAGGTTGGCTTCTAGCTCCTATTAATAGTCAAGAGAAAGTAGCTTTTGAGGTCAACAAATTCCGGCCCCCTGATTTCTCTGATGTTGCAGGTTTCTGTTTGTTTCTTTGATATCACAAATAATAATGCATACTTTAGACTGCATCAAGCTTCAGAACAAAAGCAGTTGTTACTCTCTTTTAAAAATGCAATGAATATTTTGTAGAGAGTTAACAGTTGGGGGTTTCTAACTGTCTGCTTTCTTGTTTTATTCTACCATTGAAGCATTACTCCCACCTGTCATTCATCCTCAAAACATCATTGCATTTTTTTTCTGCACATTTTAACTCTAGTCTCCCAGGACTTTTGTTTGCAGTGTTTTAATATTTTAGTTGCCGTCACATTGAAAGCATCCCAGTTGTTAACTTTTTCTTTGATCCAACAACATTTAACCAGTGTTTGTCTCCATAGTCAAGGTGATCACGTCAACAGAGGTGTAATTTTTCAGATTTGTCTATAAAAAGCAGCATGTCTGTCATATTTGACTCAGAATATCTTATGTTAATTACTTCTGTAATTACTTTCCCCCACAGATTATACGTCTCACATTCAAGGGAGAAATCATTCCATTCACAAGCAGTTGGATGAGAGTCATACTTGCCCCTGTCAACTAAAGATGACGTTACTATGGAAACGACTTGTGGCGCTATCAATCATTGGCTGCCTTGCAGGTAAATTATTGTCCTGCTGTTTTTCAAACTGAATTTTTTTTTTTTTTTTTCTATCTGTTTTTATTGTGGGCTGAATGTATATGTGTCATGATAGGAAGATTTTTGTTACTATCGTAAGCCTTGGATTCATTCAGTCCTTGGAGAAGGTTTGAGACAAGACACTGAAGTTGGATAAGTTTATATGTGCAATCATGTCCAATATATTGTTATTTTGAATGCCACTGGACTTAAATATCATGTTTTGTTCAGAATGAAAATAATATGATATTGAGAAAGTAACCCCCTTTTTGTGCTTAGTTTTCGAAGTAATAAACTTCAACAAGAAAGCACCACTCAATGTTAAAAAAACATTAATTTATTAATTTATTAACATTAATTGAACCCCAAGTTATTTTTCTTTATATATATACACTGCAATTCTCAAAAGTTTGAAGTCAGTAGAATATATATATATATATTTTTGAAAGCTCAATTTATTTGTAACAATTTAGGCTAATGTACAATTTATGTAAAAACGAACCTTCGGAAATCATTCTAATATGCTGATTTGGTGCATAAGAATAATTTCTTATTAATGTCAATGTTGAAAACTGATGTGCTGCTTTAAATTTTGTGGAAACCATGGTCATTTTTTCTTTGCTGAATAGCAACATTATAAATGTCTTCACTGTTGTTATTTTTATTTTATTTTCTCGCTGAATAAAAATATTGATTCCTTTTAAAGTGTAAAAATTTTACTGACCTCAAACCTTTGAATGGTAGTGTACAGTACATACAATATATTTTTTTGTTCATTCAGTCCATTTATCCATTAATGTTTATCAGGATATATCTCACTAGAAACCACTGCCTCTTTCTGCCTCTGTGGATGCAGTGGATTACAAATGCAACTCAGAGGGAATGTATTTTTGTTTGTTGGTGGCACTATTTGCAACAGGTTTGATTAATGACAGTACATATGCTATTGTGAAGAGAAATATAGATTACATTATTTAATTTTAATCTTCTATTCATGACACTGAAATACAGAATAATTATAACTGGCACATGCATCAAATAGTTATAGTTACAATAGTTGTCATTTTAGAAATGATACTCACAAATGTTATTCTGTTGATATTACCTCAACAGCAGCTGACACTGGAGTTTATTTTCCTGTAGTATGGTGTTTCAACGTGTTTGCAGAATTCTCTGACTGTATCGTAAATGTGGCTGCAGGATATATCCCTGTATATTATTAATTAATATAGAGAAAATAATGGCTGGAATAAAAGTCTCTGGAATCTATTTCTATTAGGGGTGTAACGATACGCGTATTCGTATTGAACCGTTCGGTACGAGGCTTTCGGTTCGGTACGCGGTACGCATTATGTACCGAACGGTCCGTTGGACTAATTAATTAAATTTGGAAAATAAAAAAGGTGTGTGAAATATAATGTTATGCGTTCAACAAGGTAGCCCAATAACCCAAACGACGTAACAGGCAATGCCCCTGACACCCCCGAAGAAAAAAAAAACACCAACTTATATGTTTATGTTAGGCTACTCAGTCAGGCGCTCGCTCACTCAGTACGCGCTGAAGGCTCGGTACGGAGCCCCGCACGTCACCTGTAGGAGAGAAAAAACATCAATCCGTGGCGACGGTTTTGCAATCCGTCCCCTCAGTTTATAAACCGTGCTCATGAATTAATAAACTGTTCACTCGGTTTAACAAATCGTACCCAGGATTAACCCAGTCCCTGCGTTTAGATTGTGTAAACCGTACCCTCGGTTTTTGAATCTGTACCCACGAATTCATAATCCGTGCGCACGCTTTCGCAATCCGTTCCCTCGGATTTGAAAACTGACACGCATTTTACACTTAACAGTGAAACATGCATCTAACTCCGGCAGGTGGGGTGAGGTGGGTGGAGCTTAGTATAATAAAATCACAAAAATAAGTCTTCATGTTAAGAAAGAATTGTACACAAGCATTTCCAAAACTGTCCAAAGGTTATTTAAAAATAAAGCAATTCACAAATTATTTTATGACACATATTTTTACTGTCTTGTACTCATTTATTTAGCCTACAAATTAAAATTATAAAAAATAACTTTATTTTTATTTGTATCATTATTATATATTATTAAACAGGTTATGCATAAGAATCTTTTATCCAAAATAACTTACAAAAGAGGAAAAAATTACTCCAGAGTCAGTCACAATGCCAGGTTTATTGCACAATAATAATCAAGTGCTATTATAGATTATCAGCAATTGAACAAGATTTTAATGCGCATCTTTCTTATTAAATCTTTGTATTCCACCTCGTACTACACTTGATAGAGAATCACTTAAGGCACTTTGCTGTAAACCTATTCCACATAATAATATTCAATAAAACTGTATGTTAACACGTAGGAGTTTGCTGCATGAATCCGTGAGTACGGTTTACAAATCCGAGGGAACGGATTGCGAAAGCGTGCGCACGGATTATGAATTCGTGGGTACGGATTCAAAAACCGAGGGTACGGTTTACAAAATCTAAGTGCACGGATTGGAAATTCGTGGGCATATGGAGCCAGAAGAGTCTCAATAAAGATAAATGCACACACTACATTCACATATGCACACACAGGATTCATACATGCACACACATGATTCATAAATACACACACAAGATGCACAAATGCGCACAAAATTCACAAATGCACACACAAAATTTAAAAAGCACAGAAGATTCACAAATGCATACAAAATTCAGAAATGCACACAAAAATCAGAAATACACACACAATTCAGAAATGCAAACAACATTTACAAATGCACTCAAGATTCACAAATGCACAGGACAAGATTCAGAAATGTATTTCTGATGCACACACACATATATCTTGATTCACAAACTGCTTGCGGTCTGTGAACTTCACTGCATTTGTGTGTGAATTTTGAGACTCCCCTGACTTGGCTCGACACACAAATGCTTTTTTTAAACAGGGAATGATCAGCAACCAATCAGATATCTCCCTTCTTTTAGCCAATCACAAGAATGCACCCCATGTAGGGGGATTGTTTACTTATAAGCCAATCACATGAACGTGTTCACACAGCAATTGTATTAAATTGTATGAAAATACAGATGTTTAGATTACAATTCAGGTTTATTTTTTATTATTTTTTACTAAATATAAATTTAAAAATGTCTCAATACATATAGCCCAGTGACTGCAGAAAAAAAGTTAACCATGGATTCATAAATTTGCAATAGGCAATTATTTCATTTTATTGAAATATTTTAATGAAAGTAAAAAAAAAAAAAATGTTTAAACCTTTATGAATATTTAAATATATCTAAATATTCTTTTGGATGCAATATAGAAGTCACTTTAATTAGAATATTCAGTCCCTACATGAAGAGAGAGTCAGTGGTCCGCTGCGAAAGGAAACTGGCTCTCTGGCTGCGAAAAGTGGGTCTCCGGCTGTCGTTCGCTTAGGAAAGTGAGTTGATCGCTGCGTGAGGAAAGTGAATCGTTCGCTCAACTTCGCTGCTTGAGGAAAGTGAATCGTTCGCTCAACTTCGCTGCTTGAGGAAAGTGAATCGTTCGCTGAGGAAAGTGAGTCGCTCGCTGGGTGAGGAAAGTGAGTCGTTCGCTGCGTGACTCGTGAGTAAAGTGAATCGTTCGCTGAGGAAAGTGAGTCGCTCGCTGGGTGAGGAAAGTGAGTCGTTCGCTGCGTGACTCGTGAGGAAAGTGAATCGTTCGCTGAGGAAAGTGAGTCGCTCGCTGGGTGAGGAAAGTGAGTCGTTCGCTGCGTGACTCATGAGGATAGTGAGTCGTTCGCTGCGCAAAGTGGGTCGCTGGCTGCGCAAAGTGAGTCGCCGGCTGTGTGAGGTAAGTGAGTCGTTCGCTGAGGAAAGTGAGTCGTTCGCTGCGTGAGGAAAGTGAGTCGTTCGCTGATTGGCTTATAAGTAAACAATCCTCCACGTGGGGTGCATTCTTGTGATTGGCTAAAACAAGGGCGATATCTGATTGGTTGCAGATCATTCCCTGTTTAAAAAAAGGCATTTGTGTGTCGAGCCAAGTCAAGGGAGTCTCAAAATTCACACACAAATGCAGTGAAGTTCACAGACCGCAAGCAGTTTGTAAATCAAGATATATGTGTGTGTGCATCAGAAATACATTTCTGAATCTTGTCCTGTGCATTTGTGAATCTTGAGTGCATTTGTAAATGTTGTTTGCATTTCTAAATTGTGTGTGTATTTCTGAATTTTGTGTGCATTTCTGAATTTTGTATGCATTTGTAAATCTTCTGTGCTTTTTAAATTTTGTGTGTGCATTTGTGAATTTTGTGTGCATTTGTGTATCCTGTGTGTGTATTTATGAATTATGTGTGTGCATGTATGAATCCTATGTGTGCATATGTGACTGTAGTGTGTGCATTTATCTTTATTGAGACTCTTCTGGCTCCATATGGGCACGGTTTGTTAATCCGTGGGCACGATTTGTTAAATCGAGTGAACAGTTTATGAATTCGTGAGTACGGTTTATAAACTGAGGGGACGGATTGCAAAACCGTCGCCACGGATTGCTTTTTTTTCTCCTACAGGTGACGTCCCGGTCTCCGTATACGGACATCACCGCAGCGAATGGTGCATTTACGTTATAGCCGCGGATATGAGACCTTACTCTGTAGTGGAAAACGCAGGTTTTAAGAACATGCTTAATGTAATTGAGCCCCATTACAATATTCCTTCACGAGCCCATTTCAGACAGACCGTAATTCCTGCTTTGTTCCAAAAAACATAAGCCCTATAGAGAACCAATTGAGTAAAAACACACTAAATATAAAGAGTTATAGAGTTCCATATAAAAAGAGTTACATCTTTGTATTTGTTCATAACCACTACAACAATATTACATTTAATTTTTAAAAAAAAAATTATAAGGAGCTATTTTTGTTTTATACAGTATGCTGCTAAGAAAACACCATAGAAGATGGGTAAAGAATAGCTCCATCATTGTTCAATGTAAAAAAAACACATACTTTGTTAGTTTTAATAAATAAAACATTTTTAAAAAAATCAAGGAAATTTATCTGCCAATTTTTTCTTTTTGCTGTATCTAAAACGTACCGAACCGTACCGAACCGAACCGTGACATCAGTGTATTGAACCGAACCGAACCGTGAATTTTGTGAACCGTTACACCCCTAATTTCTATATATTACATGGGGGCGCGATGTCTTCTGAAGCACCATTCTTGAAACATGAAGTGTGGGGAGCTGTAAACGATGTGTGAATAATGGTGTTTTTCTGTAGTCCTGGATATTTTTAGTATCAAATAAAAGAAACTGTCAAAGCATGCATAGTATGTGTGTGTGTGTGTGTGTGTGTGTGTGTGTGTATGTGTGTGTGTATGGCTGTGTATAGCATCTTCACAACAAATATCATGTACATTAATTCACGTTTTCTCAGCCAAACTTCTTAAAATGATAATTATTTTAAGACATTTGCATGTTTACACTTCTCTGATGTTGGTTAATGGTCATGTCGACATGCAGGTAAACAAATAAAATATTTATATTTTTAGTGTTTACATTATTTATTTCGTACATTTTTATGATTTAAATATTATGGCATTTTAACAACTCGCAAGCACACTGCAGTTCTTACATTAATAGTCCAGATTGGGAACCCCGGTGTAATGTTATGTTTAATGCATTTTATGGTGCTTATATCAAAGACTGGAACACATTCTCTTTCTCTCTGCTTTTTTATATCGATAATGTACATATAATGGTAAGTTTAATTTAAAAAAGTGTAATTTAAAAAATTAAAATAATCTAAGAAGTGGTCAGATTACATTACTACATACGTACTGTAACTTAGATTGCGTTAATAACTACCATTATCATCATGCAATCTGTAATCAGTAACGGAGTACAATTTATCAGTGTGTGTATTTACATACATACATATACATACATTGGGCCCTATACACCCGGTGCAATACGACGCAAGGTGCAGTGCAAGTGTGTTTACTAGTTTCAGTCTGACGCCGTTTGCATTTTCCCGTCCAGCGCCACGTCGTTTAATAAGCAAATGCATTTGCGCTCATTTTAGCGCCCATGGGCGTGCTGGTCTAAAAATGAGGTGTGTTCAGGCACATTGCTGGCACTAGAAATAGACTGCGCCATAGAGCAGCTCAAACCTGGTCTAAATTCTGGTGCAATGTTTTTTCATTGTTATTTAAAGAGCGTACACACTGCTTATTAAACACAGGGATGCACCGCAGCACACAAACATGACAAATATTAAAAATTAAAGGATTGTAATGCATAAAAAATATTTGTAGGCTAAACATAATAAATATATATATGCCTACATGTCATAATGGATAGTCATCGCATGTACCAGAATTAGGCTGCTCGCTATCTATATTTTTTTCGTTTATTGCACGTTATACCCCAAAAACACCCATTAACTTATTAAGAGAATGAAAACCTGTTTAAACCATGTGCTCGGACGCACCAACTGATTTTCCATCATTAAATTAGCAAAAGTGGATTTGGACATGCCCTGAGTGCACCTGTGCCGTGCGCTTTACACTTTGCATTTAGATCGTTAAAATGGGGCCCATTGTGTTTGCTCAGCAACAGCAGCATAGCATATCTCGTATGCAAAAATGAAGCTTATGCACATTACATTCCTCATGTCAGTAAATGCTGGTTAAAATAATTAACTCAGAGAGTTGTCATGATTGAACTGTATTATTAATAAATGTAATACAAATGGATTTTCTCTGTCTCAGTCTCATCAGCACAAGCAGAAGATCCAAAGTTTCTTGGTCCAAGCTGGCAAAAGGAACCAGAAGATCTGATACTGCCCATCCATTCTGCTGAGCAGGAGGCTGTATTAACCTGTGAGGCATCAGGAGTCTCTTCCCCTCAGTATAGGTATGAGTCTGATATTCTGTGCTAGCAATTTATGGATCCTTTCATTGCTATTACAAACCATTTAAGTGGTTGGTTTTGGCAAATTGGTAGCTTATTCCCATAAGGATCAACTTGAAAAGTAATGGCATTGATTGCCATTGATTTTCCAGGTGAGAGGCAATTTATTTGTACTTTGTGTTTGCCATTGGATATATCCAGTAAACTACTGTATTTCTAACAGTCTATCCCATTGGCATCATGCTGCCATTTTCAGTTTAAATGTGCATCAACTACTTTACTAAAGATTAAAAAAAAAAAAAAAACAGTAGTTTAATATACTTATGGAGATATGATTAAGATTCATTACATCTTTGGTGTGTACTATAAAATTACATGTAAAGTTCAATACTGTTTTCACTCTATATAGTAGGGGAATTTAGCATAAATCATTTAACAGGTTTTTACTGTAGCATTTTTATAGTGTTTTACCGTTAAATTCAGTCTTTTTTTTTTTTTTTTTGTTACACTGTACATTTCTCTGCAGGAATTAGCATGCCGAAATGTATCTTTCTGAGAGGGTAATGCATGCTACTGTAAGGATGAAAAATTGGCTTTGAAATTGGGAGGGGTTTAAATGGCTAATTTGTGCTAGAGATTCCAAGAGACTGTCCCGCATATTCCCTGGTGTGGCGTCTGCTCTGAAAATAGCAGCATGCTCCAGCTCTGTTGAATATTGTGTTTCGTAGCTTGGGTCAGCATCATGTAAATGCTCAGGCAAGCACAAGGAAGAGGGGTAATAACCTTGTGAGTGACATTTGATTTAAACGCTTACATTTCCCTTTAGTGAATATTTGTGGAAAACACAGATTTAACCAAACATTACGAGAGTATCAATATACAGGAAGAAGAAGAGCACAGTGAAAGCTGAAGTTGTGACACTACCTTTTCTTTTGATAAAACCTATACCAATCATTCAATGAACTTTACAACAATACATCCAGACACTGATAAAATCAGTGTCACTCTAAAGATAATTTCTTGACATTTGCTAGGTTGTCACTGACAGTAAATTCTTCAAGGCTGGTCTTATAAGATCCAATCTGGTCTAGAGACATCCGAAAGGTTCGGTCCATCCCAGCAGTCATTTTGAGCATGTTAGCAGTTAACAGTTGAGCCAGCTAATGTTGACTGAAAGATGGCCAATTCTGCTGCAAATCAGCAAGAGGAGGAAGAGTCTCCAAAGAACATCCAGTTACTTTCTTTTGTCAAGAGAAACTGTCAGTGTTCCAGCAAAGTCTGGTGGTATTTCAACGTCTGCAGGGGCCAATGTGAACTTTAAGAACACAACGTGCCAGGCTATTTTGCATCTTGGTTTCAGATTCCAAGGAAAAGTAACTCAGAGCTGAGTCAGAGAAGAGCACTTGGCTGACTTCTGCTTTTCTTTCAAAAAAATATTTATGGAGTGTCTATATTTTATTACATTTATTAGATTATAAAAAATTAATACATGTATTTTGCTTGAATATATATAGGAAAATACACAGTTTATATCATATAAAAACATCAAATTTATATACATTACCATGTAAAAGTTTAGTATGTTTTTTTTTTTTTTTTTTGTAGTTTTGAAAGCTCACCAGTGCTGCATTTATTTGATCAAAAATAGTAATATTTGAACTGTTATTACAATGTAAAATATCAATTTTAAAATATATTAAAATTTAGCCTATTCCTGTATTGGCAAAGTTGAATTTTCAGCAGCCATTACTCTAGTCTTAAGTCCTTCAAAAAAACAATTTAATATGCTGATTTGGTGCTCAGTATACTTTTTTTTCAGGATTATTTTGATGAAAAGAAAGAACAACTTTCATTTGAAATAGAAATGTTTGTAAACAGGTAACATTTTCTGTCTGTATCCTTAACTAGACCACAAATTACTTTGCATCTAATAAAATATTTGTTTTTCAGTCTTCATGCTCATAATAATTTATTT
The DNA here is from genome assembly GCF_003368295.1 of Carassius auratus. Classification (NCBI taxonomy): domain Eukaryota; kingdom Metazoa; phylum Chordata; class Actinopteri; order Cypriniformes; family Cyprinidae; genus Carassius; species Carassius auratus. Next base: position 6,387,307 of record NC_039273.1, read on the forward strand.
CTTGAAATATCTGAATGCTACAAAAGACCCCCCCCCCCCCCCCAAAAAAAAAAATCTGATAATTACAGTTGTCATAAAAAAAATTACGTAGTCTTCCTCCTCCCCTCTAACAGAGATTTGTGTGAACATAGCACAACTACTGTTACAAAATTTAGACCATGATAAACTGTTGTAAGGGTGTTGATGTGTCATTTGAAAAGCTTTAATTGCTGTTGGTGTTTCTCCACTTGTTTTGTCAGCGCTGTCTGCTGAGGTTGTCTATCTGTCTGAGGTGTTCAGCAGAGTTGTTTGACTTCCCCACCTTCCCCTGTTTTTAAAGTAGAAAATTCTCAGAGTTCAAATGTGTCACACAGGTTTATCGGTCGGTGTTGCATTGCCCAACATCTCACATAAGCAATTGTACAGAACATGCTGATGTGCTTCAATCACCCCACTTATGATCTGCGCTTTGAAGAACATTTGATGCTTAACATATAAAAGCACAGAGCGAAAGATTTTCAGTGTGCCAACATTATGCAGAAAAAAAAAAAAAAAACAGTGCAGTAACAACTCTGACCATAGGATATCTCTAGTATTCTGTGGTTTGTTCTTTTTGGTCCAGCGATTAATGTGGTAGTGTCGCTCTACAAGAAGGGATGAGTTAAAATGTAGGGGAATTTGAGGACAAAGGACAGCCATGAATTCTACCCACAATCCGTTGTGGGTTCTTGTGGCCGGCAAACACTCATAGAGCAAGAATTTACATTAAACACTTATGCATTTAACAGACGCTTTTATCCAAAATGCCTTACAAAAAGGAACAAAAGCAATTCCTCGAGTACAATGGCAGGTTTAATTGACAATTAGATTAGGAAGCTAGCTAGAGAAGAAGAAAACTGTGCGTGACTGTGCAATTGCATTGGTTTAATGGTTTGGAGTGGATAAGTGCTTGCTGAAAAGGTGTGTTCTTGTAAAGTAGGTAAAAAAAAAAGTAAGTCTCAGCAGTTAGATTGGAGGTTTGCAGCTCATTCCACCAAAGATGAAAGAGTGAAGGTTTTGGAAAGGGACTGTTTGCCTCATTGTGAAGGTGCAACAAGGTGTTGCAAGTTAACTTCTTTTTCATTCGTTTTAACAACTTGCATACAGGCTATGTATTTTTAACAGTTTATGCTTTCCCGGGGAGTCAAACCCATAACCTATGCATTGTTAGTGCAAAAGAAATTCAGTTTTACTCAGTCACTTTAGGTCTCCCTGCGATGCTGTTTTAGATCCTTTGATAGAGCTCAGAATCTGTTTCCCAGCCTATATTTAACCTTACGGAATTTTCAACCTGCCTAGAATACTTTCAGGATTGTAAGGATTTGAACCTTGGTCCATGGAGCAGGCAATCATCAGAGACGAGAATGTGAATGAGAGCTGGTTAAAATGCAGAGATTAGACAGAGAAAGTCAGAGGTGCTCTTGTGTCGGCCCTCATTACCTCGGCTCCAGCGTGATCTTTGTTGAATGCAGGTTGCTTTCTCAGTTGTATTGCGGAGCATTCTTTTGGAAAGATAATTGGAGCTGACTGTTTTGTACGTCACCATTTCTTTTCTTTTTTTTTTTTTTGTTTTGCACTTTCCATGTGCACTTTTATGATATTTTTCTAATGAGCAGGTGTAGGCTTTGTCTCGTCTCTGGGCAGCTTGTTAATTTAGTCTGAAGTAACATATACTTTAGAATGATGATTATGACGATGTTTAATCGTGACAGTAATAATAGTGTTAGGATCATGATACTGATGGCTGCTTGGACAGTTCGGTGTGCGAAGGCAGCATAATTGTCCATTAAACTTCTTAGAGAACTTTTGGTCGAGGAAAGAACAGTATTGGAGGCCCTATAGGCCCTCTGCTCATTATCTGAAAATACTTCGGCTCACTGTCACTACTAAGCCTTTTTGACTCTTGTTAAGGGGCTCCTTGGAGACTGGATTGTTTGTACTTTGTTGTCTAGCATTTAAAGCGATCATTCATGGACCAATTACCATCAGGATACATATATTCTGTTACCTTAACCTACCACAGTGATTGTGATCATTGCAGTCCTGTAATATGATTTCAAAAAGGACTGAATACAAAAAGAGCATCTTATCATGGGAAATCAATAAAAATATATATTTTAGATTTAGAGTCTATGATGTCAGGGTCTTTTGAATTTTTAGACACCATGTGCTTGTCGCTGGTTTCGTACAGTTTAATGGTACAATGTGTCATCTGTATTGGTATAAGGGAACTTTTGAGAGTACTGTCCCAGAATCAAGCTGTAATAAATGCATGTTATTGATCTTATGGTGAATGATTCATCCATACATATGCACATAAAAATGGCCTTGTAATTAGTAATCAAAATGTCATAACACAGTCTGCCGGTGAAACAACAGACTTCTCTCTGGTCATGTACAGTACTGGACTTGTCCAGTTATTTTGTCTGCATATACTCCATCCCTTTCTTACAAATTCAGTTCTACCACCAATCCAGTCCATAGCTAATGGACTTAACCAAGTCCCTGCCATATATATTTTTCTTTTTATGACAAACCATTTCACTCGGTTACACATTACCATGCAGAAAACATGATCCGTTGCTACTTGTGCTACATTAAATTTATTTAGTTTCAAAGTAAAGTTGCACTAAATATTTTTCCCCTTATTATATATATATGACATTCACTTAACATAAAGAGAAGGTGGAAGAGAGGGTGATCGTGGGCATCATATTTTAATTAGCATGAAATAATTTTCCCCCTGAATACTCATACAGCATCTCAGCACATATGGTAGAAATCAATATTTCCTATTTCCATATTATTCTGAGGCTATTGATCCATCAGAAGCAGCTCGCTTCAGCTTATGTCAGTTCTGATATATATTTCATTTTCTAGTCTAAAAAAAAAAAAAAAAAATTGTTTTTCAGATGCTACTCTTGTAGAGTTCCTCCATGTATCTGCATTGGCAGCTGAAGCAACAAATGACATGTCTTACAGCATTATGATTCATTTTACTTACAGAAATATTGATTATAACTGAAATATGGCATTATAGTGACCAAATAAAATCACAGATATGCAGTTTTCCTAATAATCTGAAGAACTGTTGTTGTGTTAGGCGGTCCGTGGATGTTCTGGTTAAATCAAAGTTATTGGAGAACCGCTAGTCTACACTACGAAGTAGATGACACCATTATTTAGTGAAGGGGTATATGTACCAACAAAGATGATGTTAGATCCTTTCAGGATAACATTCTGGTTATTTCATTCATTTTACACAACGAGGGGGCCACTTTATGTGGGATGCAGGAGCTTTGTTGATTCATCACGCTATTGAAAGTGTATCAGAAAACTAGATTAGTTTGATGCTATAATACTTGACTACTCGGTGAGAACACAAATATTGTCTGTATTTACAACAAACATCCTCACAGTAATCAACTGCGTAAGCCTGTAGGCTGAATGTCACAGTTAATGATATCAAATACAGTGGCTATGATATTAGACTCACAAATGATGACTAAAGGAGTTAGATTAACTTGACTGCTACTGCTCAATAAATAATGCAGCAGAAATGGGCTTCGGAGAGCTGCAGTAAATCTACACTTTGTTGTCTGTCAGATTTGGGAGATACTAGGGTCTCTAGTTGCCTTTTAAAACTGCATTGTCCACCCCACTCATTAGTTTTTCACACCGTTGTGGAATAATGTAGATCCTGCCAACACCTTCATTTCCCCATTGTTTCCATCATTTCAAAGGTTTTCTGCCAAGTTTTCACTCTCAAATGCCTGATTCAGCATGGCTATGGGTGGTTTTTAAGGTCAGTTCTGAATAGTAGAGTGCTAAGATATCTAATGATTCAGAAAGGTCGGAAATTATACATTTTTCCCTGTTACAGAAGTTAGGTATACATTTTATGATTTCAGTTATGTTTTAAACTGGTTTTATGATGGGAAACATTCCACTTTTACTGTATAATATCATTTTCCTACTGTGTAATGGTATGAATAATAAAGAATAATAAACCTGCAAATTAGGAGGAATGTTATTGCATTATGTAACAATATATTAAACCTGTTGGCATTGATTTTAAAGAAAGGAAAATTATTATTTTTTAAAAATCACCCTTCAAAATACAGAAATAGTATTTGGATGCTTTCTAGTTGTTGAACATTGTTGGAACATGCCCATAGTTAATATGATGAACCTCACATGTGGTTATTCTTAAACTCGAGGCAAAACACAAACACATACATTGGTGGAAAAGTAGCCACAAAAATGCTAAAGAACAAGATTCTAAGAAAAGTTCTTGCAGTGTTTGGTTTGCAGATGCCACAATGGTTTAATATTAAGTTCAAAACTTTTGTTTGTAAAATAAAATTGTAAAAAAAAAAAAAAAACTCTTTAGCAACCACCAGATACATTCCAAATAAGTCTCGAGATATCACATTATTTTTGTCAAGCAGTCCAAGTTGCTGTTTAATTTGCTCTATTGCTTCACACTCCATGTAGATTTATATTATATCCCACATGTAAGTGTAGCTAAATCATTGAAAGCACACTGAAAAATAATGAATCTTTTATCGTTTTTCATAGCAATTTTATCACTGGAAACTAAAACCAACCTACTCATGACTTAAAGTTGCATATCTTCAAGGTCAATAAATAATTAGATATTTCTTATTTTTAAGCACTGTTTGCTTGCTTTCATCAGTTATTAGTCTGCAGAGAGCAAAGAAGGAAAACAAGTGGCAGCAATGAGCTTTGTTTGATGCTGAATCTGGCTGCATAATGAAGCAAGCTTCATCAGATCGATGCATTTGATGAATATTGGTGAGTTAGCTTCTCTGGAGACCACAGTCCTGATTGTGTTTGCGTCTCTCCAGATGGTCTCTAAACGGAACGCTCATTGATCTTCATGGTGACGAGAGGCGTCGCCTGTCTGGGGGTAACCTGATCATTACTGGCCTGGATCGGGACCAAGACAGCGGTGTCTACCAATGCACTGCCTCCAACACCCGAGGAACCATTCTCAGCCAGAGAGCCACACTACAGTTTGCATGTAAGTTATGTGAAAGTAGTATTTTTTAAAAATGCTGTGTGCCATTTTTCGTTGTTAAAATTAGGGTATTCAGTCAATTTGTCAATGCATATTATATTATTTATCCCAAATCCACTTATATAAGAGATTAACTAAATTATGATTAATAATAAATATACTATAACTGTAAATATTTATAGTAATAAAAAATGTTTCTTGAACACCAAATCAGCGAATGATTTCAGTGACCATGTGACGAAGACAGAATTAATGGCTGCTAAAAATTCAGATATACATCTAATGAAAAATCGAATTATAAAATATATACAAATTATTTTAAATTACACTTACATTTTACAAGTATTAATTTGATCCAAATTGAATTACCAACTAGGAAGACAAGAAGCAATTCAACCTAAATTGTAAGAATATTTCATAATATTATTTTTTTTTACTGTATTTTGATCAAATCTATGCAGCCTTAGTGATAAGTAAATATTTAAATCCAACATAGAAGCATTAGTTCAAACATTACTATTGAGTTTGGGGTGTCATTTGTCCAAACAGTGGCAAACTCCGGAAGGTTTGACTGTATATAAGTGATATTGTAAAAGCATCAGCTTTGGTGTTTGGTATTCACATGGCATTGCTGAAGAAAGAGCAATCAAATGAGCTGTCAAATGTGACAATTTCATTGGGTGAAGCACCATTTCATCGACTTCAAACACCATCACTCATTCTCATTAGTCACCAGCTTCAACAGCATCTTTGTATGCTGTGTTTTAACTCGCTATATTAATATCTGTGCTGTCTGCTTCACAAAGTAAACTGCCAAGTAAGAGAATAGTCGTAGCCACCTGGACCCTTACATGCTCAAAGAAATCAGAAGCTCAAATGAGTTGGTAGAAGGATTGTTTGAGATGAGAACATGCCTGGCCATGGACTCTTTTTGACTGACAGTGAAGACTCTTCCCTCTCATGCCATCTAACTATTGATCCAACCATAGGAATCCTCAGAGCATCCCACACCCCTTTAGGAGAGAGATTCCCATCTTTATGGGTGGGATAATGACTCTCACTTCATGGGACTGGTTAACAGGACTAGTTTGACATTTATTTCCTGTATTGATCATTGGTTAGTCAAAGGGGAATTATGATTTTAATAGGATGATAATGCCGCTGGCTTTGATAATATGTCATTGTGGCATTTCTTATCTTTCAGACAGCTGTTGAAAACTGCATCATGCGTTTACAAGCCAGTTTGAAATACATGCTTAACTGTAAAATTTGTCATTGGGAGATTTATTGCAAGGTAGCTTTCTATTGGCTGTGGGGTAATCCTTTCCTGGGTTTAGTTTGGAATGAGTACCTTTCTCAGGAGTGCAATAGCAACAGTGCAGATTTGTGACCTGACAAACCGTGGCACACACAAGCTCCCTAGAATTCAAAGCCAATTCAGATCTGTAACCAGTAGACCCTATATAAAAATAAAATTGTAAAGGGGGATCATGTTTAATTTGATTTTTTTTGTATATCAACACATGTTTAGCAACTACATGGTTATTATAGTTTGCCTTTGTTAGTTTTCTGATCACACACACACACACACACACACACATACACTCACCTAAAGGATTATTAGGAACACCTGTTCAATTTCTCATTAATTCAATTATCTAATCAACCAATCACATGGCAGTTGCTTCAATGCATTTTAACATGACAATGAGTTCACTGTACTAAAATGGACCCCACAGTCACTAGATCTCAACCCAATAGAGCATCTTTGGGATGTGGTGGAACGGGAGCTTCATGCCCTGGATGTGCATCCAGGCGGCAAGGAAGTCGACCGGAAGTTGAAGTCGGCCACGTGCTGCCATCTTGTAGCAGAACTTCACTTGCGTTAGCATCCCATTGACCTCCCATTCATTTTGGCATCACTTTGACAGCGAATAACTGTATATCTGAGGCGTTTAAAGACTCCATTTGTCCATTATTTATTTCTAAAGATACACGAAAATGTATAAAGTGCTCCATTACCTTCTATGTTACATTATGGCTGCGTAGAAACAGTTTTTGTAAAAATAGGCTAACGATTGTGTCATAACCACTCGACCCTCTGTCGCACAGAAGAGAAATTACCGTACAGACAGGAGGAGAAGCTCGCAGGCAATTAACTTAATATGGCGTACTGGCATTTTATTTTAGTTTTTGTAGTTTCATAGTTGTTTTTTTTGTTTTCATCCAACGTTTAATTTGTACATTTGTACTTTTTATTAACTTAAATACAAAATAAAACATTAAATAAACATTATGTCTTATCCAGATATTAATGTTTTCCATTTATGGAACAACAACATTCCCAGTGAAGATGTTTGGCTTACTGCACAGCCTACACCCATCACATGAGTCCAGCCTGGTAGATTTTAACACAAGAGACCATTAATCAGCTTCCGTGACTCTGCCGCTCCGGCTCTTAATCCATTCATCCTTTTACTATGAGCTGACTGAGTCCAGCTCTTTCCACTTTCATCACAGCTCAGTATGACTCTGCGGTGTGGGACTTCTTTTCGGTCAGCGGGGAATCTCTCATTAAACTTTCCCACTGTTTTCCACCACCTCCCCCCAACCCTGATGTTTTCTTCTGCTTCTTTTGTTTTTCTGTTTTTTCCTTACTCTGTAATTTGTCTTATTGGGCACATTGACTCTATATTGTTTGTGTTGGGGAGCCTGGCTCTTGGCTTGTTTGCTTAAGGGTGTGAAATTGGTTGGAAATTGGCACAGCAGGGTATGGTTACAGAAGGCCTTCTCTGTCACGAAACAATGAGAAGGTTTTTATCGTGCCAGGTATATGAGCCGGGTGCCAACTTCCTCTCCTCCTGTTCATTTGTGAGGACGAATCGTGTGAACATGTATTGACAGGGAAGCTACTGACACAGTGGGTGAGATTAAGATATCTCTGGTAATGATACGGCTTACTGCTGGTAGGTGTATGTGATGTTAGCATCCCTTTTTTCATACCCCCTCAGAGTGTTTTACTAGACTGCATTGTTAGACACCCACTGTATGCTTTGGATTATTCTCAATCACTGATTCTGTTTCCTTCTTTTTTTCTTTTCTTAAATACTGATCTCTACTAAACGATTGCAGTCGATGTTGCTTCTCCATTTGTTTTGCTATACTATGAGATCCTGTTTTCATTATGCATGCAAATGTATTTCATTCCATGTTTAATCTGTTACAGATCTGGAAAATGGCAAAACGCAGACAAGAAGTGCTGTGAATGTGAGGGAAGGCCAAGGGGTTGTTTTGTTATGTGGCACACCTTTGCATTATGGAGGTGAGTCTGTATATCTGCCATTTAAATGTGTCTTATACTGTGAATGATTCATTGTTAGACAAACGAAACATTTGTCTTAATATTTAAAATGCTCTTCCTCTTCAATGGGATTGCTTTTCATTTGACATCAGTTATGCAGCAGCAGTGTTATTTTAGTATTCTTTATAAACCATTATATTTGTTTAGTAATATTTTCAAATGTTTATTTAATATTTAGTTTTAAAAGTCCTTCCGTAGATTTTTTCTTGTTTATTATCGTGCTTCACAATGTCAAATTATGGAAGTAAAATGGGTTTCAAACAGCAATTCACTCTCGACATGAATTAAAGCAGTCAGAATCTGTGAAGTGCTGCCTGCACACATAGTGTATGTACTTGTTCTTAAATCCTTAAATTGCTTACTTTCATCCCACTGAATGACATGAAACCATTTTTTCTTGTTTCGTCATTCCTGGAAAATTATATGAAACGTATGGCTTTTTTAGATGAGATGTTTGTGAAACAACAACATTGTTCCTTGTTACCTCCATTGATACAAGCTGTTTTGAGAAGTTTGATAAAGGTCAGTAGAAATTCACACTCCAATGATGTTTCACCATCTGGAACCAAAAGTGGTGGAAATGCATGTATGCATGTCCGTTGTGTTTCTCTTAGGCATATAGCACCTATTCTTACACAAGACTGAGGTTGTAACTCAACCAGCTGTAATTGGACAGAAGCCATTAGACCCCAAGTGCAAACAAGAAGCAGGGAGTGAGATACATCAATATCAATTAGAGGCCATGACTATTACTGCGACAAATGAGATGTCAGAATTTAGAAGATGTAAATTGGTTTCATAGGCTGGGCAATCATAGTTTGCTGATATAAATCTTTAATTAAGCATTTGTTTTATTAGAGAACCCAGAAGAGGAGAGTTTCATGCGGGAATATTCTTATGTTTGGCTTTAATGTCACAAATGATTGAAAACATTGGCTAACTATGCCTAAAAAGCCAGAGATACAGTAAATCATTCAAAGGTGCTGGAAAAGGCAGAAATGTAATCAGCACACTTTGTGGTAAAGAGACAAGTTCTGAAGCACTGATGGTCATTTTACTCAGAGTAAGCATGCTGTTCAGCATTAGACCTTCTAAAGAAACTCATTTACTATGGATCACAGATCCTACCATTGATTCGTTGGCTTCAATTTGTTTTCTCATTTGCATCACTTTCTTTTCAGTCAGACCGGAATCTGGAGGCAAATAGAAATAAAGACTTGAAATTGAATTCTCAACCCTATTAGATGAGTTTTTTTTTTTTTTTTTAGACATGCTTTTTCTGTGCGGAGTAGGTAATCAATTGTTTATCACTGCAAAATCCAAACAATAATGCTAAGCTTTGCAAATTTCCATCTGATTCTATTATAAAACTTTTTGCTGTGCATAAGTTTAAATATTACAATATACAGTAGTAGCTCTTTATCTATTTAGATTTAGGCTGCATTGAACTCAAAAGACAAATGGGTTATTATTACCAACCTGTTTTATCATTGTGGAAGAAGCTGTATTGTTTTACACTAGTAATATTTAGAACATCTCAACTATTTTTTTCCCCCAGAGCAATGCTGAATGTTCATTTTGGCAAAGAAGCATGTGATGAAATGTTTTAGAAGCAAGTTTTCTTTGCTCCACATTTGCAGTTTCCTGCTATATATATATATATATATATATATATATATATATATATATATATTTATATATATATATATATATATATATATATATATATATATATATATATATATATATATATATATATATATATATATATATATATATATATATATATATAGTACCCATGATCAAGCTATCTATTGAGATTGCTGAACTCAAAAAACTAATTGGTTATTATTACCAAATTACTGTTTTATCATAGTAGACAAAGCTATATTGTTCTACACTAGTAATATTACCTTTTTTTTTTTTTTTTTTTTTTAAGGGTAACGCTATGTTCTCTATTGAAAAATAGTATGCGATCAAATTGATTCTCTGCTCCAAATCTGCTAAAATCCACTATACATTACAGTTAAAATGTTTGGGGTAAGTAAGATTTATTATCGTATTTTTTTTATTCAGCAAAGGATCATAAAATTTATTAAAAAATTACAGAAATGACAATAATGTTACAAAGCAAATGCTGTTTTTAAAGAACTTTTTTAAATAAACCTGGAAAAAGTATCACAGTATCCACAAAAAGTTTAAATAGCACAAACTTCTTCTTCAACATTGATTACTGAATCATTTCAGATGATTAAATGAATGTAATTTTGATGCTTTAAAAAAAATACATTTTCAAAGTACCTTTTCAATTTGTTGCTTTTTCTGTGGGTGAATTCTATGAATTACATGTTGTAGACATAAATATTTTGAATGAAAAGACTGAATGATGGCACAACTAGTACATTCAAAAAAAGTATCTCTTGAATTTGACCTAGTCTGTCATTATTTTCAAGCTGTTGGCAATTTTTTCAGCATTTCTATCAGCATTATGCCTCACTTCATTAAAATGCCAGAATATTGCATAGATAGCTCTGACATGTCATGTCATATAACCCATGATTGCCCTGTTTTTCTCAGTGTAGGCCTCTAACATCAGACCCCCTTAAAAAAAAAAAAAACGCAGATCCCCATTGCAGTTCTGAACAGCATGTTTCAGTAATCATTGCAGTTTCTTTCTTTTCAAATCCTCTACCTTCAGCACTATCGCTTCTTATTAAGCTAACGGAACTCTGAAGCAGGGATTCCCGGGCCAACCTGATCATAAAGAATTGCTTTCAACTTCACGAAAGCCAGCCTGTCAGCGTGTTTCCCCTTCTTAGGATGGGTGGCGCAGTCTCGGGGGACGCTTTTTGAGTGGCAGCCATCCCATACACCATTCCAACAGTTGCATCATGTACACGAGCCACTCTTTCCCATTCCCTTCCCCCTCTCAGTCTCCTGTAGATGACATGCTAATGCACTGTGGCAGGGCCTTCGGTCTTCTCTGGTTCAGCCCTTTACAGTAATAGCCAGCCATGCATGAATGACACCAACAGAGAAGCCTTCGTCCCCAGTCATGGTGAAGCCGGACAGGGCATGTGTCATAAGAGTGCCAGTGAGGCGCTTTAATCTAGTTTGTTTCGCTCCCTTTCCTGCCGCCTCACAAAGGAAGAGTTGCTCTGTTTACTGAGCCTTACCTGCCCTAAGGAGGTCAGCCTGAGGCAAAGCGAGTGGTGTAACAAAGATACTTTGTATGCGCTTTTGAGCTGACATTATAGTCACCTTTCTGAAACTATAAATGTCTGTGTCAGGATCTAACGCTCTGTTTCTGACATCTTTCTAGAGCTCACATTCACCTGGGTCTTCAACGAGTACCCTCACTTCGTCCAGCAAGATAGCCGGCGCTTTGTATCCCAAGAGACAGGGAATCTCTATATAGCTAAAGTGGAACCGTCCGATGTTGGGAATTACACCTGTGTGGTTAATAACACTATTACCAAGGAGAGGGTGTTCAGTTCGCCAACACCTTTAGTGCTGAGAAACGACGGTAAGACAGGTGTCTGTCAAATACTGTATAGTTTAGGTGCAATATAGGAGTATACACTGTAAAAATGGTAAAATATTATAAAAATGCTATGATAAAAGCTATATGTTCTTTTTAAAGCCCATTTACACCAAGGATGATTTTATATATATATCTTTAATACAATGAACTACAACAACTATAACAGGAAAAGCACAGAGGAACCATATAGTTGGAATCATTCAGAAAAATATTGACATTATTATTATTTTTTTTAGAACATTTAGCCTGGCAGATGACAAAGCTGCAGCATGTGCCCAATAAACAATGTTATTGTGCATTGGTGTGGATGCTAATATAGTTCTCGTTATAGTTATCTTTATAGTAATCATTCATTCTTGGTATGAACAGGCTTCTATACAGTGGAAAACTAATGACCTAATGGGATATTTTGTGTAATTTTACAGTAACATACTGTTCAATTTACTATTTTTGGAAGAGAAAAGAACAAATCATCTTGTGAACTCACATTCCCAGAACAGAAAATGTGAATTTGCATTCCAAGAATTCTTTGTGTGTATATTATAAAGGTTAAAAACATAGTTTAGCATTTACCATTATGTTTAACCTTTTTTAGTTAATGAAATGTGATTTTTAACTGCAAATGTAAGATCAATCTGTTAAACCTGGCAAAATGTTTGATAAAAAAAAATAAAAAATAAAAAAATGGCACCATATGTTTTTGTTTGTTTGGTGTTTCAAATAGATTTCACAGGTTTTTAACAGTCTCAATCTCAATCACTTGGGTCCAAGAAGCTTGTGACATTTTTAAGGTGATGTTCATTCATAAATGTCAGAGAGGTATTTATCCCACTGTCTCGAAAGCTGAACTGCCTCTTTTAAGAACATTAACCTGCACCCTTGACAATGCCTCAAGGGAGACTACATTTCCATTTGAGATGGATCCGGTTTTTATTATGTGTCTTCCATAAATCTTTAATGACATGTCTCTGAATTTTTGCACAATCTTCTCAGCTCCCCTGCTCATTGACAGGTCTTTGTGTTTTGCCATTTGTTGTTGTTTTGCTTGTATTTTGGAGTACAAAGCTTGTATATCATAAATCATGAATGACAAAGCCATATGCATCTGTGCTGTGTTGTCTGCCCATGGCAGGAGCAATGGGAGAGTACGAGCCCAAAATAGAGCTTCATTTCCCCGACACCATTCCAGCTGCTAAAGGATCCACACTGAAGCTAGAATGCTTCGCCCTGGGAAAGTAAGTCCAGCATGCACACATTTGCATCTATCTGCCTGAGTTCAAACATTTGCTTAGCGTTATTTATCTTGCTTTATAAAATACACCAAATTTGTAATAAGCACTTCAGGTTCATTCTTAATGTGATTTGCAATCTGTCATGGAAGCTTTTTTACAGTGAGCTTTTCACAATAATGGCTCGCTTTGCAGAGGGCAATGACCCGCAAGATTTACTCCTTAAATAGTGTGGAAATAGAGCTGCAAGCTTCTTTTCAAACGGAGAGCAGAAGGGTTGTCGTTTAGAGAGGGGGTAATGCAGGTTTTCAAAAAGCGGGAGATGATAGCTTTTCACAACATACAATGAGCGCGTCGCCCCAGATCCGAACGTGAATCAGATCCATTCACACTCAGATTTTCTTAATAGGGTAGAGTTTTGAAGAAATGAGAGGGAAATGGATTTTCTTTGGCCAAACATTATGGAATTTCACTTCTTCAGAGAATGTTGCTGTAGCTGGTAGACCTTGATGCTATCAACGCCAGGATGGTGTATCATGGATTTGAGTCCTAGGGAAAACATGAACAGATCAAAATGCTTAAGTTAAATGCAGTTTAAATCACTTCTACCATAACAGTTTGGGATCAGTAAGGTTGTTTAACATGACTAAGTCTCTTATGCTCCTAAGCTGTATGTTTTTGATCTTTTTTTATATATATTAAAAAAAAAATGCACTAACCCTAAACTTACATACGGGTAGTTATAATGAATGATGAATGGAATCATTTTTATTTTTTTTTTGCTTTCAATTGAATGTGTCTGCCCAATGCATAAATGTAAAGGCACAATCTGCACATAATAATACAAAAATGCATTGTATCTGCCAAATGCATAAATGTAAATGTTATACCTTTTGCATAATAATTAAATGTGTAGCTTGGAATGCATTATATGTTGTTGAATAAAAGCAATGCCAATGTAATGATTTGATTCCTAGGGAATAAACATACTGATAAAAAAAAAAGTATATTTGCTTTAGATAAAGGTGTCTTTCAAATGAATCTTTCTTTGTTCTAATTGTGGCTGTGTCCTGGCTTCACAGTCCAGTTCCCAAGATCAGCTGGAGAAGAACCAGTGATGTTTCATTCCCAAACAAAGTCAAACTGAAAAATTCTAATGCCATTCTGGAGATTCCAAGTTTTCAACAAGAGGACACTGGGACATATGAGTGCATAGCGGAAAACAGTCGTGGAAAAAATGCAGCAAGGGGTCGTTTGTCTTTCCATGGTGAGTGGTTATTTTTCACCCTTAATTTCTATCTTATTATTTAATTCATTTTTAATGTATATTTTATTAATTACTGTTTTTTTTTCCTTTCAACGTTTATCATAAACACCCTTGTCAACATATATCCATGCACTTTTTTCTACCTCTAGAATTAGTTCTTTGTTAAAAAAATAAATAGATGCCTTTGTTGACAGATCAGCTTTGTCTCATTAAGCTTTACAGTAATTTGAAAAAAAAACAAAAATGCTACCATATGGCATTTCTGCACTGCATTGAATCTGCAGTAATAAATCAGTAGATAGTGGCATTGGTTGTTACTGCAGTTATTTATTCATTTGGAGGTGTTTATAGAATGCAAATTTTATTTATACAAAAAGACCATTATGTTTTGTCTGTTAAGAACAATTAACACATGATAAATGTTTATAGTTCACTTTAGCTGAGATTGCAGCAGATCCAACAGTAGTAATATCAATTTAAATGAATTTAAGAATATTAATTAAACAACACAAGTTAAGATTTTTATTATTATTATTTAGAACTTTATTTAAAATGTATTTATGTTTATTTATTGTATTATTATTATTATTATTATTATTATTATTATTATTATTATTATTATTATTATTATTATTATTATTATTATTATTATTATTATTATTATTTTACATCTTTACTATTATTAATAAAGCTACTTTAAGGCAAAAAGAAAAAAAAAATTAAAACAATGTTTATCTTTGAGAGATTTTAACAGAAATATGCAAGTTTAATATGATTCGTTAGCAGCTTGTAAAGTTCTAAACTACCTCAAGTTGCATTATGACACTTTTCCACTGTCATTATGCCATGTAAAACTGCACTCAACCTTACCATGCCATTTGTGTCATAACTCACAGTGAGAACATGTCACAACCAGTATCTCATTTGACTTGTGTCCTTGAGAAACATGACATTTCATGATGCACGTGATTGTGACCTTCTGCAGTGAGACCTCATCGTAGAAGGTCACAGTGGCATTCCATAAAAAGTCAAACTTAATTTGAAATGTATGGCGTTGTTGTATTAATAATTGTATACCCTTTGTACCCTCAATAAAATCTAACACATAACCAACAGTCCTTTTAGACTTTCTGTATTTGAACTGACTGCCTAAATGCAATTTGTGCATCTGTGTGCTGTGAAACTGTAATACAATTCTGTAGGATAAATGAAAAAGGGAGCTTGACTTGCCAAAGTAGATTTTCTATTCCACTATTTGACATCCTGCAAAAAACAAGCAGTTTGAAAAAGCACTGGTTTGGTGTCGGTCTTAAAGGATTCGTAGGTCTTATCCTGAGCCTTTCAAATTACCATTTGTGGGTAGAAATGCAATCGTATGAATTTGTTAATTGAACTCAAGACTTGGCAGTGGAGTGTTTGCCAGCCGAACAGATAATAAAGCTTCCAGAAGGAGGTCAAAGGATTTGTAGCATGGAATTGAGTGTCTGCCCGTAGTGTGATATAATTGACATATTCACTGGCCGTCTTACTTCAGTAGTGAGATTCATATTCACATGGCTCTTGTGAAATGGGTCATATATTGTTTGTTTTTATAGAAGCGTCATGCTTGCTTTCAGTATATTACAGACTAGCAAAGGGTGTATGGCAAGCCCTCTGGAGCTGATAAAGTGGCTTATGTGGTTTTAATATAGCAGCCTTTTCCGATAATAATGATTAATAATCAGAAGGGGTTCAGGGGTCAAACTGTGAGATTTGACAAATTTGAGAGAATGTGGGTTGAGATTTGCTACAAAAGTCTGTTAACAAGGAACTGTTCAGAAGCTTTTAAGAAACAGTTCATATATAGTCTTCAAATTAAGCTTTTCCATTACAGGAATAAATTAATTTAAAATATAATCAAATAAAACATAGTTATTTTAAGTTGTAATAATTTTTCACAGTATTTCCGTTTTATTTTATTTTTTCGTTCAAATAAGAGAGAAAGAGAGTTATTTCAAAAACTTTCGACGGTAGGCTATACTTAGTTTTTTGTTTGTTTGTTTGTTTGTTTTTAACTTTTGTTGTAAAAAGAGCAACCAGGAACAGCTTAGCGTCTTATTTTTCACAGACGAAAAGTCAAATGGGTTGGGAATTAACTTTAGGGTGAGAAAACAGTGACAAATTTTGCATTATTGGTTGAATTTTACTTTACAGTAATTGTTTCTGTCATCAAAGCCTTTGGATTCATTAGCCTTGGCGTATATGGTTGGTTTTAGAATAAAATGCTATATTTAATTTATGTGTGTTCTTGAATCTGTCCATCATCAATCCTTCATCAATTTAATTAATATTAATTAATATGCTTTATTTCCATAGCCACACCTCATTGGCTGCAGACTATGACGGACACATCATTGTCCATTGAAGATAATCTGTTTTGGGAGTGCAAAGCCAATGGGAAACCAAAACCCTCGTACAGCTGGCTGAAGAATGGAGAAACTCTTATATCTGAGGTACTCTGCGGTTTCTGAAAGGCATCTAATGAGATTGAAAGCTTTATCTCCACTTACTGTAGTCCAAGGTCAATGCAAACATAAAATTCTCATTGCTGGCATAAAAGTGATGCAAAAAAAGAAGCCAACAGCTGTTTAAGTAGGAGAGACTCCTATCAACAAACATCAGCAGTGATGAGGCAGCAGAAAGAATCCATTAGATGTGACCTGCATTCAAGTCGAGAGCTACCCGTACCTCCTCCCTATCCTTCCGTCACACATCACGTCAATCTCTCCTTGTGACTCTTTGTGCTGAGTTCAGCCTTTAAGAACAGCTGATAGGCTTAAATGTCTGCTGTGCCATTATCAGAACTATCAGCTCAACACCTCCCAACCTGTCTCATGTACTTTTCCGACTGGGCGCCCAAGCCAAATGAATTGGCCATTAGTATTTCACTGCTATGGTCAACATTTCTTTTCTGTTCATTGGAGCAGTCGATCAACCTTTTTCTTCGTTCTCTTTTAAATCCTCCTCCACCTTCTTTTAACCCATCCTTAGATATTCACCTCAACGTACTTTCAGTGTTAGAGTGCAGCCATGTTGTAAAAAAGCCATCAGTTATGATGAGAAAATTGTAAGTGCACAATATATTGGTTGATACTGAGAGACACTGCATACACATACTTGCGTGAGTTATTTTAATTCATGTTTAATTTATGTCAAGTAGTTTTACTTTAAATTGAGCTTAATTAAAGGAAGGACCCAATCCATATCTAGCACCCAGAATATCATAGAAACTTGCGCTGGTCTCTTTTGACTCGGGCTTGTAAGCAACCGTGTAATCAAGTGGTCCAGAAATGCCCTAGCAACTGCTTAGCAACCATTTTATTTGATTGTCTCTTTTCATGTCTACAGGGCCGAGTGCAAATAGAAAATGGTGCTCTCTCCATCTCCTCACTAAACCTCTCAGATGGTGGGATGTATCAGTGTGTGGCAGAGAACAAGCACGGCATCATTTATTCTAGCGCCGAACTGATGGTGCTTGGTACGACCTCTGTGTTTTCACTGCCTGTTCTCCATCCTTCATTTGAATTCTAAAACTTCATTGTGTAGTCACAGCCCAGGCTCAAATTACAAGGCGGCACTGAAAACATCCGCTCTATCGTAACACTCATATTTCCCCCATATTGATTGTGAAATTATGTCTGCGCATGCTGAAATTCATTCATTTTAATCACAACACATTGGTCGGTATTGTGCATATAAGACCAATTGCAAATAAATGGCATCTATTGAAGAAATGGCACAGTAAAATGTACGTTTTAGTTAAGACAAATGGCCTGGAAGAAGCCATTGGAAGCGGACAGCTGTATCTGTTAAGTCCTTTAGACTTTTCTAAAATAATTTATTCCTTTTTTTTGCCTGCGGCTGTTTGAACGTCAGTTGCTGTTCATCACATATTCTATTGAGGCTTTAAGTGTGAGTCTGAGGACCAAATCTCTCTGTGTCTCCTACAGCCTCTTCTCCCAGCTTCTCCCAGAATCCTTTGAGCCGAGTGCTTAAGGCTCGCTCTGGTAGTGACGTTAGTCTAGATTGCAGACCACATGCTTCGCCCAGAGCCATTATCCTGTGGAAAAGAGGGAATGAGATACTGCAAAGAAGCGAAAGGTATTTAGCCTTAAGAGTTTATATTTAATCTCAATGAAGCCATGCTATTCTTTGTAATGCTAAGAAATCATCCATTACCTTTAGGATTTCTCTCTTCCCCAATGGGACGCTTATGATTGCCAACGTAACTAAGCGAGATGGGGGTAGTTACACGTGTATTGCTAAAAATCAGTTTGGCACAGCTAGTACAACAGGAAGACTGATCATCACAGGTAAGTCATTGTGTTTCCCATTCTAGATCAATGTAGTGGTTCAGTGGATGTTGAGGATCGCATTCGGCTAGCAAAATTAGATCCAGATTCAGTTTCTTACTGTCCCTTTTTATTCTCTGTTACCATACAAATTTGTACAAATCCTGACAAAAGAAACTTTTTATTACATAATTAAATGTTTTTATTGTAAAAAAAGAAAGAAAGCTTATTCATCTTCCTTAATATAGTGTGGGATTCTTTTGATAATCATACATTTAGCTTAAGGTCCTAAAGTAGTTTTATTTGAATAGCAGCTTTATTTACAATACAGATTGCGGTCCACTCTTATTGTTGACTCAGATACTGTATTCTTAAAGGTTTACCTATGATTAGCTTTGAATGAAAAGCCACATCTGGCACATATCATGATGCATTGCTTCAGCTGTTTCATGAAATGTATTCGCCAACTGACAACTCCATTCTTCTAAGTTTCTGTACTGCTGTCAGCCTTTCAAGTCAAAAAATCAAGATCTGTTTTATATAATCAAGCACACTGAGAAGTCCTACACAATGGTGCTATGGTATTTCAAGACAAATGGCTTTTGTTATCAAGTCTTTATGTCTAAAGGTTTTACAGCATCTTTTCAAACTCCTATTTAAGGAATAGCTCATCCAAAATTGTTAATTCTGTCATATTTTTTCTTATTCTAAAGTCATTCCAAACTCATTTGACTTTCTTTCCTCTGTGGAACACAAAATTAGAAAATATGAAAAATGTACTGTTCTTAATTTTTCATGCCAATGTAGTGAATGTTGACTGGAGCTTTAAAGCTTCAGAAAAGGACAAAAAACAGCTTAATTCAAGTAGTGCATGTGAACTGTGTTGTATTTCAAGTCTGCATGTCTTTGCGTACTACCATTTTTTCCCTCCAACGAGCTACGAACTTGAAGCAGGTAAATGGGCATTGAGTTAAACTTTAGAGGTCAGTCCGATTTGTGAATTAATCATTTGATTTTGTAAACCACACAAATGGATTTATTGATTAAAATAAATAATAATTAGATCACAAATTGATACTTCAATGTATCGTTCCTGTAAAGCAGGGATAGGCAACTTCAGTCCTGGAGGGCCACTGTCCTGCAGAGTTTAGCTCCAACCCTAATTAAACACACCTGGACAAGGCAATCAGTGTTTTCAGGATTACTAGATAGATAAAGGCAGGTGAGTTTTTATGAAGGCTGAAGCTAAACTCTGCAGGATAGTGGCCGTCCATGACTGGAGTTGCCTATCCCTGCTGTAGAGTTTCAGTAGAGCATTGCACTAGTAACAACTTACTTTTGATTCCCAACTCACGTCTGCCTTAATAAACATTTCTAATCAGGGTTCAATGCTAAGCATTTTTTTCTACTGACCTGTTTGGGCCAGTGGTTAAAATCTTAACTTGCTCAGTCAAAATTGTCACTGATCCCGCAACAAAAAGAGCCTTCTATATTGTGGAGCTAAAACATTTTTTTCTCTAGTGTTCCGTGTAGTTCATGTGCCCTCTTGTTTCAAGTCTTCCACACACCCCAATCCATGTTTCACTAATTACTCATTGTTAAGGTCATCTGTAATTGCTGTGGCCATTATCTGTGTGGATAGTTATCTCCTCATTAGGTTATAAGATGAATGTTATTCCTCACTTTTGCTCCTCATTATATAGGTTATGGGTTTAATCAGCAGTATTTTCATGGCAAATCAGAAGAAACTCATTAGCTACATACCATTGAGGCCTCTGTGTGAGTCCATATGTCTTTTATAGGGTTTTTCTTTCATCTCTTCCTTCTATATTTCTTTCATTATGTTTTTGTCATGCTCCAGCAGTTGACCCCCTTAAATTAATTTAATTAAAATGACCTTTCCCTCACAAAGTGTCTTCAGTCAACTGTATCTTGTCAGAAGACATGCTGCCAATTGATTTGGCTCTTATTAAAATCCACGTTATGTTTTTCTCAAATTAATAACCCCCGTATGGAAAGACATCAGCAAAAAATCTAAATAAAGTACCTAGAAATTAAGAATATTTATTACAGCAATAAACCACCGTAGGTTGTGGTAAAATCGCTAACCCACAGCCTACTGCTCCTCAGGATAACAGCAATGCAAGTAAAATATTGTTACAGTGGTTTTAGAATGAAAAAAAAAAAAACAAATAATAATAAAAAAATAAAAAATGTAAAATGTTGGTGTCACAATTTTTTTTTTCTAATCAGGCGATTTATTAGACATTTATCTGCGTTTTCAAGCACATTTTCTTTTGTTATATTTATTTTTTCACAAATTTTGCATTTATAGTTATTCTAAATAACAATAATTGTGCAGCCATGTGTCAGGATCATGTCTATGATGCCTTAAAATGTTTCCTCCAGAAGCGCCTTACTAGTAATAATAATAATAAGGATAAGAACAATAAAATAAAATAGGTTGTCTTGTTATTTTCCTGGCAACAGATGTTCTCTCGCCTCAGTTTGTGTCCCAGAGCTAAACTGACTGACTATGTTGACACTGTAACTGACAGAGCCCACAAGGATCAGCCAGGGCCCCAGCAGCACAGAGATCACGGTGGGTGAGAGCATCGTGCTGCCCTGCCAGGTGACTGCTGATCCATCCTTGGACGTGGCTTTCTTCTGGGCCTTCAACGGTCAGCCCATTGATTTCCATCAAGATGCCGACCACTTCGAGCGAGTGGGAGGGGTGAGTATTGTGGTTTAATGGCTATATTGCAACCTCAGCATCCTCATCCTACACCATCACCTCTGGGCATGAAAAATGAATTGGGAACATATCTCGGAAAACAGGATTTCTGTTGCTGTTTAAAAAAAAAATGTATGTACTGTGTAAATAAGCTAACCTTCACAAATCATTTATGAAAACTTGCCTGCAAAAAACTCTTAGAGTTACAGTAGCAAACAGCCTGTTAAATTATAAAGGTCTGAAATGAATGACTAAATACAATTAGAAATATAACAGTAGCGTTTAAATAATAATACAAATTATCCAGAACTGTAGAATATTGTCCTTTGAATAAATTACAATAAATCTGAACAATAAAATATAGGTTGTAGTTTATTTTAACATATTCAAAGATGAGTTTGAGAGTTTTATTTGATTTGAGTAGGAGTTTCTGAGTAATTAGTTTTAGTTATTTGTGCTCATATTTGAATCAATCATAAGAATCCAGCATGTATTTAAATCCATCTTATTGAATACTGTAGATCTCAAACACAAGCACTTGAAGTACTGTAACTGGGTTTTAATCTAATCATTGTGCTGGACAGGAACAAGCTATTGGTACTTTGAATGCTCTCTCTCAAAGAGACTTGCCTGTCATTATGTCTGTAGTTTGAAATTGGATTCTTTAGATACATTTTACCATATTGTTCTGGACCATTCCATCATTGACCTACACTGAATGTGAATGATTCAACATGTATACCAAACAGCTGCTCTCTACAGAGTGAACCAGGGAAAGAGGCCAGATCAATTAAGTGTCTTGTTCCCATTTTACCCTTCCAGTTTCGCAGGACATTTTATATCTCTGGGGAGACAATTCCTTATTGCCGCAGGACTCCAATGAATTGAAATCTTGCCTTGAGAAACGTTCTGTGTTGTGTCAAATTCCATTTTGCTGTTTTGGTTTATATATTCCCTTTGTTGGCTAGGGGTTTGAACAGAATAATGAAGCGCTTTTGATCATTTTCTTTTAAGGATTTGAAACCTGAGCACAGGCTAAGGTTCTTTTTGAAAAGCACAGGACCAGATGGTTCACTTACTAGATAGTTCATAACTTCTTGAATTTAATTCAGCTGAAAATGTGCTTATTATATTTTATAATTATTTTCTATAATGTATTAAAAAAAAAAATATATATATATATATATATATATATATATATATATATATATATATATATATATATATATCTTGTATATAAAAAAAAAAAAACATAAATATTATTTATAAAAAAAAAAAAATACTTGCCTTGCCTTTTATTGTCTTGTGGTGGTAGCTACATAAAGTTCATAGATTGCGCTTCTCTCAAGGCCTGTTAATACAAATACAGTTGTGGGATAAGCTTCCATCTCTGCAACATCTGATGGGTACATTACCATGTTTAAACATCACCCGCTCATTGGTCTTCTCATCCAATCCTGAAATTCTGGAATCTATCTAGTGAATCGGCTCTCTTCTTGATATTGATTGCGTTTAAGGCATTTTTTTCACAGGAATTTAACTTGATGGAGAGGAAACCAAAGTCAAACATAAGTGCTGGCTTTTTTTTTTTTTTTTTTTATATTTTTTTTTTTGATAGCTTAGAGTGCTTACATACTTACATGTACTTTTACAGTAGAGTAGTACTTTGTGGTTTGGGGCTGGTAGACCACTAGAGATATCAATGTGATATGCAGGATTCATCTTGTATAAAATTCTGGGCAATCTTTTTTTTTTTTTTTTTAACAGGGAGAAGCACTGAGATAAATTGTGTCAGCAAACCTATTTTCTTTTCTTTTTTAAATTATTTTAAAATAGTAAAAGTGGTATAAATATCATTATAATATTATGTTCTTTTGTTTTATTATTTATCATGTTTTTTTTTTTTTTTTTTAGAAAGTGATCAGATAAAATGAGATGGTCAATGTCAGTTAATCAGAACCAAAGAACCTTAAGGGTTTTCTGATTAAGTCAGCTTCTTTCACACATTGTGCTGTGTTATACTTGGCTGTGTCTCCATTTAAAATATGAAAAAAAAAATAATAATAATAATAATCACCAGGCATGCATGATTTTGATGTGCTGTATGCTTATCTGGAACAATATTAAATAAATATTAAATATTAAATAAGTTTACTCTGCATTTTCTTTGCACATTTACCTAGTCCTGGCTTATGTAACTGTAGAATAATTAGTATGGTCTTGCCAATTAGTCACACTGTGTGTGTGTGTGTTTTACTGAGCTCCTGTGTGGCTGAGAGAGCTGGATCTGAGTGAATCCCGGAGGCTAGTCACTAAGACTGTTTATTTAGGTCCACACGTACTGTATCTCTCAGCACAGCAGCCATTTCAAAGGGAGGGATGAGTGTCTGAGTTTGCAGAAATGTGCAACTAGCATGACAGGGAACATCAGCAGCACATCTGCGTTAGCTTTATACTGGTGGTAATTACATCACAAAATGGTATACCAGACACAGATAGCTGTTGAAAACAGGCCATTAGTTGCTCAAGATACTTGTAGTTGCAAGTGTCCAAAATATGATTACACTTGTGATGCAGTTTGTGTGTGTCTGTGTAAATGTCTCGGTTACATATGGTAACCTTCGTTCCCTGAAGGAGGGAACAGAGATGTCACGTCAGATGACCGATGAAATTGGGATCTCGCCAGAGAGACCAATCCACTTGGAGTGTAACTAAACGAGCCAATGCACATTGGCATTCGATCATTGCATCCAGCTGCATCCAGCTGCCACAGTGTGAGTATAAGAGGCAGCATGTGCATCGCATTCATTCATGCTTTCGCTGAGGAGCTGAGCTGGTGACCCAGCAACTGTGGCAATCGGACATGACGTCTCCATTCCCTCCTTCAGGGAACAAGGGTTACCATACATAACCGAAATGTTCCCTTTCAGTAAGAAATTGGGATCCCTATCAACATGCCACAGGTGCTGTCACCTGCACCTTTTTAGGCCTCCTGATCCATCCTTTAAGGCAGATTATAGGACCGGGCTTTACATACATAGAGAAGGTTGACTACAGTTGTTCCTCGCAACCCAACAGTAGGACTTGGATAACACAGGGAAAGCGTACCCCTTCCATTTGGAAGAGGCAAAATGCAGAGTCACCTCCTCCCAGAGGGGTTTAAGTGTCATTTACTCATGTGGAGTAACCCAGAGGAGCCTTACTGCACATGGAAGTCTCGAGGATGGTCTCAGAGCCTCTCGCACTTGTGCTTGCCGCCAGGCTTGGTAGGGGCCTGGACTTGCTGGGCATCCTGCCTTCGACTGGCTGCCCGACGCTGCCTGGTGGAAGGCTGCTGCAGCTGCGCGGGAGAGGGGGCGGTTGAAGGGGGTGGGGGCTTCGGCAACGAGCAGGCTGAGGGGCTGCAGCCGGAAATGAAGTTTCCTCTGGTGCAGGATGTACTTTATCACTTCAGTCTGCTTCTGTGTGGCCGAGAACTGCTGGGTGAAGCTCTTGACAGCAACTCCGAAGAGGCTGGTCTGTTAAGTTAAACAAAATAAAAATTAGAAATGGTGCCTTGGCAACAAGCTGAAATAGAAAGTGTTTTTTTTTTTTTGTTTGTAGTTGGTTAGAAGTATTGTTTATAGTTTAATTTTAGTGAAGTATGTTTCAAGTAACAAATATATACATATACGTGTGTGTGTGTGTGTGTGTGTGTGTGTGTGTGTGTGTGTGTGTGTGTGTGTTGTTGTTGTTGTTGTTGTTTTAGTGTTTTTTTTTTTTTTTTTTGTTGTTGTTGTTGTTGTTGATGATGTTTTAGTTAACCACTAACTCTGGAGTAAACAGTAAAATAAAATAAAATAAATAAATAAAAAATCAATAAAATAAAATCACTGAATATGACATTTGATTTGTAAATCTGACTTTTAAATGTGATATAAAATATATTTGCATAGCCTGTTAAATGTGAACAGAATAAGAAAAATCAGAATCAGTCTCTGAAGGCTTTTTGGTGTGTAGTACCTGTTCTTTCATTATTTATTTATTTTCATTTTTTTAAATGGTGCCAGAATTTCATGGCACAAGCCAAAAATATAGAGCATGCCTTGAGGTTATATTTTGATTCATATAATATGTTATGAATGATAATGCATCATGCTTTCCGAAACTACTGTATCAGTATAGAGTGGATTTGGTGTCTTGCGCTGTAACAACAGAAATTATTATTAATAATTAAGAAATAAATTTTCCCTTTTCTTACAGAGCTTTTCCGGTGATCTTATGATAAGAAACATCCAGCTTAATCATGGTGGGAAGTACGTTTGCCTCATTGACACGGATGTCGAGAGCTTGTCTGCTGACGCAATATTGGTTGTTAAAGGTAGGACCAAATTCTCTTTTGGTTTATATATCCACATTCACAATATTTGCCTTCTGTGCCAATTTTTATATGTATTTACAAACATCTTCCACAGTGAAGAGCATCTTGCGAGGTGTGTATTTCAATGAAAGGGCACTACTAATGTACCAAGAGTTCAGAGAGTGCTTAATGTGTCTCTTGGGATGGTTTATGGGGCCTCCTCTTTGCTTCTGTTTTTGTGAGTTACATTAGTATTCATGGCGATTACGCATCACAGTTCTGTCCCAGGTGTTTGGAGAGGAGCTGTTTATCATAGAGGATGTCTTTAATTGGCTCATTTACACATCGGCTAAGCAGCACGGCTGGCTCCCAGAATGCAGTGCAAATCAAGAGAAAACATTTAAATGGCAGAGAGTTATTTGGAGCAGAAATGTGAATCATTTAGTTGTGCATATACAAGCGTGCATACACACCTTGTTGCACTTGCTAAAACTCAAGCAAGCATGCACAAACCGCTCGCCATGTCTAACACCTTAGAACACACTCCTAAACAAATAGTTGCCCTCTTATCAGAGTGAGACAGTTTCCAAGTGATCAGTATGCACGATGCATGGACCGAATGTAACGTTTGAGCAGGTGCTGAATATAATCAAACACTCCTAATTAATTTAATTCCATATGGGCTGTGTGATCGAGTCAGGTCCCCCCAGCCCCCCAGACTTGGTTGTGGTGGAGGAGGTCACTGACAGCACGGCCCAGCTGTCCTGGAGCCCAGGCCAGGACAATGGAAGTCCCATTACTGGATATGTCATCCAGGCCAGGACTCCTTTTACTGTCGGCTGGCAAGCTGTCGACACAGGTACATCATCACCCATCACAGGCATATGCCATTGGGTTTGTGTGTTTAAGTTGCTTTTGATTCAGTATTTAGTACATTGGGAAGCGCTGGCAACATAATATATATATATATATATATATATATATATATATATATATATATATATATATATATATATATATATATATATATATATTTTATGTTCTTAATTAAAAAGTTAAATATTTTATTAAAGGGGTCATATGATGCGATTTCAATTTTTCCTTTCTCTTTGGAGTTTTACAAGCTCTTGGTGCATAAAAAAGATCTGAAAATTAGCAAAAACTAAAGTCTCAAATCTAAAGAGATATTCTTTATAAAAGTTAAGGCTTTTCCACACACTCCTAAAACTGTTTGTTCTAACACACACCCACGTGTCTATGTCACTATGTGGGAATATTTGCATGACGCCCCCAAATGTTCATGCAAAGAAAGAAGGCATACCTTTTTTTTCTCTCTGTTGCCGCCGGCGCCATGCCTTTGAGTTGTTGTGTGTTTCCTTGTGAACTTGAAACTACTTTGTTTGGCCTTTCAAAAGAGGACAAGTCAAGAAATCATTTAAGCTGAATTACAGAACAGTGCAACTCAAATATTCAGATGTGTGCTGTGCATTTTATGGAGGATGATGACTGTTTCCTGAACCAGTAACCTGCAATACATCTGTGGCACAAAGACAGCTTCTATAAAGTTAGGCAGTTCAAACTTTGCAAGGACAGTCTGGCGCTTCTGACTCATAGCCTGTAAGTACATTATTCATATTTAAATAATTTGCCAGTGATGATTTAAATGCGAGTTTTGAACAGTAGAGTAGGCTTGTTGTTTGTTGTTTCTCAGATCACAAATGCAGACATGGTTTCATGTTTAGGCAAGTGATACGCAACGCAACGAGTAAAAAGACGGTATAAGTCATTATAATCAGTAATTATGTGCCCACTGGATGCAACAAATGCCTCATTTGTAATGGGTTTTATTGGTTTTGTCTCATCTGTTGTCCGGATCACAGACAAATCTTTCTATTTAACCAAATCTTCTTTTGAAACGGTTTGCATCTCCAGTACGCATTAATCCACAAATTACTTCAGTTATTCGGTTTATAAACGTGCCTCACACTCCCTCTGAAGCGAAATAAACCAATATGCTGAGTTATTCAGTTACTCCAAACAACAAAAAGAGAACCGATAATGGGATGTGTACGAGCAGAGCAGAGACGGTACGTTAAGGGGCTTAACATTTCCGTCACACGCTTGAGGCATTCGGCCAATCACAATGCACTGGATAGCTGGCCAATCCGAGCACACCTCGCTTTTTCATAATGATGAGCCTTGTGTTTCAGAAGGCGGGGCATAGAGGAGAAACAATACATTACATGGAAAATAATGTGTTTTTTGAACCTTAAACCGCATAAACACATTGCATTACACCAAATACATAAAATAATGTTCTTTTCAGCAGCATCATATGACCTCTTTAAGAAATAGTTAATTAGTCTTATATTTCATTATATGTATATATATATATATATATATATATTGTATTATTTATTTTGTTATTGACATTTATTTGTCTGTCTGTCCATCTGTCTGTCTTATATACTATTATAGTGTTTATGAGTATTTTGAAATAGCTTTTGTTTTGTTTTGTTTTTCTATTTGTATATCTAAGTGTATATATCTTATCTATATATCTATGTTTGTTTTATTTGGAATCGGCAATTTTTTTTTCAGTTTATCTTTAGTTCAAGATTATTTTGTTTTGTTATTTTAATGGTTTAGTTTTTTTAGTCATTTTAGTGCTTAAACTTTTAGTGCTTTATTTTATTTCAGTTAGTTGCTATTGTATTTTACTGTTCGTCTTTTCTCAGTTCCTGAGGCGATCAATGGGAACACTTTGACTGCAACTGTGGTGGGTTTGAACGCTTGGGTGGAATATGAGTTCAGAGTGCTGGCCAGTAACAGTGTCGGGATGGGAGAACCCAGTCCCCCGTCAACTAAGATCAGAACAGAAGATGCTAGTGAGTATGCTAGTGTGAGGCTTCCCTGAATTTCTTTTCCATATTTCAGACTGAAATTGAAAGCACTGGAGCAGACCATACATCCTCAATTCCCCCGTCATATGTCACAGCCATCATTTTTATTCCATATGCAACACTCTAACCTATTCCGGAAACACATTCTTTTATTCAAAAATTTCTGAGGGATGTTCTAAAGAAGCTAAAAACTCTGTGAGCGAGATAGTTTAGAGTCTTTATGTGATGAAAATTTAAATACACTTTTGATGCTCAAAAATGCAATAAAAAATCCCAGTCAGAGCTCTGCTGGCATTTTAATCTCTTTTTGGGGTTTTTGCCTGCAGTGCCTGACACGGCTCCCACTGATGTCGGAGGCGGAGGAGGTACCAAATCGGAATTAGTGATAACATGGGAGGTAAGTCATTTGTCAAATTTTACTGCTCCCTCGGCCAGCCTGGGCTAAATGCTGGTGCTTAATTGTGTAGAATGAAATGTAGCTATTTTATGATCGTTGCCTGTACCAAGACCCCTCCCTCCTGGCCTCCGGACTCCAGGCTTTACTACTTCTCCTCCAAATGGAAGTTAACTCATGGCCAGAAAGTTTCTTTGAAGTTTATTTCACCCGCAAATATCCCAAATACATCAGAAAGGAAATAAGGGTTAAGCCAGGGAAAAGTCTAAAATTGAAAGGGGGGGTGAAAGGCTCATTTTCACTCAATATCCTGTTAATCTTGAGTACCTATAGAGTAGTACTGCATCCTTCATAACTCCAAAAAGTCTTTAGTTTTATTATATTCATAAGAGAAAGATAGTCTGTACCGATTTTTCCCGGAAAAACACGAGTGGCAGGAGGCGTGACGTGTGGGCGGAGCTAAAGAATCACGAGCGCCAGTAGGCTTTTGCGTTGAGAGCGTTTGGAAGCTGTGAAACCGTGAGGACAAAACCAACCAAAACAAACCATGGCTTACAGTCAGATTCAGCGTATATTTATGTTCCAGAATCAGATCCCGAGGCTAAAACTGAACGAGAGCAGCAGCAGCAACGACTCGCTCCGAGCGGGACTCGAACCCGGGTCTCGGCATGGGAGGCGGACGCACTAACAAGGAGGCAAAGATATTTGAAGCAGTTTTACTCACCGCCTGCGGTTCCAACACACGATCGTGGCCCTTTTTCGTTGGGATTGCATCATCCTTAAGGAATAAACGATATGCAAATCCGTCGTCAAACTGGGCTTTGTTTGTAAAACAAGCATCTTCGAAATGCAGGGAACAAACACTTGCATAACTACGTTGATGCTCTGTAAAAATAAACTCCATCCACTGGTCCCTTAATACTGTTTTTTTTTTTTTTTGGTAATCTGTGCAGGGTTGTCTTGCCCTGGCAACCAAAAATACACTTCTTTTGTGACATTTCGTGACGCTCTCACTCTGATCAGTGAAGTCTGTTGTGCTCTGAGTGCTGTGCTATACGGGAGCGCGCGCTCTTCCGGCAGACGTGCCCTAAGAACCCATATAAGGAAATTCCGCTCCATCTAATGTCACACAGAGCCATACTCGAAAAAAAACATTCCGAAACTTGTGACAAACCGGAAGGAGTATTTTTGGAACAGAAATACTCCTTCAAACGTACAACTTAATTTTTTAGACTTTGTCCATGTTTAGCATGGAAATCCAACTCTTTAACAGTGTAAAAAACTCAGTATGCATGAAATAGCATTTCACCCCCCCTTTAAAAGAAATGCTGCAGGAATACTTTAATTTGAATTTCCAAAGCCTTTCATGAACTCTAGCAGTGATTTAGTAACATTTTTGCATACTATTCTGTAACTTTTCAATATATTCCAATAGTGAGCAGAGTGGCGCAATAGCAGTTTCAGCAAAAACAGAGTGATACAAACAGCAAATAAAAGCAGTTTTCAAATTAATACATACACGATTGTTCGAAAGTTTTAAATAATCTTTAAAAAAATAAACTTTTTTCCCACAAAATTTTTTTTATATTAAAACTATAATAAGAAGATAATAATAAGAAATGTTTATTGAGCATCAGATAAGCTATTATTATTTATTTAAATAATCTACAAGGATAAACAGTTATTTTAAGTTGTAACAATATTTTGCAATATTACTGTTTTTATTGTATTTTGATCAAATAAATGCAGCCTTGGTGAGCATAAACATAAAAAAAAAAAAAAACATAAAAAAAATCTTACAGACCCCAAACTTTTGAACAGTAGTCTTTTATGTATTATTTTTCCCTCATATTTGTCCCCATTTTGCTTTTATCAGGTAACTCAAAGGGACAGTTTAAAATGAAAATGAAAATGTTGTCATTAATGACTCACCCTCATGTCGTTCCAAACCTGTAAGACCTTTGTTCATCTTTGGAACACAAATTAAGATATTTTGGAATAAATCCAAGAGCTTTATGATCCAGCATAGACAGCAGAGCAACTGAAATGTTTTATTGCCCAGAAAGTTAGTAAGGACATATGTAAATATAGTTCATGTGTCTTCAGTTGTTAAAATATAATGGTATACGGGTTTGGAATGACATGAGGTTGAGTAATTAAAGAACTGAATTTTCTTTTTTGGGTGAACTATCCCTTTAAGCTCTTTAAATATTCCATCTAGTCTCTATATAGTAATATTAATTCATGAAAACTGCATGCATAACAATTAAAACAACTTGAGAAAGAAAGTGGTCTTTAAAGCAAGTGCTAATGAAGCCCTGTTATCATGTGGGTCATTTGGTGTGTTGACCTCAATTTGTTTTAATATCACTATAGTTTTGTGTTCCACTCTAAGCCTGTTCCAGAGGAGTTGCAGAACGGAGAGGGCTTCGGTTATATCATCGCTTTCCGGCCAGTGGGCTTGGTCACTTGGACCCGTGCCGTGATCTCTGCGCCCAGTGTCACCCGCTACGTTTACCGCAATGACACCATTCCACCATTCTCACCATTCAATGTCAAAGTGGGAGCGTTCAACAACCGTGGAGAAGGACCTTTCAGCAGCATTGCAACCGTGTTCTCTGCAGAAGAAGGTAAAGCTAGATTTGTGTACATCAAAACTCACAACCGCAAACTCATGCGCACAGAAAAGCTTATTTCTTAACCATATTTTTCGATATTTGTAGAATAATATAACAACGTGAAGCCAATATTATAATGATTGGAATATATAATAATAATTAAAATATTATAATTATCATTTTGCGTGACTCTTTTACTATATGAATATAATTTAAAATGTAATTTATTCCTGTTATGGCAAATTTTCAGCATCATTACTCCAGTCTTGAGAATCACATGGTCCTTCAGAAATCATTCCAATATGTTTATTTGGTGATTTAAGAAACAATTCTTATTATCAGTGAACAGAAACTTCCAAAGATCACCATTTATTTTAAATATATATATTTTTTTGTAACAATGTGAAATTCTTAACTGTCACTTAAGATCAATTTAATGCATCCTTGCTAATTAAAAGTCTTAATTTCTTAAATTAAAATAAAATGAAAATGTTTGAATAGGACTGTATGAATTTTATTTTTATTTTTTCTTGCCATCATTCACTGACATTTTCAGCAATAGAAAAAATAGCACATATTTGCTATAGAAAATAATAGAAAAATAGTACAATTAACTCAAATCACTAATTCTACATATAAGCCTAATAGTATGAGCCCTGATGTAATCTGCTTTCAATTCTGGCCTAATCATCCGGAAATACTAATATAGGCCAGTCAGCAATACATTGTGTGGGCCTGTGGAGCTGAAATATTACGAGCACACAAACACAGTCAGGCTCAGCAGTAGTCCCTTCACGTTCTCAAGCACTCTTGGTTCCTTCCCTTCGCACTTACAGGTGTGACCTTGAATGAGTATGATGGAATAAATTGATTGAGACAGTTTACGCCCCTCCTCCCTCGTTCAAACTGCCAATGACAACCTTATATTAGTTATTGCGGCTATAGGTTACAACAAATCCTGCTAGACACTTACAGGCCTATTCATGTGCTAGAGTGTTAATTGGATTTTCTCAGCAGATTGTCTCCTTCTCTGTCAGTTACACCCATTAAAATGAAGTAGGGCCTCTCTCAGGTGAGGCCAGGGCTTCATTCTCTGACTTAATCCAATTTTACTTTGATGGCTGCGTAAAGTTTTTGAATAAGAGCCTCAACATCTCTTCCATTTATCCACAGTGCCGAGCTTAATGCTGGAGAGAGTGTCGGCAAAAAGTCTGTCAGCAGCTGACATCGAAGTTACCTGGGAGCCGATTGTGTCGACCCCTGAAAGAGTTCTCGGATATGAGGTTTGATTCAGATTATCTTCCCCTTTCGCCATATTAAATGTCATGTTTTCCCTGTAATGAGCAAGCGATTATTAAAAGTGCTTCTCACCTCTCCCCTGCCACCTCACACACGGAGAATGCCAGTGTTTAGACTGTGCTGCAGCTTTGTTAAATGTCTGTAGCTCTTAAAAGCTGGATGAAAGCTCTCCACTGGCCTTTCAAGAATGCAAAGAGAGTCTCACATTCTCACAAGCCACTCTCTCCATCTCTGTCACCCCAGCCCTGTGGCACAGAACTGCCATGTTACCATGGTAGCGGCCATATTGTCTGGAAAGAATAGAACTATCATGTCACTGGGTTCTAGACGAGGGGAAAACTTTTCAGGTTTTATTTTTGTCTCGTCTTTGGTTAGTGAGGACTGAAAGACCAAATCAAAGCAGCACGGATCAAGGAACTGCGCTGTATGCGTATATACCATTTATTTGTGCCCACAGTCCTTTGAAGCACCTGCCGTATTTGAAATGGGAAAATTCCTTTTTAAACTATTGCTGCTTTTCCTCTTGCAAAAAAAAAAAAAAAAAAAAAAAAAAAAAAGACCATCTGACCTCTTCACATGGAATACACATGGTCAGTGTCACAGTTCGGCTCCTTTTTTTTTTTTTTATGGCTTGAAATTTGCATTGATTTGGAAACACCTACAGGAAGCTGAATTGGAATTAAATGAGGAATAACAGGAGGAATTTACTTTGCATTACTTTGCATACTTTGAATTGCAGTTTCAAATAATTCAACGCAGGTAATGCATTCTAGGACATTAAGTGTTATTTTTCCCTGATCCACAAGTTGATTTAACATGATGAAATATATATATATATATATGTATATATATATATATATATATATATATATATATATATATATATATATATATATATATTACTACTATCCAAACGTTTGAAGTCAGTAATATTTTTTAAATATAAAAAAAAATGTGTCAAGGTTTACACAAAAATAATAAGCAGCACAACTATATATATATATATATATATATATATATATATATATATATATATATATATATATATATATATATATATATTGAGTTGTGCTGCTTATAATTTTTGTGTAAACCTTGACACGTTTATATATATATATATATATATATATATATATATATATATATATATATATATATATATATATATATATATATATATATACTGGAAAAAAAAATATAGCCTAAATGCACTGTAAGTTGCTTTGGATAAAAGCGTCTGCTAAATGCATAATTGTAAAATGTAAATGTAAAATTAAAAAGTAAATTCTCAATTCAAGACAGAAAATCATATTTCCAGCAGCCAGAAATTTTGCCGAAAGGACACAAATGATCAGCTAAATTAAGTGAATAATGAGGGTGAAGTCAAATATGTGTATCAAATATCTGACTTGATCGCTTTGTTATTGATTGACTCAGTAGAAATCTCTAGCCAAATCGAATTTTCATAGAATTTAATGAATTCTGTCCATATCATATGTCACCTTCTTTGACAGCAGCTAATAAACAATTGGCATTTACTGTGTATATTTTCCTAAGATTTAACACTTTCCCAATTAATGTATTTCTGTTAGCAACCATTTAACCATGAGTTAAGTGACCATGCCAAAAACGTTGTTATTTTCATAGTAGCATATCTTAGTCGAAAAAATCTGCATATTTAGGGTCACAGTGGGTTGCAAGAGTGATTGTAATTGTTCTGGCAGAGAGCTGTTTACAACTAATGTCAAGGGTATATAAAATGCCCTTGTTGTGTGTCCTGGCGAACAGGTGGTGTACTGGGAAGATGACACCAAGCCGGATACGGTGGGTAAAGTGCGAATCACTGGAAACTACACAGCAGTGAATGTCAGCGGCCTGCAGGGGAACACTCAGTATTATCTAGCGGTGTGTGCCTTCAATACTGCAGGAACTGGCCCGCAGTCTGTACCTGTCAATGTTACCACCAAAAAGCCACGTAAGTACTCTGGTCGTTACAAACCATCTTTACAGAACATTCCACGATCATCTGTTACTGACATGTTTATTTGATGTGAGCATTATAGCTGCAAGATACGGAGCCTGACATGCAGGAACATGACATGCAGGAAAAAGATATTAGGCTATATCGTGTGCACGGTTTACTAATTCGTTCCCTCAATGTACTAAAACGTGCACATGATTACTGATGCGTTCTCTCGATTTACTATTTCATTCACTCGATTTATAAATTGTGCGCACGATTTACCAATTTGTTCCCACGATTTGCTAAATCGTGCGGACGATTTAGCAAATCGAGGGAACGCAATAGTAATCATGTACACGTTTTGGTACATTGAGGGAACAAATTATTAAATTGTGTGCACAATTTATTTATTTTTTCTTGCATGGCTCCGTAGCAAGATGTAAGTTACTCATCCACAGTCCGTTAGTAAAATGTTCGGTGGGTATAAGAACAGCGTTCTATGGATGTCTGTATCTCTTTTTTATCTTCACATTAATGTTTTTACCCTGGTCAGTGTTATGGGAATCTATTTCTGCCTCAGAGTTTTTCAGAGGGAACATCAAATCTTTCCAAGTTTTCAAAAAGATTTTTGCTTGAGGCACCTAGTAGTACATAAATAAAAACCAAAGCAAGACTGTACAATTCTGCTAGTTTATTTATTTATTTTTTGTTATTTACTAATGTCTGTGAAAGATTTAGAACTTATAACTTTTGGACAGACCACTAAGTCTACACACACTTGCTGTGAACCTGCTGTGACATGACTTGAAGGAGTTTTTTTTTTTTCCAAATGAAAGTTATTCCAACCATCTATTTTGATAGTAGTCAAGTCATGTTTATTTATAAAGCATTTAAAAGCAGCAGAAATTGACCCAAAGTGGTGAACAACACTCTATAAACTTAGAAGCTAAAGTAAAACCAGTGAATAAATAAATGAAAGGAAAAAGAGATCTCAGACAATATCAAACTGTGGAAACCAATGAATCTAATAGATATGAATCACAGTTTCCAAGTCCATCTGTGATAGAAACGGCTCTGATTTAGCAACAGATTTGTGCTGAAAGATACTTCCCCTACTGACAGTACTAATCTGCCTGTCAAACATTTTGGTGTCATTGAATGCAGTCACACGATTGATGGCACACTGTCAACCCTTTCTTTCTTTTTCTGTCCATTTCATTCATACCCAACAAACCTCAGCGCCTGGACAACCCCCTCAGAATGTAGAGTGGAATCTGATTGGCTCTCAGCTCGTCCTTCAGTGGGATCCTGTCATCGCTCTCGAAACTGAATCTGAGGTCACAGGATACATAGTGGGTGATGTTACCTCTCTGCACCCAGAAAATACTTTGGTATATTTTATCAGAGTTTCACTGTAGGTAATCGATTGTTTTCCATTCAGCAGTCAGGTATTTTATTCCTACACTGTGAGCCGAACAAATGCATCTGATACCATAGATATACATAATAAGGGTTGTCGGAGTGCAGTAATTTAGCTACAAAGATATGGCTGTTACGTGGCTGAAAACCATTCATTTGTGTGTTTTTATAGATAAGAGTGCAGCATATGCTATTTTATGTCTCGTTCCACCTCTCTTAATTACACATGCATGCAATTAACAGCTCTCACAGTGCTAATTTACCCACAAGGGAAAACAGTCATGAAGCTCAGGGGAAAGGCACTAGCCATTAGCATCAGTAAACATTATCTAGAATAACAGAGCATCACCTGTGTTTAACTCCTTTCATTGTTTTATATATATATATATATATATATATATATATATATATATATATATATATATATATATATATATATATATGTATGTATCGATCTCACATCATTAGTGGTGTTACATCACTGTTGCTTATACTTAGACGATCTCTGAATATTAAACTACTTCAAAATGATGCCTCAAATCATGTGCCTTTTTGAGAGGAGGCATGCTATTTTTTTTACTATAAACAGAGGAACGTTAGCCGTATTGGTCCACAATACCCCAGAAACCCCTCAGAACACCCTAGCAACCACATAGCAACACTCTGAAAACAACACACAACATTGCAGTATCATTGTTGCATGAAAAAGGACTTACATTTTATCCAGGTCATTTTAAAAATCAGCTTCAGTTTTTATTAGTGCTGTCAATTTAATGCATTAGTTCAGGGTAATTTTATTTTTATTTTTTAATAATGAGCACTTTTATAAGTCATGTATGTCTATTGCAGTGCCACCATAATTATCTTCATTTGGGGGCTTTTTTAATATATATATATATATATATATATATATATATATATATATATATATATATATATATATATATATATAGTTACCACTGTTTATTTAATTAATTCAGTTCACTCTGAATGAAGCCTTTGATATATTGGGGTGCTGTCATCTGCAGGTGCTGTACAGAAGACACCGAAATAACGACATGTACTCCATCATCACCAGCAAAACCTCGGTTGAGTTGACCCTCAATCCAAACGACAACTACGTCATTCAGATCAAGACCCTCAGTGAAGGGGGCTTGGGGGAGGGAAGTGAGCCCATCCACATCCACCAACTCAGTAAGTCTGTCCTTTCCTGTTGTCTTCTGCTGGCATTGATGAGCTCATAATGAGAATTCAGTCAGTTTGGATGCAAAATATTTTGCTCTGTTCGCTTCAGTCTTTCAGTGCATCGTAGAATCCAACCTTTTAAGAAATGCATGCTCCTCCACTATCTATCTCTGTCACTGCGCTGCCAGAGCTGCATATAAATTAGTGAGAATCACCCCCAATTCCTTCACTCTCTTATATGGGCAGCTATCAATATGTGCTCGGCTTCCCTTCCCCTTCTTACAGAGTTGCTTTCAAATTCACCCCGATTCTTTCAGAGGATTTTTTCCTCAGTAATGATTCCTTCAATGAATAGGGTAAAAATTGGTTTAATGAACAATAGATGCAAAAGTTTTTTAACAACATATAGAAATATATAGAATTATAAATTACAATGTATTTCATTTATATTTTAGTTGTATTTTTTGTATAGTTTCAGACCGTATTTTGTCTTGGACATTCATTATCAGTTCCGCTCCACTATCTTCATTATTAGCCAATTTCTCTTTGATTTGGGATTGAGCTGTCTGAAAATGTAAACCATAATGCTCTCTCTCTGTCCTTTGGGAGGTTAAATCGTTTTTTCTTAATGGTTGTGTTTGTGTTTGCTTACAGGCATGGGTGCCCGTGGATCCAGAGCAGCAAGGCTGTGCACACTCTCTCTCTCTCCACTCCTCATTTGTGCTCTGTCGACGCTCAGTGCCTCCTGATGTTTGCCTCCCATGAGCACCAGATCCTGCCACACCAAGCAACACAAACTTTCTGCTCTTTGCTCATACAAGGCTTATGTTTCCCATCACAATCTAACCAGATGGCATTCTCCAGCTCCAGCAACATGTATGGAAGAGCCTGATATTGAGATGGGAAAATGGGAAATTTTAAGGAATTCATCATTAGTAAACATGGCAGAGCCCTGCAAGAGAGTCATTAGGGCTTTTGGGATGATAGAGTAAACTGCAGACTTTTTTTTTATTATTGAGTATTTTTGTTGTCTTTTCCTGTAAAAACATCCTTAAATAGGATGAACTAAAAAACTGCATAAAACATTAAGACTTTATTTCAGAGAATATTGATTTTAAGTTTATTTTTCTTACCCCATTGGTAATAAAAAAAAAAATCACATTTCTAACCAAATCATGAACTAAATGCTTATGCTTAAAAGGTGCTTAAATTGTGCTCAATTATTATTATTATTATTATTTTTTTTTTTTTTTTTTTTTAACTAATCTAATGAACTGGAAAACGAGACAAACAGTACAGATTAAAAAAAAAATGTTTTTGCATATAGGACAGTTTCTTTGGCACCCTACAACCAGAAAAAAAAAAACCAACGGACCGCTTTTGTCCTTTGTATAATGTGCTTCTTTATGCAGTGTGCCAATGCATGCATTATCTTTTTCTCTGATCCTTGAGAACAATCAATGCCTTAAATTCATGTACACACCAAAGTAGATTAAAATAGTTTTGCAGTTGAGGATAAGGGCTAAGAAACCAATGTTGGTGGGAATTGCTCTATATATTGCAGGTTTTTGGATCTATTGTGGCTTCATTGTGCTGTCTAAGTTCTGGGTCTGGGTTAACAAAAAGCCGAGCATTGATTTGTCCTAATGGGAATCTTCCATTAGTTAAGAAAAGTGTGTTGCCATCTCACCTCTATTACCGTGCCATCGACTCGAAAGGTTCCCTCTCAGTCTCTTTGATGGGTACTAGCATTTTGTTCAACTCTTCATGTCGGTTAAATTATTGATGCGTTGCGCATTATATACTTAAGGCTACACAATTAAGGCATAATCTTCCTGTGAGTATTTGCTCTAGCTGAACCAGATTTACGCTTCAGTTTTTCTTAGCTAGTGCTGCCCCACTGTATAGTGTTATTCACAACCCATAAATAAGTAAGCTTCTGAAAACTACTTAAATGCCTCACACACAATATCTACCTGTACTTACTGCATGTTAGTAAACTGGCACATAAACTGCAAAACAAGTTGTCAGAAACTAAGTGACAAGATGTGGAACATTGCTGAAAGGGTATAACATTTTTATAGCTCTAATGGCCTTGCAGATGTGAAAAGACTGAAAGCCTTGCAAACAAGTACAAGACTGATGCGTGAAAGTCCCCAGAGTTTCCTTACCAGTCTAAATGTGTCGAAAAATATAAACAGCATTGTTCAAGGTGGTTTTCCATCCTGATCCTGTAATATTGCTCAAATGTCATATTAGGGCTGCACTATAAATAGTATATTAATCATGATCACAATTATTATTCCTGATGAGTAATTAAGTTTTTCCAGCTGTGATATTTCCCCACTGGTTATTTATTAATTATTATTATTATTTATTTATTTATTTATTTGTCCCATTTGACATTTGCATTATCTTGCATTGGTAACAATCCTCCAAAAGCTTTCATGCTTGGGGTTGCCAGATGTCAAGAGCTTAAATCCCCCAATATAAAATTTTCTTTTAAAAAGAAACATTTTCTGCACAGTGTAATAATTAATCTCCCCAATCTGGCAGCCATGTACACACTCTCTCTCTGAATGGAGGAAAAAGCACTAACAATATGAAAACACCAAAAAAAAAAAAAAAGTTAAAATAAAAATTGAAAGTAAAATTATAATTTTGGGATTTTAGAAAATTACTATTAGGAATTTCACTGGTTTTATCTTTTAAGAGAAACTTCTTATTTTACCAGTGTTTATAATGTAGGGAGTGATATTTTTATTTATACAATAGACTAAATATGCAGTAATAAATCAGGAAAATAGATGAGGTAAATGAAACCATGTAACTGAGCAGAAGTTCTCTTGCTTATGTGAAAGTGGAAGACTCCGGATTAAAGGTAAAAAGTTATTCCTCAAAATAAAAGTATAGCGACAACAGCACAGAGAAATTATATTGTTGCACTCTTTTCCCAAAATATTTTCTTCCAGCTGATGAATGATAAAAACTTTGACACCCAATTAAAATCCATCCTGCTTTACAGAGATGAAACATTTTAAAGGAAAGACTACAAAACTAATAAACATAAGAATATTATGCATAGGTGTGGACGCTAATATAGTAATTGTTTGTAGTTGTCTTTGTAGTTATGGTTCTTGTTTTAAACAGACCTTAATAATCGTAAGTATAAATTTTGAGTGAAATAATAGTGATTATGAGTTTAACCATTATTGTGCAGCCCTGTGTAACATCACTATATAAGACTTCCAGCATATTGGCAATCATATTTTGTTTTGTTGCCCATCTAGCAAGCACTGCATTCTGAATTTTTCATTTGTACCCTCAATGAGACAAGAGGTGAGGCGCTTTGGGGGTGACCTTTAATGCCGAGGTTCGCTGTCAAGGAATATGTGCCTTCACTGGACAATATGTTCCTGGCTCTGTCATGGCAGTATCAGGCTGTAGAGTCCATTATTTGCACTTGTTCTTCTCAATGTCAGAAGAAAGCACAAGGTAGTGAACCAAGGTGACATAGCCATCCTGCAAAGTCTCCAGAACAGGTGCGCTACTACAGCCCATGAAGACATGTTAAAAAAGGTTAGCGAAGGAGACAAAGAAAAAAATAGGCTGCAGAGTCCCAATCAGGACAGCCAATCTGTTCTCCTTCAAGCTTTCATAAAGGTCTGGGCACCTTGATTAGGCTGCAGTGGCCCAGTCAATGGGATATCGATTTTTCTGCTGTATATTGCGGCTGTCACAATGCAGACTCTTGATTGACTGATGTCAGTGTTCCTGTCAGCAGTCTAGTGTCTGAGGTGTCCTTGCCTCCTCCCGCTCAGAGAGTTGGAGTTTTAGCAGGAAGATGCAGAGAACAAAGAGAAGTTTCTTGTAAGGGGAGTGAGATACATTTTGCAATCCTACATCTGTGTCAAAGCAGGTGAAAAACACACAAACTAGATTTCAGGATATTGCAGCTGTACACCACTATTCAAAGTTTGGGGTTGGTCTTACCAAGACTTCATTGGTTTGATCAAAAAGAAAGTAACAACTGTAATATGTGAAATAATATTTAAATGTAAAATAACTGTTTTCCATTTAAATATGTTTTGAAATGTCATTTGTTTATGTGATGACAAAGGTGAATTTTCAGCATTATTACTTCAGTCTTCACATGATAACATGATGCTTTAGAAATCATTCTAATATGCTGATTTGCTTCTCAAGAAACATTTCTGATTATAATCAATGTTGAAAACCGCTTCATATTTATGTGGAAACTGGTGTTGCATTGATGAAAAGAGATTATTTGATGAATGGAAAGTTTAGAAATCTTTTGCAACATTAGAAATGTTTTACGGTCACTTTTGATCATTTTAATGCATCCTTGTTGAATATAAATAGCAATTTCTTAAAATAAAATTTTACTGAGCCCAAACTTTTGAATGGTAGTATACATTTAAGCATCATCAGTCTTTCTTAATATTGGTCCTTGCTTAATTGCTGGTTTCATTGTGAGTTATTTCAAAGAGGCTCCGCCCCTTGAAATGACTTTCCATTTCAGCTGATGTCTTCAAGTCCTCTTATTCTCAAACACCCTTCATATGAGACAACTTTTAAGTTTTTTTTGATGAAAAGATTCGATAAAATTCTTCTCTGTTATATTACAGAAAAAAGTGGGTTGCAAACAGTTCATTTTGAAACTGCTATCATGAACAATTGTATTTTTATGGTCACTTTACAGTGTACTTTACAGCTCTATAGTCGTTTATCTCTTTGAAATGACAAATTATTTATAGGTTGTCTATTATTTTCAGACAATGTTTCTTTTTCAGCATAGAAAAAAAAAACTAAAACAGAAATGTACTATAAGTATTTCATATTACAGTAATTTCAAAGTTAGCGCTGCTTATCACACCCCTTGACACTAATGATATGTTCGTTTTTCCATGCACTGTTTCCTCCTACTCTCGGTTTGTTCTAATGTGCCCCATCAACCCTCAGTCACAGTATCTTCGTAATGATGCATATAAACACTGAAACAGTAATTGTTGTTTAATAGCAATGATTTCTTTGGTACTCTTAAAATTGTGAAGTCTAATTTGCCTAATTTTGTGTACACCGTATAATCGGTGTGCGTCATTTCTTCACATTATGATTTCCCTTTGGCAAAACTTTGATATGATATGAAATTATAAGCTGTTAATGACCAATCTTATCGCTACAGTCCAATTATGTTTCTAAGTAATCTGAATTGAAAAACGACAAGACCTTGGCCAGATGTAAATAGTGGCTATACATTTTTAGAGTCGGCCAGCATTGTCAACCTGACATTTTCTACTGCACACGGCCCTGAGAATTTAATACTGATGTATTAGTGAATGATCTCTGTGAGATGGAGTACATATAACATGGTATTTTCATATTGAAAAGTAACTGTTTTGTCTTGTATACTAAAACTGTGCATGTGGGAAAATGTTTGGTGCATATGTGTTACTGTACATTTTATAATTCTCTTAAAAACTTAATAAAAATGTCAAATGCCTGGTTTGCTGCTGTATTTCATAGGGGGCTTCAAATGGATAGAATCCATAGATCGATCTATCTATCTATCTATCTATCTATCTATCTATCTATCTATCTATCTATCTATCTATCTATCTATCTATCTATCTATCTATCTATCTATCT
This sequence comes from Carassius auratus, assembly GCF_003368295.1. Taxonomy (NCBI): domain Eukaryota; kingdom Metazoa; phylum Chordata; class Actinopteri; order Cypriniformes; family Cyprinidae; genus Carassius; species Carassius auratus. The sequence goes on from NC_039273.1 coordinate 6,430,625, forward strand.
ATCTATCTATCTATCTATCTATCTATCATCATTTTTGCATCCAGCATCCATCCAGCATCATTTTTGCAATCAGAATAGTATTTATCTGACATAAAAGCTAAGATTTAGTGATGATATACCATGAGAGGTTTCCAAGCAAGTTTAAAGCAGTTGGTAAGTTTTGCTAACAGTGTTCCTATCAAATAATGCAATTTTAAATAAATTAAAAATTATAGTCTTTTCTATTGTAAACAAATTTGATCGAGGGAAAATCCATTTAAGGGATGATGCCATGTCTGTATTCACCATGCATTACAAAGAAATCAATGCCTAATTAGCTCATATGTAGCTTCTCAGATGTAATCTAATGCAAGATTTTTGAAGTCAGAGCGTCTTTGCTGGGCCGGCTTCAATTTGTACATGAATAATACGCTGACCCTTTTTAATCTGCGGAATCTAAACTGGATTAAGCTTTGCGATGGCTCATTGTAGAACAAAGTAGAGCAAAGCGTCTTTTGATGGCTTATATTCATTTAAAATGTCAAGAGTAGTTAAAGAGTTTAATAGCTCCTTTGAGAAGTGATATTATCCTGATAATAGTAGGCTGCTAATGGTGATTTAATTAGCTGGACGTGCTAATCAATATTTGAAGCAGCTTGGGAGCTGATGTCTGGACTCTAACCTTCACTGCAGATAAAGCTGAGTCACATCGACTTATTTCGGGACAGTTATCACTGCTTTGTTTGATATGCAGTGACGTATCACTCCCCAAACAAACCTGATTTCAGATGAGTGTGGAAAAGGTTTGGACTGGGTCATCTCCAGCAGCTGGATGAATGGTGTGTAATTACAGGTTCAGCAGACCAGAGTGTTTTCCTAATTAAGTATAAATGCCAAGCTCGTCAGGAAGACGCCCAGGCTCCATCTTAATGCCAGAGAGAGAGTTTATCACTAAACAGCTTGTCTGGAAGAAGTCTGCATCTTTTTTCTAATTGCAAATAAACACTGACATCAGATATATACAGTACATACCATTGTGGCTGGTCAAGATGGCATTAATAAGAAATGCAGGTACCATTGGTTCTTATATGTCATGTTCCCAAATATGTTTCGGTTATTTTTTTTATTTTTTATCTTTTTTTATTCCTTTTTAAATTATTTTTAAATTAAATTAAATTTCAACACATAAGCTGACATCTTCAACACTTTTCCTGGTTCATTTTGAGTCAAGCTTGACCAGAAATGTGAATTGGTTCGACTGAATCAATGAACAGGATCTGTTCAACAGAACAATTGATTGTAAAATCAGACATTTCTATACTGAGAATGTCATTCACTTCAGTTATGAACGGCAAAATCTATCTTCAGTTATGAACGGCTGTGACATACAAATTAAGACGAGCCCTGCAGTGTCCCTCATTCCAGCTCCCTTTTGTCAACAAAGAAAAGAACATTTTTAACTGATTAACTGATTTCATGGTTTTGATAATGAAATGAATGGCTGCTCATATGATAATGATTGTTTCACTCCTGTAGGTCTTGAAATTACACTCTACATGATATGTACAGCTAATTTATTCATCTCAAAACTGTAACAAGTTTGTGTTAGACCAGACAGAAAGCACCCTGAGCGGTTCATCACACTGCTGTCAAAGTGAGTTGCCCAAATGTCCTTATTATCCAGATAGTATCTCTCCAGTAAATCTCTCGAGGTCTGTCTCAACAGACAGATATATTCACTCATTAGCCTTAAGGTCTTCAGACACGCACTCTGCTTGCAGTATAAATCCAGCATATGGTTCATGACAGATTATATCATAAACTGGCACCAGTTATTCTTGGAAAAAGCCTCACATGTTGGCATTTTGAGAGCTGCTTCAGGTCTCTGCTCAGAAGAGAACTAACTTTCTTAATCAACATGGTCTGCTGGCTCAGATGTAGATGTGTGAGGACGTGGGTCGATGCTCCTCATTTTCATGGCTTACTGGGTCAAATCTGGCACAAGGGACTCTTTAGTGTAGGTTTTAAGAGGACTTCATCTCTTATCACATATATAGCTACAAGATAGTTTGGCTTGCTTTCCTGATGTGCATTGAGACAACCCAATTGCATCTGGACATAAGACCCATCACTTAAGTGTACAGTATTTACTGTACATTTTATTATGTTTTATTTTATTTTATAGCAAAAAGTACAAGTCCTCTCAAAGTTTAATTGGGATTTTGGAAGTAGGAAATATCTGCTAGTGATTTTGATAAGAGCACCACAGTCTTATTTTATTTATAAATTTTTTAATTTATCTGAGATAAATGAGACATGAAACCTATAATTATATATATATATATATATATATATATATATATATATATATATATATATATATATATATATATATATATATATATATATATATATATATATATATATATATATTTTTTTTTTTTTTTTTTTTTTTTTTTTTTTTTTTTTTCAGAAAAAAATCTACTTTCACATTTTTTTTTTTCAGCTCATGTATAGGTTTCCAAAATTACATAAAACATTTTGATTTAAAAAAATAAGTGTCTCTTACAAAATATGAAATATGTAGCAAATGAATAAATGATACTGCTTTACATGAACAATATGAAAGTAACTAACAAAAAAAAATACTGTAATTTATTGTTCTGTATGGATGAAGTAACAACTGCTCAAGTATACTTATGCTATTATAGATTATTTTCTTGCCAACTAAACAAATGTTTTTCAGTACAATTAATAACAATAATTAATAATAATAATTTATTCATTTTTAATTTTTTATGTCATATTTTTAATAGTATATGTTTTTATCAAGTTTAAGTGTTGTTGTTGTTGTTGTTGTTTTTTTTTTTTTGGGGGGGGGGGGGTGTTGTTTATTTAAAGCAACAACAAGAACATAAACAAGTAATGTTACCTTGCCAAATAGCTGAAATAAAATAATATATATCATATACTTTCTCCTCTATAATAGATTATTTTAAACCTATGAAAAAATAATTAAGAGATTGAACAGATCCTATGACTCATTATGGTTTTGGTTTTGATTATCAGCAGAAGAGTTAAAACACTGATGAACTGATAAGAGCATCAGATCATACAGCATCCCAGAGGGAGAACTCAAATCTCTTTTTCATATTTAATATTTTCTTTTCAAAGTGGTGAGCAGTCCCTCTAGGGGGATTTTTGGGTTAGGTTATATTCACAGAGAATGTGCCTCAGTTTGTGTGGCTTCATCACTATCATGTTTTTCACAATTTATTGTCAAGCCTTTTATTACTGGGATTTCATTATGATTTATGTCCTCTCTCTCTGATGCAACTTGTCCCCCAGTCTATAACGACAGCAAAGGCTTAATGCAGATCATAGGTTTTGGTTTCTACCCTTAATAAATATCATACTGATTTTGCATTGCGCAAGTGATTCTGGCTGACATGAAGGAAGCAGTTTACCATATTGAGTGTTGTAAGACTCCCCACCAGGGTAATTATCTTGCAGATTGCTTCTCACTAGACATCCTGATATCCTTTCTTGACAACATGCTGGCACCATTAAATCAAGAGAGAGAACAATTCTCTCACACTGAACCCACACTGACAAGGATGAAAACTTGATATTGCTTAAGGTTGATACATGCTATGCATACATCTGAATGGGACTAGAACCAGTTTTAGCCATTCAGATGCTGAACGTCTCTTTGAGTTAATGTTATGCCCTATGAATTCGCTCAGGGTCTGTTACATCTGCTTAAGGGCAAATGTGATTTGAGGATGAAGGTCGTATGTGTTCACCGCCTTAAAGAAGTGTACAGAACAGCAACACTCAAAAAAATAAATAAAAATAATTATTATTTTGCTTAGTGTAAAGGGCTGCCTTGTTTAACAAATGGTTGCGGCTGTTATTCTATTAAGTATTCTTTGATGGTGGGGCAGAGTAAGCCACACGCATGTACAGTAAGTACTGAGGTTAATAGTTAGCAAGCACCTCTCATCTCATCTTTTTGTGTATAATTTATCTAATGCAAGTGATTTTATTCTGATGTTCATTGATCATTCTAACTGAATTATGAGTATAAAATAGACATTTTACGTTACAGGAAATGTGAATGATCCAAAAGTCGCAGACATGATACTAATAATAATTAAAGCTGCAAGCAGCGATGAATGGGCCCTCGCACCTGGGCTCACCGGCAGCGAGTGGCTTTAGTAAAAAGGGGAACGTTGAGAAATATGCATTTGAAGTCATAAATATAAGTGGAATGTATTATTACATATATGTCCCAATCTTCCTGTTGCCAGCAGGTGGCGCTATCATTATAATGGACTATTGGCCTTCAGATGTGTTCAGGCCAGGACTCTTATCAAACATGTGAAGTTTGGGGAAGATCGAACATTTTATGCCTGAGTTACAACAACTTATCTTGCTGTGGCGAGACATCAAATTTTGTCATGGCGCCATGGACATGCCCTTTAACAAAAACTCAAGATCTCCACAATTTAACATTGCACAGATTAGACTGACCACAAAAAATACATTAATGTCAAAAAAATTCTAGGAGTAGTTTGTCTCAGCATAAAACATGTCACTTCCTGTTGCCAGCAGGTGGCGCTATGACTATAACTGAATATGGGCATGTAGATCTGTTAAGGGCAGAAGTCTTATCGAACATGTGAAGTTTGGGGCAGATTGGACATTGTAATCTTCATTGTATGTATGACATCCTGTTGGGATTCGGATTTCGTACCAAGGGACTTTTTCGTAAGTATTGGTGTGTTACATGTGTGTACCAATTTTTGTACATGTATGTGAAACATAGCTCGAGGCGCACTCCGTTGAAAGAGTATAGGTGGCGCTGTTGAGCCATTTTGCCACATCCGATGGAATATTGGCCTACAGATGTGTTCAGGCCAGGACTCTTATCCCACCTGTGAAGTTTGGGGAAGATCGGACATTTTATGTCTGAGTTATAACATCTTTTAATCCCTTGGCGAGACATCGAACGTTGTCACGGCGCCATTGACACGATCTTTGATCTCAATTTAACATTGCAAAGGCCTTTAAATTAGGCATACCAAATTTGGTGTTGATCTGAATAAATCTCTAGGAGGAGTTTGTTAAAATACAACGCATGGAAATGACAAAAATTACACAAAATTTGCTCATAATATTAAAAATAACCGACTTCCTGTTGGGTTTAGAATTTTACTCCATGAGTCTTTTTTGTAGGTATTGGTGTGTTACATGTGTGTGCCAATTTTCATGCATGTACGTGAAACATAGCTGGAAGGCTGTTGATTTTTTAGTATAGGTGGCGCTGTCGAGCCATTTTGCCACACCCTATTCTGAATCCTATATTAGACAAAAATTTTCACCAGGTTTGACTCGTGTGCAAAGTGTCATGACTTCTTGAACATGTTGAAGCCCTCAAAAATGCGATTCATTCGGGAGAAGAAGAAGAAGAAGAAGAAGAAAAAGAAGTGGAATAATAGACAAAGCAGATACAACAGGGTCCTCGCACCTCGGTGCTCGGGCCCTAATAATAATAATGTGGTAGAGCATTGTGTTATCAAGAGCAAGGTTGGGGGTTCGATTCCCCGGGAACACATGATAAGTAAAAGTTGATAGCCTGAATGCACTGTAAGTCGCTTTGGATAAAAGCGTCTGCTAAATGCATACATTTAATTTAATTTAATAAGGTATTGCTATGTGCTTGCTAATTTCTTCTGAGTTGTTACCATGTTGCAGTTTGCTATTCTGTTCTAGAGGTTACTATACATGAATAGGTAAAATATAGTAGTTTTTATTATGAAACTGTATAAAGTTATACATTTTAAGGTGAATATTTTCATAATGCATCAAGTTATAAAGTTCCTTGTACCACTTTTACCTGCAGCGCTTTGCTGCACTAAAAAATAAATCACCCGAGTTGTGAATGTGAGTTCACAGTCTGTATTTATTGTGATGCAATAAAAAGATAGTTTACCACAAAATAATGGCTAGAAGTTTCTTACTGTTGAGTAGTTCTTACAAACTGAATGCAACAACAAACAGCATGACCAGAGTAGTCTGTTTGCCGAACAACTGACTCGAGTCGATTCTTTTCAGCGAATACTGAGCTACCTATGGAAGCTTGTTTCTGCCTTGAGGTTAAAAAAACAAACAAATAAAAAATGCTAAAGCTCATGGATTCAGTTGAACCTTAAAACGTATACCCTGAATTCATTGCAAGTTTATTTGGATAAAATAGTCTGCAAAATATACACATCTAAATAGGTATCAGTTAAATGATATTCATAATGAGTCAGGGGTAAAAATAACCACACAGCTATATAAGGCAGATCTGGTTTAGACAATTCATGGGACATTTTGCATTCTATTTGCAAGGACAGTGCTGCTAGTCTCTTGTAATTTGTGTTAAACAAGATACAACAGAAGTGATGACACTCGATTTTCAGCTAAGGGTCACAGACTACCAATATCTTTCAAAATTCGGTGACCCCAAAGGGACATAAACAAACACCAGATCGATAAAAAGGAAGAATTCTTGCTGGAGGGATGCTAGTGCCAATAAGAAACAAAATGAATCACCTTCATAAATTTGCTCCCTGTGTCACTGATCACATTTAAAATTCTTTATTCAGCTACTGAGGAAAAAGTACAACCGACAGACACATATTCCTCTGCTGCTGCTTAGCTGTACAAGTAAAGATTAGATGGCAAAGGTCAAAGAAGAAAGGACAGTGGAATAAATTGGAAAGGTGTACCACAGTGGAAAGGACAAGCATAGCAAGATTATACATAGAAAAACTGTATAATGCTGGGTTTTTTGATCAATAGACAAACTATATACGCTCCTTTAGGAAAGATGTATATAATTTAGCTCCTAAGAACAGTGGGCCATTGAATATAGACTAAAGAACAATAACAAGTTATTTTATATTTTAGTAATGGAGATATCCAAATATGCATGGTGATTCAAATAAGTATATCAGTATAGCAGTATTTTTAGTTCTATTTAGCTTTAATTTATTTTCATGTCCTCTGGGGGAGCCCACTTTTTTTTTTTTTTGGTTGGGGGTGGTTGTGCGCTTGTGTGTGCCTCAAATAAGGACAGCTATAAGTGTATGCACTATTATTATATTATTATATTTTATCGAGCTATTCCCATCTACAGCCAGAGATAACTTTTCTTCAGCTTCTTGGTTGTCACAGTGGGCGCACAGTGTGAGGTCTAATATGTGTTTGCAGCAGGTGAATCAGTCGTGCTATTAATGTCATCACTACACAATTCTTAATAAAACCAAAATTAATTAAACTGCCTTGTTTTCTTTTTACCATTGCTATCATTGCTATGATGCTATAACTGCAGAATGAATTAAGGACTTTGCGCGTGATAAATGGCCTCCGACATTTATTTTTTTCTACGAATATATGACGTACTAACGGGGAATTTGCAGCGCCCCCACACTTTGATGCTCATTACAAGAATAGCATGTATAGTAATATTTATTGAAGTAAATTAGGTTTTAATCGCCGTCATGCATGAATGAATAATATTTTTGCTATTTTACACTTAATAATCCAAAATGATCACATTGCACAACTGAAATTGCACTTCAAAATATTCATATTGTCAATATTTTGAGACCCCCCAAAATTTAAAATTTCTCGTTTTTAGGGGAGCCCATGTCTTATTAAGGGGAGCCGAGCTCCCCCTAGCTCCCTCGTAGTTCGCATTATGCATATGAATAGCAGAACCCAGGAAACCTTGAGATTTCTTTATCTTTACGTCAGTATGTGGCGAAAAGTGACATGATTGAATCATTGAGTCATTCCATTGCACCAATTCTTTAAAAATTGCAATTTATTCAAGAACTATACTATGGACTAACGAGTTGATTGGCGCTCACTATATGTAATGAGCTAATGCCATGTAACCTATATTATTTAATTAAAGAACGACAAGATTGTGTAGTTATAGTGTATAACATTACAGAGTTGTTTTTGTTCGTGTATTTTTCCAGCTTCTTTCACATCATTGTTTGGTTCCAGTTATTTCCAAGTCTCTCTCTGTCAAGTGTTTTTCCCCTCTCACAGCAGGTGGGCTACATCTACACCACTGAAGTCTCAACAGTGGGTAAGCTACCACTGTACATATTTAAACTAATGACATCTTTTCAAAAAGCCTAGCGACATGTAAAAAGAAATCATATTGAGGCCCACGACAGATCAAAGCACACTGTAACTGTGTTGTGCACTTGTTTGCACTGTTTAACAAAGCACCCTTAACCCAGCCGCTGACTGAGAAATGGCTGGTTCTCTGGTGCGTAGGAACATGTGGGTGGAGAAAGAAGTTTTCATGGAGAAGTTGCTATGCATATATATTGCTTTTTATTCAGGGTATTAAAGCAGTTATTAAAAACAGAAGATAATTGCAATAATGATAATTATGATGATATATATATATATTAGTGAACAATGAGACAAGTGAAGCTTCTCATAGCTTTGATGTTGAAAGTCTTGTATGTGCATCTGGCAGATGGGCAGATTGCATCACATGCATTCATCCTCAAAATCCAAGAACAAAACTATGAAAAAAATAATAATAAAATAGGTGTGAACTATTTTAAATGCAGGTTCACTTGCAGCAAAGATAAATTGTATGCCATAAAATCCTCAGAACAGATATTTAGGGGGGAAAAAATACATTTTAATAAAACACATCTGAGACCTCCATTAAATCTATTGCACTTTAAATGAGCAACCTCTGAGATATAAAAGTTTTCTGGTATGCTGCAGAAGACTGTTAATTAACTTAACCTGGTTAGACAGATCAATACAGATTTCTGCTCTTGTTTAATTGGTCCACATCGTTTGGCACATGTCCACCATACATGTTAATGTTTCTGGGCATGATTTCAGAGTGTGAAGAAACACCAGCTGTTCATGCTAATAAAGACAGTGAGAGAGAAAAAAAAGATGTAGAGAGAGAGAGAGACAGAGAGAGGTAGAAGAATTAGCTGCCATTTTATAGAAGCTATTTTAAGATTTTGCAACAAGGGACGCATTTTAATACTGGATGGCATTTCAGAAAATCATTCTGATGAATATTTTCACAGCCTTTCTCATTGTGATAGTCCCTCAGGCACAGACGAGACGTACTTACAGAGGCTTGTCAGAGGGCAGTGTTTTTATACAATGCAATTATTTTCTCATTCACTGGTCAAACAAGGGCACTACTTAGGGATCAAATGAGTCTGACAATTTTGAACTCATTATACCTCCTGCACATTTGAGTCATGAATCATGTTTTGAATTTTGAAGTGTCCCCATAACCTTTGCATTGTCACCAAACACCTGTATAACCTACAATGTTGTTCTCCACTCAGCTTTAGAAAATGCTTTGACTCCTTTAGATAATCACTCTCTTCCAAAAACCTAGTAATCTGCCTACCATACATCACAGATGCACTCCAAACTGTTTGAAAAGAAGGCAGTAAGTAGTTTGTGGACAAATCTTAAGGGCTGCATACCATGTATGCTTCATCTATTATTCTTCATCATATTATGAATCTACATCCCTTCCAGAAATCTCAGATCTGCTAAGCCCATTTCACACTGCCATTCCGGCAAATACATGGGTAAAGTGTCCCGGCAATTGTTCCCGGGTGGCTAGATTTTGTACTTTCACACTGCCAGTGATTACCCGGGATATGTCGTGCTTTCACACACAACCTGTAAAGATCCCGTAACGACACTTGACATCAGTGCGTGACGTGTAATGTACGAGTCAAAAACGTTAGGCACGTTATACTTTCACTGAAGCAAGCAAACGATCTCGGCAATAGTGCGGAAAGTGAGGAAGTGACTGATCTCTGCTGAGTTTGCACATATTATTATTTTTTTGTCGTGATCGTTGATCTTTGGGAAGTTGTGGCCTAATGGTTATAGGGTTGGACTCCCAATCGAAGGGTTGTGGGTTCTAGTCTCGGGCCGGACGGAATTGTAGGTGGGGGGAGTGCATGAACAGTTCTCTCTCCACCTTCAATACCACGACTTAGGTGCCCTTGAGCAAGGCATCGAACCCCCAACTGCTCCCCGGGCGCCGCAGCATAAATGGCTGCCCACTGCTCCGGGTGTGTGCTCACAGTGTGTGTGTGGGTGTTCACTGCTCTGTGTGTGTGCATTTCGGATGGGTTAAATGCAGAGCACAAATTCTGAGTATGGGTCACCATACTTGGCTGAATGTCACTTCACTTTCACTTTTCACTTTCTTCAAAACAGCCGATAAAAGAGTTGCTCGATAACGTGTGTCATCACTTCGAAGTGACATGCAGTGTGAAAGGGGCTCTAGTGAGCTACGCCTCGTAGTACCATCGGAAAAGAGGCTCAAAATCACTTTCCAGAACATTCTCGTTCACCATTCCTGGCTGGTGGAATGATCTTCCAACCCCTATCCGGAATGCTGAATCCCTGACAATTTTCAAGCGACAGCTGAAAACTCATCTCTTTCTAAACTACTTGGCTTCATCATAAAAAAATAAAAAAAATACTCTTTATTTATTCCTTCTTTTTCTAGCTTGACCTTATTTGAACAATGTCTAAAACTTGGTATTACAAGCACTTCTTGTGTCTGTTTGCTATAAGAAGAATCACTTGTGTGAATGATTACATGGTATACATTTTTTACATGCTATAAATTATTTCTACCAGAAAGACTCGGGAGATAGAGGAATGTACGAAGCATACATTTATTGACAGCTCAGCGAGCACAATTATAAATTTCTTTGGCGGAAGGCCCCGTCCATGGTTCGTAATCCGAGGGTAGCGAATCTGCATTTCCTGCCTGAAGACGAAGGCAGGGGCGCAGCAGACCCCCCTGGAAGGTAAGGACAGGACCATCCTGGTGGTGGTGGGGAGGGTGGAGGTTGTTGTCGCGTTGGCATCTGCGAACTCAAACATGTGTAAGTACGATCTTTTATACAGGAGTATAAAGACGTGATTGGATAATGATGAAGGTAATTAGTGACGAAGTGATTGAGTCTTCCTGGTAGAACTTAGGCTAAAGCTTCCATTTCTACCAGAAAGACTCGGGAGATAGAGGAATGTACGAAGCATACATTTATTGACAGCTCAGCGAGCACAATTATAAATTTCTTTGGCGGAAGGCCCCGTCCATGGTTCGTAATCCGAGGGTAGCGAATCTGCATTTCCTGCCTGAAGACGAAGGCAGGGGCGCAGCAGACCCCCAAAATTAGGTGGATTATGAGACCTCCAGACGGGGCCAGCCTTCCCCCCAAAAAAAAGTAGATGAAGTATACCCACCAGTTGTGAATCCTAAGGTTCCTGGAAGAAATAGAAAGAGAGTTAGCATGACCAGTATAATGACGTTAGATTAAACTTCTTAAGTTTTACAGAAATAGGCCAGACACAGACAGCAACGATAGGCAGACACAGACAGGCCCCGATAGACCAACATAAATAGCCACGATAGGCAGACACGGACAGGCCTCGATAGGCCGAACATAAATAGCCACGATAGGCCAGACGCAGACAGCCACGATAGGCAGACACAGACAGGCCCCAATAGACCGTACATAAATAGCCACGATAGGCCAGACGCAGACAGCCACGATAGGCAGACACAGACAGGCCCCGATAGACCAACATAAATAGCCACGATAGGCCTCACGCAGACAGCCACGATAGGCAGACACAGACAGGCCTCAATAGACCAACAGAAATAGCCACGATAGGCAAGACGCAGACAGCCACGATAGGCAGACGCAGACAGGCCTCGATAGACCATACAGAATAGCCATGATAGGCAGAACACAGACAGCCTCGATAGACCGTACAGAAAAATAGCCATGATAGCCAGACACAGACAGGCCTCGATAGACCATACAGAAATAGCCATGATGGCCAGACACAGATAGGCCTTGATAGACCATACAGAAAAATAGCCATGATAGCCAGACACGGACAGGCCTCGATAGACCAACGGAAATAGCCACAATAGGCCAGACGCAGACAGCCACGATAGGCGGACACGGACAGGCCTCGATAGACCGTACAGAAATAGCCAACACAGACAGGCCTCGATAGACCGTACATAAATAGCCACAATAGGCCAGACACAGACAGCCACAGTAGGCAGACGCAGACAGGCCTTGATAGACCGTACAGAAATAGCCATGATGGCCAGACACAGATAGGCCTTGATAGACCATACAGAAAAATAGCCATGATAGCCAGACACGGACAGGCCTCGATAGACCAACGGAAATAGCCACAATAGGCCAGACGCAGACAGCCACGATAGGCGGACACGGACAGGCCTCGATAGACCGTACAGAAATAGCCAACACAGACAGGCCTCGATAGACCGTACATAAATAGCCACAATAGGCCAGACGCAGACAGCCACGATAGGCAGACGCAAGACAGGCCTCGATAGACCATGATTAGCCACGATAGGCAGACGCAGACAGACCTCGATAGGCCGTACATAAATAGCCACAATAGGCCAGACGCAGACAGCCACAATGGCAGACGCAGACAGGCCTCAATAGGCCGTACAGAAATAGCCACAATAGGCAGACACAGGACAGGCCTCAATAGACCATACAGAAAAATAGCCATGATGGCCGGACACGGACAGGCCTTGATAGGCCGTACAGAAATAGCCACGATAGGCCAGACACAGACAGCCACGATAGGCAGACACGGACAGGCCTCGATAGGCCGTACAGAAATGGCCATTATAGCCAGACACAGATAGGCCTCGATAGACCGTACAGAAATAGCCAGGATAGGCCAGACACAGATAGCCACAATATGCAGACATGGGACAGGCCTTGATAGACCATACAGAAAATAGCCATGATAGCCGGACACGGACAGGTCTCGATAGACCGTACAGAAATAGCCACGATAGGCAGACACAGACAGCCACAATAGGCAGACATGGGACAGGCCTTGATAGACCATACAGAAAAATAGCCATGATAGCCGGACACGGACAGGTCTCGATAGACCGTACAGAAATAGCCACGATAGGCCAGACACAGATAGCCACAATAGGCAGACATGGGACAGGCCTTGATAGACCATACAGAAAAATAGCCATGATAGCCGGACACGGACAGGTCTCGATAGACCGTACAGATATAGTAACACCACCACCAGTAATTGCATGAATTTACCTGATTAGTTACAGGAGAGCTTGCGGAGCTTCAATAATGGTTTTGAATCAGGTCTGATGTATGATTCAAATGCTTAGGAAGACCATCTGCCCATGATCTTAACAGCTGATGTAGAGATCCCTCATTCAGCTGCTGAAGTAGCTGCCCCAATTCTGAATGAATGGCCAGTAGATAGACTGCAGCTTTGAGAACAGTGGTTAAGTGAGTTCTAAACAGCCTTGGAAAGGGGGCTCCGTTAGGAAAAATAGAGCTGGTGCGTTTTAGAAATTCTAGGTCGGATTTTTAAGAAATTTCACCATGCAGAGAAGGGACAGGATTATTGATTTTAGAATTGTTAAGGTGACTCCAGAACCTTGCACATTGGTTTTTGAGTGCTTGAGGAGAGTATGAAGAATTTTTGGTCCGAATCATAGATCTGAAGGAAATGCCGCGAGCAGGATCAAATTGATTGGTTTGAAGTGAATTCCCCTGGAAGCATAACCTGTAGAAAGCAGATAAACACTGCCTCCAGAAGAATATTGAGGTACTTTGAAGGAAGGCCGTAGCAGATGGAAGTAATTCATTTTGCAATATGGGCAGGGTAATAGGCAGACATTTGTCTTTAATTTGTTGGAAGATTTAGCTAACCCCTCAAGTAGTAATAGAACTGAATAACCAAAAGGCTTGAAAATTTGATTATAAAATTTAGCGTGGATTAGATGCTGGCAAGGAGTCTGCGAATAGAGAAATTAAGATTGCGATTTTTTTTTTTTTTTTTTTTACAAGAAAGGAGCAACGGTCAAAATTAGAATAGGAACGCAAAAATTGGAAGGAAAAACATTAGAAGCGGACCATGCAAACGTGTAGGCTTGATTGTAGAGGGAGCGACGCCTTAGAAATGTGATTTCCAGCTGACGTAGCACTTCGTTTAGTATTATGTCTGCTAACGGAGGGCAGACTGAAGAATCCGGGTTGGCTGAGGGCACAGCTGTCTGAAAGTTTAAAAGTGTAAAGTGAAAGGCGCAACAGCCGAGTAAGAGTGATGAACCAACACCAGTAGATACGCGAATAAACAAGCCTTGATTGTAGCTTAACCCCTTAACTGTCACTCCCCAATTTTTTTTTTTTTTTTTTTTTTTTTTTTTTCTTCTTATAATATTAAGTTGAGGTATCAGAGGTTACGTTTAAAATACGCATAAATCGAATTGACTTACTAGCACAAATTGCTAATCTTGATGTAAACAATTAAACATTGTTTGTCTTAGCAATCTTATCAAATTCTGAATATTTCCACCCTGTAACGAATAATTTTCTGATGACGTCAGTTTTGACAGCATGAGCAGAACCTACTTAACGCGCCCCTCCGGCCGTTAGTTAGTTATGAGTGATGGGCGGTCACACTGCACTTTTCTCTCCATTGACTTCCATTCATACGCATGCGAATGCGTCGGACCGGAAACGCAAGCTTATGCGAAAAATTTTGCATTTCGCTGCGTTCCAAAGTTCAAGTTTGGTGAACTCTGACCAGGGAATTTGCATAACGTGAGGATGTGGACCAGTAGAAGAGCGATACATTGCTGCATGGCCTCTGTACAAAAATTCAAAAAGGAAGCGCTATATACTTTAGCTGTTGCACAGGGTCCTAGTTTATAATACATTAAAAGATTTATAAAAGAAAAGCTGCATGGTTTGTAGTGTCGACGGGAACAGGTGATACATTGGAATGACAACGTTTTATATATATATTTTTTTTTTTTCTCTCTCTCTTTCTTCTCCCCCTCCTCCCCTTAGGGTGTATATATTTATAGAGAGATACAGAGTAACGTTACAATATAATAAAACGCTTTTGACGCCTTTGCAAAAGACACAGTGCTAGCACACATAATAATCCATCTTGTGATAATTGAGGGGAGACTGTTTTATCTTGTTCCCGCCCATATTCGCAGTGGCGTTCGAAATAATTTCGCATGTTTAAAGTCAAGTGCGACCGCGCCTTGAGACGGAGACCAGGAGTGCAAACAAACCATGCCTGCTAATTAATATTCGGTTTAAACTGGAGATATGTCACTACTCTGAAATAAGGTCAGCAGCAACTCGTGTCACGTGGAGTTATATGCCAGCTGACGGAGCATTGAGCCGAATCTTACCTACGACTCAAAAGAAGGGTCCATATACGCATCAGCTTGGTAGATCCGGTGTTCATGATTCACTAGCCCAAGAGTAAGCCATGTAAAGATGAGGTGAGAGCAGCGGTTCCCTGCATCTGCAACCATAGAATCCCATTAGAGTATGAACTTTCAGGAATAACGCAAATGAAAGACTGAATAAACAAATATTAAAGCATAGGATTAAAACAGCGAATCTCAAGTGTGCTAGACAGAGCTTTTTTTTTTTTTTTTTTTTTTAAGAAATGCGAAAAATCTTTATCAGTATAAAGATTGTAGCGTTTATGATGAGCCTTAAAGTGCCTCATTACGAAGAAATTCTGAAAGTTGCATGCACTATGATCAACATCTTAATTATGCTGTGCAAGTCAATAAACAAGCACGAAACGCCCAGTGTTTTATTTGAACGTGCAAGTATAAATCCTTGCAGAGAATAAATTAATGCCCAGGCGCCGCAAGTGCATAGAACAAAATGATACTTATAATGCTGTAGACTTGTGAAGTGATGGAGGCGAGATGCCGAAGAGACTGGCAGCCTTAATTCTGTCTGCTGGTCCGGAGAAACTTCATTGCTGCAGGTTCACGTGAGCGTACAGATGAATATTTGTTGATTGAGACCAAAGTCTTTTCAGGTGTTGAGACCCAAGCAGCACTGACGCGACATCTCGGAAAGCACCAGCGTTGCCAAGACCGTATTTTTTTTTTTTTTTTTTTTTTTTTTTTGTGGGTTGCCTTTTCTGTCCTGGGTTTGAGGTGACCCCAATAGTGTTAAATATAGCCCCTAGAATGTGAATTCTACCGATAAATCCCTTTTGAACGCGATTGGGCTATTTTTTTTTTTTTTTTTTTTTTTTTTTAATAGTAGAAAAGCCGAGAAAAGCTTGTAAATCATCCAACACAAACGACTGCAGATAATCACCGCGACACAGAGCTAAGCCAACGATCCCGTGTGCATCTTAGAGGAACGTCGAACTCTAGATAGTTTGCGGGGCACGAACTTAATTACAGCAAGTAGATGAATAAACACAACAGCTTGAGCAAGTACAATCGCGTCGGAATCTGCGGTTGTTGTCGCGTTGGCATCTGCGAACTCAAACATGTGTAAGTACGATCTTTTATACAGGAGTATAAAGACGTGATTGGATAATGATGAAGGTAATTAGTGACGAAGTGATTGAGTCTTCCTGGCAGAACTTAGGCTAAAGCTTCCATTTTTAGCTTAGATAACTGAGGATTTGTGTGGCACATAGAGTTAATACCGTATTTTCCTTGCTATAAGTTGCACTTTTTTTCATAGTTTGGCTGGTCCTGCGACTTATAGTCAGGTGAGACTTATTTATCAAAATTAATTTGACATGAACCAAGAGAAAACATTACCGTCTACAGCCACGAGAGGGCCCTCTATGCTGCTCAGTGCTTCTGTAGCATACCCCTGAAAACATAGTGCGCCCTTTCGCGGCTGTAGACGGTAATGTTTTCTCTTGGTTCTTGGTTCTAAATAAATGCGACTTATAGTCCAGTGCGACTTATATATGTTTTTTTTTTTCTCTTCATGACGTATTTTTGAACTGATGCGACTTATACTTAGGTGCAACTTATAGTCCGAAAAATATGGTACCTATAAACAGTGTTCCAAATTAGTGACAATTTTAGTTAGGATGATGCCGTAGGAGCTGTCCACAGGATGCGTTCTTGCATTGAAAAACCGATCGCCAGAATGCAGGTGTCAAGAGAAAAAAAAAGTTTTATTTTTATTTTTTTATTTATTTTTATTTATTTATTGCTTAAAAACAACCAAACATGAACTCCATCTAGCATAGTGATTCCCAACCAGGGGTTGAGTGTGAGCCTTTTGAATTCATATCATAAATCTTTAAGTTATTTTATTTAAATAAATTCTAAAAACTAGCAGTTTTGACAAAATCGCACCAGGCATACCAGAGGAAATGCGTTAATCAATATAGGGGACCTTTGAAAATTGTGTTGGACAATAGGGGGCCTTAAAGTAAAAAAAATTGAAACACCGATCTAGTGGATGTTTACATAGAAAAACAGACAGACACAAGAAAACATTTTCTGTCGGAAGTACACAACAAGGCAGCTCAGTAGGTTTTTGAACCAAGCTTGTGTGAGAGCTGAGCTTCTTTTAATCAGGAGCCAAGACACTTTAATACAAGGAGGACAGCTGGCTGTCAAGTTTTGTGGACACACTGATGGTCAGCAGTGTGATTAGTTCCATTGTGTTAATCATGGCTCTCAGCGCATCTGTCTGATGACCATCAATGCAGAAAAAAATAAATAAATGAAAGCCATTCAGTGAGTCGCAACAACAACACAGAAAATAACAGGACCTAGCCAGGCATCCTTGGAGTCCCTCTTTTTCATCTCAGAGCAAAGCCTTGAATCATGTGACCAGATATCCAACAGAAATGGCCATGTTTTTTTTGTTTGTTTGTTTTTGTTTTTTTTGCCATGCAAACAGTCAGAAAAGTAAAATAATATCTAAAATTAAAAAAATATACATTATTTGCATTGTACTTTGAGTAGTATCGACCCCTTAAGTTCAAGGCCGTTGGAATGTACAGTAAACATATCAGTACATCAAATGTTTACACACACTTATCCCACTAAATAATGTCACATGATGTTGCATGCATAAAATGTTTAATGCAATGCAAATGTCATGTTATGAAGCTTTGAGTTATGATCATTGATCATTAAATCTATTCAATATGCACATTCATCAATAATAAAACTGAAGGGTAAACATATCAGTCATGAACTTTCCACTGAATACAAATCTTCAAAATGCTGTGGTTGTATTACAGGCTACATAATTATATTGTTTGCTCATAAATTAAAATGTTTCTTTTTTTACATTTAAGAGAGGCACTGGCAGCAGTTTGCATTGAAATGAATAGCTCAAACCCAGATCCCATGGCTTGACATATGTTAATATGTTCTTTGGCTACACTCTAATTCACTGTTCTGCACATAAGCCTTAAGCGAACAAAACTCAAGACGTGAATTATGCATGAATTATACATATTCAACACAAAAAAAAGCAAAGTCATTGGCATTCAAGTCACAAACATGAAATGCTGGATTTTATGAGTCTGCTTGAATTCAGAGACAAAAATGTTAGAGTGTATACAGAGCGGGTTTTATTGGAGTGATTGCAAAAGGTCACACATGTCCACTACAAAATACCATCCTGCCAGCATGCCACGAATTTAATCAAATTCAGTTAGGAGGAAATACTTAGTTGCCACTGTGGATGGTAAAATAAAGTTGAGCAAAAAGAATGCAATTCGGCCAAAAACCTTCTACTTCCAAAACACTGTCATTTACACCCCTTTGTCCACATCATTGCATGTGCATTTTGCTCCAATTAGAGCTGGCATTCCAGTCATTTATTCTTGAATTCTGTAGTAGGTAAATGATAATTTAAAAGCTGACAGACGAGAACAAAATTCACAAGAAGCAGTGTAGGCAACATAATACCAAAGAGCCTAACTGACAGGAAAAAAACATAAAGCTATCTGTTCAAAACACCATTATAGCGTCTCACAGATAGAATGCAGTTGTTGTAACCTAAAAGTGGCATCATTACTGAGCATAAAGCAGAAGAGAGCTCAGGATCAGAAGTGTCTATCATGATCCACAGCTTCAGAGTGCCAAACACACTGTGACTCTAAAAAAAAAGATCAGAACACTAAGCTCACCGTTTCACTGTGGCCTGTCCATAACATACTAATTAACCCATTATAATAGGCCATGTATAATGATGATGCACATGCCTTCCCTGTTTTGGGCTCATGGGATTGCTGCTTTACCCAGGCAATAGGCAAGACATCATTAGAGTCAAGAGTCAGAAGTCATGATGCATCTTTAACAGAGTGACGTTTACAGCATAAGACGTGCCACGCAAGACATGGACTACTCAAGACATGCAGCAGGTGAAGTTTCCATTGTAATTTTAGGAGGAAATGCACCCCTCTTCAACTGAGATTTTTATACCCTGTGCACTTCAGCTGCAGTGCAATCATGTGCTATCTGCTGTGTATTGTGACGGCAGATTTCCTAGTTTCTTATTGGCATGAGAATGATACTAATAAGCTCTAATGAGTATGCACTGAGAATCCATCTATTATTGTTATGAGGACTTTTGGCCCTGTGGACTTAAGGTTTCCTAAAACACTCTTTTTAACTTTCACTATAGTATGGCTCATTTTGTGTTGTAAAGGCTAAATTTAATGTACACAATAAAAACATTAAAATAAATGTTTTTTTTAATTGCATAATTTGTTTTCTATGTATATTACATTTCATATTTTATGCTCTTCACTGATACTGTTGTCTCCTTGGTAAATAAATACATTAACTTTATAATTAATTTAACTAATTTTTGGCATTGTTCAAATTTTGGCAACTCAAAAATCGAGGTTCATATGTTCATATCAAAATCCCCAAAAAGTACAAAAATGATACGTTATGTATATATGTATGTATTTATCCTTTTTTAAGTAGAATTTTTAGGGGAAAAGAAAATCCTCTCCAGGAACACAACATGAGGGATTTAACCATAATATATAGATGCCCATGCATTATTTATTTTATTCCATTCATAAAAGATCAAGTTATAACTATTTTCTTTCATGCGTCTTTTTAATTGAACTGAACTTCACAGGACCTATATACAGTATAAATAATTGAGTAAGCACTGTTATAAAAATCATATTATTTTTTTCACTGCATGACAATGTTCGGTGGCCTTTCCAATTTATTTGGATGTGTTTGGGTGTACCTGTGCAGTAGTGATGGTGGATTCATCCCCAGTGACAGGTGTTTGATTGCAGGCCATGATTAGAAGCAGGTCTGCCTTTGGGAGAGCCTTCCCTTCCCAGCTGACAATATGAATTAGGAAGTCCAGCATCTCTGAGCCGCTAAACACACACACACACACACACACACATAGAACCCAGATTAAGGGGGAACACAAATGCATGCAGATTCATATGCATTCTCATGAGAGTTCAAGAGAGTGGCGGAGCTTCACAGTGTAAGAGTGAAAGAGCATTTTGTTGTACTTTTTACTTGTATTTGTGATGTATTCTTTGGATTTGAGTGCCATGCTAGTGAGAGTTGTTACTATTAAAAGATATTATCTACAAAGTTAAATACAGTTTCATGTTTACTTATTTGTGATCATTGTAGGAAAGGCTACTCAAAAAAAAAGTGTACCTAACAATATATAAAATATCAGTTGAGAGAAAATTTAAAGTGTCTCGTTACTATTTACACAGTGGGAAAATCAATTTAGCACTGTGTGACTGAATCATTAAAAAGAACTGACTCTAATTATTTGATATTGATTGACAGTACAGGAATCAGGGAAATAATATTCTCAGTGTAGAAAGTATTTTATTAGCACATGTGTCTTTGATACAAGATTAGTCATCAATATTTTTTTTAACTTTCCAGGAAATGAAAGGCTGTAAAATTTTAAATGCAGATCTGCTAAAAATGCTTTTAGGAGTGGTGCATTTATTGCAAACCACAACACTTCAATGTTGATTTAATGGGGTTTCAAAATCATTGTACAATTCAATTCATATGTATTTGAATATAGTACTTTGCAATTCAAATGATTCAAAGGCAGATTTACAAAGAACAAAATACAAACCCCAAGTGAAAAAAACAAGCAGGCAAATCTCCTCAAGATGTTTAAGTAATGAAACAAAACTTGCGAGGAACCAGTTTACAATTAGTGAGACAAATTTGCTACTTTATGAAGGGTTTCATTTTTGCAATATCCCTTACAGGTGTTTTATATTATATGACTGCCATCAGGTAGGGATTTTTTTTTTTATTTTATTTTTTTTTATTCTGCTCATTAGTTTGTGTACTGCAGTGTCCTCCTCCAACCTCCTGCAGTTATATTTTCTGCTTTCAAGGCATCTTCAATTTGCCTCCGAAGACACTGATGAATTCTGACATGTTTATGTTTGTGGTTCAGTGTCGGGCAGGCAGCTTTTTACCTCCACCTGACAGTGTTGCATCACTTGTCTTCCAAAAACACTTCTGAGAATATTCCTTTGGGAGACACCGCTCCATCAAAAGATGGAACAACTTTTCAAATGTTTGGTGGAAGCAAGTAACGCTCCCCTGCAACTTTGATACAGTACACTGCTGATGCTCTGCTAAAAGAAACTGCAATGAACGGCTTCTATTTACAATGACATTCCCAGTAGAGTTTTGACAACATTTGAATGGGGGCTTGACAGTCATATCATGAATGGAAAATCTTCATTTCATGCATTGATTGAGAAATGACTGCTACATTACTTGCAGAAAAAGAACTGTGGCAGCACCATGGTACAGTGAAGGTCATGCAGTGTAAAAAATACAAAACATGAAATAAAATAAAAAAGGTTGTAAATAAAACAAAGATTATCAGATTAAGTTTTCACACTTAATTTGACCTATTACAAATGGTTATTTGTAATTTATTGTGAAATTTACTAATTGCTCAATTAAAATGGTTTCAACACTACTTTTTTTTTTCCTTCAGTGTACTGATTACCATGGCAATGTTGTTAAAAACAATGCCATTCCATTACCATACTCACAAAAAATGGACCAAATGTGCAATGATATTGATCATTAGTAAATTGGAATACCATGTAAATACCAACAACATGTTGTAATACAATGGTACTTTGAAAAAATGCCATTGTATTTGGATGGTATTCCAAGGTACATTTAAGAATACCATGGTAAACATAGTAGCATGGTACTTTTGTATCATGGTGTATTTATAAAGTGGGATTTAATATCACCACCTGATATAGTTCCTGTATCTTTCCAATTTTTTTTTATATTAATGAAAAAATAAAAAGGACTAAAATAAAGCCTCCAGGAATCATGCAGGTCTGAAAAAAAATTAACTTTGTCTTTTCAATGTTGCAGCAGAAATCTGATTTATTTCGTTAGTTTTGGGAGATAAAATAGGGTGTTTTCTCTTACAGCCTTGCTGCCTACTCTGTTGTTTAATTACCCTTTGATCATGATGTCTTGAGATTTAAAATACCACAAAGACCCATCATGCAATGGGCCATGTGAGCGATACTTAATATTTCCATTGATGTGAGAGATTTAGATGAGTGGGGTATTAATTAAAAGCTCGATGTCATTCGAGGGCCTGTGATCATGCAGTTATTATTGAACAATAAATGACAACTGTATTTTAGATGATTGTGCTTCAGACATTGTCAAAATCAAAAGCTTGTTTATTTATTTCTTTTTGAGTTGGTTTATTTGCCAATACCATTCCTTGAATATCAATGTTTTTTAAAAAATGCAAACATTCAGAAACAACCAAACAAACTAAATGGCTAAAAGCTTTTATAGTCACAGTACTAATTTGCATACTACCCATGATAAATTTAAATTTTTAAGAGAATTTGTGGTATAAAGACTTATTTTTAGACATTGCAGTGTGCCGTATATATGCAAACTAAGACACAGCCAGTGTCTAACTGGGGTTAGATACCGTGTCAAACACTTTTATACTTGAGTAAATGTTTTGTAACATCTTCCAGCCACAATAGGAGGTACAGTAATAAACCTCAAACCGCTAAATGTGAATGAGGACATGACCCTGTGTTATATCACAAGCTGTGCAATTGATTACCTGCCATACTGACTCTGACTGAAAGATATTTCAGATTCAGAGATGTTGCAGCTTGTTTTCACGTAACCGGGAACATGCTTTCTGAAACACTCTTGCATTTAGAGTCCAGCCTCCCTCTCCTTTATTCACGGCACACTATCTTTCTCTCACTCAGTGTTTCTGGGACACAGCAGACAGCTCAGATGAATGACCTCGGCCACGGCATTGATCCACATGCTGTTCTGCCAAGGCTTGCATGCCAGTATACACACACAGGCTTGCCATGCCAGTATTTGAAAAGGCCTAAAAATTGCAGCCAAACTGAGACCCTGAGGCAGGACTTCAGCAGAGCAAAAGCTCATAACAACTCGGGGGAGGACATTACCAAACAGACGGCAGAGCAATTTCTGTTTATTGCATGTAGCTATGAAAAAAAAAAAAAAAAAAAAAAAACATCTTTCCAAGCACACTGCAACAGAGTCAATGATATGATGTAGGAGAAAATGATCACTTCAGATCAGGGGTGGAACAAGACTTTTAAGTATCTGAGAGCAAGACAAATACTTGCAAAGACGAATCTGATAGAAAATGGCCCACACCTGCTCATGACACATTTGTCAATTTGGATAAAGCCAAAAATAAATTATTGTCTCCTTAGTCAGCTGTGCATGACACCTGTTAGAGCTCAAATGCTTAACCTGAGTCTGCATAGAAAAACATAAACATCTATACATTCTGAGATACCTAATTTTGCCACAAATTATAGACTTGCCAAAATAAGACATTGCGATTCATGTCTGAATCCAAAGCTTCCTGGGGGGTTGTTATGAAGAAGTTATTAAACTACTGAACTTCTAAACTGCTGACTTCTCCCACATGTACACAGCAATGTACAATAAAAATAGCAGTCTTACAACATTAAATAAATCAAAACGTCGCAATTTAGCCATTCCAGGTTTTGCTGCGTATTTTGTACTATCCTCTAGTATTACATTATCAACATAATTCCTTATATTTTGCCTGTGGGAACAGTTTGATGATTATGATCGATATATATTGATGTTTCTTTCAATTCATTCTCATAGTTACAGTCAGCACCCTTTCATACATGGGGCTTTGGTTTACTGTGGTGGAAAACAATCCCATTAGACTGAATTTAGCTATTTTAATTTTAGCAGCAGTTATTTTTCCTGCTATAAAATCTGCTAAATAAAATAATCGAACACACATATAAATACAAATACAGTGCTGTACAGAAGTTTGGGGTCAGTAGGATTTTTAAAATGTTTTTTAAAAGTCTTCAGCAGAACAATACAGTAAATAAAGCAATATTACTACAATGTACAATAACTATTTTCTCGTTTAATATGTTTTTTTTAAATGTAATTTATTCCTGTAATGGCAAGTCTGAATTTTCAGCAGCCATTACTTCAGTCTTCAGTGTCACATGATCCTTCAGATTATTCTAATATGTTGATTTGTGGCTCAAGAAACATTTATTATTATCAATGTTGAATACAGTTGTGCTAAATTCAATGATACTTTTGGGGTGGATTCTTAATATAAATTTCAAAAGAACTGTCTTTACTTCGACTTTAGATCTATTTAATGTGGCATTGAAGAAAACTATATATATATATATATATATATATATATATATATATATATATATATATATATATATATATATATATATATATATATATATCACCTTGTTGCTGAATTGCTGCCTTGTTGCTTCTTAAAGCTTTTGTTCATTGTAACAGTAAATTATATATTTAAATTGTATTTTTAATTATATAAAACTATACAATGCTTTATTACTATTATTATATAAACTTAAAAAAAATAGAAATAATAAATGTATACCACATACTATCATGTTTTCCATAGAAGCAAATGGTTACACTGTGGTAAACATCTGTTTTCCACGCTAAACACAACCCTTCTTTCTCTTATGCATCACCAACAAGATTTATAACACTGTGTTTGTTATTTCTAAGGTCTCCATTAAAGTTATAATGCAGTTTATGTAGATCACTACCCACGTAGGAATTAGACAGCAGTGACACTTGGGTAGTTGCAATTCAAATCATGTTCAATAAAGAGAAAAAAGCGAGCTCTAACTGTCTAAGTATGTACAGAGCATGACATGTACCTCTCAGGCTGCTATGCCTTAATCTCATTAGTTAGAAAATGAAGTCTCGATTATTGGCATGTTGTCAAGCATAACCACCCCCATTACTGGTGGCAGGCAGCCTGTTCATCTGTGCCTTCGACAGATTCAGTGTGCAAATCCAGAAGGCAGTGCTAGCTAATAAACATCAACACGAATACCAGATATATCTTATTCACATGACTGAAAGAAAAGAGTAAAAGAGAGTATTTGTAATACATAGATGAGCTGCTGTATCTGTGCATTGCATCACAGGTTATTAACTACCTAATGATAGATCACACAGGGAAAGAAAACATTAGCTCAGTTTGTTGTTATAGGCGGTGACACAACCCTTGTGAAAATATTTCATATATGTATGATACTATTTTATTTAAAAACATTTATTCACGTTTAGCATACCTCTTTGCAACAAGCCACATAATCTGCTATAGAGCTACAAGCCAAAGTTTAATAGCCAAAGTTAGGGGTGCATTCACTCCTTAAACCTTAGCAAGACACAGACATGTCACATACATTCACATGAGTAGATTTAGAATGTAACAGAACATGCTTTTTGACCTAGCTCCGGACATTCCTTCGAGGATTTCCCATGTTTTTAACATTTGATGTTTTCTCCCTCACGGGTCATTACTTCACTCATGCTTGTCATCTTTTGTGTGAAACACCACTGTGAAGCTCCAAGATGGGAGTTCAAAATAATTTTTACATCAAGACAATCAATTACCTCAGCTTACATCAGTCTTTTGATCCTGGAAAGAGATCACCTGTGAGAAAACTGTAAGTTATAATCTAGACGAACACTTCACATTCAAAATATCAATCTTACTAATTCTTCTTTAATGTCCTGACCTGAATGTGGTGGTTATTCGTGGAAAGAAGTCTTGAAAGAGGATGATTCAGAGTGTAATGTGTTTACTAGATTACAGGCCAAGCACACTGCTCGTTCTCAGCCAAACCTGATCTTTGAGTATGTGTTCGTCTACCACCAGCAGCAAGCTAACATACCAGACTACTGCATTATTAACCACAACCAGCTAATGAAGCTGATTCCTGTCAAATTTACAGTTTTTGGAAGACAGCAGGCAATGATTTACATCTTTGAGCAACATTTTGATTGCGGCTGTATTTTCACAGATTTTCTCCAAGAGCTTTGAAATCTGAAGGCACAATGAAAGCAGCAGATATCCAATGAGAGCTATGAGCACCTCTTAAATTATTCATACTACACACTCTCTTCCATCAAACCTTTGAACAGATACATGCAACAAATAAGAAAGGAGAGGGCCTGGAATTGTCTCCTTATAATAGCTCTGATGTGTGGTTCTTAATTGTTTGGAAATTTGAGTAGGGGAGGTACTAGATTTCAAATGTTCATGGCACATTTCCCAGTACTTTCTATTTATTTATTTTATTTATTTATTTTTTTTCAACACATTCAGCACATAGAATTATTTGTCTCATCTTCAAATTATAAAAATTCCAAACAGCTTTTAATGTCCTATGTGTGTTATTATCAGTGAGCAAATACCTCCAGGATTTCCACTTAATTTATTTATTTATTTATTTATTTATTTATAGAATAATTTTATAAAGATTTACGGTAAACTTAAATACAGTACAGTTAAAAGAGTGTACAGTTTACATACATATAATAATTTTAAATTGCATATTATAAAATACATTAATATAAACATAAATATTAAATAATTAGAAATAATAATCTCCCTGTGTGTTTCTGTGTGTGTGTGTGTATGTGTGTACACACACACACACACACAC
Source organism: Carassius auratus (assembly GCF_003368295.1). Lineage (NCBI taxonomy): Eukaryota > Metazoa > Chordata > Actinopteri > Cypriniformes > Cyprinidae > Carassius > Carassius auratus. The sequence goes on from NC_039273.1 coordinate 6,457,604, forward strand.
ACACACAGAGCGAGAGAGAGAGAGAGAGAGAGAGAGAGAGAGAGAGAGATGCTATATTATTTCAATTTTTCCAGCAAAATGCATTTGTATTCCAGGCAAACATGTTGATATTCTAATAAATTGTGTGAAACCACCATTATTTCTTCATATGACAGAGTGCACCACACATGACCCACAACACCGCTTGTGTGCAGACCGTACAATCAATTTCCTGGCTACAGTTTTCAGGAAATGGGTCACCCCTTTCCCCCCAGTCTGAAGAAAGCAAATAGAAAGACACTTGTGTGCTTTGAGGTATAATGTGTACATTTTCACAACAGAGGCTGAAAATTCGACATCGTCCACTTCCCCAGATCAGCATCCTGGAAGCTGACACAATGGGGCCGCAGTGCTGTCACTCCGCTCAGAGCCTGTTTAATTAAAACAGAGCCACTAGAGAAGACTCTGCCATTGTAACCAGCCCATCAGATTTCAACTTCACTATCTGAGGAAAAAATATATATAAATAAATGGAAATGTAACAAACTGATCTGAGACATGAAGGCTAAGGATCCAAACGCAGCGCTTATTGAGAGGATAATCCACAATCGTAATCCAAACACAGGCAAAAGTCTTAAATCAGCAAAACAGTCCAAACAATAACAAGAAACACAGACAAAGAGTAAGCCAGAACACAGAGAGAAAACCCCAAGACACAGGAAATAACAGCCGTGCAAGATTTAAAAATCAATTTCCTGAATGAACCAGGATAAATAGAATATATATATATATATATATATATATATATATATATATATATATATATATATATATATATCCCTACACCAGGAGAAATTCAGTAATATTATTATCAATCACAACTCCAAGGTTTCTAGCTGTTTTTTATAAAGTGATGGGTTTGTTGAAACCACACACAAGCAGTTCTGTCTTAGCCAGGTTGAGTTGAAGGTGATGGTCTGTCATCCAAAAAGAAATTAGACTAGCTGAGATGAGAGCAGCTAAGAGGTAGAGTTGAGTGTCATCAGCATAGCAGTGATATGAAAAGCCATGTTTCTGAATGACAGAACCTAGTGGTTACATGTAGACAGAGATGAAAAGTGGTCCAAGAACTGAGCCCTGAGGCACCCCAGTAACTAGATGTTGTGACTTGGACACCTCACCTCTCCAAGATACCTTGAAGGACCTATCTGAGAGGTAAGACTCAAACTACTGGCATGCGGTTCCTAAGATGCCATCTTCCGATAGGGTTGACAGGAGAATCTGGTGGTTCAGTTTCAGGTTCAAAGGGTTGCTTGGCCAATTTATTTAATTTCTTAATAAAAATATGATTAAACAACACAATTCTTGATAATTTTGTCACAACATGATTTGATTGCGTTCAATCCACTTAAAATTTCAAAATATGTATTTATGACATATATAATATTCTGTTTTTATATTATTAAATATTATTGTTTATTATTCAGATATATTTAGCATGCATGTGCTACATTAGAATGCAGCTTCCTATGCAGAAAAATATCTCACTTTGTTTAGGACAAGAGCAAAAATGTCTCCATTCTTCTAAAGCAAAAGTTCATGTTTTTCAGCTAAGGCAAAAAGGGAGTGCAGATTATTTTTGTCTTTTGGGCATTTGTCACGTTTGGCGATGTTTTTACCCAAGGTCAAATGGAGCTGCTTTCTAAGGAAGCTGACCTATGTTGGTCTCACATATGTAATTTAATTCTGATGCTCTTTTAATGCAAGACCTTAAAAAAAGATTATCCTCAGATGGTAATGCAATGTCCATGGAAAAATATTAATAATATTTGCTGAAGTGACCTCCCTAACAAGTTTGATTCTCTCTTGCTTGTTGTCCTTGTCTCACATGCGGTTGTGAGGTTGGTTTAAGCAAAGCCCTATAACCCACAGTCACTGTTCTCAAGCACTTAGCAGGATTTCAGTTTTCCTACTGCCCTCTTTTTACCCTTCTTTGCAAAAAAATCCAAGTCACAGGGCTCCAAGGTCCCCCTGGAGGCATGGCCTGGGACCATCACAGAAAAACGCTCAATAGGTTTTCAGACAATATGGAGCATTTTGGCACAAGCACATAAACAAAATAATTATTTAGATGAACTTAACTGAGTTGAGTATAGTGGTTACAAACATTGGATGTGGGGTTTCTTAATATTAAGTTAAAACAATAACTGTGCTTAAATACCTTACCGTACAGGAAAAAAACAATGAGTTCACACAATAACAATAACTCATTTGAATATCTTGCAGTTAACTAGCTAGAAACAGAACATTATATAGTAAACAAATCATTCATTTGATTTTCAGACATGAAAGCAAATTGAATGAACATTTAATAGAATTCAATCAACAGTCGTCCAACTGAATAATTACTGTTTACTATTGTCTTTTTAGAGCTGCGTTACAGCACAATTGAATTCTGTTTGTACTATTGAATCATTCTTTTCTATGTTTGTCACTGAAAAGCTGCTTTAAAACTGTATTGTATAAAGTGGTATATAAATAAAGTTGCCTTGACTTGACTTGCCTTGACTTGACACATTTTAATAAACCATATTAACTGTGCTTATTAAAAACAATTCAATTACTTACTCAAAATGCTAAAAGGCACTCATTTATTTCCACTTACTGCTGTAAATATGTAATGTGATTAAATCTATTTGGTGAATAATATAATTTGTGAATGATCATAATTGTCCAACAGTGTTTAGAAAGCAGAATGAAATGGTAATAAATGGCAAACACTATAATCTAACATTTCATTATTATTATTAGTATTAGTACAAAAAATCTAACTTAACATTTTGCTCATCTTGACTTGCACTAATGTACACTAATACGATTAATGATTTTAATGATTATGTTTATGAATTTCTGCAGACATGTTTGGGATAACATAAGGGGAGAAAATTAATTTAAGACTTAACTATCCCTTTAATACACATTGCATCAAGAAATATTCTTCTACCAAAATCATCACAACCACACATAAGGAGCACACTTTTTTTAGATAAGTAATCAGAGAAGCCGGAATGTTTCTCTGACAGCACACAGGTAATACTTCAAAACAACAGGCTCTGTCAGCTTTGAGAATGACACTTTGAATTAAAGTCCAACTTCATCAGACAGAAATGAGCGGCTGGATCAAAAAAGCATGAAATGCATCCAAAGCTTTTGTTACCAATTTCCTCCACCCCAGGGCACACACGCTGAAGTGGAGGTAGCCAAATTAGACAGCAAATTGCATACTGAATTGATGCATATTTTGAGGCCGGCGTGTTTGTGGTGGAGCCGGGGATAAAACATGCCTTCATCAGAAAAGCGTCATGAAATCTTCTTACCTCTAACGAACCCTGATAATGACATCCACTTCCGTCTATAGTGTCTCACCCATTATATGTGCCATCATGCATAAGAGGATGTAAAATAAATGTAAAGAAAGCATACAAGCTTAAAGATGTGTAAGACGTGTAATTGCTACTAACAGCATTACTGAAAAAGTGGCATAATGCAGAGACTTATGTGAAACAGGATGGCTTGATATAGTAAACATCATTAATCACAATTACCCTGCACTGAAAAGCATTGAGTTTTTGCCACTAAAATGTCTTCCATCCAAGGAGCATCATGTGATTTGTGTCTTACTTAAAGATGTGCTAATGGTTTTCTCTGTCTATGAAGTCCAGTTGAATCATCACTGCCTTGTGCTTGAATCAATATCAGGATGTGAGACTGAAGTCTTTTTTCTTTCACCTGCTGATTTGAGATGGCCTTAATTGCTGAAGGCTATTCAGTTGATAAGGAATCACTCCCATTAATGTGCAGCTCATTAACTCACAGCTAATTAAAGGGGTGAAATGAGAGACAGAACTGGCTAATTAATTGAGCTAGGCTCGATTATATTCAAACATCATTGATGCCGTGATCGTTGTTTCAACCAAGTTACATCTACTGTATACAAATTCTAGCTGGCAAGATGAGGCTGGCTGTGAAACAAAGAAAAATGGTTCTTTTCATCAAATTCATTCTCCAAGCATCTCATTTCCTTACAAACATGCACTTTAAAAAGGTCTATCAGCAGGGAAATGGCTATTATGTGACTGTTTGGCATTCTTAAAGGAATAGCCTACCAAGAAAAGAATAGGCTGTTATTATTCATTCACATCGTTCCAAACCCATATTCTGTTGTTTATTCAGTGAAACACAATAGTAGAATGTTTTTCTTTTTTTTAAGAATCATTATGCTGCACGTTGACAAAGTGACAATATACGTATGCAATATATTCCATGTTTTCTAAAACCATATAATACTTTTGTTTGAAGAAAAGACTGAAAAGAAATTAAGTTATTGTCTCTGGAAAATAAATAAATACATACATACAAAATATATACAAAAATACATACCATGAATCACTGAAAATGACGATAAGTTTTATTAACTGCACTGCTATTGAATCCACAGTAAATGTTTAACTTTGTAAGCTTGCGGTCCTGAATTATGCATGTTTACTGAAAGAGGAAGATACGATGCTGCAAACTAACTTCATTTTGCGTGGTTTATAAGCTGTTTGTCTAAAATGCTCCTCATGGAGACCGAAAAATATCCCCAAAAGGGCAAAATGTGTGTGTAGGTGTACTTGTATTACTATCCATGTTGGCATGGGACACACACACACACACATCATACTTGCAGTGCAATTACACTGCAGGAAAGTCATATCTGGGTGCTGCTCTATGGACTATTATAGCAGTCATTTTATAAATATTAGTGCTGGTGCATATTTTCAGCTTGGCTGGTTCCATTCATTCTTATTAGATGACAAATAAGAACAGACCCCCTTGTTTTGGAGGCAAAAAGCTATGCCTGCCTTCTCAGAAAAAAAACATACTTTTAGAAGTTAATGCTACACTGACAAAAACGTATATAAAAATATAATATATGCTTAAAAACAATATAGTAAGTATATTGCTATTGGAAATAGTTTTCTGCAAATTAGTACTACTTCATTAGACTGAATTAATATGGTAATTACTGAGATCAAATGACCTTAATTCTGACTAAGATTAGAATAGCCAGATTTGAACAGTGAACCATATAACATATAACCATACTTGCCAGAACTATTATTTATTCACAACTACTATTACAAGTTGTTGTTTATTAAATATTAGTAGCTTTTATCATATTGCTGTGGCCAGTATTTTTTAAGCAATAAGCGTTGAATAGTAGTCTCACTGTGCAGTCACTGGTCCAAAATCCCTCTCCTACATCAAGTATTGTAAAAACTGAATGTCCCATTGCACCTCATAATAGATTTTTGCTTTTATAGGATGATAAAGCATTTTTACTGAAAACAGAACAAACGCATAAATTAACACTGGGGAACTTAGTCACATTGTTCTTTTTTGACCGCATACAGACTAAAACAGTCCAGAATAGCATTTGTAGTGCAGTTATGTCAGCTTATTGTTCGTTTTCAAAGGTTGTGTCAATAATTGAATAACAAATTCTGCTTTTAATGTAAAAAAAAGGACCTACAATTATTTACACTGAGTTCTGAGAGTTGACGCCAAGGCCTCACAGTGGCACTTTTCATCCTTCTGTTTCTGTGGGTGTTTTCATGCCTCCCTTTCCCTCCTTTTCCCCCTGAGGATGTTTCATCCTCAGTTAATCAGCTCTTTTCTCTCCTCATGAAGAATTTGTGAACAGATGTCCATTAGAAAAAAAAAGAACTCATTTGGGGAAGAGCGGAGAGGGAGAAATTGAGATTTTAAAAATAAATAAATAAATAAAACACAAAATGAAGTCCTTAACCGGAGGTCCATGAACACACATGCCAGCTCAGCTATTTTTAGCTGCTGGTGGGCATGAGCTGTTGCAGCCAAGGTGGCACGGACGGAGACAGAGAGAGAGAGAAAGACATTCATGAGAGCCGGCCGTTCCTTATCAGGCAGTTGGAGATTACTCCTGGTACTTTTTTTACTGCAGTCCATCACCTCTGCAGCCCTATAGGCTGCACTCATTTACAGAGTTCAGACGTAAAGGACTGCAAGCTGAGAGAGAAAACAACATAAACAGACCTGTCTCGCTCATTCTGTGAGATACAGCATGGTGCTTCCTTTATCCACAGCAAATGATGCCCTTCTCTGTACAGAAAAAAAAATAACATCCATACTAGAGTCTGTTTGTTTTTGTTGTTTTTTTCATGCCACATTATATGACAGTTAGGAAAAGACTGTTTTGGGGGGTTTAAAACCAATAAATACATGTATGAAAGCTGCTGCTGAGGGAACAGAATAGCTAGTTGTCACACTTTTTATGAAAAGTCTACACACAAAGCTTAAAAATTAATGTTTCCCTTTAAAGCAGACTGAATTGTGTTGGATTAGTCATATTTATTGATTTTCCCCTTTTAAGATACAAAAAGCCTTAATGCAGTAGAAAAAATATATATATTTGAATGATGCATAAGATCAACAAAATTTTATATTCAAAATGTGTCCTTTTTTTGTGTTAACTTTAATAGCCTTAATCACTGACAAATATTTAATTATACCAATATTCGTCATCAGAATTTTAAAATAATAATATTCAACAAAGCTGGGTTACACTAAATAAATAAATATATAAATGAATAAGTAAATAAATAGCCAAAAGACTACCAAAAAAGGCCACTTTCAAGTAAATTATATAAAATTACATTTAAAATGTGACTCCTAGCTGACCTTCATGAAAAATATCAGTTCAACCTTTTCTTTTAAATCTTCCATGGTAAATGAACTGCATTTATATGGCGCTTTCGACAGACCACATGACCATTCAAAGCGCTTTACAATTTGCCTCACATTCACCCATTCACACACCGACTGCGGTGTCTGCCATTCAAGGCGCCATCCAGCTCATCGGGAGCAGCTGGGGTTAGGTGTCTTGCTCAAGGACACCTCGACACTTGGTCAGGTGGAGCCAGGGATTGAACCACCAACCTTCCCGTTTGTAGACAACCTACATGAACCACTGAGCCACTGCCACCCCATCATTAGATGGGGTCTTCATGGAAGATTGTTTCCAAAATTAAAGAAAGAAACGTATTGTGACTTTTTATCTGAAAATTTCTTGGACAAATTCTATCTCAATCAATTTGGATTTTCTTTTCTTTTCTTTTTTTTATTCCGAAAAAAAAAAACAGCATTGTGAAATATAAACTCAGAATTCTGAAAAGAAAGTCAGAATTGTAAGATTTTAACTTTTTCTTAGTATTTTACATCTCACAAACTCAAAATTGTAGAATTCCTGGGGAAAAAGTCCATATTTGTGGGATAGAAAGTCACATTTACATTGTTATTTTATTATTATTATTATTATTATTATTATTATTATTATTATTATTATTTTTGTTGTTGTTGTTTGTTTGTTTGTTTGTTTGTTTGGCAGGAATGAGTTTCCACAGCCCCTTGCCAGAATGACTGCTAGAGTGATTTTTATTTACTGCCAAAAATGACATTTGTGTCATTTTATTTTATTTTATTTGACTCAAAATCTTTTAATTTCTAAAATGCAGCCCTTGTAACAACTAGTCCCAGTCTCCCTTATATAGGTCATAACTGCCCCCCTCCAGGTGGAATGAAACTTCCCCGGTACCGTTTGACCTTTCCCGCCATGTGATCTTGCCTCTTTCTGTATTTCTATTCCTGCCCAGATTCCCAAGCATCTTGTGTGTTTCTTTCTCTGTGGTTTTGGCCGACATTTTAAATGATCTCATTAAGATATGGGAGACTGACATTTTTACGGGAAGCAGGCATGCATCCTTCTGGCGATTCCCACACGAAGGAATAAAAAACATACACACACACAAATCCCCAGCTCTTGAGACACGAAGACGCACGGATGTTTATGTTACAACAACGAACCGGCTCAGTATTTCAACACATTCCACTGGATGCGCAATCCCCTCTTGAGATGAGATTCTATCTGTCTGGATGTGTACACGCGTCTGCGTGTGTCAAGGGGCCAGGCTAATGTCGATGTAGGTGGCCGGAGCCTTGTACTCACATGTTATTTGTGTTATGGGTTCAAGCCTTGACAAGACACGCCAAATCATATTGTGTCTAATGAGACACCAGCAAGCATCGGGAGATCAGTTCTCTCTCCCTCACCAGTCATCCATCCCATCACCCCCATCATGACAGAATGTCAATCCTTTGGGAAGACCTTCTGGTCATTAAAGTCTATGGGTGGATGGACATTATTCACAGAGCATAACTGCATTCCAACTTAACAAGATAAAATTGAGCTTCTTGAGGGGTGAATTTCCCAGTAGACAAGTTCTTGGTCACTGACTTGCACTAATTTATCCTAACAAGTGATGATGTTTAGTTTTATGTTATTTATTCTCAATGACAGGCATCATTAGTCATTCTCACAGACTGTGGCTTGACAGTTTTTCAATACAAAGTTGCTCGAACCAGCTGCTACCTTCTGAATAATGTTCTTATCTTCTTCCTAGATGTTTGCTCACATATAAATTGTCAGTTTTTAAAACCGTATATCCCAAAAAGACATATTTCTAAGCTGGTAAGACACTCAAAGTAAAGATAAATTAGACACGGTAGGCACAGCTTTCTCACTTGGGACTAAAACCAAAAAAAGACATTTATTAAGACACTTTGATTGCCAAACCACAGAGATTTAATTATTTATTGCACCCAAAAATGAGCATCTTGTCATCATTTACTCATTCACGTGTCATTCACGCAGCTGTTTTTTGATGCCAAGACCGTCAAAATACGATCCCTTTTCAAAGGGACGACATTTATGAAACAAAATTATATTTATTGAGTATAACAAATGCTCATTATGATCGATGTTGAAAACAACTGTAAAATTCTCCAGATCCTAGTTTTGAAAACTTGGGTATAGCTTTCCCTGCCAAAAAAATTATTATTTTTTTTATTTATTTATTTGTAAAATCTCACCCTTATTTGTTATCAAACTTTATTCGTTGCAGTTGAGCATCATAAAAAATGCTGTTCACCATCTTTGACATCAAAACAATGCGTCTTCATGCACTGTATTAAAATACATGCAAAAGTGAACGAGTTCTGAAAGCTGCAGCAAAGGAGAACGTAAGGGTTAGAAAATTATGATAGAATGTTCACTTTTGTGAAAACAAGGGCTATAAAATACAAGAAAACAGAATCTTCTTTACTGATAAAATAATAAAAGGAAAACTATGCTTCACTCTGACACCACATTTCAAGCTCAGGTTCTTTACTAGCTCTTGAGATGATTTGTAATGGACTTGAATACACACTTAGCATTCAAAAACAACTTTAGATTAAATGAAAGAGCATGGCGTTGGTTACAAAGTGCATTTTGTGCTTGAGCCACCAGCTACACTGTGGAGGTGTCTACTTTTGTCAACATTTCCCAGTGAACTGCCCCTTGAAATTATCCAAAGGTATATTAACACTACTGTCATGTGAAGTACGATAACACACTACATCAGGGACCTTACCCATCATCCCTCTCTAACGCACAGTGACATTCATAGTGCGGTCTTGCTTCAGAAAAATGAAGCAGTGTAACCTCCTTTCAGATCTACCGTTTCATGCTCATTCTGCAGAAATATTGCTTTAACCCAAAGCCACTCTGCGTAAATAAAATTCAAGGAGAACATCCATTCATCAAATAGCTGATTGCTCTGTTCAGCTCCCTAAACCTCAGGCAGCTGCAATTAGTGTCTCTTACAAGACATCATTTGAAATCTTCAGAATGGAAGCAGAGGAAGTCTACAAGAAACCACTAAATGGTGATTAATTACTGTTATTTACTGGATATATAGATTGTTTGAACAGAGGCTAGATTCAAGATATTTTATGATGAATGAGTGCGACCAAAAGATCAATGTGCAAAGATTCACTACACTAAAATTGCAAGAGATAAACATTATAAGTATTATAAGTATTTTGGAGTGATCAGTACCATATAATGCAAAAACAGGATAGTTCACCTAAAAATTTAAATTCTCAGTGAACATTTATTCATGTTGTTCCAAACCTGAATCACTTTCTTTCTGGGCGAGCGTGGTTTCCCCAAGAACAACATGCTGTACTTTGATCAACATCCTTGTTGATCCTGGAACAACATTCCAATCAACCAATCAGAATTGAGATATAACTTTTCAGGAAATATCTGTTTTATGCTTACAATCAGGGTTAGGTGCTTCTTCGCCCGTGTTAATCAGCTATCATTTCACACTGATTTTAGGAATAAATTATAGGTTGGGTTAAGTTTAGGGGTACATATTGGGTTAAGTCTATATTTTTGGACAATAATGTTGATCCAGGATCATCAAAATATGTTGATCCAGGAACATGTCTTACTTGGTAAAATCTCAGCGACCTTCTTTCTGGCGTGGAGAAATGAATGAATGAATGAATAAGATATGTTGATGAACGTTTCAACAATTTTGTCCGTATAGTAAAAGACATGGGTCAGAACAATATTGGGCCCCATTCACTTTCATTGTATGAACAAAAAAAAAGTCATACAGGTTTTAAAAAAAACATGAGGGTGAATAAATGATGAACTATTACTTTAAGCTACAGCATTGTTGATTAAGCTTATTAAACAGCCTGATGGGGACTTTCCTGCAGGGTGCCTTATCTTCCCTCTTTTTTATCAAACATTAGGAAGATTCCCTCCTGTTCTCATCATCCCTTCCCTTCTCTCAAACAGCAGGCACATTCTCTCTCTCTCTTTCTGCTTTAATCTTCTGAGGGTTTTGCTGTGCCATTAAACATGTATCCTGCATCATGTGTTTTCCTTACACTATTTTTTATATATATAATTTATTTAAATGAATTGGATAATTGATCTTTATTTAACTATGAACATACACTAAGAAACATGATTTTTTGATGATTTGTGTTTTTTTCTAGGATTGTACCAGAACACCAGCATACATCCCTTAAAATTTTAAACTGTGCATCACATAAAGTTATAATCTGAAGACATGAGGATGATTAAATAGTAAAGACATTTTCATACTAATTTCAATTAGAGTGTTACTTGCCATTTCTTTAAAAAAAATGTTTTTGAAGTTTACTAGTAACTTCCGACTGAAATGTTTTCTAAATCAGTGTGGTGAAAAATAAAAGAAAGACTTTAATACTAAAACGACAACCATTTATTGATATCAGCGTTTTTGTTTGAAATGATGAAGCATGGGCTTGTTAAGTGGTTAGTACCATAGTTTGTTTGCCTATGAATAGCAATTCATCTTTTCTCTTTGCTAATTAATCTGAAAGGGGTGTAGTGCAGGCAGCAAAGTCAGATTGAAACCGATCAAATGACTTTGAAACCCTATAATAGCTCGCATTCAGTTAATACTACAGCAGGTTTCCCAGTCTGATATGAGGCACCGCCATCTCAGAAGTGAACATATCGAACAATGTCAGTTACTTTGCCATGTTTTAAGACATTATGTGCCACTGATATGCATGCCATTTGATGATAAATGCTGTGATAGACACTAATAGAAAGGAAAAAGGAAAGAGCAAAAGGAAAGAGATGTGTGTGGTGTGTTTCTTGTGAGTGTTGGGTGGCAAAAAAAAAGTTTTGCAGAGAAAGAGAGCATACAGCATAGAGTATGATGTTTTTGGGATTGATACAAAGGCTACAGCATTTGAGGATGTCTCCAGAGCTCCAGCATCAGTTCGAAGGAGGCTGGAGGGAGATATATATATATATGAACTGATGGAAACCAAGTTTCTAGCAGCATGTGAAATGTATTATGTGAATGGATGGTGCCAGCTGAACATTTTAGCTGTTCTTACGGGAGGTAGATCCCAGAAGGGTAAATCCCAAGAATTTCTTTTAATGTGTGAATAACTGTATTGACCATTTTTTAGCAATATAGTCTTAGGCAATAATATATGGATTTTTCAAGGTTCAACAAGGGAAGATTGTGTAAAATATTCCTAAGGTATGAGAGATCAGGTATGGTTGTACCACTTTTTGCTTTAACATCTGTAACTCAGTGTTTTTGCTCTTTTTATCTAAAGTTTTCAAATATTTTCCCCACATATATCTGCTTCAAATGTGTTGTTGTAACACTATAGCATCTAGATTTTTTTAGAAATACTATAGATTTTTGTTAATTACTAGCAGCTCCCATCAACCCCTTCACCCAAAACATTTTATTTAAAAAAAGTAAAAAAAAAAAAAAAAACAATTCAGCAAACAATTTGGAAAAATAGTGAACACATAGAATACAGGCAAGCAGTTAACAAAAAGGGGGGGGGGGGGGAGTATCATTACAATCCTCCTCATCAGCTCAGATGTGATTTCTTTTTTTTTTTTTTATGTTACAATTTTAAGTTAAAGGGACAATAAGTAACTTTTTAGGTATTTTATTATCTAAAATCAATATTTTTATTCATAAATATGCCCTCAATGGTGTACAAATACCTATGCCAATGTTTAAACTAATCCTTGTAAATGAAGAATTTATTATCTTTATATACATGGGACGGGTAGGTCGACGGAGGCTTCCATGTAGTTCCGCCATCTTGCAAAACTATAATAGCAGAGAGGGACAAAAAGTACTAAGCCAACGCGTTTCCACAGCGCGTTTTCGGTCAGAGCCAGAAACGCAGGTGCAGAGCAGTGAGAGGCGCTTGAAACTGCACCGGCAAGTTTAAAAGTCTGGATTGCATTCTTATTATGGACCATACATATGCCGCGCCACAGGAGAAGAAAACATCGTCGCCAAAACAGTCAAAAATAGAACGTAAAAGGAAACGTGACCGTAGATTACAGAAAACAAGAGTTAATGTCGGGGAAGCTTTTTCTAGGTGGAAAGAGCTAATGCTTGATAAAGATTTCAAAAGAGACGCTGAAGTGGCCAGTTTTCTTCTCGACAGGTAAGTCAGTGTTACAGTCTATATTATAATATTTTTTTATATCTAACAATGCATATAATTCAGAAAATATAACGAATAAATTAGACATAACTACTAATTACAATATTTCATGTTTTCCACAGTCAGTAATTCATACTGTAACATTTGTTTGTTAGTTGTCATGTTGCAGTTTGTTTGAAATAACACACCTGTTCACCTGAAGGAAAACTCGACGAAGTGCTATTAGAAGACATCCTGTCAAAGCTTTTTGGTACATATCGCCTACCGTAGATGCAATGCGCATTTGAAAAAGCGAGGCGCTGGAGAGCAAAATTAGTTTGAATGCAAAATATAATTTCACCACTAGATGGGAGTAATTCCTACTCAGTGTCCCTTTAATGTTAATCAACTGAAACAAGATTACCCGCTGCTTTGTATAATACCAGTTATGTCATTTAAGTGTTTACAGTTGCACAGTGTTTACAGTTTGTTACATTTTTATTATTATTATTATTACTGCAAATACGTTTTATTTCTCCACAAAGACTTGAAACTTACTGAATGGTGCTCATGCATAATGTACCCTGTTTCTAACTGATTGTATCTGCATGTTTTAATCCCCAGTCTTGGATCAACATCCTTGTTGATCCTGGAACAACATTCCAATCAACCAATCAGAATTGAGATATAACTTTTCAGGAAATATCTGTTTTATGCTTACAATCAGGGTTAGGTGCTTCTTCACCCTAGTTAATCAGCTATCATTTCACACTGATTTTAGGAATAAATTATAGGTAGGGTTAGGTTTAGGGGTAGATTTTGTATATATTTTTATCCCTGCATTTAGTATTCGCTGAGTCCGTCAGCAGTGATGCAAACTTCTGCAAGAGAGTTTTTCTAAACAGAGTGTGTTGTTAATTAGTCAAATCAAACTTTGGATTTATTGCAATGTCTGTAAATGATGTCCTGAAGATCAATCTAGTGCCACGCCGATCATGATAGATGTTAATATCAAGCAATTATCGTTCAAATACAGCTCCTGAGAAATGCTGACTGTGAGAATCAATCCCTTTGATGAATGATATGCCTCTTTATTCAAAATAGCATCTGCCATTGTTCTCTTTATGAGTTATGAGTTATACCAATGGCTCGGAATATTTTATACACGCTTAACAGTTTAATCATGCTTGGTTGTTCTCATCTGAAAATTTATCACAGCCCATTTGAACATTATGGAAAGTGTCTGTGAGTAAATTTCAGTGCAACTGCTCCATATACGTTATAGCAAGTAGATTTGCAGCATATCTGAAAAAGCCAATTCCTCAGTGTTTTATGAATTAGACCCCTCCCCTGGACGATATATTATTATTTCTCATTACCAACAGAGTTAACCACCAGGGGATTATGTTTGGAAGAGCAGTGCACTTAGGCGATTGGCTTCCCTTGCTCTCTCTTTCACTCTCTTGCTAGAATTGATTACATTTGTTCTCCCACTGTTTCTATTTAATCTCAAACTCAAAATACATGACCCCAATCTTCATGAGATATGCTCTGTTAATGGTTGTGGCCATGTGGCAGGTTTCGGCCACTTTTGTCACAAATTTGCAAATTACACCTGCAAAGAGAGCATATGGATATTGTGTTACACGAAGGCAATAACAGTGGATTGTGCTGCAATATAAATATGTAGCTCTGCTGGTTGAATTCATACTACTGTTCTCCTAGATATTTGATTGCGTCTGGGAAATCAGACATGCTGCTTCATTTTAAAAGATGAAAATTAACTACAGTATACAAAAAGTGATGTTCTTACTATTGTACAAAAAGGCAAATTCTGTATTATATTAAAGCAACGCAGCTCCTGCGTGAATCAAGCAGTGTGCAATTGTTAGTGTGATTTAGCTTTTATACAACAGACTAATAATGAATTAGTAACTTACATGTTAGATGAAATATTTCCTTCAATGAAATTAGTTCCAAACACAGCCACAGCAGAATAAGCATTGTGCATCTCTGAGCAACACAAATATATACAGTATATATACAAACTGAAAGTCGGCTTCAGGACAAAAAAATGCCATTGCTGTTGTATATATCTGTAATATAGAGACTTTCTTGAAATCAGAAATAAAAGATGGCCTAAGAAAAAAAGTTAGATGGAGATATAATTGGCTTTTCTTCCTGAAATAGACATCACAGTCACTATGGACGTCAATAGCTGGTGAATCACCATATTGCATCCATTTTTTGTTTGAGATGTTCAGCACTTACTTAATGTTATTCACATATAAACAGGTTAGTTTACTGATGAATGGCTTGATCCAGGCAATTTATTTTTTTTCCATATTGGCATAAAGCCAGCTTTTATGAAGTCACATAAAACATAAACTGTAGCATGATTAGATACCATTCATTATTGACGTCAGAAGGAATATCAAAGTCTGGCATAGAAATACAGTAGGCCTTTTCCACTAGCACTTTTGCATGTAGAAAAGCTTTTGGAAACTAAAGCCACACTAAAAGAAATTTCACTGCATTTGATGACAAAACCCTAAACCAAATGGGACCTTTTCTAAGAACCAAATTCACTATTCTTAGCCTTTTTGCAATTACTTTTAACTTCATACTAATTTTATTTACAGTGGATTTGTAAGAATAATAAGACCGTGAAATAAATTAAGCTTTCTGAACACATTGCTTCCAATTACAGTATCTAGGGCAGAAGACACAGTAACAATTAAGCTCTAAATTCTTTTGCAAGATTAATAGGTGCGTGTTGCCAAACATCAAGACTACAGTGTAGGGATTTAGTCTTATAGTCATTTAGTGCCTGTAAGCAATAACTTATGACAAAGTATTTAAAGTGTCTTATGTGCTGAGCTTTAAACTCTTAACTCTCATGTCAAAGATATAGCTAAAACTAATCAACAGCATAAAAAGCAGCACTAGGTACACAGCATGGTGTCTGCACCAGTGAGTATCAACACTACACTTTTTAAAAGGGTAATGTAGCACCAACAACTAAAAAACTCTTAAAAGGAGTAAAGCACCAACCTTAGGAACAAGACAATAATTACAGATGCAGCACAAAAGCAGAAAATGAGAGAGTGCATTTGAGCATGTTCACAAGATAATATGCAAATTGGGTAATTTCATAATTGTTTCATATTATAATTAGCAACTAAAAAGCCAATAAACAACCCACACTGAACAAATATATATTCTAAAAACACTATATAAGATGATACCAGTTACCACAGAATGCCTCCTAATCAACGCATGCATGCTTTCTTTAACAAAAATGTCACTTGTTTTAATATTTTGAAATGCATTGACATTAATACATTTTTAAGTGAAGTTTAAGGTTTTGTTTACACTGCACACAAATCCAGTCAGGTTTTCAAATCTAGTCTTTATGACTGACTGTAATTTTGCAAGGGATGGATTCTGAACATCAGCTGCTACTGATGTAAGCATCAGCACAATGCTAAAATACTTTCTCATACTAGGACAAAACTGGACATTTGCTGAACTCTGCTTACATTCATCATGCCACGGCGGTGCTGACCTCACAAGATCCACGAGGGAACATAAGCGGCTGAGACATTTTACCCATACATGCATATACTTTGTCCAATACTGCTGACTCATGCAGTCTTTCACTATTTGCTAAATAGTGGATGTCATGTGAAATATGATTCAGAATAAAATAAAATATAAAGAATGAGACAATCTTGAGCACATTGTATGACGTTACATACATGTCACATTCTGAGTCAAAAAATATATATATATTTTTTTTCCAGCTGCTACTCTGTCTTCTATAAAATAAACAGATCTGATATATATATATAATATTTTATATATATTGTGTCCAAATACTTTTTTGGTGTCAATGTCTTTGAATCTGATGGACTGTGTTATGTACTAAAACTTGATATTTCTATCTATTTAGAGTCAAGAAAAAGAGTAAACCTACAGATGGCAAGAGGCCAGCGTTTAGCGCACAGAGCCTGCAGGAGTGAGCTGCCAGAGAAATCATGAAAGAGAGAAGAGAAAAGAAGTGGGCAAACATGGACTTTTTCTCTAAAAGCTAACAGCAGTAGGTGTGTGACTAAATTGGCAGGGGGTGAGCGAGCAAAGGTCGACAGTAAGGGCGGCACATCTCCTGAAGAACCAGGTCAAGTTTGTTTGCCAGCCTTGTGAGGCAAGAGCTTTCAGCAAGATCAAAGATGTGAAAGAATCCTTGTAAAGCAGAACACTGACGTCTCCTTGAGGAATAAGTGTGGAGTAATCATTGGGGAGTGGCTGAGAAGCACGACTTCATCTTGATAATTGCCCAGTGGACCTGAACGAGGGCGCAAAACTACAATATTTTAGCTTAGCAAGGTGGGCTGGTAATTGAAAAGAGAGAATAGAAAGTTCAGACTGGTGTAAGATGAGTAAACCCGTGTTCTTTTGCGACTAAAAGGGTGTGAATGCAGTGAATAATCTGTAAAGTAATCGAAATCTTAATGAATGCCTGAAGATGAAGCTATCAAACTGTGCTGTGAAGGATTTTGTTTAAGAGACATCCAATGATGTGAGCTGATCAGATCACTGGGTTTACTAGCTCACAGAAAAGATGTCTGGACAATGGTTGAGAGGAGAAATATAGAGAGTAAACAAATACATACTGTGGTTAATTAAATAAGTACATTTCTGAGAATGTACTGGTGCATTCTTTTTTTTTTTTCGGATTAACAAATATATATATTATATAATATATATATTCCAAATATATATTTTGTCCAACAAGGAGACAAAAGGAAAGGCAACAGCTACAAAGCATGACTTACAGTACAAACTAGTTCATTTAAAGTTTTTTTTAGCAAGAATAAAGCTATAGCATTTTCAAAAATGCTAAACTGTGGTTTTAATATCAACAATGCATCACAATGAAACTTGAAAAAGTCATCTACATCTTATTATTTGCAGTGACCACTCTACTTTTAAGATGTTGAAACACTTTTCAAACAAAGAGAATTGTTTTTAAAATAATATTTTCATTGATTCATGGAGAGCTCATTTGAATTAAAAACGTAATATGTGGTGGTTTTGTTTTCTCTGAAGATCAAAAGATTTAGAAGATCTTCTTTCATTTTCTGCAAGACATGCTTAAAATTTGTAATCTATTGCATGTTGTGCATTCTCTCAAGAGATCAAAGATCATGCTCCATGAAGATATTTTGTACATTTCCTACAGTAAATATATCAAAAACTAATTTTTTTATTAATAATATGCATTGTTAAGAATTTCATTTGGACAACTTTAATAGTGATTTTCTCAGTATTTTGATTTTTTTGCACCCTCGGATTCCAGATATTCATAGTCCTAACAAACAAATGATGTATAAATCTCAGTTTCAATAAATTGACCCTTGTGTTCCAGGGTCACACTTCGGATGATAACATTACTTGACTCAAGGCTTAACATTTAAAATTAAAATAAAATTCTGTCTTCATTTATTCACCCCCATGTCCTTTCAAACCTTGATGATTTTCTATCTTCAGTGGAACGGACACTGATTTTTGTCACAAGAGCATCGTTTTGGTGGTGTAAGATATAAGCTGCTACGTTTTCCATTACAATGCACTTGACCTGGTCGGCGATACTGTACTGTACGTGGGTTATTTGATCTCAATATAGCATGAGTCACTGTAGTGTGAGTGGGGTTAATAGAGTTCACTTTAATGATACGTGCAATTCCAGCTGAAAAAAGGCACAATGTCACATTCTACAGAAAAATAAATAATGCAATTTATTTATTAAAACAAAAGCCAGAGACTTGCCACAAATTTGGAGGATGAGCAGGCAAGGAAAGTGTAATGTCAGAAATTGTAGTTTCAAATGACATTTTAAGAACATTTGAAGCATCACTGGCATGCTTTTGAACTAAAAGTTTTTCCAAACAGCAGGCATCAAAACAATTTTGCCTTCTAAAGTTATTCGTTTTGGCTAAATTCGAAGCAAAAAAGCATATATATGTTGCAGAAAGGGCATTCCCTTACACAAAACAAAGGATAGATCTAAATATAAGTATATGTTTGATTATTATTTATTATTTAGATATATTTTATTCAACATCTACTGTAATACCCATGTGTGTTCACCATTTTATTATTATTAAAGCATTATCTTAGTTGCCAGCTATATAGAGTGTTGAAAAATGGGGCACTTTTGTAGTTCCATGTCATTGCCATCTATGTAGACAGCAGGCAATGTGGCAGCTCACTAGGTTTTGGATCACAGCGAGCCTAAGGTCTCTGAGTGAATGGTTTAATTGGTGGCGAAACACAGTGAAAAACACTAACAACTGGCATTTAGGTCTCTATAAACTAATAATATAAGCAGACAAAACAGTTTGCTCAAGTTGGCTAATGGGGTCAGAAATCTCAGCAAGACCACCCTGCTACCCTAAACTTGTCATGGAAATTAAGAAAACACGAAGCAGCATTCAGTTTTTGCCAACAGAATCAGGTTCGAGAAATTAGAGCATTAAATGACTTGATTAAGTTCATTCCAGTAGTCCATGCGGGCAGGCAGCCATCAAATTGATTCTGCCGACACAGGACATTAAACATCATGCATAACAAGCAGTGGGTATGGTGTGGTGTATTAGCATCTAATTACTTCTTATTACAGTTAAACAGAAACATTGCAACCAACATTATTTCTCAGGACATTTTTCTTAACCTTCAGTTTTCCTATTAAGTAAACTGGTAGAGAGAAAAAAAGCATTGACTAGGAAGTAACTCACCCATAAATGTGTAGACGACGTAGCAGAAACCGTGTAAAATTGATCAACCCATCTGTGTGGCACCCTCAGGAATAGCACTTCTCTATCAGTGTCGCTGGCAGGCTGCAAGTGCTAAAATATGATATGTGCCCAGAAGAGTGTTCCATATGGTGTGTGTATTTTGACAGAACTGTGACCTTTAAAAAGATGTGTCAGTTTTTCGGGTGTGCATGCTGGGTGGGTGTCACACCTGTTTTTTTTTTTTTTTTTTTTTTTCATGACAACGCAAGAACAAGAACGTCAGTTTGTGTAAAATGACATCTCAAAGAATCACTGGTTTGTAAAAGGATCCAGGTTTTACGACGCAACAAAGAACAGAAACTGTTTAGCTTCAAATATCTTTGAAATCATTAATGTTTATTAATGTTACTTTGAACTGTATGGGCCCAACAAATGAGCTGTTAATGTACTTAACCTCAGGCCAAGATCCAGATGACAATTTTATTTTTAATCTAATTTTAGTTTTTTGCATCAGAAATGTAGCATTAAGTCACTTGCTCAACACTGGATCCTCTGCAGTGAATGGGTGCCGTCAGAATGATAGTTCAAACAGTTGATTAAGATATCACAATAATCCACATAGTTTATATATGTGTGTGTGTGTGTGTGTGTGTGTGTGTGTTGTATATGTATGTTTAGATTTCATTTATTAATACGTGACAAAAATGTGATTTACCAAATACCAAATAAAATTATTTTTATATAGTCAGTGTAAATTTATATAATAATAATAGAACATAATAATAGAACACTTCTCTTAATAAGCTTCATGGTTAATACTTTGGATTAGAGTCCCTAACCCTATAAGCAGCAGTAGTAATTCAACCCACCACTAATAATTCTGAATGATCATAACATTCACCACAGGGAGCCTTTTTCCAACATGTGTCAGTGATGTAGCACTGACTGCAGTATATTTTACAGTAGACTAACGCTGTAAATTATGAAGCCTGTCAGTCTTGATTTAGTGCATTATCTCCATTTCTAACATAAGCATGTTAAACATTCATAGAGTAAACTGACTGCATATGACTCTTGATCGATATTATATTGTGAAAGCACACAACAGCGCAGCTAGTATAATAATAATATGGTGAATAATATGGTTATGGCCAATGTAATATCTGCCATAAAGGCCAAACTTAACCCTAACAAAATGTGTAGTGCTAAATCTACATAAGATGTGCTTTAAATCAGGTCAAAGGATGAAGATAAATAAATTAGATCCATTTGTTTAAAAAAAAAAAAAATCACTATTCATGAGATCAAGCATGCATTTATGAAGACAAATAGCCATTTAATGTGCAATTGACAATTTTAATTGTTTAAATTATTTTTTTATAAATATATAAAAACACTTACTACAGATAAGCTCTACCACAGACTCGATCTGCATTTTTAACATTAAAAGGTACAAATATCTGAGCATATGTAAAACTGTCTTGATACTGCAGCTCAATAACTTAACAGTGACACAAGGCAAAGGTGCACTGTAAAAAATAAGTGTAATTTTAACTGTAAAATTTTGTAAAAACGCTACGGAAAAAAACTGATAATAGGTTAACAGTAAGTTCCCGTACTATATACAGGGAAAAACTGTAAAAGATCTAACAAAGCATTTAATGTAAATTTACAGTAAAATTCTGTTAATTATACAGCTTTTAGAAGTAAAAAAGAACAAATCAATGTATAATTTACAGTCTAAAACTGTAAACTGATATTCCCAGAATTCCCTGCGTGACACTCCACGTTTGAAAGTATTTTGTTTAAATAATCATGTTTTTAAATAGTTCTTGTTATCAGTTATGTACACTTGAGCTTTATGTTACATCTTCTGTTGCTTAATGAAAGTTCTTTGCATTATTTAAGTATCACGTGTGTTACCATGATGGTGTTTTGTGTTTCCATAAATGTGCACCTTCTATATGTTAATATATACTTCTGCTTGTGGTGAAGCTACTTGTGATGAGCTTTGATACTTCATGTGGCTTTCTCTTATACAGTACCATCTTTATTATTATGGTGGTTGTCCGTATTTTCAAGGTACAAAACAGATTTAATTTTGTGTGTTGTTGAATTTACTGGTTTATATTCACATTTTCTTGTTTGTAAATTACAGCTTTATATTGTAAAATTAACAGTTTTTGACGTAAATGTGTTTACAGTTTTCTGTATTTTTACAAAATTATTCTGGCAACCACAGCTGCCAAAAAGTTTTTGTAAAAACAACAAGAAATTTTTTACAGTGTGTAGCTCATGAATATTAATTACATTACCTGACTGGACAGCCTTTAGAGGTTCAACTGTTATTAACTTGACACAGCATGTTAAATCCATATTGCTCATGACCTGCAAAACAACCAGTGACATTTATCTAGTAAATGTTTCCAGAGGAAAAACAATTAAATAAAAGCACCAGAATGTATCCTGTGTGAAAGGCCCAGAGGAAGATTGCCTAGCAATGCCAGTCCAAGCTAATTAATATTCATGACCTCAGTCAAACTTCCTACATTTGTCACCCCACACTCCTTTCGAACACCACTGGTTGAAATAAAACCAAGAAATTGATTTCCACTTCCATGCGACCGTACTGACAACAGTCCATAGTGCACTGATATTTTTCAAGAATATAAAATACTTTCTGAAGAAGCAGCCAACCTCTGCAATCACATGCTTTCAATCCAGAATGTTTGAAAGATGAATCATTTCATATTTCATGTAGCTGTGCACCTGCGAAGGACACTGATTGTCACTTTAAAGTTGAAGAACAGAATCCTTTCAAGGCTGTTGTGTAAATATTTGGAGCACCAGCAGCATGCTTAAAAAAGCTTCACAGTTTTATACACCCAACATGTTAAGTACCATCAGAGAGGAGACACTGTGATGTGGATTCTATGGATCCATTGTGTATGTAAAGTGTTGAGCGTTGTGAACAGGTGTGAATTACTCCAGGTTTCACAGCATCATTTGTCTCAATGACGCATCTGTCAGCCATCTCTCTTCATTGAGGTGTGTCCGTTATACCTCAGAGTGCATCCAACAATTTTCCCAAAAAACAGAGACAGAATCTGGAACCAGTTATGTGTGACGAAAACATGGAAGGTAGATTGATAGCTCATTGAAAAAAATGAAGAAAAGGAGATATTAAGCATACCACATACCATTTTGTACTGGGACATATACATAATCAGTATTCGATATCTAAATATCTTTACAACAAGATACATAAAAAATGCAACAAAAATATAAATACACAACTTAATATAAACACACTTTTTAAGAAATAAATACCTTTATTCAGCAAGGACAAATTAAACTGATAAAATTATATATTTCAAATACATGCTGCTTTGTTGTATTTTATCATCAAAGATTCCTGGAGGTTGGGGGGGGGGGGGTATCCTTATCCATATCCAAAAAAAAAAAAAAACACAGCACAGCTGTTTCAAGATTTTAAATAATGTTTCTTGAGAACCAAATAACATTATTCGTCATCATTATCATTGTTTAATTCAACGGTTTCTGCAGGTTTTATGAAGGTAAATCTAAGACTTTTTAAGAAGACACTTTAAGAAATAATTAGAATGGAACACGATACATTAAAATGGTCTCTAAATGTACATGTATTCTATTAAAAATCCTTAAAAAGTTGTTAAAAAATAAATCCATAATTAATCATAATAAAACAAATGCTACCGACCACTGGAATATCAAAATAACTTTTATTATACCTTCTGATCACACTACAAAATAATAATAATAATAATAACTTGTCTTGTTTTCCAGTTCAAATGTTTGAAGATTCTGAAATCAACATAGTTCTCTGAGCAAGCTCTCAACTGGATAAAATCTTACTTGTCCTGTAGAAAGCAATGTGCTTGTATTAAAGTGAGTGAGTGAAGTGACATTACCAAGTATAGTGACCCATACTCAAAATTAAGTGTTTTTATGATTAAAACAAGAACAAATATCGGTAGCACTTTATTTTACAGTCCTGTTCCTCATGTACATACTATGTACTTATTATAGTAATTACAATAACTATGTAATAACTAGGTACTAACCCTGAACCTACCCCTAAACCTAACCCTACCCCATGTAGTTACCTTGTATTACCAGAACTTTCTTAGATTAATACACTGTAAGTACACTATAAGTACATGTTAGTACATGTACTGTAAAATAAAGTGCAACCCAAATATCTGCCAATGGAGTCAGAAAAAGTCAACTTATTTCAGAAAAAGGGAAGAGTTTTAATCCTCCTATTGACAGGTACAGTATTTGGTGTTGTTTTAAACATGAACTTAATTTTGTTCAGTTTCTCAGAAAACAAGACTTTACATGTTCAATTTGCATCTCAAGTAAATGCATCTCGATTTAAGGAGGTGTAGATGTTTGTACTGAAAAACATTCATTTCATAGTAAATGCAATATTTAAATCTATAACTTTTCAGTCCTTTTCAGGCCTTAAATTAATAGCAGAATAATAAATACATATGGACTACCAAGAAACAAACAATCTGAATGTGTATGAAAACATGGCATAGCCTGAGACCTGAAGAGAGAATCTTATTTGAATAATGAAGTACATCACCTGTTGGTGACCAAATAATAATGATAACTGCATTTGTGCCGTATCCAAGTTTTAAAAGAGCAAATGAAAATTATGTTGATGCTGTCCTTAGACCAGCTGTTCCTCATATAACACTCTCCAGTGTATTCCTGAACTTTTTAGAAATTAGGTGCATTCTGCACTTTTCTATAGATGAGGAGGTGTTTAAATCTAGTAATTAAAGTACAATTAAGGTCCACTAATAAAACCTCATCTGATCCCTTGATGATCAGCAAAGTCAATTACTTTGTATCTGTGCATTTTATTTTCTCATTACAATTTCCAGCGCTCCCCTATTTGCAACTTTTAAATTAAAGCGAGCACACAGTGGATCAAGCTCGGGTTTAATCAAGTGGAAACCTCCAATGCCTCTCTGACTCTGCGGCATGAAATCCAAACCAGCCTCTCAACTTATCACCAGGAGCCTGAGCTTCATCAGTATCAGCCACATTGTGGCATATCTGCATAACGGAGGCTGGAAATATTGGCAATATTCTGAAAAGGCCCTCGCTTTGACTAATGTCCAAAAGTGAGCTGAAATCTTACCTGTCTTTTAGAAGAAGATGAGGTGGGGAAGATGAGATGACCACTCAGATTTGTTTGAAAGCTATAATAACTTAAATGATGGCAGGCTGAAGTCTCATTGAATGATTTATGGCTGGAAAAGAGTAACATCTGTGGCGGGATGTCAGCTGTCAGCTGTCAAGAGATGAAAGCTTTCTGACGAGGCTTGCAGCATTTGCCAATATGCCACAGTATCCTGCAACCCCGGGATGGAGCGAGGGGCATGGGGTGTCTTGAGCAGATGTCATGCTTGAACGCAGCCTCTGTAACACATTAAGATGTGAAACATGGGATGAAAAATGCTGGGGTACTATAGCCAGACATAATGTGGTGACTAGTGCTCTTGTAGAACATATCGCTTTATGATAATCCCACACACAGGAGAGTCTGCAGGTCATAAAATCACTAAATGTGACAACAAGTGCAAAAACACCTCCTCTCCATGTGCACATGTGTATTAAAGTCAGAGATGATGATATACAGATAATCCTGATGATAATTTCCTAATTCTTTAATACCGATGTTATATTACAGTTTCTAGCTGTATTAAGCAAAAATATTGACTAGTGCATTATTCCTTCTTTATCCATATTCTTAAATACCACAACTGTGGTCCTCATCAGCTCATGATGTCATTGCACGTTATGTTGGATGTACAGTAAGTTCAACTGAATTTTGCATTTGTTAAATTGGTTGAACTGCAAAATATAGTCTTTCACTTTTGGCTCACCACACTTTGGTCAGACTTCATATTTGATAACAATAATATTTTGTAGTCAGTACAGCCTTCCTAAAACCTTCCCAGTAATTTTATGCTGGTTATTGTTCAGTAGTAATGTTCAGTTCAGTGAAGGTTACGGTTGTAATAGCAAACAATGAGCGATTTGGAAAATAAATGCTACGGGTAAAGTCTTCAAGTCATGGTCAAAAACATCAGTAACTGGTGTTTTAAAAGGGAAATACATCCTTAAAAATAAAGGCCCTTTACTGACATATATGGTTCCATGAAGAATCTTAAATTAACTATTTCATTATTTGTTTATTTATTTAACATAAAATACACTAAGAAAAAAATACACTAAAATGGTTCTTGTAAGAACTTTTCAATGTAAGGAGAAACTTAAGGGGATTTTCTAAGGTATCACTGTGAAATCCTCCCTTTGGAAACTTTATTTATAGGACTCCATAATTAACTGCAATCTCTATTCTGACATGGCAACCCCAACTTTCCATGATCCAATCAAATGCCTATTGATAAAATCTATTCCCACCCTAGAATAATCTTGTTTAATTCTGTGTTACTCAAAAGACCCATCTCATTCAACCCAGTCTAATCTAAAAGCACATTCTGTTTAATCATAAAAATATGAGAATGATTTTGACATTGGTTAAAAGGTGTTGGTGTTTTACTGCCACTATTGCTCATTTCAACTGGAAACAACAGTGAATTAAATTTTTAGATGCGTTTTACAGATAAGCAGGTAGAGGTACATGTTTCCAGTGAGTCTAGATTGGTCACATTGCAACAGTAAAATAAGTTGCATATGAATTTCATATTCACTTTGGATGTAAGACTTTTTAAAGAAACTACACAGTGTATCTTTGACGCTAACAGTAATGTCTTCACACCTAAGGTGTATCCTGAATTACTTGTGTATTCCTCGAGTCTCGTCAGAAAAGATTCAGCTCCAACCACCTCTGAAGTCACAGTTTTTATGTATTTCACATCATTGCTTTATAATGAATAGTATTTGTGGCTTATGTAACATCAGTATTCAGCTAAATTTCTAAATGGAAGATGGAGGACAACCACAATAAGAGAGCGCAGATAGAAAATAAAAGGTTTGTAAGATGTGATAAGTGAACATCAGATCAATATGACTGCAGAGAATCATTTCAATCCAGACACATTGCAACAGCATCAGTTTTCCAACAACAAAATTAAAAAAAAAAAATGTATATATATATATATATATATATATATATATATACACACTCAATAAAAATACTTAATAAACATACACACATTTATATATGATCTAAGACTAATAGAATTGGCTAGTGTTGTAGCGTTGATGTGTAAATCATAAACAGAGTTATGTAACGTCTCATGTCCTGTATCCAACATCATCAATAGACTCAAGCACCTTCTAGGGCTTCTGAAGATGGATGTTCTTCAGGGGCAAGAACTGAATTCCTTCAGAAAAAAAATCCAAACCTTTGGAAGTGTCTCTCTCAAGTTCTGGCATCAGGTACACTATAGAAGCATCTGCAGACATGTTTGATGCAAGCAGACATCCTGGTTCATAATTTATAGGTCTGATGCAAAACGTCTAGCTATTCCTTCTCATCAATTTGCTTACCTTAAACCAAAACGAATATTAATATGCACAACATATATGACACTGAAGACTAGAGTAAATCAGCTTACATCTTGATTATAATTTGAAATATATTAAAATACAAATTTTACAGTAATATTGTTTTTACTATTTTTAATCAAATAAATACAACCATGATGCATAGGCTATTTATTTGAACATTAAATAAAGAAAAAAAAAAAGAACTGTGCAACAGAGCAGAAACTTTTCTTGGCCTAACATTTAATTCTGATACACGTTTTACCCTTATATTGAATTTTCAAGACACAATTTAATAAGCACTCAAGCACTAAACCCATAAAATGTCCTCTGGTCCAATAAAAGAGTAAGACTTGAGGTGTGTTCTTCAAGCTGACAGTAATATTCCACATTAAACACTTCAGAAACAGTGCTATATATCAGACCAACCTGTCCTCCAACCAATACGCTCATCGTTTGTCCAAATCCCTGAAATACGACCCATCAGAGTGTATACTACAATTGCGCCCCTATCGGCAAAAGGTTGTTTTCATATTAATGTTTTGTACTCTTTTATTTGCACTGTGATTTGCGTTTCGTGTAGCTCAGTTGGTAGATTATTGCATTATATCTTGATATGTTATCATGGGTTCAATCCCAGAGAACGGATGTGCACGTAAAATGTATATGCTCAAAAAATCATAATTTAGCATGATTTCTGTGAGGGTTAGGTTTAGGGGTGGAGTTAGGTGTGGTCATTCGAACGAATAAGCCACTTAGTAAAATATGTACGACTGTGAGATCGGTGTAAAAAGCATGAACAGTAAAAGAAATGGACACAGCGACCCCATTGGATTCAACTGAGAAAAATGAAGTCAATTGGAAGCACGCACTTCCTGGGCGTCGAGCGTACTGCGCAGACTCAAACTGAGTTAGATGACGTAAAGGTCACGTGAGCAATTGTTTGACAATTGTAAGTCTTCTAATGGGTGTGCCAAGAGAAATCTGAATCACCCACCGAATCTTGCAGAGAAGGCAAGTGTGAACAGGAGCAAATTTTGGTAAGTATTCTGATCAATTATCTCCCTTGACTTTATGCCTCCACGTT
The DNA here is from genome assembly GCF_003368295.1 of Carassius auratus. Lineage (NCBI taxonomy): Eukaryota > Metazoa > Chordata > Actinopteri > Cypriniformes > Cyprinidae > Carassius > Carassius auratus. Next base: position 6,485,987 of record NC_039273.1, read on the forward strand.
TCCCCGATAGCCTCATACACAGTAAAAGATTGCCTGTGAGCTTTTCCTCCTGTCCATACGGTAATTTCTCTGCTGTGCGACAGAGAGTCGCTGGTTATGACGCAATCGTTACCCTATTTTTACAAAAATTGCCTCTATGGGACCATAACATAAGATACAAGGTAATGGAGCATTTTATACATTTTAGTGTTTCTTTAGAAATAATTAATGAACAAATGGAGTCTTTAAACACCTCAGAAGTAAAGTTATTAGCTGTCAAATTGACGCCAAAATGAATGGGAGTCAATGGAATGCTAACAGCGATGGTGGCGCCCAGGGCTGCTTCAATACAATATGAAACCCTGCCCCCCTGGTAAAAAGTCCAAACATTTAAATAAATGTGCATTTTGTTTGTTAATGACATTATACATCATTTCATGACGACAGATGCTACGCGATGCTGTCATTATTTTTACGCCCGCTAGAGGCCGCTTAATTTAAAAAACGTAAATAGGCAATAGGTCGTGATAAGGTGCTTGCACAAACAACCTATATGGTCGTTTTTTGTTGGAGGACAGGCTCAAAATACTGCCAGACAGAAAATAGAAGGATTTAGCAAGGATTTGAAAATGAATCTTTGCTTCTGTTATCAGGCAGGATCCGCCGCAGCAGAGAGATGGAGAAGCTAGTCCTTCACCTGTAACATGAGCCCTCACATTCTCCGATCTGAAGACACACATGTCTACTCAACAGTGTGCAGGCAACATGTTGTGCAGAGCAGTGTGCCTTAAGAAATATATTGATCTGAAAAGAGGGGAATAAAAAAGAGGAGTTAATCCACTAATTAGCTCCATTTAAATGCCTTCATTTCTCTGACATGTACATTTGAATCTATCTATCTATCTAGAAAAAAAAATTGCTTCAACCAACCAAACTTTGCTCTAATCCAGTGTAATTTAAGTATTATTTCTATACTATTATATAAATATTTGTTTCAAATCCTCTTTTGTTTTATATTTTCAGTTTTTTATTTTAATTGTAGGTTTAGTAATTGTTTTAGTAATTTGTTATGCACTTTTGTAATTTTTATTAGTTTTTGTTAGATTCTTTAGTTTGTTTTTAATTTACCTTAGTAAATTAATTTAACTTTGTAGTATGTTGATGTCAGGGCAGCAGGCATAAAGACAAGATTAGAGTTTTCATAGGCTTACATAACCTTTCTCATCAAATATGCACTATTAGTATGCACCAATAATCTCCAACAATATAACACGATGTGCCATCTCGAGTGTAATCACTAACATTTGAAAATTGTGGAATCATGTCACTCAGTACCACCGTCATTATCCTGATTAAAATGATGGTGCAATTTATATGAGCTGTGTATGTCCTCTTGAGCCCTGTTAAATTGTATTGTTGTATTTTTACAGCTGTGATTTTACCACAGCTTTGAATCTACAAGGCCAAGTACTGGGTATGAATGTTGTTAAAACTTAGTATGATTAAAAATATCATAGATATGAGAAACAGCAACACTGTCTGTGTGGCCTCGTAACATAACCTTCTAGTTACATAACCTTCTAAATAGACCTTTACAAATTTTCACAAACAATGCAGGCATATACTTCTGGCTGAATACAAACAGAGTCATATCCTTGTGTTATTGTGGGCCAAGTAAGAACTAATAAATCAGATAAACCCCATAAAAAGGACCACTTATCTAAAACAGCAGTTTTTGGGTGAGTAACTATAAACTTATAGTTCAAATGTGTTTTCTTAGCCCCAAATCACAGTCTGATAAAGTTTCTGCAAAGAAAAATATAGCCCATTACATACAAACCAGCATACCTAACAACAAGACAAAAACTGCAAAAAATAAACAAATACTGATGTAATATCAGAACATTAGTTGTTTGAGGTAATTTCTACTACAACTGGTAATTGCAATGCAAGTTTGCAGCATTTGCATTTGTATGAAAAGAAAGTGAGAAAAGTTTATGGTATGATACAAGAAATATGAACTTAAAATGATTATCTGCATGAATGGTTTGATATACAGGTACACCATTGTCATGGATGACAACAGAAATTAGAAATATCTGACTGCTGAATATCATGACCAGTCAGATTAAAGGAATAGTTCACCCCCCAAAAAATAGCATTAAATAATTTGCACACCAATGGATCCTCTTCTGTGAATGAGGGCAATTAGAATAAGTGTAAAAAGAACAAATTCAATATTAAGGCATACTGAATATGCACGGTTGCATCTAGCCAAAACATGAATCCATAATCCATAGTAACAATGAATTTGACTAATTGTAACACCATGCTGGATGCTTGTAAAGTGATAAAATAGTTTACCAATTGGCACATTAGTCCTATTTCAATGCTATCTTTCAGTTTTACGTCACCCAAAACTTGTGCAAAAAGCTTGTGCTCTGCTTTTGAATGCAAGCTTTCACACATTTGCCCTAGCATAATTTCATCTCTTTCATGGCTGTGGCATTTGCACTTTTTGCACTTGTGGTTCCCATTTGATGAAGAAAGTAAAAGGGTAGCCTAGTCACTCACACAACTTCACCTGACAGGGTTTAATCCTTGCAACCAATCCTTTTTTTTCACCCCTCAACTGGCACTTCCCTTCTGTACCTGACTCTCTGACTTGAAATGGATTTCGTCTTGTCAGCCTTGAATGCATAATACAAAGGCATACCTTTGTCCTCTCTGTAAGTGCTAGGTAATGAACTGTGTGGAATGCAATCTGGCACTAACTAAAAACCTCTTTTCAGCCCCATTTTATAAGGACAGCACTTTAGACTGAAGAACTTGACTGGCTCCTGACCTCCTTTCTTCTTCTTCTTCTTTTTCTTCTTCTTCTACTTCTTCTTTAAATTGAGAAATTCTTACCAATGTGACCTTCACTATAGACACTCATAGCAACATTCATGATTCTTTTTTGCTTTAAAAAAAAAAAGACTTCTGAACTATCAACAAGCTTTGAGACTAAAGGTTACCCTATTCCAATTACATTCATTTTCATAAAAGAGATAAATAAAAGATAAATAAATGTAGAATAAATATTTATTTGTGTATCTTCAGAATTTTTGTGCCAGCTAGGCCAAAGGTTAATAATAATAAATAAATAAAAAACATCCAGCAGATGACATTGAACCCCAAAATCATCACAGACTGTGGAAACTATGGGCTATGAGCTTCTCCACCCTTCCTCCAGACTCTAGGGCCTTGGTTTCCAAATGAAATACAAAAATTGCTCTCATCTGAAAAAAAGACTTTGGACCACTGGTCAACAGTCCAGTTCTTCTCCTAGCAGGTAAGATGCTTCTGAAGTCGTCTGTGGTTCAGGAGTGGCTTAACAAGAGGAATACAACTGTAGCCAAATTCCTTGACATGCATGTCTGTATGCCTTGACCCCAGCCTCAGTCCATTCCTTATGAAGTTTACTCAAATTCTTGAATCGATTTTGCTTGAAAATCCTCATAAAGCTGCAGTTCTCTCGGTTGGTTGTGCATCTTTTTCTTCCACACTTTTTCCTTCCACTCAACTTTCTGTTAACATGCTTGGATACAGCACTCTGTGAACAGCCAGCTTGTTTGGCAATGAATGTTTGTGGCTTACCCTCCTAGTGAAGGGTGTCGACGATTGTCAGTTCAGATTGTCACTGTCAGTTCAGCAGTCTTCCCAATGATTGTGTAGCCTAGTTAAAAGAACCAAAAAATTAAACTACTTCAGTCAGTGTGCACTGAATTTATTTAATACACAAGTTTCACAATTTCAGTTGAATTACTGAAATAAATGAACTTTTCCATCACATTCTAATTTATTGAGATAGACTTCCATAATGTGCTTCAGAATAAAGCAAAATGTCAGCAATGACATTTGCATGATGTCAGCAAAAAAAAAAAAGGAAAATTTTAATGAAATATTACTGCGAAAAGGAGAATATATTCTTTAGCTTTAATTAGACCTTTTTTTTTTTTTACATGTACATTACATATACACTAATCAGTTATAATATTCTGAGATGAGGCTCTTGGTGCACAAAGAATCATTCTCGAATATAGGCTGGAATAGGACTGCCAGGAGAAAGAAAGGACAGAGCGGGCACTTCCTGATGAGTGATGCATGATTCTTCTTTGACAACCTGCTGATTACCCTCCCAGGAAACAAGCATATAAATCTGAAGTAACTGCCTGGAAGAGCAGATCAAGTGTTCTTATACTGCCCCCTTATGGTTGAAATAAATACATCTGGACAATGGTTAGCATGATTGGGATTCACTCACACGTTTAGGACCTTGTTTGTTCACCATTGAGAACTGAAATACCAGTTAAATTCGAATTCAGGAATTTAGGTGGCAAACCGGATGCACAATTCCATTCTAAATTGAATTTGAACTTAAACTTAAAACTGGATGGATATATTCAACAGATGTAGTTAATATATATATATATATATATATATATATATATATATATATATATATATATATATATATATATATATATATATATATATATAGCACAAATGAATAATAATAATAATAATAACAGTCAATTGTATTCAAATTCCGGCTCATGAACTGACCAATATCTAAACCTTAAATTCCAATTTTATCCTAACCCCGGTAAAGAAGGATATGCCTAATAAATCTAATTCCATCAGTACAGCCATATTTATTTCATCCCGGTTTGGCACATTACAACAGTAAATCAGATTCATCACACAAATATGGAAACGGTCAGTTATGGTCTTGTATAATCTGAAAGACTGCAACTCAAATAAACAGACCTAACCTTCACTTATAGCATAGAAACGAACTGTAACATTTAAACTGAAAGTTTGGGGACTTGGGATTTAGTAAACCAGTCCCAGATGTGCTCGAGCAGCCCTGTCCAAACCAAACGCTGCTGGAATGCATACAGTAGATGTTGGCAGAGAGGTTCTGCAGCACAGTGCAGATCATCTGAGTTTGGGAAGTTTGTTAAGGGGGTGGCCAGCTCTAAATGCTTAAAAGGTCACATATGATTCTTGAAGTGACCAGGCACAGGAGTGCTGCGAGCCGTTCACCAAAAGGGGGCGATATAACTCTGAAGATGTTTTTATCTGTCTCATTCATGTGTTGGAGGGCCCTTTTTGCCATCATACTTAGGGACAAAAGTGTCCTTCATAATGTGTTTACTGGCTGCCTAGACTTTAACGGTTTGGGTTAAGGGCTCAATCAATTTGCGGGGGAACTTATGCCAGTGGGCTTTTGCCATTTCTAAGCCAACCAAATGAGACAGGGGAAATGAGCACTTCTAATAGTGCTTTAGTAGTCGCTTTCATTTGTTTGCTCTAAATTAGCTTTTTAAATTACACTAGCCTTGTACAAAACAAATCCGCCCTGATGTTTAAGGCATGAGAGACAAAAAAATAAATAAAAAAAACATTGTGAGTTTGGAAACAGAACAGAGGAGCAAAAGTCTCAGTCAGCTTAACCATATCCTTTACACGTCTAAATTTAACAGTCTTGCACATTGATTATATATGTCATCTCTTTTTAATGAGAGCAGTTTAAAACACGCACAGAAGCATGATCCCGCAAATATACAAATATACCAATATACACACATTCAGACTCAAAGCCCAGTAATAACCACCTTGTAAATCTGAGGTTGAGCTTTCACATGTCTTGGCCAAGGACAAAATCCTAGCATAGACATTCAGTTGACCTATGTGCTGATTAAAAGATTCATACTCTCCAAACTGGGCGTGTCCCACCAAACTAGGCATGCCAGCCCATTTTCATTAACTTCTAGGCCTATCAAAACACATTTATGGCCAAAATATACTTAAAAGAGAGGAGAGTTAAATCGAATGGCTTTCTTTCCATGGTCTTTTTGAAATAGAATCAGGAACTAAATTTGGTGGGTAATTTATCTTATTGGCTCTTCAAAGCGTCGAAAGGTGGCCATACTGTAAACACTCACTGTTTCCCTTTTTCTCTCCTCTTTTCTACTCTTATGCGCTCAACATGTGTTGTTTTGCTGACCTAGAATCCATTACAGCCCTTTACACTGTGACTTTCTTCACACACATGCAGAGAGAAATTTATATTTGCAGCCACTCACTCGTTGCTATATCTGAACCTTTTGGCACCAAGCTACAACCTTTGATGTATAGCCAGTTATTCTGAGGTAATGGGCCTATTTAAACGATCTGAAACGCAAGTGTCAAAGCGCGAAGCGCACGTAAGTTTGTGGGCGGGTCTCGGCGCTGTTGCTATTTTCCCGGCGGGATAAATGGCTCTTGCGCCCGGCGCAAATCTAAAATGGGTTGGTCTGAAGTAGCTTCATTATTCATAGGTGTGGTTTGGGCGTAACGTGAAATAAACCAATCAGAGCGTCATCAAACATTCCCTTTAAAAGCAGGTGCGCAAGTTCCATTATGGATTGCTATTATTATGGCGTATTTACCAGGCGCACGCCAGGAGCGGTTCACAGCCGAGGAGACTGATGTTCTTGTAAGAGCAGTGAAAGACAGAGAAGTTGTGTTGTATGGGGATGGGAGAATAATTAGCCTGAATAATTTGTGAGCTAGTTTTATGCCTATTTTTTTCACATCTTCGTGGCACACCACAATGATTTCCGTCATCTCATGTGTTAATATTTTTTTAGTGTAACAATTTATGATTTGCAAAAATAACTGTTGCATCTGTGTAGATTACATGAGCAAAGTGTATGCGCGTTGTGCACGCTATACATTATGGTCAAGCATGCGCCCTTAAAATAGCATAATGAACAACGCGCAACGCGCCACTGACTTTAGACTAGGTTTTTTCTGGTCAGTGGCGCAATTGTTTAATGGAACAGCAAAATAGCACCAGGGATCATTTGCGCCGGAACACGCCTGCTTTTTTGCGCTGAACCGCCCAGGGAGCGCAAGTTCATTCACTAGTTTAGCGATGTGCTTCTGTGGAGGGAAAAGCGCGCTTTGCGCGGGTGCAAAATAGGAATGACACATGCGTCGGTGTACAAAGTCAATTGCGCTGGGTGCAAGATAGGGCCCTAAATGTCAAAATGCATTCTGTTAAATTGAGAACTCATATATTCTATACAAAAATAAGTACTCACAAAGAACCCTTTAAGACCCATATCGTTCTTTAAAGGTTGTTTCTTAGTCTCTTAGTTTAGTTGGGGGAAATTCATTTTTCTATAACTTCAATAAATATCTAAATATTTCAGTATTTCATGGGTCAAACTAAAGTCTCACTCCGTCTCAGCCAAGTCCAACACGCACACACACACACACACACACCTCTTAGATTAATGTACTGCACCTGGTCTCCATCATCCAAAACCGTCACAAAAGGCCAGATGACGCGTATCCTTTTAAAGGGTCATGTTTTAAGATATCTTTCCACCCTATATGCTTTTTTCCCCTCCACTTGTACATGTTGAGAGGTGCTCTGACACTTATGAAAAAAGTGGCAGTTAAGTGTTTTGAAAACAAAAGCTGTTGTTGCATTTGAAGGAGTTGGAGGGGGGGGGGGGAGTGAGGAAGGAGTCTATTCACAGTAGGTGTGGTGCGAAAAGTGGAATGACTCAAGAAAGTGACTGAGAGAGAGTTTAGTTGTGGTTTGTCATGTTCCCTTAATCTGTCTCCCAGTAAACTTCCCGTATCTCTTCATGCTGCTCAATGCATGGTGCTGGGAACTCCAAGATTATGAGCATGATTCCCAGGAAACACATACTAATAAAACACTTATCTTAAAAGTATATATGTAAAAATCTCATCATGCACACAATATCTGGGACCAAAACCAGCATATTTCATTGTAGCTGTGGCTTGGTTGACGCATATGCTTTGACATTGCTGATCTCCTGTACCTAACATCGATAAAAATGGTGCACAAATATAAAACCATAAAAGGACTTGAAATACATAAATGTTTAGCATGCATGTTGATATGTCACTGCTAGATACTATTCCAGATGCAAACAGCGATGAGCTTATCAATAAGTTATACAAAATTAAACCTATAAAGGTGTATTGAATTTAAATAGAGATATAATTGCAGTTCAAAGATGAAGATAAAGTCAAAATTGATGTATGGATGGTTGGACGGATCAATAGCATTAATTGATGGTTTTTAGAGAAAAGTAGCACACACAAATATCAGCTCTAAAATGTCATGCATTTTATGTCACTATACAGAAAACTCTCCTGACACATATTTGATCTGTATTAGACGTCTCAAATAGGAAAACTATCTGTATACTAAAATAAAATGTATTTGGTCGACCTGAATGCTAACTATTGCTTTTGGGCTTTTCTGAAAATCTTCTGATACCTCCTTAAGTAAACAGCATGTCATTCCTGAACATCGCCCTGTGGCTAACCATTTCCCATGTGTTTTATTTTGTCTGTTAGTCTGTAGTATTCAGCATATAAATTATATCATTATAGGTCAGACCCTGAAGCTACTGGGGAGTGACACTCAAACCATGTACTTATTGGCTGGAGGCTTCTTCCTACTTCTGTTCAGACATGCTTCCATTTCCTACACAGATCTGAATCTGTGTATTCAAGCACATTCTTTTCACTCCAAAACCTGTGAAATTCCAGCATTCCACACAGTCATTACTTTCCATCTCTTTCTGTCTCTCTGGGATTTTTTCATACCAATTTTAACATTGCAGAACAACTTTAACGACACCTTAGCTATCTCCTACGGTTTTATGAGGTGAGATTTGTGCTTTGCAACTCTACAATAATGAGTCTTACAGAGTTCTTTAAAGTAGTTTACAGTCGAAATATTGCGTTCAGTTCAAGGATAAGCTCAAACTGCACATTTTGCATAATGTTGATTACCTTTAAAATCATTAAAATATATTTATATGATAAATAAAAAATTAAATATAAAAATAATAATTTACTAACCCTTTCTGTCTCATGTTGTATTCAGTTTTACAACTTTGTAGTCATGACATAAACCCAAAACGACTGTAAAAATGGTTTATAAAATTATAAAATTATATATAAACAATTATAAAATTACGAACGTCAGAGTGCTGCTTTTAAATCCTTCGGAAATTGTCTCCATTGATAGTGTCGCAACATGACATTTACAGTAATAATATGCCACAAATACTGTCAATTTAGCTAAGACTGCAACCAAAATACTTATAAGATGTCATTTAAGATGGCTTAACTTCTTAAGCTAAGAGATTTATCCACTTAGCAGAGAATCAAGGCAAAGATGTGATATCCAACCCACTTTAACCGGATTCAGTTTTGTTCCTATTGTCACTCTTAAGGCAGATTTCTTTCCAAATCCTTCCACTGCCATTTCAAAATTACAGTTCTCAAAATTCCTCAAAGCCAGCTGATATCAGCCATCAGAAATACTTAGGCAGACTTTCAATGATAAATTATATCTAGAAAGGAATAGCTTTGTCAGGATAAGCCTAGCTCCCACAAGCCACCTAGACTAATAAGAGGACCTCTTTCTACCAGATGTTGCGTTCATTTCCCCATTTTGACATTATTGTTGTCTCATTTTGAGCCTAACTGACAGGTCCTGCTCGTTCAGTTGCATCTTAACATTCAATTATTTGGTGCCGGCATGTCTCATGACTGCTTCTTTTCGCTGATTTAGTCATATCGAGCCGCCTGGTGGATGGAGTATTGGCTGTATAATTTTGTGGTCTGCGGACTGATGTGATATCTCCAGAATTTTTCAGGTCAATAAATGTTTATTTTGAGAAACATCCAGATGGGATGAGAATAGAGAATGGTTTTGATGGAAAAAGATGATAAAGTGATGTTCGTTATTAAGCACGCTATGCCTCTCTTCACATTGTAGCTATGACTATATATCTCTGGTTTCTTTCACCCTACACCTCTCGGCTCTTTAGCTTACAGTTTCTCCTCCTGTCTCCCTCTCAGAATAATGTTTTATCTGATAACTCAATTCATAGCCTTGTAAATCTTCTATAGGCATTCTCAGACTCTCAGCATGGGGCCAAAGAGCCCACCCTCAGAAGAAAGTGCACTCTTTCAACTTGGCCCATCTGCTTGTTCGGCAGTGCGACTGCTGACTTTACAAGACAGAAATATTTGCAGCGCATGGCGGCGAGAGACAGAGAGACTCCTGTAGGTTATGATTTTGGTCACTCCGTCAATACCTTCACGGTAACATCATGTAAGAAGCCAGGAGGTTGGAAACGATCTAGTTAGAAACTGTTAAACGCATTAACTGTTCAAATCAACTGTGCTGGCTATGCTGACCTCCGTGCCACTCATTTTCATCCAAGCTAACCACCAACTCCTTACTGCTCTTTCTCTGTTGGAGAGGGAAAGTCCCCTCAATGATCTCTCAATACTGTTTCAATGCTATCTGAAGTTTCGAATTAGTCTCAATACAGTCCAGAGAGACACTGGCATAAAAACTGAATTGGCTTGAATGTCTCTAAATGTCCTTTCAACATCAGAACCACAAAGCTTCTTTTAGTAAGCTTCTAAAATCTAATTCTAAAATCTCTACAAAGGTTTCTTATACTTATCTGAGTATAGTGTAAAGAATGCAGGTCTCACCAAACTTTACAGGTTTCCAGCTATGCATGTTGCATGCATGGGCTGAACATCTGCACAGGTGTAAACAGACCGTAAACTTTCATCAGCTGCTCAGCTTCAAGTGCTGGTACAAAGTCATTGGGTCCAAGGGCTTTGTGGCAACTTCTGAGCAGGAACGCCATGAGTCATTTAGCCCAGCTTTACCTCAATCTTGTAATCCTCAGGTCAGTTTAGTTTAAGTTTTTCACGTGGACATAAAAAGATGGATTTTTTTTTTTCCAAAGTCTAAGTCATTGTAATATTGTTCCATGTTATGCAGTCTCTAATATGATTCTTAAAAAAAAAAGAATACTAAAACAAACAAAAAGTTAATTCCACTTGACTTATTTATAAATAAAAATAATAATAATAATTTAAAAAAGACTCTAGACCGGATGGATATATAAAAAATACAGATATGCCTGAAATCTGTATTAAATTCTATCTATCTATCTATCTATCTATCTATCTATCTATCTATCTATCTATCTATCTATCTATCTATCTATCTATCTATCTATCTATCTATCTATATATATATATATATATATATATATATATATATATATATATATACACAGTGTTTTAGTGGCAAAAAATAAAAATAAATAAATGTCAGATAATAACAATTTGTAGCTTTTGTTAATGCAACTAACAGTATCAACAAAAATGCTATAGTATTTATCTAAAGGTTCATAATCTATTGTTTATTTTTACATACGTATACCAAGGCTGAATTGGTCCTTCAATTCAGCCTAGAATTGTTCAAATGACTCCCCTGCGTGGAACAGAACACACGCTTTTATAAATGGACTGCCTTGCATTGGACTTGAAAACAAGCATCTGTAATGGGTTACCACCTCAGGCTGTTGATTACAAATGGCACTTTTTCAAAATGGAAAATGCGATCAAAAGGAACAGGAAGCCCAAATGTTTCGATATAAAACACATAGTGCAGCTAGTGTGTCACTGGCCCCTTGTTGCTCAAGAGAGCCCTCCAGCTGTTCCGGATCAGTCTGTATCACTCATTCTCTTTTGAAGGACACATTGAGTTCTCTTCATGCTGAGGAGCTGCGTTTCAGTATGTTTGTTGTGGGTGAAGAGCGTAGGCTTTTTCTGAAGTAGAAAACTCGATAACTGAGGTCTCTAACCTAGCAATCATCCCGAAGATGAAGTGGTGACATATATAATAAAAATGTTTATGACTCACCGTAGTGGTGAAAGATCTTATTTTTTTTTTTTTTTTTTACAAAACTATTTAATTATTTATATGTAAGGGTTCAAAGAGCTGCAGTTATTCAAGTGAAAATTTGGCATGAATGTACAGAATGTAGCGGGGTGGATATTTCTCATGAGACAAGGGAGGTTTTCATACTTAACAAAACACAAGACTTTGCACTATTGACTTCCATGATTATGATTATGGGCCTTGTTTTATTTTATGAAGTGTTAATAAAATCTTATTCTGAAAGCAGTTTTAACTCCTTATTTATAGAATTGCATGTAACAGCAAGAATTGTAAACTTTGGCAGATGAATTGATCTGAATGTTTTTGTTACAGACATGAATGGGAAGTGTTAGAAATTCACTTATAGTTCCATTTCATCCATTCCATTTATAATTCTAATCGGCAGGATTTCCTCTAAAGTCATGCAGATGATGTGGTGATGGGTGAGAAATCTGTGCCACCTGTCTGTATAAAACCATCTGCGACGAGCTTCAACCTGACAGACTTCTTGTCTTCTCAATCTCCAAGCTCCTTCAACCCCGGTACAAGAGCGGACATGAGCACGTCCCCATTCCCCCGCATGCATCCCTGCATCTGTGTGCATATTTTATGTGTGTGTGCCGCTTAGAATATGAAGATAGTATGTTTGATTCCTGCATAAAGAACAAGAGATCACTGATGCTTCTCATAACTCAGGCCTGATGGGGACCAACGATAACGTCTTCTTATTCCTGGACGTCTTACTAAAGCTCACTCTGAATTCTTCCACATCTGCTGCTCAGCTTTTTGGTTTGGTGGCATTTTTATTTTATTTTCATTCTATGATACCAATTCATAGAAGTCTCCTGACCAGAGCTTGCTTTTGAGGTACCAAAAAAATGACAAATCCTTTTTGGAAATATACCACCATTTCTAACCACATAAAGAAGATGTGTTTGAATTGTGATTACATCTTGTAACTAAAACCTAATTTTACCAAGCTTGCCTGTAATAAAGATAATACAAATATATATTATTCAATATTTTAAAAAAATATGATTAAAATAATAATAATTCATTAAAAATAAATAATAATAATATCCACTAGGCAAACATCCTATATTTATCATCTACTAGACAAAAAAATAATAATAATAATAATAGAAATGTAATAGCTCAACTCTTCTCAACAAGCTACACATTTTGGGGTATTATTTATGCAAGAAAAACAAATGGTGCTTTAACATTTATAACAAACCTCTAATCGTAAACAACAGCAAAAGTCATACTTTCCTCAGCAAACAACTATAATAAATATAAAAAACTATAACCGTACATTGAAACTCTCTATAAAAATACCACACTTAAAGTTTACATTCCACTATGCATGTTTTCTCTGTTTTAACTTTAATTATCCCATGGTTGTTCCAGATGTTGCAGATGATTAGAACTATGCATTCTGATAAGTGACTTAAAAAGCATACTGTATGTGTTGAAGGCTTTCATCAGTTGCACACATCATTACTTATGATGTCTACAACTGTGTCAACATCCATGGGATGTCGTAAACAGAAACAGCTAACTGCTGTGGAAAGTTTTGCAAATGCAGTTGCTTTCATTTGATAGTAATTTGCTATCAAAACAGTTGTGTCCCGCCGCATTAATCCATGACAACATACATCGAAGAACCACTGTGTGTTACTGTGTGTTAACACTGGAACACTCACAAAGTCATAACGCGGGCCAAAATAAAAACTATTAATCATCTAAAGGAATTAAAAGTCATCCACAAATTATTTATCATGGGTGAGTGTTGCATGAAATAAAAAATCTTTGGAAGCACACATTACTCTGCAGAAAAAGAGTGCCCGGCATCTGCCACATATTTAAGGATTCCAGGCTTGTATAAGACACAAATAATGATAATCGGACCACCCATAGTTTGGCATGCTCTGTTTGTTGATATGCCTGATATGGGACAGACTAAAAGTCCTTACCAGATTTGGAAGGAGGCCACTTTGGTTAAAATGTCCTGATATGTTTTTCTGTTGCTGAAATGTATGTTACAGATATACTGCTCTTTTTATACTGGGGAGGAGAAGTGTGATAAATGACATTAGACATATTCAACAAACAGGCTCTTTGTACTTACTTGCATTTAACTTTAGTGACCTAAAAAAAAATGCTGACTGGAGCTAACCAATCATTCATTTATAATTTTTATTTCTTGTGCTTTTAATGGAAGGTTAGTGGAGATTTATAAGAAGAAGAAAAAACTGAAAAATAAAATTTTACAGTAAATGGCTATGTCACTGGAAGAAAAATTGCTTAGCCTCTTCTGGAATTGGTTTGAGATGCGAGTGTAATTTGAGACCATGTGGTACCTCAGCCTTAACCAAGACGTTTCAGCTGCCTCTTTTGAAAACGTTCACTTTGGTAGTAAATGATGATGGCTCCCTTTTTTCTTCTCTCTTCTCCCTTCCACTGACAACTCTGATGGTCTATTATATTTAATAAACAGTTTTAGTGCTGAAATAAATCCATTTCAGGAGTGCCTAATCCTTGACTCAAGCAGACTGTAAAAACCACAAGTTCTGGAGAAATGTTTGAGACACCTAGTAATGGAACACATTGCACAAGAAGAGGTTGTTTGGGCCTTTGGGTACCTTTTATCTACCAGTGCTTAATTTCAGATGGTGGGACTTTGGAAATAAAGAAGAAATAAAATAAAACCGGTGCAATTCTTCTAGTGATGGCAAAGTATTTCATGGTAATACCTTGGAACTGAATACCATATTCATAAAGTAGTGTATTATTATGCTAAATAAATAAATGATTAAAATACAATTATATGTATTACAAAAAAAATATTTATTTGAATTTTGGTTCCCTTTTATGGCAACACACACACAAAAAAAAAAAAAACTGAACAAAAGACCGGACTGAAAAAAATAAAATAAATGAAAACCCACAACAATAGCATGGTACGTTAAACCATGTATTTTGCTACCTGTATCCAGGAAACTCATAGTCACATTCTGTTTCAGGTCTGTTGTACTTACAGTAAGCATTGGGGTTCCTAATTAGCCAGACAACTCCTTATAGCCACTATTGTGTTTCAGTTGCAAGTCTGAACTCATGTGGTAAAGATAGTTTACAAACTGTTGGGTCAGAGGTTTACTCTTCACTGCTGCTGGGTTTAGCTGGAAAAACCCAAAGCTTCTTTTGGCACTCGCTCAATCGACAGCAGAGTCACTTTGAAGAGTCTCAGTAGCACAGTTGTGCAGTACAGAGAGTTTAGGATAAATACAGCAGAAAGGTCAAACTGACTTACTATATGATCATTTTTTGGGACTTTCCTTTGTTACTGCTGAATAGCATCTTTCTCAGCTCATGATTACAGAAGAGATGCAAAACTGATATAGTATAACAAACAAAATTCTGTATAACAATTTGTACTCTTAAGTGATCAGCGCTGTGTTTCCGAAGCATGATGATGCCAATGGTTTCTGTGATCTTCTTGCAATCCTTTTGGGAAACAAAGCCCAGTCTGATCGGTTGCATTAGCAAATATAGCCGTTTGTCTGGATAAATCTGAAGATACTTACAGAACTAGATGAAGTGTCTAATAGAATGCAATATATTCAAATTATATCTTTTCCTTCACCAAAAAATGATATATTTCTTCTGTAATTAAACATATAGAAATGATATGTGAGTGTAGCCGCTTCCTGGCCGCATCCTCCTCTCAAATGCCTTAACGATTTGAATGCGCTGTTTTGTATGGTTGGTTTTTTTCATTACTAAGCAACCATGGAAATGTTCAGTTATTGCTGGGGAGCATCCAGGAGGTTAATGAGGAAGGGGTTGACCACTGGGTTTTTGCGATCTTTCCTGCTTATCCTTTGTGGTTTACTGTCAAATGTCTTTAGCATGCTATGAATGGTGGAGGAGTGGGGATAAGATAATTCTACTGCCAAACTGGAGGACACTGAAGATTTTCCTTCTACTGTACCAATCCTGGATAAATGCTGTTTCTAATTGGAAATTTGTGCTGTATAGAAGTAAAAAATAATTAAACTGTCCTGGAATCAGTAGTTACAAAGGCCAAGATTAACTACACAGAGCTCTAGTCAAATGTTTGCTTATCAAATGTATAATCCATAAAAACACAGCTGGTCCATTTTGGGCTCTAAAAAAAATTTTTAATCTGGAAAATATTTTTCATGTTTATTGTACAGAATACAAAGAAGGTGCAGTCAGAATCTGTGTAATTTATGGACAACTGTGTGGCAATATCAGAGTCAGCTGGTCATTACTATAAAATAAACCCCAACAGGTTGATCTTACTAAAGGCCACTTAAAAAATAACGAATGGAAATTATTGTTTTTCAGTTTAGAGTTAATAATAATTAAAATAATTAAAAAATAATAATAATAAACTGTTATCATTCACTTTCACTCAAAGTGTCTTTAAACGAATACTTTTTTATATTTATAGTTCATACTTATAGAGGTATGTGAATTTATTTGATATAAAAAAAATTAATAAAAAAAAAGTGTGATATTTTTCCAAACAAAGTTGGACTCTTTGACTCTCTTTTTTTCACAGAATAAAACTTTATAAAAGTTTGAAATTACTTAAAGGTAAAAGATGACAGAATTATCATTTTTAGCTGAACTATTCCTTTAAGATTTTTTTTTTTTAACTTGACTGTTTTAGACTACAGAGGTCATAAAAAGGTGGAGATATCACCCATAACATTAATGGCATGATGGATAAATGGAGGGATAATATTGATCATTGTATAATAAGGATAATATCCCTCACTATAGAATAATAGTTCACTGTTATGGCCACTGCATACAGCAAGACAAACGTATTTACACTCATTCACAATATGATCCCTTCTTTCAGCAGTGAGTCAAGAATTTATTTTGGTCTGGCATGTTAGCTGATTAGTGCAGCTTTTGTCCTTGTTGCTAAACTCCAACCCTTTGATGTTTCATGCCCCAGATATTATGTCCCTAACTCCTGACATAAATGCTTTAGCTGGGAGCTCAGCTGTTTTGCTTTTATTTTTATTGTCATCGTGAGGAAGGATTTAATTGCAGACTCATTTAAACCGGAAAGCAGTGGCATTTAATTCTTAAATTATTTATTGTGGTCCCCTTTTTACATGCAGACAGTAAGATTTTTCGCAATATCACACCCTATGAATTAATTAGCGGAGATCTTAAAAAAGCCTGTAATCTCTTAATTAGTTCTATTTAATCACTTGCGTTCACTCACAGCTGATACTGTAGCTATTTTAATCGACCACAGATGTCATGCTTGAGCTACTTTCCCATATGTTGGTATGTTTACATTTAAAAGCTATGAGGAACATTACTGGACAGGTCTGTTAGGGAGGAAAGCTTCCTGCAAGACATATGTACACACTAAATATTATACCAGCCTGCTTTTGTGAAAGACTGTTTTAACCTCACGTCATAGAATTATTTGTTTGTATCACTTCAATTAAGCCTTAAAATCAACATTTAATAGCTGTTCTCCTCATAGCAGGAATGGCATTTCTCTACTCACTAAAATGAGTAAATAAAACAAGAAAATAAGACGTCAAGCAGGGAGGACATGCTTACCTGCTGTTAATGTTCCCTTATTATGTGGTCTGGAAAGGATGAACTACTTTCTATGAGCCCATATGCTCACCCAGGGCCAGTTCTAGACATTTGGAGTCCCAAGGTAAAATTAACATTGGAGGCCCCCCTATCCCCATAAAAAAAAAAAAAAAAAAAAAAAAATTGAAACAAATATTATATATATATATATATATATATATATATATATATATATATATATATATATATATATATATATATATATATATATAATTATTTTTTTTTTTTTTTTTTTTTTCGGAACCGGTCAAAAATGTGGACACTGGACACATAATTATATTTAATATTTTGGGGGGGAAAAAATGTGTGTGTGTGCTCTTGTTTTTGTGACATATCAGGACACAACTCTGTATAATGACATGGGTATGACACAGGTATTACAAGGAGAGGGTGACTTATAAGGAAATAACCCATGTCCCCATTTTTCAAAACGCTTATAAATCATACAGAATAGTTTTTTTTGTTTGTTTTTTTTTTAAACTGCACAAAGTAAAACTGCACAAAGTTTCCTGTGAGGGTTAGGGTTAGGTGCAGGGTTGGTGAAGGCCGATAGAATATACAGTTTGTACGGCATAAAAACCATTACGCCTATGGGATGTCCCCATTTTTCACAAAATGTGTGTATGTGTGTGTGTGTGTAATTATAGTTAACTAAAAATGTGAAGAAAAAAAAACATTTTCATTAATAGAAATATAATAAATTATAAAAAAAATAAAAACTATGATTTCAGATTTCAAGGCAATGTTTTCATTTAATTGCATTTTTGATGTACAAAAATAACTAAAACCGCATTAAAAAAGAATAAAAACTAAATAGACTTTATTATACAGAGATAACACTAAAAAACTATATGAAACAAAATTAACAACTAACTATAACAAAAATTACTAAAATGACAAAAACCGCACAACTAAAATTTTAATGAAAAAATATATGTCAAAAAGAAATCAGTATGAATAAAACAGCATTCTGAAATTCTCTTTATGTCTGGTGTGTTGTTTATTTTTGTACTCTTTGCTGCACATAGAGGAAAGTATGACTATCTCTACTCTCATCTGGTTTAACAGAAAGGGGCATGAGTATGGGGAGAGGAAAGCAGAAGATGGAGTCCAGGTATTTGCCTCTGAGGAATCTTCCTGTCAGGAACCCTCCACTCACAGGGTTGATAGCTACTCCAAGCTACAATAGACCAAATGTACCCAGAATGCACTGCGGTGGTCATGACCTTGCAGTGTACCATATTTTTTTACAGAGTGTAGGAGGACACTGACCACAACTAAAACAGAAAGATTTACTTAAAATGTGTTTTGAGAAAATAGAAATGTAGAGTTCAGATAATAGAAAGAAAGAAAGTGGTAATCTGTAATGTGTGGTGTATATATACATTGCATAAGACATTTTTTGAAACAAGTGGGTTTTTTGTTGTTGTTGTTGTTCTTTCATTTTGAAAAAATAAAAGTGCACTTTGTCTAATCTTTTCAGAGTCAGAAGTATACTTTTTATAAAGATTTATTGACTTCCCCCCAAAAAATGCAATGGAACATTATTGTAATTCTTTGTAACAAACCTTATTTTGATTCAGGGTCAGACGAGAGTTTTGAATAATAAGATGAAATTTGAAATCAATTCAATCAAAAAAAAAAAAAAAAAAAAGGCAGATGCAAGACCACACAATAAAGAAAGCGTAATCAATTCTATCTGTTTCATCTCTCAGGGGTGTACCAAAACAACACCACAGTCATTAGTTGTTTTTCTTATTTTTCTCTTTTTCAAGCAGTATATGAGTCATCCGCTTTGTAAAAGAAGTCATCTGTTTCTAATATTACACACTTGTTATTTGGGAACCTCTATGGTTAATGCACTATGCTAGCTCAGTTTCCAAAAGCATTTAATACGAGATCCAATGCAGACCCACTCCGCTGATGAAAGATATTGAGGAGGTCCCAGAGTTCCAGGACCTATTGTAACACGTTTTTAGACATTCAGAAGTTTTAAGCATTTTATCAGAAAAATGGGAAAAATCTATCAACTTAATATATTGGAATATAACTATTTCTTTACAATAAACTCAAATCATCTCATTTAAATGTAGTCAGTGTACATAACTTTTACATGAAATGTAACCTTTTGTAAATGTAATTTTCAAGTCAACAATGTAATCTTTAAAAAATACCTTAAATAACAATAAAGCTTTATGCCTGCAACATATCCATTCTTTATGTTTATGAGAGGCACAAAAGGCAACTTTCGATGCTTATAACAAATTGTAATTATTTGTGAGTTTCTCAGTGCTGGTAGTGCTAATTCTCTTTTAGCAACACATCTGAAAAAAGTGAAAGTGACGTGACATTCAGCCAAGTATGGTGACCCATACTCAGAATTCGTGCTCTGCATTTAACCCATCTGAAGTGCACACACACAGAGCAGTGAACACACACACACACACTGTGAACACACACGCGGAGCAGTGGGCAGCCATTTATGCTGCGGCGCCCGGGGAGTAGTTGGGGGTTCGATGCCTTGCTCAAGGGCACCTAAGTCGGGGTATTGAAGGTGGAGAGAGAGCTGTTCATGCACTCCCCCCACCTACAATTCCTGCCGGCCCAAGACTCGAACTCACAACCCTTCAATTGGGAGTCTGACTCTCTAACCATTAGGCCACGACTTCCCCATCTGCTGAAAAGTGTTATCTACCCCAAAATGTTTTTTTTTCAGGTATCTTTATTACAAACAGATAGACATACTGTAAAAATACAGTTTTATATTTAGCCTGACCTACATAATAATTTGCCGCAAGGGACAGTAACAATGGTCATGACTTCAGCTCGTTATTTTTGTGATGGATAATTAGAGCGAGGTTGTTTCCGATTAGATCCTCGTGTTACTCAGGCAGACTGATGCCTTGTTTCCGTGCTGATTAAATTATACCGCTGTGAGCTACTACTACAGCAATACAGCTGAGCATTACGCTTAATACTGCCTACTAGGACTTTCGTTAACTGCACACTTTTGTTTTCATGCTCCCAGAAGCCTTTGAGTCAGATTGTTTATTCATGTAAGCAGAATTTGTCTAAATTCTATAAATGTGACATTCATCTAAGCTCTAAAAAGTAAAGGGAAACAATTCTCTTTTGCGAATAGTTGTTAAAGATTCTTTGAGATGCTACACCAGTCCTGAGCTATATGTAGGAGAAGCTTTGTGGATTCTCCGAGCCAAATCACTTGTAAATACACATGCTCTTTGACATCTCATTCCCTCCAGGTCAAAACCAAGGATAACAAAGACAATGTTTGTGTTGTTTACATAAGATTGTTCTCGAATACTCAATGTCCTTTAGGCAGTGGTCCAAAGCTCATTGTCGAGAACTGGTTCAACTTGACGCTGATCCTGTTCCTCCCTCCAGCCCACTTTGTTACTTGAGATTGAGCAATATTCAGACATACTAATTTGCAGCAAGATGTTCTGGGTTTGAGATCTCCCTAGATTTTGCACAATATTTAAACCTGGAATTCTGCTCTGCTTCTTGCATTTCTAAAATCGTAGCATTTAGTCATTGAATATAAATCTGTTGAACTGGCCTGCTAAATCCATGAACTTTAACCATGGATGGAATGCATAGGTGCGCAAAAAGATGCATAAGTGTAAAAACATGGACCTGTGAATAGGTCATTGCATCTGTTTAATAGATTATATTACAAGCCTTGGAGACAAAGTGGACATTTGCCAAACTATTCAACATCAGACCTAATGTTTTTTAACATATACATGAAGGTGGCCTTCCTGCCTTTAACAAATGTGATCCCAAAGGGCAAAACAAAATCTGTGAAGACAAAATATAATATTAGCTGATGAATGCTTTATGAGGGTGCTTTATGAAGATATTGTATCCCATAAGCACATTTAAGTATAATGGATTCCTCCAATTCAATAATCGCCCATTAAAAATATGAGAATAATTGTTGTCTTCTCATCAGTTACTGTATAACAGCTCAGCTACTTTCTTTCACCACTCATCTCATCAGGATGAGACACATGTCTAGTTCCAATGCTGTTATCACCTCCCCTCAGGTCTCTGCTGTAGCTATCAAACATCAGGATCCACTTCCAACTCACACACCTCCAAGTGCCTAACACAGATAGAAGAACATGGAGATTATAGTATATCAGAAACATAGTGAGGGCCAGACCTGAAGGCTGAATGGTTAAATTAAGCACAGGGTTAAAGGGTTGGTTTAAATGTTTTGAAGTGGAACACAGCCTTTCAAGGTTTACTGATTTTGTAAAATGTGTAAATAATTAACGCTTTTTCCACCAAGTAATATAGTTCATTAGATTATTTAGTTATTTATTGCATTCGTTTATTTTATTTATTTATTTGTGCATAATTTAGGACAATTTCTTTGATAAAATTTTTTTAAAACCCTCTTTTTCCAGGTTTTAAATGAAAAAAAACAGAGATTCTCAATGTGGTCTGACTTTTGGAACTCTTTATATAATTTGAATCATGCAGAGTCACTGGTTATTTTATGACACCATCAAATGTGGTTTGTCTAATCTTTTTAGAGTCAGAAGTATACTTTTTTATAAAGATTTAACTGACTTCCAAAAAAAAAAAAAAAATAGCAATGGAACATTCTTTTAATTCTTTGTAACAAACCTTATTTTGATTCAGGGTCAGACGAGAGTTTTAAATAATAAGATGAACTTTGAAATCAATTAAATCAATAAACAAAAAAACAAAACAAAAAAAGGCAGATGCAAGATCAAAAAATAAAGAAAGCTTAATCAATCCTATCTGTTTCATCTGTTTCATGTACCAAAACAACACCACAGTCTTTAGTTGTTTTTCTTATTTTTCTCTTTTTCAAGCAGTATATGAGTCATCGCTTTGTAAAAGAAGTAATCTGTTTCTAATATTACACACTTGTTATTTGGGAACCTCTATGGTTAATGCACTATGCTAGCTCATTTGCCAAAAAGCATTTAATACGAGATCCACTGCAGACCCACTCCGCTGATGAAAGATATTGTGGAGGAGGTCCCAGAGTTCCAGGACGTATTGTATTCCTGCATTACATCAACACTGAAGTCGACCACGGTAAAGCTTATGTCATCTCTGACTTAAAGTTCATTGCTAAACTCTCGAAAGAATAAAAGATGCTATTCATTGTTTCCCCTTATTCTTATTCTCTGAAACACAGCTGTCTCCTAACCACACTCTCCATCTGATTAGTTTTGGATAAGGATTTGTCTTTCCACAAATAATGTATTTTTAAATGAATTTCCCCTTAGACTTGAATTTGCACTGTCAGAAAAGTCTGTCAGGAAATGGTTTGCATAAAAGGCAATGTTTTATTTTTGATTCTTTCTATACAAAGTTAAAAAAGTCATGTACCTGATCATCCACTTTACTTAATGTTCTCAGATATCCCAACAAATGTATGTTTTAAGGGGTGTTGATGAAATATTCCCTAAAAGGTAAAAGTTATCTTCCTTATTTTGTAATGTGGAAGTAAGCTATTTTCTGTGAATGTGCAAGACTTTCAATTCATTAGCCACTATAATTACTACAAGAATAACAAATACTAATTTGCAGTATCAAGCCAAGGACTGTTTCTGTAGCTAAAATAACTAAAAGCAAGTCATCCAAGGTGTATATGACTTTCTGCTTTCAGACGAATCCAGTCTGAATTATATAAAACATTGTCTTTGATCTTTCAAGTTGTTTAATGGCACTAAGCAGGTGTTGCAGTGCTTTAGTCAAAAATAATTGATGCATTTTTTTTTTTTAGGAAAAATATCCATATTCAAAACATTATAATCAATTTAATGTAGCACTAAACAGTTGTACACTGAAGCAGCTGGGACGATGACGTATGAGGTCAGAGTTGCGCATGCGCTGGTGAGTTTTTAATGAAAACCAACATTTGTTAACAGGAGCAAAGGAAGCAAAATTATATAGAAATCCTCCAACATTCTTCTTTACAAATCCACGTTTTGTACTTCTAATTAGTGACCATTGTTTTGTTTTTTGTTTTGATCTCTCCCCGGTGCTTCTGCATTCGTCACTTCACAGCGACCCATGCGCAAAGCTGACGTCATACATCATCTGTGCGTAGCTGCTTCCTTGTACAACACTGAGCGCAAGCTAGATTAAACCGATTATTGTGTTTTAAATATGGTAATTTTCTTACAAAAACACATCGATTCGCTACAGGAGGACTTTGTTCAACCCCCGGAGCTGAGTAAGACTTATTATTAAGGATGGGTGCTTTTTATTTAACTTCTTTTGGACTGATGCACTTCAACGCCCGCTGGGTGCCATTAAACACTTAAAAGATCAAAGACCATTTTTAATATAACTCTGATGGAATTTGTCTAAAAGAAGAAAGTCATAAACACTTAGGATGAGTTGAGGGTGGTTAATTTTCATTTTTGGGTGAACTAACCCTTTATGTAGTACAATGTCACCCAATAGAACACTCCTCCTTCTCTCAATGGTTACACAATCAGAACTCCTCGTCATTGGTTGAGCCTCTGTAGATGTGCTAGGCTGGTTGGGATTCTCAAAAACACAGTACAATATTTTGAAAACACAGAGGAGTAATCGTGTTTACACTTTTAGAGGAAACCAGCCTTTGGCTTACTTATCCCAGCTTAATGTGCAGAGACAAGTATTTTTAAACACTGAAAAAAGAAAGTTTAAAAATTGTCTTCCTGTTGATTTTTCACATCTCTCCATATATAAACACAGAAATATTAAGGCGATCACTCTGCTGTCGTGAGTTTTGCTCACACCATCTGTCATCAACAAGTGTGGCCTTGCATGTGTTGCATCAAGGCCCATTTCCTTACCAGTTCACAAGAACAAAATCACAAGGTCACCATAAGATTCGCATAGACTTGTCTAACTCCCACTGCAAAACAGAGAACACAAAATAAGCATAAAGACCCTAGAAATGTCCATAAAGAATGTAGAAATAGATCTTATTTTTGGGGTGAACTACAGTAATCCTATAAGCTAGTTAAGGTAACGGTTCCTTTTAACTGATCCTACAATGACCCGGTGACTGAAAAGCTTCATGGTATAATAAAATATAACTGGTACAAGAATATAAAGGAATGTCAAAGAAAAACAGCAGACTATAGGAAACATCTGTTTTTCAATCTCTGGTGGGCTCACCGCTAAGAGTCTCTGATTGAGGTCAACGGCAGAAGGCTACAGACCTGATAAAATAAAAAGAATGGATAACTAAGTCCAGTTGCTATCAACTAAATTTAACTGACTCATATGCACGTAGGCATGTGGAAGAATGTGTTTGGACACATCTTCTCATTCAAAGAGTTTTCTTTATTTTCATGACTATGAAAATTGTAGAGTCACACTGAAGGCATCAAGGGCTATTTGACCAAGAAGGAGAGTGATGGGGTGCTGCGCCAGATGACCTGGCCTCCACAGTCACCGGACCTGAACCCAATCGAGATGGTTTAGGGGTGAGCTGGACCGCAGACATAAGGCAAAAGGACCAACAAGTGCTAAGCATCTCCCGGGGAACCCCTTCAAGACTGTTGGAAGACCATTTCAGGTGACTACCTCTTGAAGCTCAGTAGTAATCAGTAATCAAAGCAAAAGGTGGCTACTTTGAAGAACCTAGAATATGACATATTTTCAGTTGTTTCACACTTTTTTGTTATGTATATAATTCCATACATAATTCCACATGTGTTAATTCATAGTTTTGAAGCCTTCAGTGTGAATCTACAATTTTCATAGTCATGAAAATAAAGTGTGTGTGTGTGTGTGTGTGTGTAACATGCATTTCATAGTCCAGTGTTAACTGCAATACAAGCATGATAAAGAAAAAATGCCTTATGAAATGGGGATAAGTTTTACCATTGAATGCTCTCATTTCACTCATTAATCAGAATCAGAAAGAGCTTTATTTCCAAGTGTGTTTACACACACAACGAATTTGTCTAGGTGACAGGACCTTCCAGCACAGAAAGTGCAGACAACATATCATTTAAGGTGATAAAGTGAAATAAAACACTAATAATTAGGAGAATAGACAATCAATAAAAAAAAATGATATGGTAATAAAATAGAGAAAACGAAAATATCACTAGACAGAATTGTGAATGTGCATATGTGCTATTTACAGATGACAGTTTTGATAAATTATTTACAGATGTACAATCTGAGATGTGTTATGAGTTGTTCAGGTGGAATATGGCCTGGGGGGGAAAGCTGTACCTGTGTCTTGGCTGTTTTGGAGGGGTCCAGAGTGATTTTACCAGCCCTTTTCCTCACTATAGAGGTGTAAAGTTATTGGAGCTTAGGCAGGGGGACACCAATAATCCTATCCGTGGTCCTGAGTGTCTGTTGTAGTCTCCTAATGACTGATTTGGTAGCTGCACCAAACCAAAGATGAACACAGAACAGACTCAGTGACGGTTGAGTGTATGAGCAGCTCCTGCAGCAAGCCGAACTTCCTCAGCTGGCAAAGGAAATATAGCCTCTGCTGGATTGTTTTTTTTGTTTGTTTTTTTTTACAGTATAGTCAATTAAGAATGTCCCACTTCAGATCCTGTGAGATGGTGGTATGCGGGAACTTGAATGGCACTACTGCAACCACAGTGCTGTTTATGATGGTGAATGGGGGGAGTGCATAGGGGTTTCACCTGAAGTCCACAATCAGGGTCCTTGATGTCCTTAAGGTAGGCCAAGACCAGTCTCTCAAAAGACTTCATGACCACAGACGTGAAACGCAGGATGAAAATGTATATCCAGAAAAGCAATTAGTCTTCCTGCAATCCCACATCACCCGCATGTTCTTGACATATCATCACTATAGCAGAGTGGTGATGACTGCTGTATGGCTGGATACTGCAAAGCTCCAAATGAAGCCCTTATGAAGAAATGTAGATCTTTCTGTATCCCTCTAAATTAAGGTACAGTGTTCTGCGTTTACAAGCCCTTAACTTTCTACACAAGAAATCTATAGTACTATATGGGTTTAAAAAATGCTCAGTCCATTCATTGACTTAAGAGTGGGAGTTTTGTTCCTATAAGGATTTTTTTTTTTTTTCTCTTTAATATAACAAAAAGCATTCTAAAAACTTTATGGCATGCCATTAAGCCACTAAATATATTTCTATAAATTATAAAATATGCAATATTTATTACATTACTTTAAACTGCCACTGCAGAAGTCTGAGGGTCTCTTTTGAAAAATATTAGAGTTCATTAGATCCAGAAGGGTGGGGTGAAAACTTCTATAGACGTGTGAGCTAAGATGGAAGAAATGTAAAGCATGAGAAATGGTTAAGTAACATCCAATATACCCTAAGAAATAGATCAAGTCTTCTTACAAATGATCTTTATTTTTAATCCTGGCATACTTGATCTAAGTCATCTGAGTTCCCTGCCAGCCAACAAATAAACAAGACTTAAGTTCTTTCCTAATTTACAAGTATTATGTTTTTGGTAAGTGCACTTCAGTAACTGTTTATTCTGAATGTTTCATATTACAACGTAATGATGTGTATCCAAACTCTGCATCTGTAATGTAATTATCTGGTTGCATATGATCCATTTAAATAATAGCTTGGCAGGTGGTTAAACCAAGGCTGAGACTTTAATTATATTACATCACAGTTTACATTATACTGACTTAAAAAAAATGTATGATATTTGATGGAAGATAAATTAAAAAGTGTTGGCAGTACTTTTTGGAAAGTAACATTCAATATCTTTGGCTCCTTTTAAGTAATTATTGTATAACTTAAAGCATCTATCAGTGCCAATATTAAATTACTGAGTCACTCCTATTCTGAACTACAGATTTCCATCTGAAGAGAGAAAAAAGTGACACATTTATTTTACAAACGTGCTTTACTTTTTTTCTTTCATTTTCCCCATACCCGGGAGTCAGTAATGAACTTGGGAGTTGTTATTTAGTAATGCACATGTGGATTGAATGGCTATGTCACGGCACAGCAAAGGAATTTGATTTCACAGAATATTGATTAGCAAAAGAAAAGAATTTCCCATCTTCAGATCAGTCAATAGCAGGAGAGATGGACGCTGTTCACAAAGGATAGTAAAGCTGCAAAAATAAAGGCCTTTCTTGTCCCCTCACCGCACATAGCTGCCAGTGACCCTGTCTGTGGCTCTCAGTCATTTACAATTCAAATGCTTTTATGACCGTGCTACTTCCTGCCGAGATGGAAAAAGTCTTTATTTAAATGTTTTTAATTTAAACTTTATAGACAAAATACACTCAACACAAATACACATTTTAAGGCAAATCATACGCTCACAAGCTTCTATTTACTTATTAGAAAACTGTTCAGACAGATTATTATTTTCCCCCAAAGAGGCATCATTGGCCACTCATGCAGAACTAGAGGATGTGAAGGAACATCTTTAGCTTTAGGGCTTTTAGAGTTTGAAATCTGTAATCTTGTTTGAGTTTCTAAGCTGCTCTGTATTTCCTCTATATTTATAAAATATGAAACTAAAAATTAAATATAAAACTGGAATTTTATATTTTTTTATTAATAATTTAATGTTTCTAAATTCAAAAAATAAAACATTACTGACTTACATTGTGGCACTTATCTCCATCTAAATGTACTGGTTTATCTGTCACTTTACAATAGGGTTCATTAGTTAACTACGTTAGTTAACATGATCCAAGCATGAACAAAACTTCTTCAGCATTTATTAACCTTTGTTCATTTCAACATTTACTAATGCATTATTAAAATCAAAAGTTATGCTTGTTAACATTAGTTATAATGCACTGTGAATTAACATGAATTTACAATGAACAATTGTATTTTCATTAACAAAAGTCAATAAATACTATAATATATGTAGCTAAATAGTGTAATAAATGTAGTGTCCATTGTTTAACCAATGGAACCTTATTGTAAAGTGTTACCTCTCTAAACCAAACTGTTATTGCTTGAAAAGTGTGCTTGGACAAGCCTATAGCTATGTCACTTGCCCTGATATTTTGTTATCTAGCGAACAACATTCATGCGTTTTAAGTTTGGCTTAAGTGTCAAAACTTTGTAGGGTGGTCTGAGAACCCTTGTTGAGTGCGCAGTTATTCAGATCGTTACGGTATCCAAACCGACAACACTTCTCTCCCCCATAGGAAGTCTCAGGCAATTAGTTCAGTCAGTAGAAGTGCTCGTACTAGTCTACTCAGTTTCTGTGAGCTCTTCTAATGACTTTGTGCGAAGAGCGATTAAACCCCTGTAATATTCTGTGGGAGGCCCGGTTCTATTTTGGATTTTCCCTTTTAAAAAATGGGATTTGAGTTGGATCGTTTCAAGGGGGCTGTGGACCCAGACTTCAAATGCAACTTGTGTAATAAAGTTTTGGAGGATCCGCTCACCACCCCTTGCGGTCACGTCTTCTGCGCCGGCTGTGTGCTGCCGTGGGTCGTCCAGCAGAGCAGCTGCCCGGTCAAATGCCAAAGGATCTCCACCAAAGAGCTCAACCACGTCCTCCCTCTGAAAAACTTAATATTAAAGTTAGACATTAAATGTGACAATCACGCGCGGGGCTGCCAGACGATCGTCAAACTCCAGCATCTGGCGGAGCACGCGGAGATGTGCGATTATTCCCCTGCCAGATGTAGGAATAAGGGCTGCAGCGAAGTGCTGAACCTCAAAGATATGGATGCTCACATGCGTGAATCGTGTGAGTGCAGGGCGGTCGGGATATGCGAGAGTGGATGCGGATTGATGCTCACTCATAGGGAGCAGAAGTTGGACAACCATTGCTGCTTGAAAGCCCTCAAAGCGCACAACGGCGCGCTGCAAGGGAAAGTTGTCAGCTTGGATAAGGAGCTGAAGAAACAAGCTCTCAAATCGACTAAAAGAGAGAAATCACTTTTGGCTCAACTGTCGGCTGTTCATAACGAGCTTCAGATGACAGCGCTGAAGTATCAGAAGAAATTCACTGAATACAGCTCCAGGATTGACTCGCTGTCCAAGAGTCTTTCTCCGCCGTGTAAGGTAAAATAACAATATTGACAGCAGCTTTTGAATTTTGAAATAATTTACCATGGTAACCTCAATAACACTGTGGTAAAGCGTAGTGTTTGTCACCACTGTCATCAAATAAACACAAAAAAAGTAAAAATTAACAGTCAAATAACTGTCTGATACGATTCTAAAAGTAACGCTATGATACTTGAATGAAATCTGTGTTTTTTTTTCTAGCACTAGTTTATGGTATTTAGCAGTGATGGTAGTTATTCGTGGTACATTTTGTAAGGCGGTGCTGACCGTTATCAGAACAACGTTTAACATGGAAAATGTTTTAGATTTTTTAGTTTTATTGCTGTAATTTTACTTCGGAAAATGTGTGTGTATATATATATATATATATATATATATATATATATATATATATATATATATATATATAATATGCGTAATCTGAGATTCCCAATTTTTAATGCTTTTTGCCGTTGTTGTTATTCTTTCTCCCACTTTATTTTGAATTTTATTGTCAAGCGTTATTTTAAACTCTTTATAATTTTTTTAAGCGCTATATCAACCAAGCATTCTCAACCAGGCGGCAAGGAAGTCTACCGGAAGTTGAAGTCGGCCGCGAGCTGCCATCTTGTAGCAGAACTTCACTTGCGTTAGCATCCCATTGACTTTGCATTCATTTTGGCGTCACTTTGACAGTAAATAACTTTACATCTGAGGCGTTTAAAGACTCCATTTGTCCATTATTTATTTCTAAAGATACACGACAATGTATGAAGGGCTCCATTACCTTCTATGTTACATTATGGCCCCGTAGAAACAGTTTTTGTAAAAATAGACTAACGATTTCGTCATAATCACTCGACTCTCTGTTGCACAGTAGAGAAATTACCTTACAGACAGGAGGAGAAGCTTGCAGGCAATTAACTTAATAAGGCATACTGGCGTTATTTTAATCAGAATACTTACTCCTGCTCACGCCAAAGAACTCCCCGCTCAAGCTCGCCATCTCTGCAAGATTAACGATGGCAGTTTTCACGCACAGCCACTAGAAGATTTACATCTGTCAGACAGGTTGCTGACGTTATCAATCTTAGTTTGAGTCTGCGCGTCAGAAACGGAAGTGCTAAAAATTGCTAAAAATGGGCTTCACTTGTCTCAATTGAGTTCCAATGGGGTCGCTGCGTCCATTTCTTTTACTGTTTATGTGGGCAACATGCTGCAGGTAATCACAGCCCTGTTGACATAACCTGTAGATTCCAAGTGTGATATTGCATTTCTAGAAACAGGCTTGGACAAGTGATTAATATCAAGGGACTTAGGCTACATTTCAGACAAAATTTGGATAGTGACTTCGATTATTTATTTTTCAGCCAACTGAAAATAGTTCCAAACTACGCCAAACCAAACATCGTGTGTCGTTCTTCTTCTCTCTAGTTTTTTTTTTGTGTGTTTTTTTTTTTGGTCGTCCGCCACCTACTGTTCTGGAGTGCGAAACGTACACAGTTAAGCTATAAACATTTAAACTATTATATCGCGTGTAGTTCAAGCAAGTCGCATACTTGAACCCTGGCCTGGAATAGCATATATGAGCGGAGCGACAGTCGTTTTACGTCGGTTGTGGCTAGAAGGGATACAGCAAAAACCGGAAGCTAACAATACATAGAATTTTCTACCTATTATATTGTTTTATTAATGTCTATAATAGCCATAATTACTACCATAAAAACATAATACTACCCCTTACAATAATGCAAAAATAGTAATTATTGTTGTACAGTGTGAGGTAAATTTCACTATATTGATGTGCACATGTCCAGTATTTTTAGCTGTATGCCATCTAGCCTTTTAACCTTTTACATCTGTGATCAAAAGTGTTCCAATCCATAGACTAGTTACATGCCGACTTTTCCATGTCTCTACGAAAGAAACCCAGAGTAGCCGAAGCCAAAAGTTAGAATTTTATAATTATTTCTGTTTATATTAAGACTCCATTGTGAATTTAATGTTCCTATTATTATATGCTTTCTTGTCCGTTGATATTAATGCCAACATTCTTTGTTGTGACGCATACGTTTTAAATTTTTTATTATTAATATATCTATGTTTTGATTGATCAGATGTTGGCCGTTTTCAGGATGTCCTCCAGCCCTAAAATATGCACTGCTTTGCTGGCTTGCAATGTAGACTTTACTGGTTTTAACAAACTTGATAAAATTTGTCTCAATTCTAAGAATTCAAACGTTATCTCAATTCTAAGAATTTACATTTGCACATTAGACTAAAAATGATAGCATACTTAAAAAAAATAAGATAATAAAATGTAACAAAAATACAGTATTTTATCAGAACTTGTGCTGTGCCATGGTATAGGTAATATTTTGGTTCTTGTACTCTACCTGCTAAAAATAATTATTTGGCACATGGCCAGATAAAATAAAATAAAAAAGATGGCACTTTATTATGACACTTTTTCTTAGTTCTGTATGTCCTTGCCATGCCTTAAATCAAGTGCTATGACTACTTCTGGCATGTGCGATGCCCTTCAGATTAGCTGTAATATATTCTCACCTCAGGACACCATCAGAGCATGGAAAAATGTCAGTGAGTAACACTTGTGACAGATAACCTCTCTTGACCACTCTATGAAGGAGCATGAGATCCTAATGCAACCTCCCATGAGTGAACATGCTTATGGGCTCTGACTGATGTCTTAGTGCCAGCAACTGCCTTCCTGCTGGGGAATGTAGTCCCTCTTGCTGTTCCCATCACATGGTTCATCAGTCAAGTGAAGGAAGCAACGCAGGGCTGGGAAATGATGAGGGTGATGATGGGGAGCTGACATTTGGAGGATTGGTCCTGTCTGCTGAACGCTGGGCTGTTGATCCAGCTGCTCTAGAGAGGGAAAAATGATATCACAAGTGTTTTCGAATCACCACTAGAGCATTTCAGGATGAATTACGCTTTATATATATGCATATGTTTTGTTTTTTTTTTACAATTCAAGATAACTTATTCATTAGGTTAGTCATGCTTTGACATAATTTCACATTTGTATTATTTACCAAGCTGCCCTGTTCTTGTGAAGTAATAAAAAACTGAATCATATTAGCAGAAAACCCCTGACAAAACAACAGTGTTGTGCATTTATTTTAAGTGGAGTCGCTGCCTTCTACAGACATCGTTTCCCATGGAATTCTGGGACTTGTTCCCATGACCTGGTCTAGTGGGGTGCATTCCTTACTAGGAGGCATACATTGCATACACTCAGTAAAGATAGCAAAGAGGACTCTGTACAGTACATGCATGCCATTGATGTCAGTGTTATATTTAGACACTGTCTTCTGTGGCACACAAAAATGACAGCTGCTTTAGTTGCTGATTTTATGCAGTGCCACCCTAAGTGTGGAATAAAATGCTGACACCACTTGTTTCTCCGCGTTCCATCGTTCATCTGTTGAGAGAGCTGTTTGCTGCAAATGTATTAATATACTCGACCAAATGAGCAGGGAACAAGGCATTAACCCTTAAAGCACCCGGCCACTTGACAGCTCCTTTTCCAAGATGCTTTAAGCTTAGAGGAATCATGTAGATTGCAGAACATGATGTTTAATGACTCTAACAGGTGTACCTCTTTACTTGCACAGCCAAATGTAAACATTGATACCTACAGCTGATTTAAGAGCTTGTGCTATGAAAACACACCCCGAAGGGTTACATTTTTAATATAAAGTTTGGAAGCTCAGACGTTTCTACTTCCCAAATGTACATATTTAGTAATTTCATTGGTGTTTTTCGCTTTTCAAAAGTTTTGAGTAGAAATATGTGTGAATTGATGGGTCATTTATATGGTTTCCTCTTTTAACAGGGTGGAGAGACCAAAAGTGTCATGGCTATACTCCATCGTGAGTCTGGATCTTTAGGCTTCAATATCGTTGGAGGAAGGCCATGTGCAGTAAGTTTAGAGAGATTTGCACCCTTGTCTTATCTGTCATCAGCTCGTTCTATTTCCTGTTTAAGCCCCAGGTTGTCCAAGGCAGCACAGGTTATTTATCTACTCCAGGGCTTCCCATATATGTATATATATGTATATGTATATGTATATGTATATGTATATGTATATGTATATGTATATGTATATGTATATGTATATGTATGTATTCCTTAGATTACCTCATACCATACCTACATTTGTTAGATCTTGGTCTAGTCTTAACCCAAACTTAATTATTATGATGATAAAGAACAAAATGTGACACTTTAATATCTGTCAGGTTATTTCAGGTTCTCAGTGTATAACTAACTTTAAGTGGTATTGGCAAATGTAAAAATACAGACATAAATGATATCTAACATATAAATTGTCACTTGGTACAGTACATCGGTCCACCCTGGTGGTTGTGATATCAATATCAGCATGAATGAGCAACAAACCCTTTAAGAAACGTTTCTTTGTGGTTCGTCTGAAATAGAAATATGATGCACTTTGGTCTGAACTGGACTTTTGCTGAAAAACCTTACAAAGGGGAAAAGTACTACTAGAGCCAATTTTCCAGAGCTTCTTCTAAAACCCTAATGTAGCCTCGTCACAATGACAAGGCTTTATTTATTTTTAAAAATGCTACTGTTATAGCATAAAGCACAAATTACTATGGCTGAGTTAATGCTAAAGTAACTGGAAGAGGTCAGTCACTAATGAGTGACACAAATGGCTGTCTCTTAGAAACTGCACAACTACTTCAACGTGGCCATGACCCCTCCCTAGAAAATGTTTGACATGCCATCCATCCTCTGTGCTTGTGGCAATAATTGTTACATTTTTATTTTTTCTCTCTGTAATACTTGATTCTGATTGGTCAATCACTGCACAAGTGGGTAAATATTTTACCGTATGTTTTACATTTAGTTTAGTATACTTTGTATTTGAATATTACATATTTTTGGAGTATCACATCTTCAGGATGTCAGGTCACTTTTAGAGTTCATGTAGTTTAATTTTATTCTAAAACATGGCTACATTTGTTAGAAGAGGATCATCTGGTAAATAAGGATGTTGATGTTGTTGTAATGGGGAAGAGGGAAGGGCTTGCAGTAATGAACTGCAGAGTTCACAGTTAGACTTCCTGTGGTTTCCCAAGATTCCATAAAAAATTACAGCACAGTGTCAAACAACATGGCACAGAGTCAATGTGGTGTGATGTGGTTGAGGGGTGATTTCAGCAATAGAAAGAGGCTTTGCTGTAACCTTCCTGTCTAGGTTATAGTTTCATATAATGAATGTCGATCATCTTTTTTGTCATCATCATCTCTTAACTCCATAATCCTCCCATGAACACAATATTTCTATCATTTGACAGTGCATTTGCAGAAAAGCTGAACAATTGAACTCAATGCTTGTACATCTGCATACAATTATTTGTGCTTTGAACCTGTCCTTGGTTATTCATTTTATTTTTATTTTGCAATAAAATTATTTTGCATCTGTAACCCTTACTAAAGACGTTTATTTGATGGGGATTCAGATTTATTGGATCTTTTTTTAGCTAAATATTGCTGCCTTGTTTTTGGATTGCAGGACGATAAAGATGGCAATTCAAATGAAGGAATCTTTGTATCGAAGATTGTGGAGAATGGACCAGCGGATAAAGAAGGGGGATTGCAGATCCATGACCGGATAATGGAGGTAAGTGCCTGTTTTAAGCCTGATACTCTAGCCTAATTAAGACACAATGCAACAGCTTTAGAGATTTATTTATGATTACCTTCCCATGCTAAAAATGAAAATGTGATGCATAGTGGCGCAAAATGAGCCAATCATAATGTATATGATACACATTCACAGTTATGGAGATTTTGGACCAGTTTGATGTGTAATGCAGTGTTGTTTGTCACAGTCATGGCTGGTTGGGACAGAAACTTTTAATGTACTGCAGCATGTTAGGACACAGTGTTAAATCTAAGATTTTTACAAATTAGAGCTCATCCTGAAAGATACACTTGCACAAGCCAGTGCTGAACATTTGAATACCTTTAAATAAAAATATTTATTGCATGTTATGCCATATACCTATGGCTTAGTGGTAACTACGTCCTGTCAAAATATTGATGTTTGAGCCCTGGCTATTTCAGAATATCTCCATTTGGTTGTTCATCGTAATTTATTAGATGTTGTTTACTGACTTGTAAAGGAATCCTTTTGGCTGGCATCGGGTCAGAATGCTCTCTTTTACCTTGGAACAAAACCTGGACTGTATACAAAGGCCAAAAGTTCCCAGTGGTCACTTTTAAGGATGCATAGAAAGTCAGCCCCACAAAGGTTGCTTTTATAGAAGCATGAATCTCAAGTGTGGTACAACTGATGCATTGAATTTGCTGTAGCATGTTATAAATATGGCCTGGGTCTGCAAAATTATTTAGCCAAGTTAATGTAAATATTTTCACTTTGTGTAGTCGTAAAACATCATTCAACGAAATGGTAGCTTTCAACGCAAGATTTTTTCCTTTCAAGAATTAGTGGACAACATCACTTTTTGGTTGCAAGATTTATTCGTTTGTGCTTGATGTCATTATACTGTATGCAGTGTGTAGGATGAGGACGTCATGCCTGCTTTCATACTAATATTTAAGTGCAGCCAAATGCAGTGTGCTAGCCGTAAGTGTCTTAAACTCTACTGTTCATTTAAATAAACTGTAAGCCCTTGAGAAGGCGACAGTAATGCAGTCGGCGCCTGGTGACTTAAGACCGTTAAACTGGCCTCGCTGGGGGGACACATGAGTCCCAGATTGGTTAATGCATTGGGTGGAAATGTGCTAGTATGACTTACTTGGAGGAAGGGGCCAGAGTGAGGGGAAACGCTTTAGATTGTGCTGAGCATGCCAACTGCTGCTCTGCCGTGATATCTGAGAGTATTCCTTGTGGTTTTTGTGGATGTCACCTACATCTGTGCTTTTTCTTTCTTTTCTTTTTTTCTTTTTTTAAAGGACATCAACTTAACAATACGTCGATATTCGAGAAGGGTTATCGGTGACTGGTTTAGTATTTTCATTGTTGTGTGGAGTAAGATTTTTTTGCTCTAGGATGGCACTAGACCTAGAAAGTCACCTTTTGTCTTTGTCTTTTGAATAATTAAGGTGAGTCAGCATGCGTGCCAGAGGATGTAAATACATAAGGAACATGAAGCACAAAGCCCTAGGTCAGTCTATTGAGTAGACCTTTAAAATTTATAGTCAGAAACTCTCTCCCACAATGCAAAGCTGTTCCCACCCGTGCAGGCAGTTTGGATCATGTGTACATGGGAATAACATTTTCGATTCCTTCAGGAGATTTATTGGCAGTTTTAGAACTACCCCAATAATGTTTCTGCGATTTGAAAAGGGTGTAACAATGCTATTGTTGCTTTTCCCTGAGATCAAAATATGGAGCGTTATGCCTCAGGTGGTATCGCATATCTAATTATGTTGAGTTGAGAAATGACTTTCAGTAGAAATATAATCACAGGGGAAGAATTAATGCAAAATTGCTTACAGCAGTTTTGTTCCCATTGAAATTTCACTTGTATGTTGTTAAACCAGCACCCTGTAGTCCCATCCTTTATAGCCCATGAGAGTTAGACACAGCTGGAGTTTGCTGTTTAAAATATCTTCCTCCAGGCCCCAGCACTCCTCTGTCTCTCTTGCTACATCAGCACTTTTTCATCCATCATACGGATTATCCATTTATTTCCTTTTTCATCCATCATACGGATTATCCATTTATTTGCTTTTTTCCCACAGCTCTTTTGGAACCACGCGATGTAGTCCTTGGCAATCGTGCATTGATGCTATAAATTTTACTGTCATTTTGAGGTTTAGCACCTTGCTGCATGTTGTCGGTGTAAAAAATATTATATCCATCAATGTATATTACACCTCAAATATTATTCAAATGTAATACTTAAAGACCTTTGTCAGGGATTTGTTCTTAAAAAGAGTAAGATTAATTTATTGCGCGTCTCATCCAACGCCTCCATTGCTAATTCCACAATGTCATTTTAGACCTAGCAATGGAGGCTTGAGCCGTTAATGACAGACTAATGCAGTTTATTAAGTTATTGGAGAGAGAGAGAGAGAGATGGACAAATTAATTAAGTGTGTGTGAATTACATAAGTCTGTGCATCTATTAATAGTGTTTGGCAGTAGCATCTCTACTAATAGTGAAACTGCAAGTTCATCATCGTCAAGATCACCACCGTTATTAGTGAGAAATAATAGTAGCTTTTAAGTTGCTAAAACTATTTTACCGATAAATTTGTCAGTGCAGCCCTTACAACACATTTCTGTATGAGTGTGTGTCTGTACTATGTGTGAGCATTTGTAAGAAATGCTTACAATAAAGAACGTATGTGTGGAAAAATGAAAGTGAGGGAGAGTATGTGCTTTTTTTGCCAAAAGCATGGAATTAATTTGTTGTTTTTTCTTATTGTTTACTATATTTATTTGCTTAGTCTATGTCCTTGTGGGTTTTGTTTATAAAGCTGTTTTATGGTTGCAAGGACCTTTGAAATAAATGAAAATTAAATAAATCATTTGGCAAAGTCATATATTCACGTAATGTGGCAATATCTGCCTGGAACTATTTTTGCTGTGCCCTTTTCCCTAAACAAATAATTGAATGAAACACACCTTAGAATGTTCATCAGCCAATCAGATTTAAGCATTCAATATAGTATTTAGAATTTTAACATTGGCCTGTTATCACATATTGAGCATTACATAAAAATAAGTTGCAGTTTTTTTCAGGACCCATTTGTAAACTTTGGCTAGTAAACAGAGTCTTAGAACACATAAACAAATTGTCAGAAATCGGTCAATCTGCTGATTGATTGAAAGTGTAGTTATAATGCTATCTTGTTACCAAAGATGCGCCAGAACCTCTCTGAGTCCATTTTATGCTGTTTACCATTCAAGCGAGAGACTCTTGGGTGACTAGCATTCACTGATCAGTATAATGTGTTCTGGAGTGGCGACATCATCTCTGCTGAGGGCATCCAGGCGGAGCGTGTGAATTTGTTTCAGGGCCATCACGGTATTCAGTGGGCTTTGTGCACATGTTCCTGACAGCAGCAGTGATGAGTAACTCACTGAGCGAACATGAGAAATTGCAGTCGGGAAAACACTGCACAGAACATCTGGCCCTTATGAACAAGCTCAAATAAATTTCACTTCCCGACTTTATAGAAAGTGAAGGAACGTTTCATTGCTCACATCTTACTGGGAGTGAATTGGGAAAATTACAAGAAATATCCTTATTCTTCATCTTCTTTTTGGCGATGTTATGTGCACGTACATGACATACCCATAAAGATCCAGAATAGCGCCTTGTTCGCTGAAGACATTTATTTGCTCATAAAAAAAAAGATGTAAAACAGGAAGAAAAAATGGTGGTGTGTTTGCACCCCACACTGTTGCACACTAAAACATTGTAGTTGTGTTGCAGCAGTTTGATTTATGCCTGTGATTTAACAGAGCGCTTGTGTTTGGGAAAATAATCTTTATGCCAGACCTCAGCTAGCTTTAAATTGTGATTGTTTGTATAGCACTGGAATGCCTACAAAATAATTGCAGTCACTTGTCTTCACATTAGTTAAAAAAAAAAAACAAACACAAAAATATTACTATACATATATATATATATATATATATATATATATATATATATATATATATATATATATATATATATATATATATATATATATATATAGGGTATATATTCTATATATAGTGTATATATAATATATCTATATTCATAGCTGTATCTGAACAATTAGCTGGGATAGAAGGTAATTTGACCACAATAAAATGACACACACTACCTTTAAATATGCTGTTCGGTGCAGCTAAAGTACATTTTCTCTTTCATCTCATCATAAGCGGTTGATGGAAGCGCAGTACATGGCTCTAGTTCCTTAAGCCACTTCTTGTTTAATGTGTTTTTGTCATAAACCGTGTTTTTTAAAAACTGGGCTGATTTCAGGAGAATTGGATGTGTTGGGGTAGGAAGAGGTCATAGAGATAGACCAGGTCATGAATGTCATCTTGTAAAGGCATGCAGACAGACAAAGGTCAGAGGTCAAAAAACAAACCGACTTTAAAAAGCAACTCCACTGAGACGCCAGTGTTTGCCATCTGAAAGAAGCAAGAGTCCCAACAAAACACAATATTGGTTTTTTTTAAACAAGAATTTAGCATGGCTGGGAAAATATTTGAGAAATATATGATGGGGAAGTCGTGGTTAGAGATTCAGACTCATAACCCTAAGGTTATTACCGGCAGGGATTGTAGGTGGGGGGAGTGAATGTCCCACCATCAGTACCACGACTGAGGTCCCTTTGAGCAAGGCACCGAACCCCCAACTGCTCCCCAGGTGCCGCAGCAAAAAATGGCTGCCCACTGCTCCTGGTGTGTGTGTGTGTTCACTGTTGTCTGTGTGCACTTTGGATCGGATAAATGCAGAGCACTGAGTATGTTTCACCGTAATTGTCCACATGTCATGTCACTTTCACTTTTGATTTTGTAATGAATAATATTAGCAATATATATTGATTATCACTTTTAATTAGCTTTTTATTTTTTATTTCCTAAAGATCGCGTCATACTAGTCTTGCAACCTCCTCCTTGTCACTAATATGAGAGCTCTTGGACAGATGTTTTTAATAGCAAAATAACTGTCTATTTTTAATTTTGCTTCAATTGTATAATGTATGTGAGTGTACCTTTATTAACAGCAGCCTTCTAAGCCCCTTTCACACTGCACGTCGGACCCGCAATATTCCCGTAACATTGCCTGGTCGCCTTCTGTGTGAAAGCAACCACGTCCCGGAATTGATTACCGAATCGAACCCGGGTCGGGGACATAGTAACATTGCGGTAATCGATCCGGAACGAGCGCTGTGTGAACAAAAGCCAGATCTAATTCCGTATCGAAGTGATGACGCGCGTTATCGCGCGACTCTTTTAGCGGCTGTTTTGAAGGAAGATCAACATTCGCGACGAAAACATATGTGCAAACTGTAATGAAGCAGAGATCAGTTAGTTCCTCACTTTCCGCGCTGACGCAGAGATCGTTTGCTTGCTTCAGTGAAAGTATAACGTGCCAAGCGTTGTCGACTCGTACATTACACGTCACGCGCTGATGTCACGTGTCATTACGGGATCTTCAAGGGTTGTGTGTGAAAGCACGCACATATACCGGGTCATCACTGGCAGTGTGAAAGTGCAAAATCTAGAGACCAGGGAACAATTACAGGAACACTTTACCCCTGTATTTGCCGGAATGGCAGTGTGAAAGGGGCTCTAGTAACACCAGTGGTTCCTTATCTTTTTCTGACTCCATATAGCTGTAAGATTACCCACAGTGCACCACTTGACACCCAAGTTATTTTAGTGTGTGCTCGCTGTCAGATGTAGCGTTAAATGGCGTGAGGGGTGAGTGGCAACATGAAAAGAGTGTCTGCTTGAATAGATATGTTAAGAGTCTGGAGAGGATGGGGCCCATTTCTAGCATGCAAATGTGTCCTCAATCCATTGAACTCAGGTTGTAGTCATTCTTGTCCATTGATGATTAAGAAGGACCTTGTAGATCACACAGCTGTAATTTTGTTTTATATTTGGTTTTGTTTTGGGTGGAGTGGTTTAGAAAGGGCTTGGATTCAACGTGTTTTTAATTTCTTTATTCACCGGTCACTGATCACATTTTTATGTGAATGCTGTTTAGATGTGCTGGTATTCGGTAATGCCATATATCACGGTAATGAATATGCACAATATAGTTATCATGGGCACTTCTAAATACAGTGAATAATTATACATTACCAACTATTCAGAATTTGGGATGCATTTTAAGAATACTTTTCCCATCAACTGGTCAAAATGCACAACACTGCATGCTGTTTGAAAGACATGTTTGAGCTCTGATGTAAACAAGCATGCATTAGAAGCACATGGGGCAACACTGAATGAAAGCACATTCATTTTCTGACAGCAGCTGGTGCTAAACTGCAGAAAATGCAGCCTTTGCTCTGGAAATCCCATAAATAAAGCAGCTGCTTCTTTCTAAAATCGTATTTAATGAGCTAACATGAACTAAGACTTTGTATTTTTTTTTTACAAAGATTAATAAATTCTGTAAAAAATGTCCTGTAGCTATTGCTCATTGTGAATGTTAATGCATTAACTAAGATTAACTAATGAGGTCTTATTGTAAAGTGATACCTATTGGTCTTTATAGTTCTTTTATACTTTAATCTGTGTAAAACTTTTTACTTATATATTTTTCTATATTGCTTTATTGTATTTAAAAAATTATTAAACCTGTTATATTGTTTTATGACCACTTTTTTTAAACTACATTTCAATACTGTGATAACACCATAAACTGTAATAAAAGCATTAGCAAATAATTGCACTAAGAAAATTTGATACCGGCATATCCCTAATGGTGTTTGGGTACATTTTAAAAATGCATGCTTAATTTCAACTTAAAATAAAAGAAAGAATATTTTGTAGAAGCATTTAAGATTATTTTGTAACGTTTACATTATTATATTTTTTATTGTGCAACATTGCATATTTTAAAAGCAATTATGCAATTTTTCCAACATAGTTCTCATTACTGTAATGTTTCTGGAGTTAAAGTGATATTATATAAAATATTATATTATATTATATTATATTATATTATATTATATTATATTATATTATATTATATTATATTATATTATAAAAATTAGAATCACTACAAATAATGTGATTTGTTTGGCAATGGGGTTTTGAGACTTGTATTGAAAATGGTGTAATTAAAAAGTATTTTTTATTTCATTTTATTTTTATTGAAATAAAACCTGGACTAGTTCTTGAGAAACTTCCACGCTAATAGAAACCATGTTGATTTATTTTGTAATTAGTTTAACATTACTGTATCTCAAAAAAGGCATGGCTCTTAACCTGTCCCACTCTGGGCATTATGACCAGCATGTACATTTTTGAGTAAAGAGAACATGTTCTTAATTTCCTCAGGGAGACAAAGTCAGGTCAACCCAGCATGAGGCCACCCTGCAGTGTCCAGTCTCCACCCTTCTTCTCTTGACAACTAAGATATCACAGCACATGTCATCTTTAGCGTGGAATGTGTCACAAGGTTCTCTTGTGTTATTTCTGACTGAGTCCAACAGAGTTAATCAGAGGTGGCAGTTTGTTCACTGTGAGCAGTATCACATGTTATTTGGCATCTGATTGCAAGAATAAAGCCTTTGTCAAGGACTTTATTGGATTTGTGCCTCTGTTATTTTTTCTAGATGGAAGTGGGCAGGGAGAAAGAGGCAAGTAAGACCGTTAGTCCCAGCAGAGAGCTGCTTTCCAGTTGACTTGAATGGCTGACTTAGCTTATTACAGGACATTAAATCCATTGGAAGTCTTAAAAGGGATATAATAAGCATCTGGTCTCAGCTTCTGTTATAGCAGAGCAGAGCATGCATGGATGAAATGGACAGTCCTATGGTGCGTGTATGAGTGTGTGTGTATGTGTGTGTTTTAGAGAGAGAGGTAAAGCCACTGGGTATTGCTGGACAAGCAGAGCATGTCCTCTCTTTTATAATATAATGATGAATACCTTGCATTAATAAAAATAAGAAGAAGAAGAATGAAGAGAATAACATTTTTGTTATTAGTAGTAGTAGTTGTATGGTGTGACCAGTTCTACAGTTTGTTAACTGGTCGTGTGAAACTTTATAATGGCTGATGGATGATGTATATCTCAAATTAGCCC
The DNA here is from genome assembly GCF_003368295.1 of Carassius auratus. Classification (NCBI taxonomy): domain Eukaryota; kingdom Metazoa; phylum Chordata; class Actinopteri; order Cypriniformes; family Cyprinidae; genus Carassius; species Carassius auratus. Next base: position 6,529,300 of record NC_039273.1, read on the forward strand.
AAAAATAAACAGATTAATCAGTCGGTTGGATGCCAGTCAATCAGTTTATCACTATTCCTTTCATCCCAATATACAATTTATTGTTACTGCCTGTCAAGGAGTTGCTAAATCTGGCTTAGCCTTCTGTAAATGTGTTGTGAATTGTGTTCGGCTGGCTTTTTCCCTATTTGAAGATGCTGTGGGTATAATTCTTCTTTTTATAAAACTTATTTAAGGTTTAGCGATGGCGAATATGTAGATATAATTAAGGCTAATTGTCTTTCCAATCAGTCACTTGTGTAAACATATCAGTAACAATAGTCTCAGGTTGCCTAGCCAGCTGCTTTCACAGTCAGACCCTGTTAACCCCCCACCCTCCATGCAAGCCACCCACCATAGCCTCTCTAATTAACTACCCTCAATTAAACGCTAATAGTCTGATTAACAGACCCTTGGTCTTGAAGTAATAGCCAGTCGTTTCCTTCTTGTTGCCCTCAGTAATGCTGGCCAGGCCCCGGGCCTGTTAATAACAGTCCTCTTTGAATGCCCTCAGCAGGACCTGAGAAATGTAGCCTGTCCAAGTCAGGAAAGTGTGGTAGATGTTGAAAAAGAACATGTCTGCATTATGGATTGTTTCAGCCATCTGTAATGCAAAAGAAGAAGAGAAAGCTACCACTAAATGCTCTCTGCGGTAAGGCCACTTGTTGACTTTCGCTGGGCTTTCAACTCGTGGCTCTCTATAGCACAGTAAATCAATAGGAATTGACAATTCATTATTTAATTTTGTTCATATAAGGAAACTCGTAATTTTTGGTGGCCGGGTATCTAAGTAGTGACGTCTTATCGTCTGTGATTTTCACCAAATATGGTATCAAGGAGTCAGATCATTTATGAATCCATTTACTTTTATGAGAACACATGATGAACACAGTTTTCCTGTTTTAAGACTTGTACGTAAAGATAATTTTCTGCTCACTCCCTCTTTTTATGGACGTTCAGCCACAGTGATCTAGTAAATGAACTTACTGAATGTTTGATTTCCAATGTCCTAGCCATTAAAGTGAAAGTGACATGACATTCAACCAAGTATGGTAACCCATACTCAGAATTTATCCTCTGCATTTAACCCATCCAAAGTGCACACACACACAGCAGTGAACACACACCAGGAGCAGTGGGCAGCCATTTATGCTGCGGCGCCCTGGGAGCAGTTGGGGGGTTCGTTGCCTTGCTCAAGGGCACATAAGTCATGGTGTTGTCAGCCCAAGACTCGAACCCACAACCCTAGGGTTAGGAGTCAAGCTCTCTAACCACTAGGCCACAACTTCCCCCTGAAAACGAGGTGTGTTAATATTATGGTAGGTAGCTTTACACATGTTGATGGTTAACCTAACTTTACCGGGAAGATTCTTCTCACACTGTCATTTTGGCATGGCAGTAGTTGACGGGTCAACTGACCATAGAAGACAATTGTGGTGATGCTGAAAATTTAATGGGTAACCTACTTGCTTTATTTTGCACATTGTCAAAACTTCACTGTGGGTTGAATTCCGGTTGTCTTTAACTCAAATCCATCCAGACATACTACTACAAGTTTTCTTGTCATCTTGGGGTGTTGCTGGCCTAGTGTTTAAGCTCAGGGACAAGTGAAATCAATAATAGTCCAATTGAGTCTTCTCTTGTGTTACAGTTGAAACAAAGTTGGTCTGAGTCCGATGGTTTAGGTCTTTGTGTTGGCCTCGATAATCAAACTCATTTTAAATCCAGACAGCATGAGTTGGTGTAAAATTCCTTCGTTCCTAGCCTGACAAGCTTTCTTTTCAAGAGTCGTTTAAGAAAGCACTCTTTCACATACCAAACAAAGTGGAACCAGCAACCGCTGTGCACCCTTCTCATGTAAATGAGTGAAAACAATATTCCCAAGTCATGTTATTGTCCTTGTGGACCTACCGAGTGTGTCCCTGTTTCAACTAAAAAGATGTACTCCTTTCACACGTACCTTCTCCATTTGATTGTATACTTCCTGCATCTTTCAGTTTAGCAACAGAGAAATTTCTTTGACTTAATGTGACAGTGTGGTACTGGATAGTCCAGTATACTGTATCAGTAGGTACTTTCATGTATTTTATAAATCCCCTATGTTCTCTACACTCAATTGATATTGTGCTTAAATTCACCCACAATACAGTTTATGTGGACTACCAGTTGAACTTCTAATGTCAAGAGCAACTTTCAAAGACAAGATGACATAAGTATAATCATTTTTACTCTCAGAGTTTGACCAGGATTCGGTCAGAAACTAGGCAAGAAGTTAGATGCTTGGGCAACTGGATGGTCCTGTCAAAGAATTCTATTCAGTTAGCTGGATCAAGCCAGTTTTGTTTAGTTTTTTTTTTGTTTTCTTAATAATATATTGAATACTGTGCCTAATTGTGATGTACAGCCCGCATATTTCTGGTGAACTGGTTATTTGAACTGTTTTGGATTGTTCTGGAAATCAAAACCCAAGTGTAATACTGTCCTCCAAGACCTTTTCAGACAATGAGTCACTGTGGACCATAGTTTAAACTTTCACCTGACCGCAGTCTTAATTTATTAGTTTTCCAATAGAAATCTAGCCAAATCATTTCACTTATATTCACTCTTTTCCATTTGTCATCAACCTTGTCTGTTACTCTTGCTGTGTGAAAATAATCATTGCAATGTTTGACTTGGCAGTACCTTAGAGTGATGTGGAACTGAATAAAGCGCAGGGAATCTTCTGGACACACTGTGACTGGTTTTTGAGGGTCAAAGAGAGGCAAACACCAAACACAGTCTGTACTGGGGCAAAGCTGTCTGGATGCACATGGAGACTGCAGATGGGTCCTTGCTGTGCAGAGTTCAGCAGCATGACATGGAGTCATATTGAGGGCTAGACCTTGAAGTTGTTGGGGAAACATTGGGTCAGACATAAAATGGATAGCATGGTCATTGATCGCCTTGGTGGGTAGAGTGGCTGTAGGAGAGGAGGTTTAGGGTGGAGTAGTATAGGAATGGATATAGTGAGCCCTTTTGGACTAGGTAGGTGGTGTTAAATAAACTTGGCCACATCTGCAGTGAGGCATTGGGTTTCTCACATGCCGGGCAGCTTGACAAGTACTCCTTTGTAGACTCTCTCCCCTCACCTCACGCTCTTTCCGTACCACTGTCTTTTTCTTCCTTTTCTTTTCCTCTTCTCTCTATCTTTTGCATCCCCCCCCCCACCTCTCTTTTTATCCTCGTATCCTCCGTTCTTTCTTTTTTCTTTCTTTCTCTCTTTCCTTCTTTCTTTCTTTCTGTTTTAGAACATTCGTATAATAGCTGATCAAATGAGTCATTTTATATGTCACTATTGTTTTAAGGTATGAGATATCTTATGATAGAAACAGTTGGACTTATGTTAAAACTTGACTGTATTGTGGCCTGAAAATCAATAATTCCTTTGCTTTTGCGTTAATAATCTTGTTTCAGATATGTTGAACATTATGATAAGTTTGTTTTACCAAACTATGCGATACTGCTTCTAAATTCCTTGGTCTGTAGCCAGAAATATATAAATACTTTGCCAGCTGTCTTCCGGCTCTACATCTGCTTTGGATCTAAGACAGAGCTAAAAAGCACAGGAAACAGGATCCTGGATTGGATTAATTTTCTAATGCGATTAGAAAGTTCAGAATCTACGATTCTAGGTCTTAATGTACCATAACCTTATGGTTAAGGAACTAGTTCACTACAAACATTTCTTCAGTTACCACTTCATGGAAATGTTTCCTAAGCAGATCTACATTTCTCTCAAGGTTTTATATATATATATATATATATATATATATTGTTTTTTTTTTTTTTTTTTTTGACAGCTGAGGATGATACAATAATATTTTATCCTCCCATCTAGTGGGCTATTTATTCCCTTTAGGGTTTCTGTAGTACACTTAATTTCCTTTCCGTGCTTCAGCTTAACATTGTGATGTCTGTCAGCTATCGGCGATTGACAGTGGCATCATCTATCGGACCAAATCGACTTTTATAGCATGCATTGATTTCATTTTGATACATAAAATATGAGAACAGCACAATTTGGGAACATCTGCTCTATTGGATAAGGCTGACAATGAATGAATTATTTACCATTTTTACAAAACATTAGTGTAGAAGAGAGATGACAAAGTGATTGCATGTTGGAAACAGTCCAGCCATTCTCCAAGAATCATAGTCAGCACTTTCAAAGACCATAACATCTTGCATGTTCTGACTATCTCCATCTCTTCTTTGTTTTTGGGAACAGTTTGCACAGTCCTTATGTAAGCATTTGTAAGTGGGAATGAGCAGACTGCTCTGTGATCAAACAGCTCTTTCATGTGTGACCTTTGGATGACTCTGCTGTCCAGAAAGCCTTAACGAAGCTGAGGGTAATCAGATGACAAGGCGGGCGGCTGCCCTCCAATCACCAGCCTTTCAGATGAAGCTCTGGTTGAATGGAACAATCAAACATCTTGTCTGTATGCCAGGTTTCTGGAGTCTATGTGCAAACATGTCCCAAATGTTGGCTTATGTTTGATGTCTTATGGGGTCATAGAATGGGTTTAATTTTTTGTTCTAAAATCCAAACAATTTAAATTATTTTCTCTAATATTTGGCCAGATTTTTGTTTTTACTTTGTAGTAGAGGACTCATGTTAACTAGAAATGTGTTATAAATGTGCAGATTTTTCATACTCAAAGTGTCCTGCAATTTCCTCATAGGTTTTGTACTCCATATGAACAGATCAAACTTGGATGTTGAAATCCACAGGTTTGTTTGCAAATTGTGTGGTGATTCTGTGAGTTTCACTCATTCTGCTGTGGCAAAGTCACTCTCCAGAACTATGTGTAATCCACCAGGTCATATATTTTCAGAGAATGGTTTAGGAGGACTACTGAAATCCTTTAGAAAAGTTTGGCAACCATAGGGAGGCTAAAACATGCTCTTGCAACTCCTGGAAATGTTTTGCTTGTGGTTGGACGGAGTCATTTATCATGAAGTCAATTAGATAGATGGCCACAGACTGGCTTGGTAAGTAGAAGAGACTGTAATTTAGGAATATGAGAGGCAGTTCTTTGTCAAACGCTTGCATTCAGGTAATGCTAGTCTAACTCCCTGGCCGCACAGTAGTATATGGGTTCTGGCGGTGACATTTGGTCAATGAATGAGATGACGTGATTCATGAGCTGTGGGGATCCAGACTCAAGACTCCAGTTTGGACCTAGTTCAGTCATATGTATTGGCTTTCTCAATGGTGGCAACACATAGCATATCTAATTTTGCCATACATTTTTGTTTTTGTGTCTATGTGTCTTTGCATTCCAGCCTTTGAAATGGCCGGAAAATTCAGACTCACTCATAATGTCTTTCTTTTCTTTCTTTCTTTCTCTCACATTTTCTTTCTTTTTGTTCCTTTTTGGAACTGTACTTTTGATTAATGGGGTATGATTTTAGAAGGAAATGTGCAACCTTGGGATTCTCAGATTGAAAAGACCAAAACAGAACAACTTAAATGCTACGTCTTCAGAAATGATTGCCAGAAACCTTAAGGACCTCTGAGGTGTTTTGACAAACACAGTTTTCGTTCTTCTGTTGATGTATTTCCTTTTAAACCAAGGAGTTGGGTATTAACCAGACATATTTTAAGTAGCCATTAGATTTTATTAACCATTTTATCCATAGAGAAGTGTTTGTGTGTGTGTGTGTGTGTGTGTGTGTGTGTGTGTGTGTGTGTGTGTGTGTGTGTGTGTGTGTGTATGTATATACACACTACCAGTCAAAAGCTTATGTTTTTTGCAAGAGTTTCTTATGCTCATCAAGGCTGCATTTATTTGATAAAAAATAAAGGAAAAATAAAATATTTATCTAAGGATCCTGAAAAAAGTATCACAGTTTCCAAAAAAAAAAAAAAAATTTGACAGCACAGCTTTGGCCAACATTGATCATTTTAATAATAAATCAGCATCTTAGAATGATTTCTTAAGGATCATGTGACACTTTATACTGGAGTGATGGAAATTCAGCTTTGTATCACATAAACAAATTAAATTTTAAAGGATATTAAAATATAAATTATTATTTTATATTGTAATAACATTTTGCAAGATTAGTTTTTTTTTTTTTTTTTTTTTTTTGATCAAATGAATGCAGCCTTGATGAGCATAAGGAACTTTTAAAAAACATTACAAGTTTTACTGATCCCAAACCTTTTAACGACAGTGTTTATTAAATCTGTTTTAATGTCATGATCTTTGTGCTGTTTGGTCTATTTTCGCAAAAGAGAGAAATTATAGATTTTAAATATCTACTGCTAAAAGTTTGTCAAGTAGATATTTTCTGAATGAACTGCTGTCAGTTTATGTTCAATAAATACTTTCTTAATCCTGATATTGGATATTTTATTATAAATGCCAATTTCCTTATTTGTATGTTAAGATGACCTTTCATCTAATGTTTACTTAAAGGTAATTTTTTAAAAACCCTAAAAACTGAACAACATAGTTGAATGTAATCTTTAGCTAATGTTAAAATGTATACATATTTTTTCCACTGAACATTTATAAAATTGTGATGTATTGTATTTATTTATTTATTTTCGTTTGACTTCGTCTAATGCATTTTAATTTAAATTTTGTTAGCATAGAAACAGTTTAGCCAGATTTTAGTAGCAGCAGCTGGTCAGAAAACACATGACGTTCTGACTCAATTTAGTCCTTGTTAGTGCTTCTTTTTATATCCCTCCCCATGATGCCTTCATTCCTCATTCATACCACAGACATGCTTAATAGACAGGTCTCGGGTTAATAAACACACTGATCCTTAAGTCTGAGTTGGGAACAAGCCAAGATGAAGCAAACAAACCCTTGGAATATAAGGGCCAGTGAACCAGTTACAACATCCTGACAATGGGATAATTTGGAGGGATTTCATTAATTGAACACATTTACACACACAAACACAACTAGATTTTCTCTCCATTGCTAAGGACTAAGGCATGGACTTCTACCTAATGAGGCAGAATATTCCTTATTAAACCCTCTGAGGTCTAAGGGTATTTTTGGGGCCAGGAGAAGTTTTGTCATGCCCTGACGTCAACAGTTTGCCAACTGACAAACTTGGCTATAACATTATGTGAGCAGCATGTATGTAAATGATTGGGTTTTTGAGAAAAAAAATGTAATGCGTGGTTAGTGAAAAACTAAAAATGTTAAATCACTTGAATAAGGCCATAAAACACATACAGAACATTGGTTGCCGTGATTTTTGAGAACTGGAGCTTGTAGCCTAGAATTTTTCTTTCTAAATTATGTGAAAATCATCTTGTTTAGTCACTCACAGAAAACAGTATATTGATTTAAATTTCCTAAGACACTTTTTGTTTGTAAAAGTCAAATGCGAGTAGGCGTCAACTATTATGAATATCATTGTGATTTACACCTGAGAAGACAAAGGCCTGCATAATGAGCTGCATAATGAGCCTCTCAGTCAGATTTGTGACTGAGAGGGAGGAGTTACAAGAAAGAATGTGAGGACAAAATAAATGTATATATTTTTTATGTTTGTAGTTTATTTTGAATATATTTAATTATCACACAAAATAATAATCAATTTGATTTTTTACAACAACAAAAAAACATTTATTGTTATTATTATCATTTATAATTATTATTAATTGTGAAATTTTTTCAACATTTTTTGGGATAAATTGAAGGAACATCATTGTTTGTTACATTTACAGTTATTTGTTACATTTATATTATGTACATCAAGCTTTTGTATGGTATAGAAGTGTTGTTATTGAAACTTCATAATGTTTCACTTGATTATACATTTAGTGAGGAATTATAGTTTGGAAAAGGTCTAACTGTTAAACTGTTTAAACATTATGTGAAAACTAGTACAAGTATATAAATAAATAAAAAGAGACTTACTTATGTTTGTGATCTCTGCTGAATAAAGCTCTTCATCCTTTTTTTCTGAGGAAATCTCAAATCCTGAGGTAATCCACATCACATCTTTTTGGGGTGAATTATGTCTTATTCCTCTTATCGCGATTCAAACAGTACAATAAAAAGTCTTGCTGCCTTGTTTTCTATACTGGCGTATTCAAGCTGTGCGCTCCAGTGAAACATTATTATCTCAAAAGCGAGTTCAGTGCGTGGTGAAATTAGATATAATGAAGGGAGACGTGAAAAACGGACATTGCGTTGTTTTCATATGGATTACTTTATCACAGAATATTTGTTTTTGGCAGCACTTGTTTAGTTTAAAAGTAGACATTATCAAAGTTTCTATAGATATATCTCTCGTATTTCTTCGTTGAGTATTCACTGAGTTACAGTTCATTTTTAATGATGCGTTTCTAAATGAAGATCACCACACACAAAGGCTGCAGACAGCACACCTTGTATGCTTTCTTTATTTTATAAATGCACAAAGTTTTGTTGTTATTATGTCTGTATACAAAAAAAAAGTAGACTCTTACAGATTCGATTGATGTATTGCACTTATCTGTATGATCAAAACTGAAAGTGTAATTTAAGTTCTTTCCGGGGTTATCAGGAGAAAATTTCTCATAACGCGTAAAGACATTATATCAAAGCAACGTGCACAAAAAAAAAAAAAAAATCAGAAGATATTTATCAGCTTGTATCATGGGATTTATTAAACAGAGGATTGGACAATGCAGGTTTTAAAGTGGTCATATGATGCAATTTCAGTTTTCCTTTCTCTTTGGTTTGTTACAAGCTGTTGGTACATAGATAAGATCTCTAAGGTTGCGAAGACTTGATTAAACACACCCCCACATGTCTATGTCACTGTGTCAAAATATTTGCATAACACCGCCCCAAATGTTTACGCAAAGAAAGAAGGCATAACTTTGGTTCTAGCTGTATTATTGTTGCCACCGCCATGTCGTGCAGACACTGTTTGTTTTGTTGTGAAAGCAAAACTACTCTGTTTGGCCTTCCAAAAGAGGACACCACTAGAAATCAGTGATTAAGTTGTACACTGTTCCAGAACAGTTCAACCCAAATATCCAGATGTGTGCAGCGCATTTTATGGAGGACTTGTTTCCTGATCCTGGGAGAGTAGCCTACAATGCCGGCTGTGCACAAAGACCATTTCTATAAAGTGGGGCAGTTCCAAATTTGCAAGGACAGTCTGGTGCTTCTGACTCACATCCTGTAGGTATTTTTTCATATTTAAAGAATTTGCCACTGATGATTCAAACACGGGTTTTGAGCAGTGTAGGGTAGCGCTTGTTGTTTGTCGTTTTGTTTACGTGGCACGATACGCAAGACAATTCGTAAAAAGACAGTATAAGTCATTATAATCAGTAATTATGTCCTCACTGGATGCAAAAAGTGTCTCGTTTGTAATGGGTTTTATTGATTTTGTTTCGTGACACTGGGACATGACATGGTATGGTAAGAGGCATAACATTTTACGTCACACGCTTGAGGAATATGGCCAATCACAATGCACTGGAATGCTGGCTAATCAGCATACACCTCACTTTTCAGAATGATGAGCTTTGTAAAAATCTACGCATTCCAGAAAGGAGGGGGATAGAGGAGCAACAATAATGTTCAGTATGTAGGAGGGGTGTTTTTTTTTTTTTTTTTTTACCTTATATATGTCATAAACACATTGCATTTCATCAAATACACAAAATTATGTTTTTTTTAGCAACTTCATATGACCCTTTAAAATATGCAACACTGAACAATCTATTTGTCTTTTTTTCTTTCTCTCCTCCCTTTCTGTGAAATGTAATGTTATTCCGACAACAAATAATCAAAATAGTTAATCAATGAATTGTACATTAAAGCTGCGGTAGGGAACTTTTGACGCTCTAGCGGTTAATAAACAGAACTGCTTGCGTCTTGCGGAAGAACATCGTAGCCGGAACTACTTCTCTCTGTTTATGTCTATGAAGAATCACAAAGGTACTGGGTTACTCCACCGCGGGTACCCCCGAAGCAATCTAAAATAGTCAGAATATAAACACTTATTATAGATGTACCCTAGTGATTCAGGACAAGCTAAAAACACGGTTTGGAAAACGGATTCATGGTGTACTCTCTTATTATATACATTTTTCTACATTTTGAACACAAACAAAGTTACGGACCGGACCTCTGATTGGTTGTTTCTTACCGGGAGCGGATGGCTTTCTGCAAGTGGCAATAGGACGACTGGGAGGAGCCAGAGGTGCTTGATTTTTTTCACAGATTATCTGTCTCATATTCTACTGTCAGGACATAATGACAGGTTTAACAAATATATATAGAACTTGTGTTCTGCACCATTTAGTTTTTTTATTGATCAGAAGCTGTTCTTTTGAACTTTATACTCATTAAAAAAAAAATATAATAATAATAATTAAAAAAATAAGGGAACACCAAATCAGCATATTTGAATGAGTTCTAAAAGATTGTGTGACACTGAAGACTGGAGTAATGACTGCTGAAAATTCATGAAAATTCAGCATTGCATCACAGGAATAACTAACATTTATAAATATATTAGAAAACAAAACAGTTAATTAAATAGTAATATTAGTAATGCATTAATATTTATCAGTATTAGCATTTTACTGCATTTTAATCAAATAAATGAAGCTGTGGTGAGAATAGTAGAATTCTTTCAGAAACATAAAAAGTTACCACATATTATGGATATAACGATGCGCCCTGAGCTGGTTGAAATACAGTAAAAGAATATTTGATGGTTCAAGTCGGTTGCGATGTTAAATTAATGAGATACAGTTAGGGGTTTAAATTAATGTATCTCTGAAGGCAACTGACTGTCTTCAGAAAAGTTCAGATGGTATTTTCTTTTCATCTTGGCTCTGTATAATGCATATTAAAGTAGTGTTTATAAGTGCAGCACTGCTTTGTTTACAGTGGTTACCAAGGGAATGCTATATAGCTGCTGATCCATAAGTGTCACCTGAGAGTGAATTTGTGTTCTCATTTAGCCCATGTTTTATGTTTCGCAAAATTAATTTCAGACCATTCTGTTTTTGTTTTAAATTGTGAAATTATAGAATGTAATTTAAATAAAAAACTGTTCATGCTGCATTCATTTTTGTTGGATCATGATTAAAATACAGTGGTTGCCTCAAATTTTAAAAGGAAAGTGCATGGATCAAGCCTTAGTACAAATAAAAGAAATCACCCTTCATATAAAAAATAAAAAATAATTAAAATTGCATTGTGAAATCAGTATCATGAATCGTATTGCATAGTGAATTGAGTGGATCCTAACAAACCTACCACAGATGGATGTGACTCAGGACCCTAGTGTTGCAAAACCCTTTCATTTCATTCCATTTCGTGAGAGTTGAGCATTGATGCCTGAAAGTCGCCATGTACAGTTGCTGTAAGTTTAACCATACACTTCCCGAAATGCCCTTGTTATTAATAACAAAAATTAAATAGTAATTAGTCATTTAAAAGTACATTTTTCTCTCTTTTCTTCCCCCTGATTGATCATATGATGCCACTTGCTAAAGCTTGTTTACCTTCCTATTGGATTGTGAAATTGATGGGAAAGTCATTCAGGGATCCAAACTAAACACTGGAAAAAGTGACTGGAAATACTTGCTCAACGTTGGGTAAATGATGAGTCAAACTGCCAACAGGGCAACAATTATTTAAAGTGAATGGAAGAGAGAACCACAAGAATAGAGGCAAACAAGGGAAAGGAAAAGCAAAAAGCAAGTGTTATGGTCACTTTTCAAATCTTTGACTTGAAGTCAAGAAAGAGGGTAAGACCCTGTGAAGTAAGTCATCTTGGTGGTGACCTTGGAGATTCTTCTGTGCATCTGTTTTCTTTATAGTTATTAGGTATTCACGTACAGCTCATGCATAATTAAACTGTTTTTTACTATTTTATAATGCAGTAATGTACTTCTGGGATCCTTTTTTTTTTTTAGAAAGGTGATTGGCTCTTTTAACTGAAAAGTGAGGCTTAATTTCCTAAAGCTGACACTACCAAGTGTGAGTGTTATTTATCAGATTTATTTTTATAATATTAAGTGTTTAAGTAAGTACAAGTAAGTTTAAGTAAGTATTAAGTACAAAGCTGTTTGCTGCAATATTGAAAACCAGTTGTCTTTTTGCATCTCTCTCTCTCTCTCTCTCTGTCCATGTTTCAAGAGAGCCATTTATATGTTTATAAGCAACTGAAAAAAGCAAAAAATGTCAGGACATGTCAAAACTTCTCTAGGCCCCCAAAACACCCTTAGACCCCAGAGGGTTAATCATGACCTAAATATGCCTTTGTCCTTCACATTTTAGTAAAGAACAAGAATTCCCTCCAGTTGTTTCATTAATGTCAGATGTTTATCTCTAAAGACATCACCAAATGCAAAAACCCACATCAAAATGTAGCACATTGAACCATATAATGGAACACAAAGGGTGTGATTGAGTCACAGTAGCAACATTCACACTGCGTTTATGGAAAATACACAGGTAATGTGTCACGGCAATTGTTCCTGGGTTTGTTCACACAGTGCTCATTCCAGGACTGAACTCGGCAATGTTACTAGGTCCCCAACCCGGGATCAATCCCGGAATCAATCCCGGGACGTGTTTGCGTTCACACAGGAGGTGACCCAGCAATGTTCCTGCAATTTTCCGGGACTAACGTGCAGTGAGAAAGGGGCTAGTGAGGGTTAAAGCTGCTCAAAGCTGGATAAATCAACATAATCACACCAGATGCCCCGACCCAGCCTCTACTAAACTCAAGCCCACACTCTCCTCAGCTGTTCCACTCAACCTGAGCAAACTCTCCATGCTTTGCTTATCTGCTCATATCCAATTCAGTTTTGAATCACTGCTCACTTGAAGCCAAGCTCAGCTGCTATTTAGCGGACTGTGTGGTCCAAGGTTACCACATTGACATGCAGCACAATGGACCACCATTGACAAGGAAAGATGCCCATCTCACTGCCAACTAGTTGCTTCAATAGACAGATGATGTAGTGTTTGTAAGATTGACTGTTTCTATTGGGATTTACAGCATATCCATTTGATAAGACATATAATTGTAGTAAATTAACATATTTGGGTGTGTATTACCAGTACTTTTTTTTTCTTTTCTTTTCTTTTTTTGTACTTGGCATTCAACCAATGTAATGTATTTTTGTGGTTTGTAGGGATGTTTCTTTGGTTTATTAAACAGCTCTTTGGTGCAAAAACCTGGCTCTAGATGCACTGAAATAACATTGATCAGTGTCAGTAGTATTTTTCATTTTATCATGAACAATCCTCTTTTCTATGTAAATTAGGCTCATTATAGTTTTCTATAAATATATATATATATATATATATATATATATATATATATATATATATATATATATATATATTTTTTTTTTTTTTACAAAACTTAATAGCCCCTTTCACACATACACACTTTACTAGTAAATTACCGTTAAGAGATCATGTGTGAACAGGACCTTTTAAAAAATACCGGTAAATTCGTTCCAGCAATTTACCATTGTGAGAAGTTGTAACAGTACCAGCAAATTACCGGTAATCAGCTCTGTGTGAATGCAGAAGGAAGATTACCGCTATAAGAACGTACAAGTTCAGAACGCTCTGATATAAGACGTCTACTCTGGGCAAATCCAAAGCCGTTGAAATTCAACATTCTGACGCAGATGCACATTTACTTTGTGCTATGTAGTTCAGTTTGAAGTCATATTATACAATGTCTCTAGGCCAAAAGCAGGTGCATGAATGTGAATGTTTGACACAAAAATTATAACAACAACAAAAACACTGACTGTGTTTAACCCTCCATTTAGAGAACAATTATGGTTAATGTCACGGAATTTACCAGTAATTTGAAAGTAGTGTTAGGCGATATGGTCATTTTTCAAATCATCATATCGTCAGCCTGTGAGATCGACGATACACGATATCATCGAACCGCAACAGAAACAAGAATGAGATGCATTCTAACATAACTGTGGCATTAAACTCAGTTAGTGAGGGCTTGTTTAAAATATTGCACATCTATAGGCCGTTCAGATTACTTGTTAAAGTGCAATGAAATATCTTATATCTGCAGATGATGTACGTCTGTTTGTAGATGGAGATTTTGTAACGGCCAAAACCATGTATTTTACATGCATCACATTATAGTGCGTTGTGCATGAAAATAATAACAAGGCGGCAGAGCGAATTTATCATCAATAGTGGTTCTCACGTATTCCTTCTACATCATCACCACACAGTGTGTGTTATAAGTTAAGTGATTAGGATGATCACTATGGATGATAAGTTTGCTCTGCAGCCTTGTCTTTATTTTTAACGCCAAGAAGGAGTTAATCTCTCATGTATGAGAAGAGCGCGTTGTCGTGTACCAGCCATTAAATGTCCGGGACACCAACTCCTCATTCTCTGTCTCTTTCATTTCATGGATTTATTAACGAGTTATTAGAGTCAAAGCGTTACAACTTCTTCAGCGACTGCAGGCTCGATGCACTAATGCTCTTTTGCATGCGAGGTCTGTGTGTGTGTGTGTGTGTGTGTGTGTGTGTGTGTATGTGTGTGTGTGTGTGAAATGCGGTGCTGAAGTGAAATAGCTGGGCAGTTTGATAGTTTAATTATTTTAATTAATTATTAGTGAATTCTGTGGTTTACATTTAGATATTACTTATTTATTTCCTACAAAAGACAATAGTGGTTTGCTGTTTTTTCCCTCTATTTTGGCACAGGAAGATCTGGCACAGTACTAACATTTCCCCACACAGCTGTGCTTCTCATATAACAAGGGTTTGTTTTTAGTTGTTGTAAGGTAAAGCCAATAAAGAGTTACTGCAAAATGACTTTGTTATTTGGTGCCTTGAGCATTGCACATGGAAAATTGGAAGTAGTGTGTGTACACATTTGTTATTCGGTGGACTTTTCTTTATTTTATTTTCCTTGCAAGTAGTAGTACTCGGCACCACTCTCCACTTCCCTTAGTGTACAAATCAAATTATAATTAGTTAAATATAATTAAAAATATAATGAAAAATAATTAATTAATAATTTTATAGACAGACTACACAACAAATTTCCTTACTTTTGAGTATGATATTTGGTTCCTTTTTTCTTTGATTTCTCTGATTTATTATTGTTTGTTGCCTTTGGTAGAATTAAATGTTGCAAAATTTGCTTACCTAAATGGCTTAGACCAAACTGTGCAAAATTAGACTCACATCACAAGTCCCTAACTGAATACTCCTCCACCTCTGTGGAAGATGGTGGGTCCCTTCCACCACATCAGATGTCTTCAGCAGGCCAGACGCATGACAGGTCAGACACATAGGCCCTTGTGCCAGCCATGTGTTGATTCACAGATAGCTTCTCTGTCCGACAGATCAAAAAGGGTCATACTTTGCATTCTTGCCTGGAGCCTCTGTTCTCTGAGGATGACCTTCATGCTTCCTGTCTATCATAAGACGCCTAAGAGCCAGTGACAGAGGGAGGGAGATTGGGGGATGAGGGCGTAACTCGCTGACCCATGATTCTTACTCATATGTCAGCTGTGAACTGGCCACAGTGACTTGGAGCAAGAGAAGAATGCCTAAATGTTATTGGTATAAAGCAAAACTTGGGCGTTAAGCATGGATATGTCATTAAGTCTTGTTCCTAAGGACTGGGCAGAGATACTCCTAGTCAAAGAGGAAGTGGTTTGAGGGGAAGGGAAAGTCTAGTGGGGCTGGGTCCACTTCAGAGCCAAGCCTGGCCCCAGTGGGGCGTAGCAAGTCCATTTGATGTTCTGCACAAATGCAGGTTCTAATGATCCTCGCTGCAAGCGCACACTCATGTAAACAGCTGGATGGAAAATTAAGCAAATGTAAATGTTTGGAGCCATCAAGTGTAAAACTTTCACATAAGCACTCAACATGTCATGTCCGATTTATTAAATCAGGCTCTTACCAACTTGCAAATAGAACAATAAAACTAGATGGATTTTGTGTCAGCGTACAGTTGCAAAGCCGAGGGGCTCGTCTACAAATTACTTAATGTGATGTTATCACATCTAAACAGAGGGAGTGGGAACCAAGCTTTCATGAAGACCTTTCACAGAAATCAAACCTCATTCACTTTCAAGAGGTTTGAGCCTAGAGTAGGGATGTTCATTTTAACTGGTTAACCGGTTAACCTACAGTTATTAATTTTTACAAATTAATACAATCAGTTAAACGGTTTAAAAAGTAATTTATTTATGTATTTTCAGTAATTTATCCAAATATTTTAAAAGGTTTGCTGCATTGTTAAAATAGGCTATGCTACACGTATACAATTTTTAGTTTTTTAGAGAAAAAAAACATAAGTCGCATAGCTTATTAATAAGTCAAATTGTATTATTTCATTCAGAAATAGGCCTAATGCCGATCTGAAATGTAAAAAAAAAAAATATAATAAACACTGTAAACATAGCTATTCTATTTAAGTTCCCCTCACTCCACAACAAATCCTTTAAACTAACAGTAGCCTATTTTAAAAAAATAGCAATAATAAAAAAATTGCCTATGAGTTATAGCAACATAAACTAAAAGCCAAAACATTTAGGCTAAATGAAACTGAAACCAACACTGGGTCTCTCATTCGACACAAAATCAAATGTTTCTGTATTCGCGATGTATTCGAATGCCATACCATTATTTATTATAGCCTACTTCACTCGCGTTCCAATATCCATGTAAAACAAAATGTTTTGCATAACATCACGGTGGTACAGTGATAACACTTAACAGCACAGATTTTATTACATATTTAAACTGAGTAGTGTTAAACGCTGCAGGTGCCTGATGTGATATGAAGACCATGTGAATCCTCATGTTCTGCTGTTTGATGCTTTCTGCGCATATAAATGTAATCCCCGGTAAACAAATGTTAGTATTTTTAATGGGTCACAGACACTTATCCTTTGTAATTCAATTCAATTCTAATTTAAAATAATCTTATCGGTTAACGGTTAATAATCGGTTAATGTGCGTTGGTTGTCGGTTAGGAAAAATAACCGAAATTAACATCCCTAGCCTAGAGCAATGAAAGCAACATGGGAATCATAGGTGGTAAGACGTTTGTTCATCTTTATTTCAGCTTAATAATTTGCAGATATTAGTGAAGTTTATCAGAAACTGATATTTTAGAACAGCAGCAGATTCTTTTTAGAAGATCATGGACTTTCCATTTCTTCGAGATTATTAAAAGTCCTCAACCCCATTATTCCCGCCAAAGTCTTAGGTGTTCCTGGAGGTCTTGTAAACCTTGATTTGTTAACATGCTGCAGTTAATTGAAAGGGGCTTCTCTCCTTGTACAAAATAACAGCTGAGGTCCAGAGATGTCATGCCTGCACTAATCAACATCAACTGCCTGCAAATTACCAACACATGCTGCCCACTTAGTGCTGGAGGTGGGACCCAGGCAAGTGGCTGTAAGTCAACAAAAAGCTGTCAGACACCATAAACTACTTGAACTGGAAAAGTGTGACTTCCATGTTGGCTAGGCCTTGACATAGGTTTCCGTCATGTAGCTCTTTGTGAGTTAACAATTTTATTTTATTTTATTTATTTTTTTTTTTTTTTTATGTACTTGTGTCGTTGTAACAATGTAAAGAACCTTCGTAGTCACGGGAAAAACGAGGCGGGATCCAGCGAACATTCAAATCGAACAGCGTGGCAACCCCTCACAGACAATTGCTGTGCACAAACAAAACCAAAACACAAAATAAAGTCTAGGCCTGGTCCTCTCTCGTCCTTCACTGTCGTAACTCCTCCTTTGTACATTTCTGGAGCTCCTCCGTGGGACTGGAGACCAGTGAGTGGCCCAGGTGTCGCTCATTTCCAATTACTCCACGACCCCACTCGTTGCAGTCATGTTTTAGACAATATTTTATCTAAGTATGCACTTCTTTTTTATTATACTATAGTCTAGTTTCCATCCACATATTTTTAAAAATACCAAAATGTAAAAAAAATAACATTAATTATTCCATGAGTGAACGCATATTTACTGAATACACTTCTAGAATCACATAAAAATTTCAATTTGGGATTTAGCCCAGACCCAGAAGGCTAACAACCCCTACCACACCATCTTCGCAAGAGAGAGCTTCTAGAAATTGCCCAATTCATTTTGTGGGATGGGGGGGGGGGTTGTTAGCATTCTGGGTCTAGGCTAAATGCCAAATTGAAATATAGATATAGAAATATAGATAGTGAGACAATTGCTGATGATGAATTGGCCGGATTATCTGAACTTGCTCCTCCCAAATGTTGTTAATAACTGCATCGATTTCTGTTTTCCCAATTAGCTACTTGCGGTTACAGACATGATTTCGATTCACACAAAAATTCACCCATTCCCCCTTCAGAAACCCATAAATCTTGCTGAGGAAAAGAACAGGAAGCATTGACTACTTCACACGCACAGATTACTGCCTTTAATTTCATTAGCAGACCAGCCTCCGCTCCGTCTGTTACAAGCAGTCACAGCATGGACTGGAATCATAACATATAAATGAAATATTCAGACTTTTTTTTTTTTCTTATTTAATGATTTTCACTTTTCTGATTTATGTATCTGCTGGGTTGACATCTCATGTGTTCCCACTTTGCCAGGCTCAGTGGAAGGCCTGAGTTATGACCACTGTAGTTTACATCCAGCTGGAGCTAAGACAGCACTTTGCTTATAGACTGAGTCATTTTTAATAGAAGAAGCAGATTATCTTATTATTGGCATTGCTGTAGGTACATTACCATCATTTATTCCAGACTGATTTTAAGCCTTTTCTGTTGGGTGGCTTCTGTGTTTGAAGCTCAGTCATCTTGGACACTTAGAAACTGGCCGACCACTCCACCCAGCAACATGTTTTATATGAATTGCATTTGCTATTTTAAAATAGCCCGGGCCAGAGGATGTATTCCGTATTATCCATGAAATCATTTTTACATTTACAGTCTTTTGTGTTATTGTTGCTGTGTTTCTTGTCCTAAATTCAGGGACACTTACAGTTGATTTGGTTGAGTTTACAGCTGTAGGGAAAATTGTATTTATTAAGTTTTTCTTTCTCTTTTTTTCTATCCATTTTTTTTTTTTACTTGTTCATATTGCAGTCATAAGGTTCACCATACGTCAGACTTCAGCAATGCATGTTTTTCATGACCGCAGTATGCAAATCTGAAAACCAACCATGTCAGCCATTCAGAACTTGTTTGAGAATGCCTTTTCAAATTAAATTTCACATTTAATTGAATCAAATTATAATGAATCAAAATTCATGATGCTAATTAACAAGTTGAAAAGCAAACTTTGTCAAAACTAACTTGAAAAAATTAACTGAACATTGGTTTAATAAGTCTTGATTTCAAGTGTGATAGAAAAAATAGGGAATGGATTGATAGATGGGTAGAGAGAAGGATAGATGAATGGATGTTTGAAATGTCATCTTTTTTACTCTAGGTACCTTATTCAGAGTAAATATGCAATGATAACTGTGAGGAAGAACATTGGATCGGCTTTGTGAAAATCACTTCTTCTTTTTTTTGCCTGTCTGAACAAGGCCTAACTATGTTGTCTGTCATGTTCTTGAGATGTTTGAATAGAGATGACATTTGAACTGAGGTTACAAGGTGGGCCCACAGGTCGGTGTTCTACAGACACTGACATTTCGTTTCTCCCTCTGCGTTTTCTATTATTGCTGTTGCATTTCAAACTTTTTAACCCCACACTGTAGCAGAATGATTCGTTTGCGAACCGGATATCACTACACAGCAGTGAACGCGCTCACAACAGACCCGGAAGAGAAGACAATGCTGAATAAAGTTGTAGTTTTTGTTACTTTTGGACCAAAATATATTTTCGATGCTTCAACAAATTGTAACGGACCCTCTGATGTCACATGGACTACTTTGAAGATGTTTTTATTACTTTTCTGGACATGGACAGTATACCGTACACACAGCTTCAATGGAGGGACAGAAAGCTCTCTGACTAAATCTAAAATATCTTAAACTTTGTTCCAAAGTTGAACGGAGTTCTTACGGGTGTTACGTCTAGAGCCGTAAGGTTCCGTTTTTGTGTTCAAGCTGTGTGGTTTGGAACAACATGAGGGTGAGTCATTAATGACATATTTTTCATTTTTGGGTGAACTAACCCTTTAAACTTTGTCCAAGATACAAAATAATATTATTTTTTATTTATTTATTTAATTTATTTATTTAATTACATTCAACTGCTTTTTAGTCCAGACATTAATATCCTGTTCTTAACTAAAAGAGATGGACTTGATGTAAAGCTAGCTTGCTCGGACCAGTTCCCATAAGCTTGATATTTGTTCAATTTAACCTATGATACATTGCACTAGATTTCTCAGTGCTGTCATGCACTTTGATTCCCAACTGGCATGCACATATTTAATCCACATCAAGATTCTGAGATGTGTTTTTTTGTGTTCTGTTCTGGCCTTGTCATGGACAACAAGCTTCTTTTAACAGGTCTCCCAGTAGCCGTCACCAATACTAGAAAGCCAATATGGTAGAAAAGGGGACACTGGCATGCTGTGTAATTTTATCTACATGCATGCCTTACTTTGTAGATTTATGCTGATAACCACCAATGATAAGGTTCAGTCGTTTGGCGTGGCTGATGCTCATAAACATTTGAGAAGCCTGCTGACTGCTTATTAACAGATTTTATTATTAGCCGACCTCGGTTACTGGCATGTCTTTGGTGGGCCTGCGCTTCTGACATGTCTAACAAATCACTATCCTGTTGCTCTGGCGAATCCAATCGCTTTGACTTGGAACACATCTGCACACATGCTTAGTTACAGCTGTTTTTGGAAAGTTTAGAAAAGTGCAGTCTTCTGGGAAGGGCTTAATGATGGTATAATGCGAAGAGCAGAGTGTCCACATGTTGCGTCTGTCACTTTTCTGAACCCTGAGCTTCATTCTATGTGGTTAGCAGACCCTAGCTCAATGGCTTTTTGACTCGGGTTCTTGTGTTTGTTTACAACATGTGTTCCTCACCAGCGGCAGGCTGCTGCAAACCCCCAGCCTGCTGCTTGTGACATGGGGTTTTAATTATGGCCAAGTCTGTGAATAGTTTTATTTTTTTTCAATGTCCACATTCATGCTAGCCTGGAGTCTAGCAGTACCTAGCTCCTCACAGATGCCCAGAGACACTGTGTGAGTGCATTGGCTCTCATGGGAAAATATGTAAGAAATGTCTCAGACTCGTAGTTAAGACTATTTTCTGCAAAGGACATTATGTTAAACTGTCAGAAATATATAAAAAAATGCACTTTCTCTCTGGGGCAGTACCTTTGTACCTAAGGGTACCATTTCTACCTTATCTACCCCTGCAAGGGGCATATTAGTCCCCTGGAGAAGTAAAATGTACATTGATGTCTCTTTGAATGTACTGGCAGCGTCAAGCTATTATACCCCTAAAATATAAAATTCTTCCACATTTTTGATGGTGGTTCTATGAAAGGTCGTCTTTGAAAGCCAGTTCAATTGTAGTAATGAGTATTATATTTTATTCCTGGTGTTGCCCTACTCCTGTATATTTTTGCAAAACGACACCACCCATGTGGACCAAATGTGTTAGACTTGTCGTTCACAAGCATTCTGTCCTTTTGGCTCTTCTTCAGCGTTTTTCCAATGTTCAAAAAGTGAATATTGCATGTGATATGCTGTGCGATGAGATATTTACAAGTGTCAACAGGATTCTTTCAGGGGACATTTGATCTATTTCCTTTTGGACAGATGTCTTCCTTACCTCATCAATGTCGCACGGTTTTTAGGTCCTGTGTCCTGCTTTAGAATGGTGCTAATCGGAAGCAGGTTAGTTTTATAGCTCTATTTCCCTGTAGTCTGCAAAAGTGATCCCTCCCCACCAAATCCGCCACTCCAGAGCACACATAATTCATCATAATGGCCAGATTTTACTCAAATCCATTGTCCGAATAGGATATTTTGTTAACTGACTGCTTGGACATATCTGAAAAGCGCAGGCAAGGACTGAACGGAAGAGATTGAGGAAGGAGTTTGGGAGAGGGGGGAGTAAGAAGGATCAGCACAGCTGTATTTGCAGCTGAACACTGTGCCACAACAGTCTACGGACTTGATTGGCCACATCTGGCATCATTATGGCCATATGTAGACCATGGAAAGCAGACATCCTTTTCAGATTGCTCCTTTAGCCTGCGTGTGAATCTAGCCCTCTTGTATCCATCAGAACAGCTTGATAAATTCTAACCCTTCATTCTGTAGTCAGCAGTGCTGGTTATGTGATCCAGATGGAGATAGTGGCCCTTTGCTAGCAATGCTAGATTTAACAAACACGACCTTCTCGTGACATGTGGGACCTGGTTTTCATTGCCCTTCAGCCCTGTAGGCAAGCGCAAGTGTGAAATGTGATACCTCCCAGACAAAACTTTTTTGTCCTGAACCCTAGACCTGGAAAGTTTGAGAAGATACAGAGACCGGCTGATGGACTGTGGTCTTGACCTGGAGAGAATGGGAATGAAGGAGATACACAGAGGCTTTTGAGAGAAGAAGTGGAGGTGTTTTGGGAGAGTAGATTTTGGGAGTGCGCCATGGCTGTGGATCTGCACCCCTCCCTCTGGAGGAGCAGCGTTTCCTGCCGCAGCTCTCGGCTGAAATCAGATTCCCAACCTTGCTCGGCCCTTGTTTTTTTTGGCATGAGCCACGCACAGACACTCACAGAGAACTGCTGTCAGAGTCTTCATCCCTTGTTTTCTCTCTCTCCCTTTCCTCTTTTTCATCATCATCTCCTTCTAAACCACCTCAGTTTTTCTCATTCGTTCGAAAGAAACAGCTTCCCCAGTACTCTCTCACCAGGTTTTTTTTTTTTTTTTTTTTTTTTGGACGTAACCTGATCTGTCCTCACTCTGCACACATTTTAATAACATTTAAACATCTCCAGATGCAATTCGAAAATAAAGCAGCATGAACGTTAGCTGAAGGCTTTGTGGTTTCACGCTCTCATTTTTTTTTTTTTTTTACATCGACTGTTGAGACGTGAGATCTTTCCTCATTTTCTGCCAGCAGTTATCTTGTCTCGCTCCATTATTTAGGGACAGGACCCAAAGGAGTTCTTGAACAAATGTTCACCATAACTTAAACACATTGTAACGTTTTCATTCTCCTTGTTTACCTCATTGTTAAGGCCATGTTGGATGTTACTTATGTAAGCATAGGTTAAACCAAGGCATTTACTAAGCAATATCGGACCCTGTGACTTTTTGAATAAACATGCTCACTGCATGTTTCAAATTCAAAATGCAGAGCGGGTGTTTTCATTTCATCTTTCCTATAATGCCTGATAAATAAGCATTTGTGAGCGGAGCACTGCTGTGATTACAGCTGTTACTGGGGGAAACTGCTATTTCAGCCACACCAAAAGCGTTCTGCTGGTTTGAATTGAATGAATTGGCAGTTTCAAACATCTGATGTTTTTGTTCAGACCAACTCAAAAACCGAATGTTTTTACACCGAAAAAGTGAACCGATAAATTAATAATAATAATAATAATACATTTAGAATCTTAAAGGGTTAGTTCACCCAAAAAGGAAAATGATGTCATTAATGACTCACCCTCATGCCGTTCCAAACCTGTAAGACCTCCGCTCACAACAGACCCGGAAGAGAAGACAATGCTGAATAAAGTCGTAGTTTTTGTTATTTTTGGACTAAATGTAATTTTGATGCTTCAACAAATTCTAACTGACCCTCTGATGTCACATGGACTACTTTGATAATGTTTTTATTAACTTTCTGGACATGGACAGTATACCGTGCACCCACTTTCAATTGAGGGACAGAGAGCTCTCGGACTAAATGTAAAATATCTTAAACTTTGTTCCAAAGATGAACGGAGGTCTTACGGGTTTGGAACGACACGAGGGTGAGTCATTATTGACATAATTTTCCTTTTTGGGTGAACTAACCCTTTAAGAACTTGGGACTGCGAGCATTCTTGTGGCCATCAGCTAATTTGCATTGCCATGACATCATTTTTCTGTGGTTCCAGACTGATTAGTCACATGGCCTTTTTATGAATCAGATGATAGGCTCAAAGTCACAGATGGCAGATCTGAGTAGATTAATCAGAGTAGATCTTCGTCAGCAATGTCCTTTGAAATGCAAAATTATATATATATATATATATATATATAAATATGGTTTTTCTCTTTTTCTTTATTTGTCAGTGCCTCTGGCTACGTGACATGACTGCCTTTGTATTTGAGCGGCTATAAAAAGGGTCTCTGGCTATAGTTCCCTGTCAATGGCTCAGACACAGTCAATTATTTATCCTAAAAAATAATGCACAGTCCAGTCCTCTAATTATGAGTTTGTGAATATGTGTGTTTGTTACTTTCTCAAAGGGAGGGAGCATTGAAACAGATCATTAGGACAGTTAAACAGTCCCACATTTGAGGGAGTCAGGAGAGAGAGAGAGACTTCTGGACTAACATGCCGTTGAGCTATTGGCAGACCACATTCCCAAACCCAAAGAACAGTCAAAACTAAGAAATTCTGCATGGATAGAAAATCAGAAACAGTCTTTGGATGCACAGCTGTCTGGTTTGACTTTAACAGCCCTCATTTTTCAATCCCTAACGCACACAGCACAATTATTAACCACTGCGCTGTTGAAACTGTTGATGTTTTGTTGTGAATGACTGTGCTATAACTAGTATGTGTGAGGTAGTGGGATCATAAGGTTTTGTGGGGGGTTGCAGTGTGTTGTATGAGAAAGTATGACAAACATAACAAAACTAAACACACACACACACACACACACACACAGCAAACAGAGTGCGTGTCTCTACAGCCCTGGCCAAATTGAAAGCCTCTGTCACTGAATTCACAACCAATTAAATGCTCCCCTATGTGGCCGGGCTGAAACAGCTGCAGTGACTCCACTGAGTCTGTTAAGACCAGGCTAGAGCCAGGCCCCCTCTGTGCTCCAAAACACACACGCTTACAGACCATAAGAGAGCGAAAAGAGAGCAAACAGCAAAGGTTAGATAAGAGGCAAAAATCACATTCAAATGTTTATGCACAAATCACTGTTGCTACTTCACCCACCTTTATCTTGTCTAGATAATAACATACAATTATAGAATAGATAGCTGTGCAGTGACAACAGAATGGTGCCGCAAGAAATGAGAAATGGCTTGTAAACGAGCACTTCGGAGAGTGTACTTTGATGTAAAACAAAATTTCATAAAGGCTGGGAGACATCTATTTAGATTGACTTGGATTTCTCATTTAAAACGGTTTTATGGCTTGGTCAGCATCTTGGCATGATTATACACAATTTTTAATTTTAGCTGAAGCTTTCTTTGCGATTGGAAATTTTCACTTCATGTCTGGACATAACTAGATTCCTTCTCTTTTGCAGAGACGATGTTTGAAGTATAATTTGTCCAGTAGTGTCTTGTCTGCTGGAGATGAAAATTCTCCCTTCAAACATCCGAGATAGACTGATACAGGCTAAATTTAAATCCGTGGACAGACATGACGCACCAGTGGTGCATGTCTCCATTCTGCTCTTAGCTTGCTATGTGACTCTGTACGTTTCTTTAGGCTTATGGTACACTGCTCCGTGTAATATTACAGCAAGCTAAAGGTTCTTATGGTGCATTTCAGTGCAGTTACGTAATACACGAACGAGGCAAAGACTTTTCACAATCATGGACCTGTGCAGTGTAATTGACAGCACAAGTGAAGTAAGGGCAAAAGTCGGAGAAGAGTGATGTTGAGATTCAATATATATATATATATATATATATATATATATATATATATATATATATATATGTGGTGGGCCGTTATCGCCGTTAACGTGCTGCGTTAACGTGAGACTCTTATCAGGCGATAAAAAAATATCGCCGTTAATCTATTCTCAAAGTTGGGTTGGGAGCTGGGTCTATACTAGGTGAGCTATGATGACTTTCACCTTGATATTTTAGCGCGGATGTATACCTAGCCGAATCTGTAAGCTAAGATGCCGCCGGGTTTGCTTCAGGGAATGTTTTTTTTTTTTTTTTTTTTTTTTAGATGCTTCCCAATGGAAACCTCGATAAGACGCACGTCCGTTTCACACATACTCCGTCTGCAGTGTGTATGCAGTCCGTAGTTGTTTCATATTTGGTGCAGAAGCAGCATGGACTCATTGTGCTTTCACACAGGACGCGTTTGCAGTCCGCTACTTGGTACATAAACGATCGCTGCACTGCTGCAGACGCAACACTCCTGGAACGCACTGACGGACCGCAAATGCGTGAACGCTGGAATCCGTTAACATGGGTGCGTAAAAATAATATGCAACGCATACACACTGTAGACGGAGTATGCGTGAAACAGGCGTAAGGTTGTTTGCACCTTGTGCAATGTGTTATTAGTTTACAGCTTTCTCAAGCAGTTTGTGATACATTATGGAAACAGGAGATGAGCCCCTGGTCTTATGCACCACCTGTCTTGAGTAACCCTTTCTCAAAGACTTAACGTTACTTTTAGTCATTATTTTATTTGGGTAGCAATTCTGAATGCCTTTGGCATGAGCCATTTATCTAGATTAATTCCAAGATTACAGTGAGATTAATCTACAGTAGATAAAAAAAATTAATCTCTGCCCACCATATATAGATATATATATCTTATGCATTTATAAACAAAAATATATTATTTTACTATCAATTTTACTATATAAATTTGCATTGGCTAGAAATTGCTTTTTTATGAGTTTATAAAATTATTATTATTATTTATCATTACATATCTAGTCCATAATACAGACAGTTGATGTATGTACTTTTTCTTTGCACTGGAAGCTCCTGTCAAATTCCTTTATGTAAACACACTTGTCAATAAAGTCCTTTCTGATTCGAATTCTGAAATTAATTTTGAAGTACTGGGCATTTACAATACTTTAGCAATTTGATGTAAGTGACCATCATAATTACTGTTCAAATACCACAGTTGCATGTACTTGTATTTATCTAAAGACTATTTTGTGTGTTTTTGTCCATCTGTGTTCTCATGTGAGGAATAGTGTTGATATGCAGCCAAAGAGTTCAGTCAGTCAAACTAGAAAACATTTAAACTGCTCATTAGCTTTTGTATCTGTCTTTGTCTTTGTCTCTATCTCACTCTGTCTCTCTCTCTTCATTACTAGACCCCTAATCTGTCTTTTAAGATGACAGCAGGGATTAAAGCAGAAGCCTGTGGTTATAACATCAGTCACTGGTGTCTCTCTCTCTCTCTTTCTCTCTCTCTTTCTCTCTCTCTCTGTGTGTGTGTGTGTGTGTATGGGGTGAGTGGAACAAAAATCCAGACAGACAGTAGCTTTTACAAGTTATCTTGATGAAACTTCATATTTATTGAGCACTATTTTTGTTTGTTCCCTGGCTAAATGTTTTAGAAATAAAAGTTAATCGTTAACCGAACAATGGAAGACCTAGGATAGTTATTGATTGGAAGGATGTTTAAAAAAAATAAATAAAATCAGTTCCTTTTGGTACTACAATTGCACACTTTGCCTACGCGAAAGTCTTCACAATCTCTTTGTGCATTAGTTGATATGGAAAACTATATTTTATTAACAGAGAAAACTGTTTAAGAGAGTACCAATGACCTTAATGTCTGTTAAACAAAAAGCTCAATAGTAATCTGTAAGCCGCATTGACCCGAGTGTTACAGTGCCTTTATCATCCTCATAGAGGTAGCTGTAAATGTGACATCTGCTGACATGCTCCATTATATGTGCAGTCACCTGCCTCAATGTGAGTGTGGACACTGGAATGCATGTAGTAAATCTGCAAAATAATATAAGATTCTGTTGTTAAACAGTGTTGATTCCCAGAGCAAAGTTTTGTGGCTCAGCAAAAACCATGAGAATTCACTTGAAAGCATTAATATGTCATAAGCACAAAGTATCATTTGCCTTAGATGTTTTTCTAAAATTCTTCAGGAGAAATAAAATAAAATTGCACAGTTAAGACAATTGTTGACATGGAGTAAGAATATAGAGCTAGAAATTAAATGTTGATAGCATAGCTTGGATAACTTGGTCTTTTATATATTAAATATATAAATTGGAATTAGAATCTGAGCAGTTGTAGGTCTCTTATGAAACTTTAAAGGGTCTTTTACTTTGAGTAACAGGATACTTGATTAAAGCCTTTATTTGCTCGAGACAATAAAGAGGTCTCTTGAGTTTTTTCTCCCCTATCCCATGGAATGTTGCACAGCATGTATGTTTTATTGTACTGTTAGAGCAAATAAGAATTTGGTGTAAGATTTACAGTTGACAAATAGAAAACCTAAAAACCCCTGTGTATGCGCATGCCTTTCAGTGAAGTTTGCCTCGGTGTCCTTCATTAAACATAGCCAGTCATCCCCAAATAAGGCAAACACTGTGCCCTTCATACTCTTCCAGCCCCTGCTGTACTGCCAACAAGCGTGCGTTTAACAACAGCATAAAACCAGACCCACCAAATACTGCAGCACACAAATGCTTTAAAGGCAAACTTCATAAAGAGGAAAGTGCTATTGTTAGTGGCATTTTCCAAGGCAAGATTTGCTGTTATTATGGCCCTTGCATTAAAGAAAGTCCTATCCATAAGGAGGAGAGGTGTGTTTTGCTTTGAGTGGCATTTACAACCAATGATTTCTGCTTAGCAGATGTTAAAACTGAGCGCTGAGACAACACAAAAAGAAAATATCACAATTCACTTAAATTATTGAATAAATGAATGAATAGAGGCTACAAGATGTTTCCAGCTCCATTTACTGATGGTCATAATCAGATTCAAACTATTCAGGTATTGACAAAATATTCATATTTTGCTCATGTATTAAGTGCAGTAGCCATTTTCTTCCCTGGTGTTGCTACTAATAGTACTTCAAATTAGGGAAATTATGGAAAACAAAACAAACACTTTTTTTTTCTTTTTTTTAAGTTGTGTGATCGGAGTTGACGTATGAAAGGAATTATATGTAGTTATTCTTAATAAAAAAACTATAACAAAAAAAGAAATATATATAATAAATAAAAAACTGTAAAACTCAGAATGATACTGAGAATGTGTGATTCAACCTGATATACGTACTGTAATGTATACATAATAAAATGGGTATGTTTTTACAATTCATTGTCAGAATGCACAGTAGTAACGTTACTTAAGTTATGTTTTTTTATATTTATATTTTTTCTTAAAGTAGTATATGTTATAATCTAAGTGACATTTTGCATTGTAATATTGAGGACAGCTGGTTTTAGTGGGACAGAGTGATGTATTGTCATATTTGTGGGACCAGCAGACTTGGAACTATTACAGTCTGTCAGACGAGCAGAATCGAGCATTCAACAGCTCTGTGATGTAATATGCAGTAATGCTTTGTCATTTGTTTATTAATTCTCTCTCTTTCTGTTGTTCTTTCCCCAGGTAAGACTTGAAATCTGAATCCTCTCACCTATAAAGTGTGCAGTCCATGTAAGTACCTGTGGAGTTTCTGTTGCGCTTTATTCAGCCTGCAGACATGTAATATACCCTGGATAATGTTGTTTTGACAAGCCCTTGGGCAGTTGTGACTTTTGAAACATCGGGAGCTAAGCTTTCCCTCCCACCTCTCCACTATCTTGTAATCCTACTGTCAGGCAAACAAAGCCCCTTTGCGGACGTGAGTTGATACCATCTTTTCTCTCTGTTCTCTTCTTTTTTTGCAAAAAGGAGCCATTTAACCACTTGTAATCTTTCCCGACCACCACTGGCATAGCCATAATAGATCCTTAACCTGTGTTGACCATCTCTTTAGCATAATCGGCAGTTAAAAAGCACCTTCCCATGGTTTTTTTGTAACTGGAGTCAAAGCAATATGGTGAAGGTAAATCGTCAGGGGAATACTCAGGCTCAAAGAAAATGATGTGTCAGGATTTGTAGGATAAAAGAAAGAGAATGGGCCTTTTAGTCGTGGCTTTGAGAGGGTAAGTGCGCTTCTCGCTTCTAGGGCCAAAAGGGAGAGAGGGAAAGCCTTAGTTGTGTGAGCCTGAGGGGGCGGTGAGCCACAGGTCATTGGGAGCATTATGTTGAGCACTTAACCTCTGACTCAGAGACCCTCGTCACCGCACGCAGCTGCACATGTGCTCACAGCCTGGCTAGTGTTATCTCAGCCAGACTCTACCTGGGAAGACATGCTTGGCTGGGAAGCAAGAAAGATAAGAGGCCTGCAGAACAGGGAGAACAAAAAACACAGTTCTGCTGTCTGGAGGTGGACAGGTGAAAGACAGGAAGGTGATGAGAGTGGAGTAAGACTTTAAGATCTTTCTTGGGTCATTTCTCTCTTTGCTGCTAACTATTGCACCTTTCCTTTTTGGTCACCATGAAAGGTTAACTTTTTAATGGAAATTGCCATTATTTGTGTGGTTTATCTGTGTGTTATTGTTTTCTGTCTATTTAGAAAGAATATTGTTTATCTTGAATCCACCTTTGAAGCCAAATCTGAATCGCACAATGGAAATAAAATGGGATTTGAATGCAATTTCATGTTGATTTTAACCATATAATCTTGCTTTCTTCGGTAGTGTTCAATAGTTTTTTAGTAAGGTTGATTTTGCCAAGTAGGATGTAATCCTGGGTCAACAATTTTGGCAATTTCTGGAACTACTTTCTTGTCAAAAAACAAACATAGTCCTAACCATAACCAATAACTGCTCTTTAAACCAAATGATAGGTTGATAAGAATGTTGTTGAAGCCCAAACCTCAGCCAACCCCAACTGTAAAACCTAACCCTAAAGTCTGATTGAATAATGTTGTTCCAGAAACAACATAGATGTCCATCCAGTAATATGTCCTACTTGGTGAAGAAACGGTAAGCTTTGGGAACGCTCCATTCCACCACTTTGTCTTTTTTTCTGTTTAATTAGTTAATTTGAAATTAGCTTCAACTAGCAGTTTAAGTACTGTTTGTGAAATCTGCCAATATGTTATATGTATATGTATATGAACCGTATATGTATATGTGTGTGTGTGTGTGTGTGTATGTATGTATGCATGTATCTATAATTATATATGTGTATATGTATGTATGTATGTATGTATATATGTATGTATTGGGTGACTTGGAATTTATAATAATATCAGAAAATGCAGATTTGCTGTTTATCAATGTCATAATGCCACAAAACCATCACTATATCATGCATCACCCCAGACTTATTTTTCTTTTCAAACATAAACGTGTCTAGTCCAGACCAAAAATTGTTTGTTAATTGCTGTGCTTTTTCTTTTTTGTTCCGCCGTAACAACAGATTTTTTTTACATTATTGTTAGTGTAGAAATTGCTCAAATTGAGCAATTCACCCCACAATATTTACAGACATTTTAGATTATATTTGTTTAACTAAATGTTCTGAGAATAGTCATGGTCAGCCAGTTTGGCATAAACATCCTCATGGAGAAAAATAGAACATACAGTCACCTCAGGTTTATAAGGTTTGGTCTGGGCCGTGCCACTGAGAATTCTGGGAAAATAAAAAATATAATGAACGAGCAAGGGCTCAGATGATGTAAGACAACAAGTGGCAGCTGAGCAGTAGTTTTTGGAACTGTTTTTGTTTTCTCAGAGAGCAGGGGTTGGTGGGAGAGTGCATGATAGACATGCATATCAGGCAGCATGTGGACTTCCCGCTTGCATGCTTCTTTAGATGTGGTGCTAAACTTCTAGTACTTTGGGTCGGGACAGACGTAAGGATGTGTCTGAAGCTTTGTGTAGAATTATTATTGGATTGGGTTGGGTTTATTAAGAGGAGAACTCAAAGAACTCAAGGGTGAAAATAATTCATGCGGTGAGCAAGCGACCCTACAGACTTCAGAGGACTTTTAAAGCTCCAGGCAAACGGCTGAAGAACATGAAGAGTCAGCAGGGTGGAAGATGTGAGACAGTATTTGTATGCAGTGAGAAGAGATTGAATAAGAGGCCAAGTGGTGCACATTGTGAAGATAATTAACTCGTCGCTATTGTTTACTTGCATGAACTTTTTTCCTCCTGTTGTGGAGTTTAAATTATAAAAAGAAATGGAAAATAGTTTTGTACATACCTGAAATGCACCATATATTGTATAAAGTGTTTATTTCAGTCTTCCCTTGAACTAAAATCTTAGACCTCATTGAAGTTTATGTCTTAGCTCAGGTAATATTTTTGCTCTTTTACTGTAGCTGGCTTAGGCACTGTTCATGGACAGATTCTTCTATGGTTGACATAAAACTTAAGTCAGCTGGTTTTCCTCACGTGTTTTTCCACTGGGCCCTCATTCTAGCTCTGCTCAGAGCTGCACTTCTGATTTCCTAGAACAAGTCCATAGCATCCATCCTGTTCTATTTCTGTACAAAGATGGTAATTTACAGTGTACAGGAGCATGGGGATTGAAGAATGTTAATGTGAAGGGATACACAGAAACCAAGGAAGCCGTCGGTGGAGTGGAACGTCATTGGAGAGGATCTTGATATCTTTAGTGGGGCTCTAATAGTTCCATATCTTCATCTTTCTTTTCTGTGCATCAATACAGCACACATATGTCTGTGTGTCCTGAATTCAAGACTAGTAACACTTTGTTGCGAACGTGAGGAGAGGACATAATTTTCAGAGTTTTATTTCTAATCCCTGGTGGATTGTTTAAGGTTATTTAAGATGATGTGCTAGTGTTACAGTTTACATGTCCAGTGATATACTTCTGGTTATGGGGTTTGTTCTATTATGACCTTGTGTGCCAGCTCAGAGCTCTGTTTAAGATTTTCTTATTGGCTTTCTGACATTTTCCTTTTCTTTAGATATTCTTTTTTTCTACTTTAACCCTCTGGAGTCTAAGGGTATTTTGGGGGCCTGGAGAAGGCACATTTGTGCTTTTTTCAGTTACTTATAAACATCTAATGGCTAAAGTCTAACAGCACTGTAATCAGCACAAACTGGGCTATAATAATATGTGAGCAGCATGTATGTACATGATTGTGTTTTTGAGAAAAAAAAATGTTATACAGTATGTGGTTAGTGAAATACTAAAAATGTTAAATCACTTGAATAAGGCCATAAAACACGTACAGACCATTGGTTCCCAGGATCTTTGAAAACTGGAGCTTGTAGCCTAGAATTTTTCTTTGTAAATTATGTGAAAATCTTGTTTACTCACTTACAGAGAACAATATATAGATTTAAATGTTATAAGACACTTTTTATTTTTGTAAAAGTCATATGTGAGTAGGCGTCAACTATCATGAATATCATTGTGATTTACACCTGAGAAGACAAATGAGCCTCTCAGTCAGATTTGTGACTGAGAGGGAGGAGTTACAAGAAAGAATGTGAAGACAAAATAAATGTATATAATTTTTATGTTTGTAGTTTATTTAGAATATATTTAATTATCCCACAACATAATTTTATATTCACTTGTGAGTGCAGTTAAACAGTTTATTAGGAACAATCAAAGCTGACTTTCAAAGCTGATTGTTTTTTTTTTTGTTTTTTTTGTTTTTATTATTATTATTATTATTATTATTATTATTATTATTATTAAAAAGAGCTGAGAATATTTCTCCAGTTATTTGGGGGGGGGGGGGGTAAATTGAAAGAAGAGCATTGTTTGTTACTGTACATTTGTTACATTTACTTGTTACATTTATTTTCAATGGTATAGTAGTGTACATTGTTATTGAAACTTCATAATGTTTCACTTTATTATCCATTTAGTCAGGATTTATAGTTTGGAAAAAGTCTAACTAGTAAAATGTTTACACGTTATGTGAAAACTAGTACAAGTATATAAATAAATAACAAGAGACTTACTCATGTTTATGATCTCTGCTGAATAAAGCACTTCATTCTTTTTTTTCTGAGGAAATCCAAATCTCAAATTCTGAGGTAATCCACATCACATAATTTTGGGGTGAATTATGTCTTATTCCTCTCATTGCGAAGCAAAGAGTAAAATAAATAAAAAAAAACTTAAAGAACAGTCTCGCTGCTTTGTTTTTTTGTATAGGCATATTCAAGCCGTGCGCTTCAGTGAAACATTATCATCTCAATAGAGCGTTCAGCGCGGGGGCGTGGTCGCATTAGAAGATAATGAAGGGAGACATCAAAAACAGACATCGCTTTGTTTTCGGCAGCACTCGTTAAAAGTAGACATGAAAGTGTAATTTAAGTTCTTTTTGGGGTTATCATATACGCGTTAATCGACTCGAAAGGGTTAACCTTTGTTTTTCTCACTGACCTTTATAAAAGATGTTGAATGTCATCTTGGTAATAGTCTTCTTTCAGAAATAACTTTATGAGCACATCAAAGATCTTGCAATGTTCTAGAATTCACCTGTTCTGATGTTAACTCAATTAAAAGCCAAGAGACAGGCAAACCGAGACAGAGAAATTAAGAGTTGCAAGGGGTGCAAAAGGATCTGCTAATCCCAGACGTGCCTCATCAGCCCTTGAGTCAGGTCTAGAGTCAGACTCCAGCCCCCTGGATTTTCTCCATCAATGGGGCATGCTTTTTATTGCGACACACTGATCTGACTTCAAAGACTGTATGGGGCCTATGGTTCACCCCTGCTGTATACCCTAGCTAACTTACTGCTAATCTGCTGGAGTATACCTGATGTTCACCCTGCACTGCCGGATGGGAAACGGCTGTAATATGGGTATAGAGGGGGATTACTGTGATAGCGGTGGTCGTGGCATTAACTGCACACAAGACCTGATCAGAGATCAAGTTGCTGTCATGATTCTCTGTAATGAAGACCCAAATGCTCCAATATACATATATATATATATATATATATATATTAGGGGTGTAACGATACGCGTATTCGTATTGAACCGTTCGGTACGACGCTTTCGGTTCGGTACGCGGTACGCATTATGTATACCGAACGGTTCGTTGGAGTAATTAATTATATTTGAAAAAAAAAAAAAACAGAGAGAGAGAGAAATATAATGATATGCGTTCAACAAGGTAGCCCAATAACTCAAACAACGTAACAGGCAACGCCCCTGACACTCCCGAAGAAGAAAAAAACACCATCTTATATGTTTATGTTAGGCTACTCAGCAGGCGCTCGCTCACTCAGTACGCGCTGAAGGCTCGTTGCAAAATAGCCAATGCGTTTAACAGACTAGAAATGAGAAGATCCCCCAATAACCAACAGGTCTGGTGTTTGGGTGCACTTTGGATTCCCTTTAAGCTATAATGGTGATGGCAAGAGAGTGGTGGATAAATAAACAACGGTATGTCGCATCTGCAACATGACAGGGTACACCAGCGGGATTACAAAAAAAAAAACAAAAAAAAAAAACAGCGGGAATATCTGGGATATATGCGTCAGTACTATCT
Source organism: Carassius auratus (assembly GCF_003368295.1). Lineage (NCBI taxonomy): Eukaryota > Metazoa > Chordata > Actinopteri > Cypriniformes > Cyprinidae > Carassius > Carassius auratus. Next base: position 6,564,764 of record NC_039273.1, read on the forward strand.
GGGAAAAGACGAAAAAAAGGAGAAACATGCACGCAGCAAACTATCCCTGCAGCATTTAGAAACTATAGCTTACAGGGAATCCAACCCAAACACCAGACCTGTTGGTTATTTTAGGATCTTATATTTCTGGTCTGTTAAATGCATTGGACATTTTGCAACGAGCCTTCAGCGCGTGCTGAGTGAGCGAGCGCCTTAGGGGCCGTTCACATATAGCGCCTAAAAACGCATGGAAAACGCTAAGCGCGTCTTTCTCCTCCTTTCCAAAGCGCTTGGGCAGAAGCGCTCATGAGGCGTCTGTCTTTGCTAAGCAACAATGACGTGTTCTCTCCATGAGACGCGGAAATTTCAGCGAAGGATAAATGGATTTGCAGCTCTAAAAATCGCTTGCAGTAGCTCTGCTACTGAATTTATTTCAAAATTGCAATCCATATACAACTATGATCAGCTGTTCCTTCATCTTGGCTGAGCTCTCAACGTTGTTACGGGAAAGGATGAAGCTGATTGGTTGGTTCTTGTCACATGACCCGCAGTGCGCTTGCGGCATTCTGAAAAGTTGAGATGTTTTTACATTTTGCTGTATCTAAAACGTATCGAACCGAACCGAACCGAACCGTGACATCAGTGTATCGTATCGAACCGAACCGTGAATTTTGTGAACCGTTACACCCCTAATATATATATATATATATATATATATATATATATTATATATATATATATATATATATATATATATATATATATATATATATATATATATATATATATATATTACAAAAAGGTAAACTGGTGATGAGCTGCCAAGCTCTGGTTCAGCAGTCTAAGAGGACAATGGAGAGAAAAGCCCAAATTAGGATCAGGAAACCGGAGAGCAGTCCAATCAGCAAATGAAGCCCAGGAAAGCCGTAACACATGGTCTGACATGTGAAGATCAAATACCAGGTGAGCGGCTGCACAATGAAGAGAAGCACATCATAGTCAGGAAAAGGCAAGGATCATCAATAACAATGATCAGTCCAGGCAAGCAGAGCCAGAGAACAGAATCACAGTCCAGAGCGAGAGTCTGAAACCCTGGAGGGCAAGCAAGCTGCTTACCAGTAAATGCTGACTGTCCAGGCAGCAACGGAATAAACTGAATAAATAAAAAGAAAGAAAGACAACACGACCAAACTCATAACTGAAAAATCTAAACAAAAAGTGCAAGTGAAGCATAAGTAACAAAACACACTGGCAAAGAAAAGAGTGAAAACAAGAGGCTTAAATAAGAAGCGAATTTATAAGAAAATAACAAACAGCTGCATGTGCGTACACGACCGTGCTAATTGAAAAACAGCTGAGTGCAGCCGGCACGTGCAGACGAAAGAAAAAACAAAGCCTCATGCAGGAGAGAAGAAAGATAATTTGTTAATTGGACACATGGGGAATTATGGAAAGGAGAAGAAAGGATTAGTAGCATAGTAAAATATTGATAAGTACAGTATAAAGGTATAGATTTTTAACAGCTTTCTACTGAGCATTGCACAGATTAAAGGTTTACCTCACTTGTTTTTTTCACATTGCAGTAGTTCTTTGCAGGAATGCACAATATAACATCAGGCATATTAATGTTGGTTGATAAATGTGACTTTAGTGTTTTTATTCTAAATTTTATATTTAATTTATTATTTTTACTATCACTATTTTATGTTCAGAGCCAGTAAGAATTTTTTTTTTTTTTTATGGCACACATACCTTTATTTATACTTTCTTGTATATGTGCAAGTAATATTTTCCATTTTAAGAAAGAAATCAGACGACTACAAATATTTAATGTTATTATTTATATCTTTAAATAATAATAATAAAAAAAAATGCATTGATTATCTGCCGTTTTTGAAGTGCATATAAAGATATAACTGTTTATTTTAAAACAAATAATACATATGTATAAGATTGGACTGCATGACTAGAATCATTAGTGTCCACACATTTCCTGTTTCATGTCTCTGAGGTGATTTAGATCTGCGCTCTCCTTTGCAGCAGGCACACTGGGCATAATCTTGTGTTAAGACTTAACAGACTGATCTGGATCAGACATTGATCTTTGCCTCTCGCTCATTACAATCATATGTGCTCACACATGTAATGATCCACACCAAACTTTTAGTAATGCCAGCGATGGGCAATATATTCACTCAAAGCTGATGGATATGTATATGAGGTGACCGCTGCAAGAGCTGAAGGTTTGTGATTCTTGAACGAGCCAATGTTAATCAATCATCACAGCAAGTAAAAAGTTTTCCTCTTTGAGAAACGTTTGTCTCACTAATTCTTAACATTCTTAACCAAGGATGTGTCTTACTGAACTCAATGTTTGCATCAAGCACAGAGACGTGGACAGAATTGTGATGTTTCCGTTGTGATTTTCTGTTATTCAAATAAAAATCCATCGTACTCTTCAGCCATTGGTTGATTTTTAGGGTTTTATGGCTCTCTTCAGGTTTAGAGGGAGGTCTGTTGTCAGATTACTACCCATAACCTTTATCACTGCAAGCAATGACATCAGAGCCTTTCTAGTTAGAGAAGTTATTTTTCCAAGTTAAAATGTAACCTAATTCGAAGCAAAGCATATAGGTAAACTGCAGAGAATATAGTGCCTTACAATGCAAAACATTTAATTTTAATGTACTGTACATGTGGTGAAAGTATGGTTTTAATAAAATAATAGCATACCTTTCCTAAAGAAGCAAAACATTAAATTTGAAATGTAATGGAAATTCACGCCATCTATTTTCTGAATGCATCTTGACAATATTGTGAATGTCTCAATGATGTATATATGGTTATTATTACATTTTTAATTTTTTAATTGTCATAATGTGATCTTCTTAAAGATTTTATCTAGTTGATGTATGCCAAACTTCTCAAATAATTTCGGTCTGCTTAAAAACCCATCCCTTTTTAACTGCAAACTCACATTTGGATTGGATCAGCCTGCATCTAATATATTCCGTTTAACTCGCGTGTATGTAACAATATGGAAGAAATGATCTGTCGCTACTGCCGTTAGTTTGCAACTTTAATACTTAGGCTTAGAGGTATGTTCACATCTCTAACCCTGTGTATAAATAATGGTAATAGAGAGCATTCCTAATAAAATTGTCTCAAAGGAGGTATTGATGTCACTATGTGTGGAGTATAAGTATTTAAAGAAAACCTAGCTTTTCTAAAGTCTTCACAGCGCTTGGCTTCATCATAGCGCCTCACACATGAGAGGTATTTTCAGAGCCTGTGGTACCCAATGTTCTTCCAGGAAAGAGGAGTTTAGTAACGCTAAGTCATTTATACTTAGCGTCCCTCCTCACATAAGCATGCAGTAACACTCGCACAGCTCCGGTTATCGTTGTGGCCACCGTTTTTTCTATGCCACAGGTGGGCTGTCTTCGAGGTGGTGGGGGTTACTGGTGTTTAGGCAGGCCGGTTTAGGAAAGAGCTGTTTACTGTAGGCTGCTGGACTCCTTGCTGCCGTGGCCACATTCTGTTCCTTTTCCTGTCTCTGTGAGGCCAAGCCACACACCATACGGCAAGTAGGACACACTTCTGCACACACCCACACTTGTGCAGACCAGCAACAGCAGCGGCTGAGTGCTAATGCCACACAGACAGAAGAAAAACAGGTATTCGGCTTTATTTAGCCTATTAAAGGAATAGTTCATCCAGAAATGAACATTTTGTTATCATTTACTCACCCTCATATCATTATTGACCTGAATTCATTCATTTATTTAGCAGAAAGTTAAGGCTGCTTTTTCCAAAAAAACAAAACATAAAGTATTTTGATGAATACTTTGGCTGTGTGAGAGGTTTATGCACTATATTTGGACAAATTACTTACTTAAATCATACAGTAGTTTGCTGAAAGCTTCCCCTCCTTTGTAGCTTTCAGATTTTGTTACTACATACATATTTAAATATTGTGCCTGAAATAACATTGGTTCTTCTGTGTTGTGAAATGAATGTAAGCATGAATGAGACTTGAGCACTTCTCTGTTGGACTTATTTCACTTTACTTGTATCTTGTAGTTACAAATAATCGTTTCTGTATCACTTCTTCCTAATAGGCATAGTTGATGGTAAATTGAAAGGGTAATTTTCATGGTAGATTAAAATTATGTTATTTTCTTGCCCTTATAATGTGGGAAAACTGTATGACTTCTTTCTATACAACATAAAAGAAGATATTTCTATAGGTCTTGATTTGGTTACCAACATTTTTCTAAATATCTCCTCTTTTGTGTTGCACAGACCCAAGTTATACAGGTTTGGTGAGTAAATGATGACAGAATCAACTCTTTAAAACCTTAATCTAACTATGCAGGCCACGTATTTGAACACTAAATAAGTGTTAGACGTGCAAATGTTTTTATGTTGTGATGTCGTACTGAGATGTTTTTGCAACTTGGTTTCAATTAAATGGTCTTTCTTCATTAGCTAGAAGGTTTGGGGACATCCATTTAATGTTAATGCTGTTCTGTTGAACTTTCTATTCATCAAAGCATTTTGAGAAAAAATGTAAAATAAAAAAATTGAGTGAAACTGAAGACTGGAGTGTAATTGCTGATGAGAAGTCAAATTTGCCTTCACAGGAAAAAAGTGAAGCTTCAATCAAAAATGCTCATGCTTCATTCAGGTCTTTTTGCCTCATCTATGTCAAAACACAAACACTGTTAGTTTAAGCATTATGGTGGCAAATACTGCATTAGCATGTGTATCTTCCAGCAAAGCGGGCCCAACTCTACATTACACAACTGTTTCCATCACGGCGTGAGGATTTATAGGCTGTTAGGTGTCAGGTGTGCCGTAACTGTAAAATATTTATGTGCTCACTGAAAAAAATGTGCTTTGGTGCTTAAGTTGGTCTGTTGTCTGTTGAAGCAGGTCTCTGTTGACCTGTTACAGTGTCTTGTTTTAAAGAGACTGAGGGAATGTGATTGTGATTGTTTGCCCTGCCTTCGGGACCAGCTGGATTCAACCATTTCTCTGGAGATGAATTAGATTGGAGGAGAAGAGATCCCTCTAGTGGACACGTCAGTGCAAATTATTTTCACTAAGATCACTCCTCTGAAGAATTTATTGTATTTTGGGGATATTTCTATATCTGAATGATGCTTTAATGACTGATTCTTGCTTGAATAATCATATTGGAACCAAAAATTTTAAATCTTTCTAAAATTAGAAAATAAAAAAAAGCTTAGTAACTTATTAATATTTACTTTATTTTATTTTTAGTGAGTTTACAAAATATAAAAGCTTACATTTGTACTTTTTAAATTAGTATTTAAAAGAGATAGGACTTTAAATTTGCACTAACACTTGTTTTGCCATAATAGTAGTCTTTCAAAATACTCAGCTTCATACCATTTAACTACCATCGAATGTGACTGCACAGTATCATGATGATCTTACTGTTATTGTATTATGGTACAACCATGTTAAACATTAAATTGGCAGAAAGATGTTGGAAGATATGTGTTATTATTTCACATGAATGGACTCATAAATGAGCAATAATTGTGTAATTGAAGTAATAGTTTAGTTCAGTAATAACAAAGCTCATCATCACTACACACAGAACATTTAAGTGCCGTCATTGTAGTACTTAATCTCTTTTCTGAGAGTCATTGTGTTTAACATAGGCTCTGTCTGTGTTTGAAGAGCTTGGGTTGTACGGCAGACTGTTGCGGTTTCTGACAGTGTTTGTTTAGTTTAGATGTACTGTTGTAAGGCTAGAGGAATCTGAGGGGCAAGCTCAGAGCAGACACTGACATTTGTTCTGTATCCGACCCCAAACAACCAGCAGACGTCACAGAATGCTTCAAGGGCTGTTTAACTCAGCAAACAGTTAACAGAAAGTTCAACCTGCGCTTTTGTGAAGAGGAGCCCATCTGTCTTTGTCTAAAGATGTTGGAGAAGAATGCGGTCAGAAGAGATCAAAAATGCTCTTACAATTGTTTCTCCAACATGAAATATAATAATAAAATAATTTAGTTTCTATATTATGATGTGAGACTCATCATGTGCCATGATCAGACAGAGGGTTAATTGTCACACAATATTTAATTGAATATATATATATATATTCATAAAATGTATTTAATATGTATTATTGTTGTTGTTGTTTAATTGTTAATATTAATATCATTAATAGTAGTATCAATAAATGAAAAAGATGGTACCACATTCTCCCCCTTTTTATGACTCTTGATACTTTAATACATGCTATTGCATCGTGAACTTTGAAACACTCTTGCACATCATTTTTAGCACAGTTCAAACTTATTCCACCTGATTTTGTTCTTTTTTAGCTCTGTATGCTGGTAATGACACAGCGTGTGCCTGTGTTGCAGACACACAAACACAACCATAGATTCTATTTGTTCTTTCCGAGAAAGGTACAGTAGCTTTTGGGAAAGTGAGTGAGCATTAATAGGAGGAAGATGTGTTTGGATATTTGGCGGTCTGACATCCCCTGAGGTCAGGGCAGAGTTACACGCTGGATGAATCTCACACACACACACACACACACACACACACACTGTATGTCCAGATGGACTCAGAGGAGGTCCATGAGAATGAAATCTGAGAGAGATTTAAAGGGAATGGAGTGGGTAGACATGAGAAAAAAATCCTTCTAGTGAGGGGAAAGAAAGAGTGTGAGAAAAACAGAAGATCACGGACTTAGAGATAGGTAAAGAAAGAACCCTCACTGAAGATAAAGAGGGAATCGCACAGGAGAACAGGGAATAACAGAGACGTCCCGAGGAGTGCTGTGTGTGTTGTGATGAGTTCAAGGAAGATTTATGAGATGCTGTTGAATGTAGCAAGCAAACAGTAGACCTCCTCCACCTACTCTCTCTCTCTTTCTGTCTCTCTTTCTGTCTCTCTCTCTCTCTCTCTCTCTGTATCTGTTTTGCTATGTCTGAGATTTGTTCTCTTGTTGGATCTGTTTGCACAGATTCTCAGTTTGCTCTCGACTCCTGGACACTGTCAACTTTCCACTCTCTTTTCACATAACTCACATAACAACACCAAGAGCACAAGCCATGTAGAACTGTTATAATTAAGTGACACTACTATTAATAATAGGAATAAAGTATAGCAATAACAAAAAAAATCAATAAATATTTTATTATTATTATTATTATTATTATTATGTATACAAATAAATTGTTCATTATTATTTATTATTTATTAGTGACAATTAATGATATGAGGAATCTATATACTTATAAATGCCAATAAGATGGTCTCTTTTTTCCCCAAAGAATATATAGAATTGCTTATCACTTTTTAGTTAAATTTAATATACGTAATATATAAAAAAATCTGATATGATATTACTTGGTATTGAAAGTACATATTAGTAACAAGGAAAAAATTATGTCTCTCTTTTTTTTTTACAAGATCTATGAAAACCTTTTCATTTCCTCCTCGTTCCCTCGTCTTTACCTCCCAATCTCGAATATTTGGTTGCACCACTTTAATAGTGTTCAGACCGCTGTCAAAGATTGTTACCAATAGGGGGAGCTAAAACATTGAAAATAATTTCTGCTATCACTACAGAGTTAGGCCTTACACTTTAAAGTAATATATTAATAATATATGTATTTTTCCATGTACTCTGCAATAGCTTCTGTTTGTGTGGACAGTAAATAGATAAGTATAAACGCCAAGCAAGCTCATTTATCTTTTTTGTATGAATGTATTATAAGTGAAGTCTTCATTGATTGTGTATACAAGATTTTTGATGGGATGAGAGCATGACTGTGACATTTTCAGTCAAACAAATTATTGAACTTTATGTAACCTGAAACAAAGTTCTGAAATTACAGTGGAGAGAAATCAGTGCATAAGGATAATGGAAATGTATGCAATAAACCACAGTTCAACGAACCTTTATGACTGTCATTGGGTATATGGAGAGAGAGACAGAGCTCAAGTGAAGTGGGCATTTTGTTGTTCTGTAATACGATTACCATGAAGGCTTCACTGCAGAACCAGGTAAGGCAAAATGGCAGTTTCAGCCATCATCAACTGACCAATGTGTCTGCAAACAAGAAAGATTAGCTAAAGGTTATGTCACAATTGGAATGTCTCTCTCTCCATATACCCAATGATAGTCATAAAGGTTCATTGAAATGACTACAGCAGCAATCATACTTTCTTCAGTTAAGTTGGGGAGCATGTTCTTTAGTTTGATTGATGCCCTTATAATGCCATTTCTCTGGTTCTACCTCACTTTGGGGTTTGTTAATGAACAGTTGGATATGATGAACAGGTTCACAAGCCAGTCTATAGCTATTTTAGATTTCTTGACATTGTGAATTTCTAGATATATCATATGTTGGTATGAATCTTTCTCTCTCTCTCTCTCTCTCACTCTCTCGCTCTCTCTCTGTGTGTGTGTGTGTGTGTGTGTGTGTGTTTGTGAAGATCCCTGCTCACCTGTTTGCCTCATTAGTGTGCTGGTGTTTGGTGAGCTGTGAAGAAACATCAAAGTGGAGTTGTGGGTAATGAAACTCCATCATCCTTGAGACACTAATACTACTGAACATAATAGCACTCCTCACTCCCCACTAAGAGAGAATGAGAAAAGAAAAAAAAAAGAAAGGGAGAGAGGATAAGGGAATTTGTTGAAGCAAGTGAATCAAGTTGGTTTAGGAGATTATAAACACACAATTTCCTTTCTAAATGATTAATATAATGGATGCCATATTCAATGAACCACGTGTTCTAGTCTAGTTCTGACTAGGATAATAAAATACATTGTATGTGTAGATACATGTTTTGTTTGTTTGTTCATCGAGGTATTTGATCAGTTTACTTTTTCAAGTACCATGCATACTTCTGCTAACAAAATCTGACTAATTTAATTTGCTTTTTTTTAATGTCCAAAGTGATACTGGCTCTAACCAATTCATTGAGATTGTCTACAAAATCCACCTGCTGGTGATCTTGCTGATCAACCAGTTTAGACCAGCTAATGACAAATCTGACCGGTTATTTTGACCATATAAATCTGTCTACCACCTTAAGATAGTTCTGCTTGCACACTGTGGTTTATTTCTGCACATTACATTCTGAGTTAAAGGATTGGTTTACTGATTTAATTCATAAATACACCCTGGAGCTGATTATACATGTACAGTAGGAGCAAATTTGATTTGGGCAATTTAGCAAGAAATATGAATTATTTACAGTTCAGGGCTTCGCGTAATATTGCTGTTATGTAGCAATGATTGTATTTGCCTCATTTTGAAAGTGAAAAGTGATGTGACATGTGGCCAAGTATGGTGTCCCATACTCTGAATTTGTGCTCTGCATTCAACCCCTCCAAGTGCACACACACCGCACAAAGTAGTGAACACACACCCAGAGCAGTGGGCAGCCTGGGGGGCAGTCAGGGGTTCTGTGCCTTGCTCAAGGGGTCTCACCTCATTCGTAGTATTAGGGTTGGAAGAGAGCACTAATCATTCACTCCCCCCACCTACAATCCCTGCGGGTACTGAGACTCGAACCCATGACCTTCGGCTTACAAGTATGACTCTCTTACCACCAGAGCTGTGGATCAGCTGCATGATATGTGTCTTTTTTTTAAAAAGGTGACTGTTTTAGAGGGCCATGGTTGAAGACCCTTTCTCTCCGCCCCATCACCCATCTACACACACCCTGAAGGCTCTGCAAGGTCCCGGTGTCAATATTTGAATGGCGGGTACAAAGTTAGAATTCATTGTTATGGTTTCTGGGTGAAAGATGCAGAGCGGCCAGTCACTCACCCGTTACAGTGACAATGAAGGGGGCTCCTCCTGCCCTCTTCCCTTTGTGTCCTTATTGAATTATGGCACTGGTTCTCTTTGTATGTTCTGGCAATAGTAATTGAAAACATGTGACAGAAAAAGCAGCCAGGAGAGAGAGGATATGCCTCGCTGAGTATGACTCCATTAGAGAAGACAAAGTCAGAGAGAGAAGCAGTGATTAATATTACAGAGAGCCTGGGGTTCAGTCATAAACCTGATGGCTTGTGGGTAAATGTTTTCTTTCTTTCAGTATTGAAGTCCATGTTTTCAGTTTTTGTGTGTTTTATATTAGTTAAAAAAAAATAGCAAAATTGCAACTGTATATTAGAAAAAAACATTGCAAAATACTTTATTTTATAATTATCCATTTATATGATGTTTTTTAATTTAATTATTTATTTAAAGAAATTATTATAAAATCTAATAAAACTAAGTAATTTAAGTGGAATTTGCACACACAGACATACATGCATTCAGAAATTGCTACTAAATTTCAGTTCAGTACAGAGAAATGGTAGCACGTTCATTTAAACATGAACATAAAAACATGCTCCAACATTTATTTTTACAACTTACAAAAAAAAATCACATTTAAATATCTGCCCTCTTTTCAGGTGTTTATAAGAGGGGTGTATTTTTTTTATAAAAGTCACAAGTGTGCATATACCAAAATTTGCCAAACTATTCGCTGTGATTTCTCAGACAGTATAAAAACTATACAATATTTTATATCTAACTAGTTTAATGCCCTAACACGATCATTAAGATTTATCAGTCTGGTAGCACATAGATTGTATGATTTTGTCTCTCTTTAGGAATTGAACTTTTTTTGTTTTGGCAGTTGTGTGGCACATATCATTTGAGACATTGGTTTAGATGCTCAGTTTTCTATTTGCAAAACACTCTCTCTCTCTCTCTCTCTCTCTCTCTCTCTTGCACACTCTGTAGTATTGTATGCCATAATGTCAGCATTTGCAGAGTATTTTGGCACAAATTAATTTGGAATTGGAAGAAAATTATAGGACCTGGGGACTATTTAAAAGCCTCAGACAACCATTTTCCCCCATTCTCAGCCCTTGAAAGAGGGGTTATGGGAAGACTAGGGTAAAATTATCAGACAACAGCTCTTAGGGAATTAGAGCCACGCTAATAACCCTGGAGTAAGGGAACACTGTGGCATTCGCTAATGGGGAAACGTCTTTGTGGCTGGAGGTTTGAAAGAAACAACAAATACACTCAAAAGCTCCCAAATGACTTGATTAGCATTTGTAACTGTCCTTCTGCTTTTGAAAACCATCTTCAAAGAGCTTAGTTCTTACCACACACAGCTTTGCGTCATTAGCATTGGTGTAATAATAAGGCTGTTTAATCAGAATATGTTTTTTTAACAAAAACCTAGGTGTGCTTCATGATACATTTGATTCGACCAAAATCCTTCCATGCATGGGTCAACCAGAACCTTTTTCATGCATGTTCTTAAGAAGTCAATGTAAGGTTGGATAACCTTTTAGAAAATTATACATTTAAATAATGGCAATTTTTACAAATGACTGATTTGTGCTAAAATCATTAGAGACTGCAGTCTGATCCCTAAGACGACGTTTTTTCAATACAGAAAGGCAAATCCGAGGTGAAGATTTGATAAATTGCACTTTGATTGTTATCTTATTATACTTTGACATGTTGTCAAATTTAAAATATTTCACTAACAAGATTTGCATTGTCTGGAGTGGATCTGTCTGAAGACAAACAGGCAGGAAATGTGATTGCACAAAGTGAGCTGATGCAAATGTTGATGCAAAGTTTGTGTGTAACCTCAATGGCCCCTGCTGTCCTGTTTGTAATATTTCAACTAAGATCTTACTTGTATTTTTAAATATTTCACTTTGCATATGCTAAATTAAGATAACAAGTTCTACTGAATCTCATGATGACCCCTGATTGGCACACCAAGGTTTAAATTTGTAAATCGCCTCATTTGACAACTACAGGTCCATATCATGTTTGTACTAATTTAAGATCAGGCATTGTTGATTCATATATTTCGACACAGTGACTCTAAAACTGATCGAGCAGCAGCTGTGCTTTTGTAAAATGCTTGATAAAATTTGCTCTCAGCGCATTAAGAGCCACGGGCTGAATATGAAATATTTTAATATCTAATAGTGGTGGTGACAAGCACTGGGAGTTAGCTCCGTAAAGGAATGTCATGGCATTTAGATAATGAACCGTAAATATTGTTTTATTAGACTTGGGTTTGCGAGTGAGGAGGTTTTATTGTGGCAAAGGTTAGGCCCTGATTTTAATGCCCTTATTATAGTCGTTAATTCTGCTTTGTACCGGCGAGGACAGATGACTGATAACTGAAACCCAGCCAGGGCTGAAGACGTATTAGATGTGCCAGTCAGAGGCTGAGAATGATCTTACATCAGTTAAGACCGTAGACTGTATAAAAACATGGACGTAGTGTCCGTGACGTCACCCGTAGTCTCCTGAAGTCTGTTTTTGAAGCTTAAAGTGTGCAGAGCGGGCCGTCGCCATCTTGGCAGCGCGGCACCGCGCGACTCTCCCGGACAATCAAAAATGGGCTAAAGGCGGGAGCTAGTTGCTGAAGCCACGCCCACCTAGCACGACAGCGGTGTCAGCAGCGGCAATCCACCTGTCACTCAAGTTGCCACGCCCTTAATTATGTAGAAGTTTAAGTCTTAATATAATTTAAACGGATGAGTTCTAAAAAAATTCACCCCCCTCACAGTTATTAGCTATTTAGACCAAAATAATTTTTTGCACCAGGCATTAAACATGTTTTTTTTTTCTGCTGTAAAGTGAGGCATTTGCAGCCAGCCTCATATAAATAAATAAATTGCAATTTTAATCACTTCCTTATTGGCTTCACGAGAGAGAGAGGGAAGTTGGGGCTCGGTTAAGACCCACCTCTGTCATCACCTCTGGCAATTTATTATTCACATCTAAATCCGTTTTTATCCTCTCAGCGTGAAGTCTGACAGCTTTTCACTATCAGTTGTTCATTTACTACAACTGATAGTCCTCCACCCCATTCTAGGACTTTTTCTGGCTTTTTCACTAAAAAAAATCCTTCCAAATAGTTGGTGGTGTCTAATAGTTTCAGGTGTGTGCTCTTGTGGCCATGTTTTTGAGATATATTGATGCCTTCTGAAGAGGACAGACAGGATTTGTATTCTCTCTCTCTCTCTCTCTCTCTCTCTCTCTGCTAATGTTACTTGTGATTAAAAGAATCAGAATCAGTTTTGCATTGCATACCACCGTTTTTTAACACATTTTTAAGAATTTATGGAGTTCCATTTATTGCACATACGTACATACATGTATATAATGTATGTATAAGTACATGAAGGTTTTGAGGGGTCATATTATCTTAAATGTATCAGTTCAGTGTCATATTATCTTAAGTTTAATATTCTTTGTGTTTTTGCAATAATGAACAGCTGACTGCATGTTATGTATGAATTTGAGCTTTGTATTTAACCCATCCAAGTTGGGGGTTCGGGGCCATGCACAAAGGGTCTCACCTCAGTCGTGTTATTAAGAGTGGACGAGAGTCATTTCAAATTTCAGAGACTGTTAAAAATGCTTCCAGAGTTTCCCCTCATCATCTGGAGTCTGTCCATCACTGAAGTGTCCTCTCCTCCCCCACCGTGTCTAACAGTCTCTTGCTCTTTAAACTCTACTCTGCTATAAAAGTGTGATGAGCACCTTTGAATCTCTTTTTCTCTTCCTTGCAGAGCTTAAACTGTCCGATAGAGAGAGTGATAGTGTGACATTTAGCCTAGTGGTGCAGCAGAAATGCCAGGGCATGGCTCCATTAACTCCCAACCAGACCTAGACTGAACTCTGATCTACAGCGCAAAGTTCAGGAGATACAGCTTGTCATGTACAGTCTCCCTGAGAAACAATGAGTGTTTCAGACTGGTTTCTTAGACTTTTTGAGCTTAAAAGAAATGAATTACTTTCAATCCAATCCATGTAAAAATCCATGTAGACCAATTATATGCCTCCCAATAGCCTAACAGAGTGTGAACAATTACATATTGAACTTTATTGCTAATTTGGTAAGGGTTTGAAAGTTCCCAGCCTGCATTACATCATGAATAAGCTTCATGGTTACTGTTAAATAAATGTTTTGCTATTTTTACTTATTTATGCTCATGTTATTGATTTTGTCACTTTCTGTTAGTTTTTGAGGTTTGCATGTTGAAATCTGTGTGAAACCATATACAGTTATTGCCCATGTATCTTTACTTTCAAGATCATTTCTCTTTCAAAGGCAAACACTGCAGAGTCAATTTCATATAAAGTGTCATAAAAATAAATAAATGCAAATAATAGAATACAGCAACAAATGATTACAATTCATGTGTTTAATAAAAAATTAAAATACTGATCAAATAATCCGTAGTCGCCTTGACAAAAATGTAATGACTGATATACATGTGTGTGTGTGTGTGTGTGTGTGTGGATGCCAATTGTCATTGTGTGTTTAATACAGCATTATGTTGGTGTTTAATTTGCCTTTTCGTCTTCTTCTTCTTTTTAAAGGCTGTGTAATGGGTGTCAAGGCTTGAAATGATAAACTCGTTTGGTAACTGGGAAATGTATTGTCTAAATTTTTGGAGTATTTGAAAAAAGTCTCCATTGTGCCATACACTGTAAAAAATAATTCAGTGGCTTAGTAAATTTCACAAAAATAAAGAGCTATATTAACTTAATAAAATCTTTTGAAATCATTTAAGTGATTTTTTGAGTGGGTCAGATTAAAAAGAATAATTACAAATCCAACAAATAATTTCTCTAAAATTTACATATATTATTTAAGTTTATGTAATGAAAATAAATAAGTATTTAACTAACTAATTATATTTTTAATATACCTTCAATATTTCTGGTGAATTCTAATAGAAATATTTGATAATTATTTACTTGTACTGATCTGTTTTAGAAACTAAAATTATTAAGTATTTCCAACCAATTTTCCTAAATAAAGTTCCAGCTTAATAAATGACAGTTTAAATAAATTGAGTAAATTTCGCGGCTAAAGTGATCACGTGTGCAGCTCCGCAGGAAAAAAAAAATCTGCTTTCCTCAGCAGCGACGTCGACTAGCCATACACCTCACAGCTCCTGGTAAGTAACGTTAGTCAGCTAATCCTACTTACGTTTGTAACACTTTATTAAAAAGTTAATAATTATTAAGCATTTTCTAACAATTGTCTTTGTATTTTACGTCATATTCAACAAGTTTCGTAGCTTAATCGAAGTCACCTGAAGGACGGCTTTCCTCAGCAACGGCAAGACCCGCACTCCTCTCATATTGTGGTACGTTATGTAATTTAGCCAGCTAATACTAATTATGTTTGTGATGTTTAATTCAGAAGTTAATTATTAAGGATTTCCTAACAATTGTGTTTGTATTTTGCGTTATCTTAAGAAGTTTAACAAGTTTCGCGGCTCAAACAAGAGGCACCTGTCACTGAAGGACTCCTTTTCTCAGCAACGACGTGAACAGCATTACTCGAATTTCCTGTAAGTAACGTAGTCCTTTTATAACTATGTATATTTGCAATAATGTTTTCAAAAGTTGATTAAACATTGACCGTGTGTACGTGTACATAACAGTGTAACGTAGTTTTCGAAGTTAGTTAGTGGGGCAGCCATATGTATGTTAGTTTTTTTTTTTTTTTTTTTTTGGAGTGGGTTAACGTTCGTACTATTTGGATCACCGTTTATTTCAACCGCCATTTGAAAGTCTAACGATAAGTGTACCGTGGTCCAGCAACTATAACTATACATGCCCAATGGAAAACGATTTTGTACAGGTTCCCCTTTGGGGTCAGTGGCTTGTCAAAAGGGAACAAATCATTTATGAAGTTTCAAATGACAACATTCTTTCTTGTAAAAAGCTGTCACGTTGTTGTAAAACATCATAATTACTACACGAACTCAAGTATGAGCTCTTAAATCACCACTACAAATACGCCATGCAAAAGTATTTAAAATGGCGTGGACATAACATAGACTGGTGCGTTTTAATCAGCTCCCACTATAGGGAGTCAGCCAGTTTAAGGCCTGCTCCGTTGTAAAATCATTCTAGTGCACTGAAACCTAGATCACATACAATATCGGTCAAAAGTTTGAAAACCGTAAGCTTTTTAATGTAACAAATCCAGACCTGGTGGGTATTGAAGGACAGCGGAGGCTGGGGGAGGGGTACGTTGTTTTAATTGAGTGAACTTCCTAAATTTCTTAAGAGTGTGTTTAAATATATTTAGTTTTAGTCCGTTAATATGTTTACATTTATGCATTTGGCAGACACTTTTATCCAAAGTAACTTACATTGCATTTCAAGGTACACATTTACAATTTAATCAATTTTTGCTAGCGCCGACGCTCTACTGTTTGAGCTACAGGAAAGCCATCTTTTGTATAATCAAGTAAACTATATTCAGAGATTTTATTAAGTTAATAAAGTTAAATATTACTGTAATATTTACTAAGCCACAGAATTATTTAGAGGGTTAAGGGTTGAGTGTGAGGGTTAATGCAATGCATATTTTTTTCAAGTAGTGCAATTAAACAAGCTTTTTTGTTTCAAAACCATTAGTCATTTTACTTAAATATTAAACATGTTTATAAAGAAATTGGTTGAAATAATGCAGACCTCAATAAAAGCCTATAGCATTGATTTACAGCATAGAAGCTCGCAGTTGGTCTCTTTTCGTTTTTCTTATAGGTTTATTGTTAAAAATAAATGTCCCTATGTAGAAAATTAACCTGTCCTCTTGTTAAGAAGAATGCTGTTAATTTTTGCAACTCCTCCCCCTAGTAAATTTTGTTTGAGATTTTACCTATCATATGGTCCAACAGAATGTTTGCTTCTTCAGGTGCTACTTGTTTTGTGTATTTGTCACTTTCTTGTAACATTCAGTTTTGAATGTTAGCTCTAACCAGTTATCTTTAAAATTTGCCTGTAGGGTTCAGCTGATCTACCCGTCTTCGTACAAGCAGAGTTGGCAGAGGAGGTCATAAAAATCTACATCCTTCGAAACAATAATGGGGCAGTCAGCGATGTAATCTTGGGAATCTCAGCAGAGCCTGCTGCCATCTTTCAGGAGTCACATTGGATTTGAGATATCCCAAGACCCACAAATACAGGTCCTTCTCCAAAAATTAGCATATTGTGATAAAGTTCATTATTTTCCATAATGTAATGATAAAAATTAAACTTTCATATATTTTAGATTCATTGCACACCAACTGAAATATTTCAGGTCTTTGATTGTTTTAATACTGATGATTTTGGCATACAGCTCATGAAAACCATAAATTCCTATCTCAAAAAATTAGCTTATTTCATCTGACCAATAAAAAAAAAAGTGTTTTTAATACAAAAAAGTCAACCTTCAAATAATTATGTTCAGTTATGCACTCAATACTTGGTCGGGAATCCTTTTGCAGAAATGACTGCTTCAATGCGGCGTGGCATGGAGGCAATCAGCCTGTGGCATTGCTGAGGTGTTATGGAGGCCCAGGATGCTTCGATAGCGGCCTTAAGCTCATCCAGAGTGTTGGGTCTTGCGTCTCTCAACGTTCTCTTCACGATATCCCACAGATTCTCTATGGGGTTCAGGTCAGGAGAGTTGGTAGGCCAATTGAGCACAGTAATACCATGGTCAGTAAACCATTTACCAGTGGTTTTGGCACTGTGAGCAGGTGCCAGGTCGTGCTGAAAAACGAAATCTTCATCTCCATAAAGCTTTTCAGCAGATGGAAGCATGAAGTGCTCCAAAATCTCCTGATAACTAGCTGCATTGACCCTGCCCTTGATAAAACACAGTGGACCAACACCAGCAGCTGACATGGCACCCCAGACCATCACTTACTGTTGGTACTTGATACTGGACTTCAGGCATTTTGGCATTTCCTTCTCCCCAGTCTTCCTCCAGACTCTGGCACCTTGATTTCCAAATGACATGCAAAATTAGCTTTCATCCGAAAAAAGTACTTTGGACCACTGAGCAACAGTCCAGTGCTGCTTCTCTGTAGCCCATTTCCTGCACACGCCTGTGCACAGTGGCTCTGGATGTTTCTACTCCAGACTCAGTCCACTGCTTCCGCAGGTCCCCCAAGGTCTTGAATCGGTCCTTCTCCACAATCTTCCTCGGGTCCGGTCACCTCTTCTCGTTGTGAAGCGTTTTTTGCCACACTTTTTCCTTCCCACAGACTTCCCACTGAGGTGCCTTGATACATCACTCTGGGAACAGCCTATTCGTTCAGAAATGTATTTCTGTGTCTTACCCTCTCGCTTGAGGGTGTCAATGATGGCCTTCTGGACAGCAGTCAGGTCGGCAGTCTTACCCATGATTGCGGTTTTGAGTAATGAACCAGGCTGGGAGTTTTTAAAAGCCTCAGGAATCTTTTGCAGGTGTTTAGAGTTAATTAGTTGATTCAGATGATTAGGTTAATAGCTCGTTTAGAGAACCTTTTCATGATATGCTAATTTTTTGAGATAGGAATTTTGGGTTTTCATGAGCTGTATACCAAAATCATCAGTATTAAAACAATAAAAGACCTGAAATATTTGGTTGGTGTGTTAGTTGGTGTGCAATGAATCTAGAATATATGAAAGTTAAATTTTTATCATTACATTACGGAAAATAATGAACTTCATCACAATATGCTAATATTTTGAGAAGGACCCTGTACTCACTTGAGTTGTTCCAAAAACTGTTTCTTGAGCTGGATCCTCCAAAACTCTGTTAATGTTCAGAGGTTAAAAAATTATCTTCTTGCATAGTAGTGGTTCATGGTCATCCCACAGAATGGGTATTCCTGATGGAAGTGTTTCTGTTATCTGATTAATTCTTTTGAAGACATAGTTCACCCCAAAAGATGATGTTGTCATAATTTACTCTCCCTCAATTTGTCCCAAACCTGTACGAGTTTCTTTCTTCTGTTGAACACAAAAGATATTTTAAGTGAAGTGACGTGACATTCAGCCAAGTATTAAAGAGTGTTGGTTAATGCAGTTAAAGGTTGCAATTGACTTTGCATAGTATACTTTTTTTTTTTCCTATTATGGAAGTCAATGGCAACTTTCAACTATCTGTTAACCAACATTCATTAAAGTATATTTTGTGTTCAACAGAAGAAAGAAATTCGTACAGATTTGGGACAACCCGGGGGGGCGAGTACATTATGACAACATCATCTTTTTGGGGGAACTATCCCTTTAATATTGATGTAAGTGTTGCTTTTATATTTTTTTATGGTTTAATGTTGAGTGTGACTGCAAATGGCTGGTATGCACCAGGAACAAAGATGTCATTTCTCTTACGGCTATCGTATTTTACATGTAATCTACTTGAATACTAAGATGGATGAAATGTTTCATAAGGTTTAATCATTTCCCTTATGGCTACTTTACAGTTTTTAATTTTTGCAATCTACTGGAATATTAAAATTGATACAATGTTTCAAAGGTTGATTTTAGACTTTGTCTTATGTTTAATTGACAAATAAATTTTCAATAAAAAATGTGTTTCTTTCTTTATTTGGTTTTATTATATTAATTATAAAGGGTAAATGGTGTAAAAAAAAAAAAAGTGAATGCAGCATTTTGATAATTTATAGTCCAATATTAAGTTAAATTCACTTTTACATGTAGTAAACGTAGCACATTTTTTTTGGTAAAATTTCATCCAATATTTCAATTATATCTACTCAATATTTTTTGTTTATTTTACATAGAATTACAGTTGTGGTGTTTTATAATTTTGATTATATCCAATTAATTTTATTTCTCATATAAAGTAATTCAGTTACTCAGATTTACTTAATTTTTTTACTTACAATTACTCAATTTAAACAGTATATTTCATTGATTTCACAGCTTTAAAATTTACTCAATTTTTTTGAGTGTAAAAATGTTTCACCAAAAAAATTGAGTAAATAATAGTTAAACTTTTTACAGTGTATAGGCTGTTTTAACAATGTGAAATTCAGCCTGAAATTAATGCAACTACCTCCTTATATTTGGATTAAAAGTGTTATTTTCGACGTAGAATTCATGCTACTGTGATCTCCTCGGCCCCCTGTTGTGGCTGTTAAAACATCAACAAAGACAACTGTTAAACTGGTCCAATGGGACCACAGCGAGACATCTGGAAGAACAGGCAATGAATATGAATGTTTGCATCAGATCTTAGACCCAGAGCAGGAGGACACTGCTCTCCCAGCGCTGATGTTGTCTTAATTAAAGTGGGGATGATGTAGCCACCGCCCCCCTCCTGTCAGCTCACCTCCCCTCTGGCCCTTCCTCCACCTCCCATGTGGCTCCTGACACCCCAAGAAACATCATTATCTGTGACCTGAGCTGCTTCTTTTGTTTAGCTCAGGCAACAGGAGTCCTTCTTTCACTAATGGACAATTTTTTTAATCTTTTTTTCTTTTCACTCTTTCTTTCCATTTTTTTTTTTTTTCCCAGAATTTAAAATCAGTAGTTCCCCAGAAAAGGAGGCGAGATACACTATTGCCCCGATAACAAATCATTACCACGACAAAAGTATTTACAAAATATTAACTTGTTCATAGTTGGATGGTCAGAGAGAGTCGTACCTGGATTGTAATCTTCTTGCTGCAGGTGAGATCAGTCGAGGGTCTGTAAATCTTTTCGATCATTTCAGCATTAAGCAATTCAGAGGCTAATCCACACATACACTCTCCTATCAAGGCCAAACATTACCTCTGTGAACTGAAGATGTCCAAATTATGATCCCATGTCTTCAAATAAACCAAACCCTCATCATCTGCTTTACATGATGCCTCCTGCCTTCCTTTGTTTTCTCCAGGAGCTCTGATAACATCATTTGATTTCAAACATTCAGGGTTGTCAATCATTTCAAAATCAAGAGATGTCGGGAAGGGATCATGCATGCTTACATAGAGAGAGGACAACAGGATGGTCCAGGAATGATGTGAACATTGAAAGAGGACTGATCCTATGGAGCTGGACTGGGAATCGGCAGGAAACTGGGACAGTTATATATCATATGGAAACATCTGGTCTGAGGAAATCCCTCCTCTGCCATCAGATTAAGCATATACATACAAATACGGTTTAGTTCTCATCATAGCCTTTCTCACAGGGGCTGGTAGGAAAGGATGGTCCATGCCAGCTAACTTCCTGTGCTGCTCCCTGATGACACATTCCCGGTCAATGAGATGACAGTTCATACAGGGAAGAGGCAGCTTAAACACATCTGAAATAATATTTTCTCATCTGATAACCCTGAGTATACAACAAGACAAGCCATTAGCATTCCGTTGATATCTTTGGAGAGCAAAACCTGTTTATGAAAATATATGTACGGAATGTGGACAGACATTCAGCTGTAATCCCACAAATAAATAACATGCTCTGTTTTGACTGGCATTTGAAATACCCATTGATATCAACTCTTGTTTTTAAGTTGACCTGTAGGTTGTATTTCCACTCGAGATGCACCATACATTGGCCGATGTTGAATGATATTGGATATTTAATTGTTTACACATTTAGATTATATTTATGTCAACCATTAATCTATTGAAATGTAGTTCTGCCATGTCAACTCTCTTGAAAGTTTAGCATGGTAATATAAATGGCAATGTCAATGTGTTTGGTCTTGGGGGATTAGATTTGCTGCTGAAGGGCAAGTACCAAGACTTGCTACAGCCAGTACATTCGTGACATGCTGCTGTGAGCATGTAAGAAATACAGCTGCTGCACATATAACATATTAGATAACTCCATATAAAACATACATGAAATCACCCCATAGCAGATCTATGCAGGTGGAGCTGGGGAAGGGGGAGGTTTTCTGAAGCGCAGTGTAACTGCTATAGTGAGAACTTGCCGAGTATTTGAATATTTGAACATTAAGAGCTCATTGGCTGCTAATAAAAAAAAGAACCAATCAACTGTGCTACGTGAATAATGATGTCATTATGTCAGACTGCGTTATCACCCTGCGCAATCTAGAGTTTCATGACATAACTTTTTATTTTTTTTAAACATTTAATTACCAAATGAAATCTTTATTTTGAAATAATATTTATTTATTTTTACTATTCTAATATCTGATATTCATCAGCTTGAGGCCGAACATTTAAAAAATATATTGGAAATAATGTATAAAAATTTTTTTGTGTTGTTAAATTTGTGATTAATAAGGGGTGCACTGGTAGCAGTCATTCATTTCTAGCCAGAATTGGCAATCTCTTTTCCATGTAGAATTTCTGATAAAGTCGAGTTGAGTTTCACTTCCAAATGATCTATTACAATGGTTGAGTAAGATCGCCTAATAGCAACCTGTTGTACAATGATTTGCAAAAACCCCCCATCAGTGTATTAAATTATATCATAGTTCCCCTTGTGTGAATAAGGAACAGTGCCCCAGCATGGTTTGACATCCTTCTAATTGGCACTTATGTTAGGTTGGTTGAGTGGCACCACAGTGGTGGACACGGCCGATGCCAGGTCTGCACTGCCCTATTGTCAGCTATGGTGCTGTAAAGGGCAACTCACGCGTTAGCGGGGAACCAAGAGCACAGTGTCGTTTTGCATCAGTCACCTCGGCCTGGTTCATGAGGCGAAAAAAAAAAAAAGTTTGGTCTGTAGATTTGTTTGCTTGGCTGTCAGCCTACTTATTAGGGGAGAAAAAGCCCCAAGGATTGCCCCGATTATTCTTTTGTCATGCTTGCTGTATGCAAAAGGTCAGCGAAATAAAGACAAAACTGAATGTTTGCTCTGCTCATTGTTTTTATTATTCTTCACAATTCTATTATTCTACAATATTAATGAAGAAAATAAAACCTCTTATGTTGCATTAACAATTATTTGAATGACATGTCAAAGATTATTGCAATTTGCATAATTATCAGACCCCATTCAACAGTCACCGTTGTTGGCATAATGCTCTTGTGATTACGCATCAGGTGGAACGAATAATAGATACGTCCTCAACAGACTGAAATGCACTCAAGTCACCATGAACACACAGCAGCTCTGTAAGACAGCCTCCTAATGAATATGCAATGAGGAAATGTTTAATATGCATAAGTGGGTGTGCATAAGTAGGAGAGTGTTGCTGGTGTAAGCAGACAGATCCAGAGGGGGGACTGACTCAGACCTTTATGCTCACACTCATAATGAATGTTAGTTCATGCTACAGAGCTTGTGTAAAGATTACAGAATAAAGGAAGTGAGAAACACTGAAGAAGGTGGAGGAAGAGAAAAGACAAGGTGTGTGGTCAAGAGGGCAGCCCCACATGTGAAGGAGCGAGAGAGAGAGAGAGAGAGAGAGAGAGACAGAGGGAGGGAGCGCACTGAGTTCCTGCTCTCCTCCAAGAGAAAGACTAAATGGTGTGATCTGTCCATGATGGGGTGCAGAGTTTGTACTCTACAGAAGCCTCAAGAGCAATACAAACTGCTATATGAAGCATGCCAGGTAACTGATCTCCTTTTTATTTTTTACCGGAAGTTGTTCAGTAGAATTGATCTCGAACAAACAAAAAAAGCTGATTTATCCATGTAATGCTGTATCATATTTATGAAAGTGATTTCAGACAGAATGCTAATTTTGGAGAATAATGTTGTGGCATTGGGGTCTCAAATTCACTTCACTCAATTTCAAATAGTCTGGTCCGTATTCTTGAGCTATGAGACTATGGTTGGAATAGCTTATATTGTGACAGACAGTTTATGAACAATCATGTTTTCACTCCGTCTTCTCTCATTAAAACAACTAACTCTTCCATTCTGAGGCTGATTGTCATTGTGTGTTTATATCTTACCATGTAGGCTATTTAGCTTGGCCAAATGTACACATCACTTCTGCTTTTTTATTTTGCTTAAAAAGTTTTGAAGCTATACTAGTGGTTTGCAGAAAGTGGATTTTTGAGAGAGAAAAACCTCTCAATAATTCCAAATATAAATATTTGATATTCAGAAGAATGCATATCGAGTTTTAATATGTACAATATTGTAAAATTGTTTCTAGCCATCAGATATTTCTGAACTAGTGCCGTTTCATGCATATGAACTGTGTGCTTGTGACCAGTGTGCATTCAGCTCTTTTGTCAGACATTGTTGTCAGCTCTGATTTAATTTCCTGTGGGTTTTATGATCCCGACACTTACGGCTTTAGGATGTCTGACACAATATTGCTGGGAGGCTGTAGATGAAAACCAGTAGGGGCATCTAAAAACACAACCAAAAACATGCTTGTACATATATTTATGCAACATATTATCACAGATATTGACAGTTATCAACATAAATAATCCAATAATTGTTCCAGTGTGGGAGCTTTTTTGTTGATTTGAACAGCTCACACAAACTAAAATATGCTAATATATTCAGTTTGTGATGGAAGGAATCACCATTTCTTGGCATGAAAGCATCTGGAGAAATTGTACGACCACATTGTTAGCACTTCCTTACCTAGGGATACATAGCTCATGTTTGTATGGTGTTTGAAGGATGCTTTCAGTAAACCTAATGAGTGGCCACTTCGTCTTCTCCTTTCACTAGGTTTGTTTTTCTCTGCATTAGCTGCTGATGACAGTGCAGTCGCTATTGTGAAAGAGTCTGCTTTGATCGTACAGACTGTGTGAAAACGGGACTAAAAGCTTTTTTCCCACTAAGGGTCGAGCGTATATGTCTGTGTATTTGTGTGTGCACTACAACAGTAAATGGTCTCTGTTTGTTAACAGCCCGACAGCCGATGTTGGGCTTCAAAGGAAGCGTCTGCCTTTTCAAATCACTCTCTGCTGGAAAAAAAACCTCCAAAAATAAATGAAACAAGGAAAGAGACAAAGACATTTTGGGCCCATCATATGAGCTCTTTATCCAACCCACTTCTCCGTCCAACTGCATCTGTCATGCTGCTGTCAATTACTTTTGATTGGCAGGCTGTTAGTAAAGGGAACCATGCTGTTTTTTTTAATGCTGCTCTCATTTTGCCAGTTGCTCGAAGCTGGGTCATTGCATGCCTAAGAAAAGATTTGGCAGACAAAGAAACTCCTCGGTGTTTAACATGGCATTCATCACACGTTGCGTGATATTGGTATGTCATCTGAGAAGCTTTGAATTTGCTGTGCTTTCTCTGGGGATTGCAGATGATGCAGCTGTTTGAACCATTTTTGTCTGGGGTAATACATCAAAGAGAAACACCATTCATCTGTGCTGAATGAGACAATGTGACACTGCTAAATTGAAGCATGAACAGTTGACTTTAACCAGTTAATTTAAGAAGTAAATAGCCATCCCTGCTGAAAACACCACCATGGGATGTGTCTGTAATGTTTATAGACAATGTAAATATAAATTGTACTTAATTCTAATGTATTTCTGTGGTTAAATATTACTCTTTGTAAGTGTGATTTATAATGAACTGTTTTTTTGTGGTAAAATGGACTAGTTTGAAGTGCAAGTAATCTGTTGACTCATCCTTTCCCAGGCGCCCCCTTTACCCATGTGTCCAGCTGGACTCAGCTGACCTTTCTAAGCATGTGCGTAAATACACTCGTGGGATTGCGATATGGAATTGCATTATTGCAATGGATTGATATTTGTCTTGAGGATTTAAAATGGAAAATGATGCATTATTGGGGAGATCTGGAGGTCTGTTAGAATGTGTATGGTTCATTGGATGGCATATACTGGGGATCAGGCTTCCGACCGGGCCGGTCCCCAGATAATACACACAGATTCTCTTCATTAGGGAGTCTGGCACTGCTTCTACCCCTCTCTCTGTCTCTTGCTGTCCCTCTCTCTCTCTCTCTTAGAGCTCCCCAGAGGCTGACTGATACAGAGGGATGCCGTCCCCTCACATAAACACCCTCACCTAGAGAGATTCATGGGCACACAGAAATGTTTTCACAGGCCCATGTGCTTGAGGACCACTTTGAATTGATACAGAACTAATATGTGTCAATTCAGTCGAAAGAATTAGTTCATCGAAGCCATTCTTTTCTGGCTTCAGTGGTTGATGTATTCTTATTGTCATTGTTTTTGGCCTTTTCATTATTTCAGGTTTCAATATAGAGTGGTGCAATGAAGTAAGTCATGACAGAGTATTTTATGATGCTCTGTCTTTTTTGGAAGGAAATTAAACCTTTTCTTCAGCAAGGACACAATAAATTGGTTGCACTTTATTTTACAGTACATGTACGTATAGTGTACTTACAGTGTATTTATCTAAGAAAGTTCTGGTAATACAAGGTAAATACATGGGATAGGTTCAGGGTTAGTACATAGTTGTTACATAGTTATTTACTATAATAAGTACATAGTATGTACAAGAGGAATGTGACTAAAAGTGCTACCAATAAATGTATCAAAATTGACAGCAAAGACAATGTTTTCATTCAAATTAAATGTTCTTTTGAACTTTTAGATATGGTCAGTAACAAGATTCGGGAGGAGCACATCAGATACTTAATACAGGTGGAGCACACTTAAAAAAATAATCAACACTAGGTTATAAATACAGCTGACATACCTGTCTCCATTGACGGTTTATCAGCATCCCCCCTCCACCCCATCTCCACCACGCCAAATATGCATTATAATACTTTTTAATTATATGTAAGTGTGAACTCGTGAAACATATTAGTCAGGAAGAAGAAACATTGATCATAACACTTTTTTAGGCACTAAATAATAATATTAGTACTGTTGTAGTATATTAGTACATGAAGGCAGTCTTGGTCAGCAAAAAGTAAAAACATTGAAAAATTGGACCAAACCCAAATGTTCGAATGGTGGTGATTTGTTGAATTTCTTTTAGTGCCATGCATTCATTGTGAAAAAGTACCTTAGCTTCCACTGTGCTTTTGTGTTGCATTCTGGCAACATTTGCCAAAATCCTGTGTTTGAAACCAGCGGTTCAGCAGGGTCTCTTGATTTCGATGTAGCAGCCCCATTTAACAAAACCACTCACAGGAAAAGAGAATTAGTCCCTGTAAAGCTACAGTTCAAGAGAAGGTCATTTTCCCCTTTAGTTAAGATAATTAGAATGGAGAGAGGACGCAGTGAGCATGCCTCACCATCCCTGAGTAAACTTGATCTCTCTCTAACCGTGCTGAACTCTGTACTTCAAAGCAGAAAAGGTATGCACCATGTGGAGGTCTAGTCTCCTTTGTCCCTGATGTATCATGTTGTACCATGTTGGTCGACTGGTGGAGACTGTGTTTGACAGCACCATAGCTCCTATCTCGCTAGATGTGGCCTGTAATGGCCATGGCGCCTGTCTGCACCTTGTGTAAGACCTTCATTTTAACTTGAGTATCAAAACAGTCACGCAGTTGATGCTCAGACTCAGATTAAATTTGTACTGGATGAGTGCTTGCTAATGCATTTTTGCTAGTAGATTTATACTGTATGTTTTGTTTTTTTTTTTGGGGGGGGGGGCGGTCTTCAGTGTGACAATTTTAAGCCTATTCAAATTTAATATGCAAAAAGAACTCTAAGAAAGCCATGGTGAACCTGTAAATAATAATAATATTAATAATAATAATAATGAAATAAAAATAAAAAGTTTAGAATAATGATGTAGTATAGTGATGCTAAACCTTTTATCTTAATACATGCATAATACATGTAATGTATATAATAAAGTCATTCTTTTTTTTCTTTTTTCTTTTTTTGACCTCAGTAGTTATCAACCACCAATAAGGTATTTTCAGAGAATGGCAAAAATTGGCATCAGAGCTGAAAAATTCTGTTGCAGAAGATTTACTGCTAATATTTGTAATATTTTTGTGCCATTTAGTTGCGTCGCCTTTTCCAAACTGCTGCCACAATCACTCTTGCTATCTCCCTCTTCCCCTAATTAGTCTTTACAGTGACAGGATGCAAAAACAAATGGTTTGCGCATTACTGTTGGGAAATGGACTGAGCGCAGTCTAGTTAGCTTAATCAGGGATAGGTCCTCCCCGCAGCGCCTCCACAGCTGCTTCACGCTGTAGCAGGTGGCCGGCAGCCATTCGGGAGAGATCGCTACCCTCCAGTCTGCAGACTGACGCTCTAACACTGTCCTCCACTGCTAGTGATGGGTAGACAAAGCACAGAACATGACAAAGACATACACAAAGTGACATGATACAGATGGAATGAGACAAATGGACAGATGAAATACAGACTTAACATGTCAATATTGACATGTCACTGACAGTGCTATAGACACGGTATTGATTTACCGTAGCAAAGACAATTGTTCTCAAGACCCAATTCGGCTAAACATGTTAAGGTACAGACAAAACATATTGAGCATGGAGAAGTATAGTTTCCAGACAAAGCAGAAGTTTGGTTTGAAAACCCAGTGACCTGCCTTGTCTACTGGCTAAATAGGAAGCTCCCTTTTAAGACAGTATTCTAACTGAAATGTAGCATCATTGATAGCATCATCTGTGTTTTCCTCTCATTTTGCAGCAAAAATTTGCAACCTTTTTGGCAACGGGATAAGAATGATGAACTTAATTCAAGATGCTGTATATTACATCAAAACCGTTGCATCAGAAACACTGATAAGAACATAAACAGTGTACTGGAGTTTGCTGTTAGCACTAGTTGTTAAGCAAATCCAATATACTTATGAACAGAAAAAAAAAAAAACAATACAGAGAAACCACAAAATAACATCAGCATAGAATACTATATTTGTGAATTTACTATTGCATTATATGCAGACTTTCGTTTGGTTCCATTCACAATCCTTGATGTATTTATTTTGTGTGGGTTTATCCATGTTCCACTGAGCTTTTGTGAATGCTTTCTGGGATTTCTTTTTTCTTTCTCTCTCTTTTTTCTTTTTTTTTTAATACAGTGACATGATACATAGATCACTGTCATCTATGTGGGGAATATGAATAGATCAGCATTACTTTGTCATTAGCCTCCATAAGTCTGGCGCAGATGTGACAGACAAACACAGGTGTGCCGGCGCGTTTTTATGGACGGCTTTATTTGCACAGATGCATCAAATTCTCCGCAATTAAAATGAAATAATACCAGATTAAGTGTCCCAACTGTCTTTGTTTTTCGCTCATGATGTTACGTCTGCCTTTGTTCTGTCTAATAATAGGGGTCAACTGTTTTTGCTGTCTGTTTCTTAATTCCATGCAAGGAAATACTAAAAGCAGTCTTTATCCATTCTAACCAAAGCAATGACTTGATTATGAATCATTTATATTAATAGACCCAATTCTAAGAAGCTAAACCATTATTAACATTTCCATCAGAGACGTTTCTACTCTAGAGGCTTGTTATTCTTTAGGATCTGATAAGACACAATTGAACAGCATAAAATCGAGTGTATGCACATTGGGGGGTGAATGGTGACATGCTTCCCTGGTGTCCATGCTGAGTCATGAATAAAACATGCTAACAGAGAAGTTTGAATTTGCTAGTCTAGAGCAGTTGGCTGGTTTGGAATACTGATGATGGACCTATTATATCTCATTTATATTCAGAAGGAACGCTCTTATAATGGTTAAATACCACTTGCTGTGTAGCTCACTTTAAAAATACTGAGCTGTTGTGTCTTAAAGAACTGCTTTAAACATTTATTGGTGCTAAAGGCTTTTGTGTAAGTGTGTGAAGACAGCATTGTTAGCATTTCCAGTGGTAGCTGTCTTTCCTGTGATTTTACTCAGATTTTTACATAGTATGTCATCATTTGTCAAATATTTGTTTAGTAAGTAATAGACCTGGAACATGTAATGGAAAAATTAATTAATTAATTTTTTTTATGGGAAAGGGCCCTATTTTAACGATCTAAATACAAATGTAAAGTAATTAAATGATTGTTTGATTAATTCGCCAATTTCATTAATCATTATAAGTAGTAATAGGCTGAACTAATTAGGTAGCCTAATTCTAATACACACGATGACTATCCATCATTACATTTTTATATTTATGTAGCCTTCACAATAATATTCTTTTACATTGTAAACCTTTTGTTTTTAATATTTGGCATGTTTGTGTGATGGGCATCCATGTGTGTAATAAGTCAATGTACACTGTGGACCCCCCCAGAGGCGCATGTTCTACCAACGCGCTCTTTAAATAACAAAAAAATATTGCGCCATTGACTTTAGACTTAAGACCAGGTTTGAGTTGGTCTATTTTCAGCTCCTTAAAATAGCAATGCTCCTGAACACACCTCTTTTTTAGACCAGCACGCCCATGGGTGCACAAATGGGCGCAAATGCATTTGCTAATTTAGCGACGTGGCGCTGGATGTGAAAATGCCAATGGCGCTGGACTGAAACTAGCAAACACACGTGCGCTGCACCTTGCGTCACATTGCGCCGAGTGTATGATATATTTTCATACATCTTTTATTTGTATGCATCTTTTTATTTGAATCTCATTTGCCTGCATTTTATTTATTTATTTATTTATTTTAATTTTAAATTACATTTTTCTTACATAAATACAGATTTATCTCCGTTGAATCTTAGATGAGCACAAACTTCAGAGTTAATGGAAACTAAGCAAAAGTGAAAGTGATTTTAAGAGGCAATGACTAATTATTAACAGGTGTGCTCCTGAATAATTCACTTGAAGTCCATGCAGGTGCCCTCAGAGCCTGGCAAATGGATATGAAGTTCTTGCTACTTTTTATTCTCACTTACTTTGTATGCTGAAACAAACCACTTTTATACTTTTTACTGTATTTTCCTTATGAATTCATTTCATGTTCACCGGAGAAGGTTAGGACCAGGCCCAGATGGAATCTACAGACTTTTAACAATTTTTCACTGATTTTGGTCGGCAGATGTGCATACTTCTGCAAGCATATTAAAGTTTGAATTCCGAAAATATGGCATGTTCAAATTCTGTATAAAACTACAGAGGTCTGTGAGCGATGTACTTGTGTGGGCCTGGTTATAACCTCAAGAGCTGCTAGTAAGGTAAGGAAATGCATCTTTTTATGTGCTAGAGTGTGGGATACTGTTCTTTCCTCAAAAGAAAAATGAGTGACATCTCATTACAGGAGGAAAGCAAAGACAGAGGAAGCTTGAAGGAAGTGATTTAGCCTCCCACTATTGATCGTATGTAGATAACAGAAGGTCTTGTTCTTAAACAGGATTAAGAGCAAGTAAACAGCGGCGTCTTTTAGCTGGCGTCCATGCTTATCAGAGGCATTAGTTTTCTTCTGTTTGCTGCTTAATCCACAATGAGACGGCATACCGCAGTGTTTAAAGGTTGATGTGTTTCAAGTCAGCCAAAGCTGTAAGGAGGTTTCCTGATTCTGAATGAAATAACACGTGTACTGTACATACACATCGAAAGACCATATCCATTCCTGCCAAACTACAGCCCTTTTTTTCTTCAGAACTGAAGTACATTGAGAGTACATAGTAAACTGAAGTACTTTGGCAATATATGACAGTCTTGTTATGATACTAAAGATTTTATGATACTGAAGACTGGAGTAAATTCAGCTTTTCCATCACAAGAATAAATGATGTTTTAAAATATCTCTCTATATCATTGAAATAATTATTACTGATAATTCTCGCATGTGTGTTCGTCAGTATTTTTTCTCTCCATTGACTGAGCCGTTCCAGCGGCTCTGTGTTAAACAGAGGGTGAAGAGGCTCAGTTTGCAGCGTTCTGTTGTGTGTCCTCCTCAGTGAGACGTGTCAGAGGTGAGCTGTGTGAATGGGGGTCCCTCCTCCTTGCTGGAGAGGCAGTGAGGCAGAACGTTTCCTGGGTTGAGGCTTTGTCTCGGGGTCATGGGCTATGAGGAGGAGAGGGATTCCTATGCAATATAGTCTTACTGAGAATAAGACAGACACAGAGAGGGATGATTGTGTTGAAATAGCTGACAATCTTTGCAGAGCTGAATATAAGGAGTTAAGAGTTGGAAGATAAAAATAAAGACAAGAAAAACTGTCATCTGAAGTGACGTCAGTTTTTAGAAAAATTTCAAGTACCATGCTGATACCATGATTTTTTTTTTAGTTGCATGGTATTCCCTTATAAAAGCATTTACTTAACCCTTTGATTTACAGAAATACTACTGTTCCAGGTTCTAAAATGTTGTTTTGGACATGTGCAATCATATCATACTGTGGTACTTTGAAATATACCACGGTACTCAAGTTAATTCACCATGGTAGTTGATTTTAAATATCGATTTGGCAAACTGTCTAAAAGGCTTCCTCAGTGTTCATTTATTAAAGTCGGTGAATCTTTGTTTCGATTTGTAAGTTACAGAATTTGGATTCATATTGGATGTTCCAATTATCCCTCAGGCTGGGATTAGTTTAATCCTCTTGGTTATTAGTTAACATGTTCTCTCTCACAGCTGAAGTGCTGCGATCCTGCCTGTTTGCAAATCCGAGAAGTGGATCCAGCAGCTTGTGAATTAGACTCTTTATAGATATTTCTCACAAAATATAGAATTATATAGAGGATTTTAGTGTATACATTTCTGAAAGCTGCGTGAAAGGTTTGATTCTGTGATAAAGGTGTGTAAATGTTTGATAAAACTATGGCATACAACAATCAATACTGCTCAGAAAACGAATCGCTAAACTATTATTTTCAGTATTTGTATGTAATATGTATGTATGCAGGTTTGATAAGTGGATGTGAATGCCTCAAGCACAGATCCTATCAAAGCCGTTTTTCATCTAGGAATCAAACATGAACAAATGGGGAATGCTGCGTTTGTTGAGATGAGCACATGAGGGGAAAACTCTATAAGCTCTAAGATAAGAGAGACGGTTCACCCAAGGTCACTGTTAGCAGACACCTTAATCTCGAAAACTCTCATGCTTTTGCATCCTAATGAAAGTGTGTTAGCTGTTCGGTTTAGCTTGACATCAGCCTAACCAGAACCTTTGTCCTGAATATTTATTTTTTACAAATAATTTATGCAATACATCAGCAATAAAAATTATTTGGACATCGTTTGACAATGTTGTGCTTTTGGGACATGCGTTCATTTAATTTAAGCAAATTATTTGTTTTCATTTATATTTTATATACAGTGCATTATTTATTTATTATTGTATCAGCCTGTTCTCTATAGATCTGCATCAGCTATTATTAAAAATATATGGTAATGGTATATATCAAAGCATTACTGTGTTACCTCCATATAACTTTTTCGTAAGGGTAGCAACAATTGCAGTTTTAAGGACTGTACAAATCTGTTTTAAAATGTTCGGACCCCATCTGGGCTTGGTTCTCTGCACTAAAAGATTGCTTTGAACCTCTACTTTCTCATTTCTTTCAGCCCTCATCAGCAGAGCGCTGCTCTTGATTGGTCTGTCATGCTTTGGCCCTGAAGCTCTCATTCATTTCCTCATGTACAGTGCCCACATCTTCTTCCAGGGAGGCCCTCGTCTTCAAATTACGTAGCCAGATACATTTCCCTGTTTCAGTTTGTTTAATGACCCAGATTAATTAGCAAGAGAGCATTTTCTAATTTATGTTGTTGTTTTGCTGAGTCTAGCTTTGACCCCCGAAAGCAGCGAGAGGCACTGCAGATGCGTTGCACTGTGGTAATGGTTGTTTTAAATTGCTTTGCTCCCTTGGTTTTAAATTTCAATAGATTTGTCGTCTTCAGTTTATAGTGGAGTAGTTTTTGTCTTCTCAATTATATGCACATTCCCACTAATATTAATTGCTAATACCATTTGTAATGTCAATGTTATGTTTGTCTGTTTCAACAGGTCAATGGAAAGGACTTGTCAAAGGCGACGCACGACCAGGCTGTGGAGGCCTTCCGTATGGCTAAAGAGCCCATTATGGTCCAGGTGCTACGCCGGGCTCCCAAGCCCAAACCTACAGGCCCAAGTGGGGAAGCGCAGGTAATGGACATCAGCACCCAGACCGACATCACCTTCCAGCATATAATGGCGCTCAGCAAGCTGCCTACGTCCTCCCCGCCTGTGAATGTGCTTGAGCAGTACCTGCTGCCAGAGGGGTGAGTGACGCCTCCATGGACCAATCACAATGTATATCACAGATTTCAGTTTTGATTGACACATAGCTAGTGAAGATGGTGTTGACAGACAGTGTGTTAAATACATATTGAAGATCTGTATTCATGCCATTGCACGAAATTCAAAAATTGCTAACAATGTTTTGGCCCGGGGCACAAGTTGAAATTAAGTTGCTTTCATTTATTTTGATTTAAATTTTCCTCTCACACAATATCATATCTCACTGCATGTATCCTCGAGGGGTGTCTCTCATATGTTACTGACAGGAACTAAGAAGAATATAATTTATTTCCCAACACACTAAAATTACATTTTCTAATATCTAATTTCTGCAGATGCTTGTTTTTACCTGAAGTCTTATTTTTTTGTAAAAGAGTTGTTAAATAGATGGTCACAAATACTTATAAAAATGGAAGTCATGTATCAGAGTCGCAGCTCTGAATTGATATTTTAATCATATTTAT
Source organism: Carassius auratus (assembly GCF_003368295.1). Classification (NCBI taxonomy): domain Eukaryota; kingdom Metazoa; phylum Chordata; class Actinopteri; order Cypriniformes; family Cyprinidae; genus Carassius; species Carassius auratus. Next base: position 6,599,117 of record NC_039273.1, read on the forward strand.
TATATTTAATTTTATTTTTATCTGCAGATTGTTTCAGTTTTATTAATAATATTATTTATTGAACCATGCTGTCCTTTATCATATAGTTATTCTGCAATCAACAAGAAAAGCACATATTCCAGCAATTATTAGAGTAAAATCCCTCATAAAGCATATAAGATGTAATGTAATTGGCATTTTGTAGAGCATATTTAATAATTTGACCTCTGAATCTTGAATGCAGTGTTATTTGTTAAGCATAGTCCCTCCTTAACATCGTTCTTTATGGTATTATATGGTTTTGTTTGTTATGTTTTCTAGGCACTCTCCTGCTCATGAATACTTCGACCCTAATGATTTCCTAGAGGGCATGCAGCATGAGATAGAAAGAGAAGAGCTGGAATATGAGGTAATGCCACACATAATCTCTCTTTATTCTAAGAATTAAGACATGCTGACGCCAGGCCTGATGCAAGTTGTCTCCACCAATGTTTCAGTGAATTGCCCAACCACAACATCCATAACCTCACACAGGCACTAAATGGGTCATCTTTACTGACATCAAGTAGCCTTTTTAGCCCCTTGAACAGATGCTATACGGGGATATCATTATTTACTTTTGTCATTGACTTATAAATCGGTGAAAAGAGATAATTGGAGAGGTTGTAATTAGACTAACAACTGGCGTGATGGATCTGAGTGTACAATAATCGTAGACAGATTGCTCTGTAATGATAGTGGTGGGCAGTGAGTCATGAGGGGTCACGAACGAGTGCATAAAGAGATGAAGTTCAGAGACTTACGGCGGCAGATGCTCTGCATGCAGCACTCTTGACGACCTCTCATCGGCCCCCGAGGGCCTCTAGGTGCCACAGTGAGGGCCCTGAAGACAGAGATCAATGACCAGGATGGGGCCCAACAACTCCTTTACCCTCCTGCCTGGTTTACCTTGATTAATACTCTCTTTTGCACTTCAAGGACAAAGAAAGGGATTTTTAGATGCTGTGAAGTAGAAATACACTTAATATGCACTGTTTTCTTACCTTAGCACAATGTTGGCTGTCATTTAGCAATTATATTATGTAATGAACTAACCACCTTATCAAATACTTCCTCGATATGGTCAAGAGAAAATTCATGCTCAAAGAAAGGATCAAGGCCTGAGACATTCACTATGGACAATTACTGCTTAGGTCAATCTCATGAAAATGATAAAGGATGCAATATTGCCCAAAAATCAAAGGAAATAAAAAGCAGTTATATTTTTTAATTAAATTGAAAAACAGTTTAGGTTTATATTTAGGGCCATTAATATCTTTTACATTGGGACATAATTATTTTTCAACAAATTAAGCACATTTCCACCACCAATTCTCATTACCACAATACAAAACAAATCTTCTCAATTCTCAAATGACAATAATGTATTATTCAATCATGTAGTATTAGTTGAACTGCCTTGGATTTATGCTTATTTAAATTAAAAGTCTTCAACTATAACAATAAAAAGAACTGTTACTTGAACACCAAATCAGCATAAAAGAATGATTTCTGAAGTGGAACTGTAGACTGAAGTCTGCTGAAAAATCAGATTTGCCATCACATGAATACATTATATTTTTAAACTGTTAATGTAGATTAAAATAGAAAACATTTATTTTTTAATTATTACACAATGTATTTATTCACATTTATTCACATTATTACTTTTTAAACAGACCCTAAAATTGTTAACAGTATGTAATATTTAATGTATATCACATACAATATTTATGTAAGCATTTCTTACCTGAACATGTATTCATGAGATTCGCCTATTTACTTTGAATAAGCTTGATGGCAGAGCATGTGTTGGTTGGTTTAGATTACAGTGGGTTTTCATTCATGGTCTGCTATGATACCAGCCCCGTGAGAGCTGTGATCTCCATATGTATCTTGTAGATTACAGGTGTTCACACAAGACGGGAGGAGACACGGCTCATGTACATGTTAATGGCATGTATCTCTGTCGCAGAACTCTTTAAACTGGGCAAATTATTCAAGCATATAGATCAAGGCAACAGATTGTGTACATTGTTATGATTAAGCTGCTGTGTTTACAAATGACTTCAGTCAGTGCTGTGCATTAAAAGATCACACTCTTCTTTCAGGAAGTGGATTTATACAGAACTAATATCCAGGATAAACTGGGGTTAACTGTGTGCTACAGAACAGATGATGAGGATGAGACTGGGATCTATGTCAGTGAGGTGAGTTGTATCGCAAAAATAGCGATTTTTGTGCATGCTAATGATATGCTCTATAAAACATCTGTGGTTTCACTTATAAAATACAAGCCATTAAGATTCATTTTATTTATTGGGCTTGTATTGTTGGTCAACAATTTTCTTCATTGTACAGATTGATCCGAACAGCATTGCAGCAAAAGATGGACGAATTCGAGAGGGAGATCGAATCATCCAGGTTTGCTGAATATCATTGATGCCATTTGTCTTATTCCATCACATTTAGGCATTTTTTTTTTCTAAACAAATCTCAATTCCACAATTCAGATCAATGGCTTTGAGATCCAGAACCACGAGGAAGCAGTGGCTCTTTTAACCAGTGAAGAACATCCAAATGTATGCCTGCTATTGGCTCGACCAGAGATACAAGTGAGAGACCCAAGACACAAACACACCATTCGTGCTGTTCACCAACTTTGAAAGATAGCCGATAGATTTTCTCCTTTTCTCTCTGGTTATTTTAGCTGGATGAGGGCTGGATGGATGATGACAGAAACGACTACCTGGATGACCTCCACATGGATATGTTAGAGCAACAGCACCATCAGGCCATGCAGTTCACAGCAAGCATGATCCAGCAGGTACAGCAAATCCATCAGAAAGTCAGTCGTGGAGCCGTCAGGAGGCATATCAGTCAATCATAGCTCAGCCTGTCATGGCTTGACATCCTACACATCAATCATAATTTCCAAATCTTTCACTGAGCAGGAGGTAAAGCAGTCAAGCCAGGACTTTTGTGTAAATAAAGCATGGCTAGTTTAGCTCCCATTTGCACCTGATATTAACATCTGTTTCATGTGATCCGATCTGAAGTGTACTGTGCAATGTACGCATGTTAACAGGGTCCAATGCTTCTTGACATCTGATTGAACCAGTTTGGAGGTGGTCAGATCTCAAATTGCTGCTCTGAAAATGTATTAAATAATTGCTTACTTTTATAATAAGTATTCATTATGCCAAAGCTAGAACATTTTAATCTAGTATTTGGCTTTCAAAACTTCCTCCAATAAACTTTGGAAAAGCCTGAACATTTTTCCGTGTGAAATTGTGAGCTTGTGGGTGGCTTACCTCCTATTCTAGTTGTCATATCAACCTGGCATTGTATATAAAGAATATTGTTGACTCCTTTTTAGATGTTCCCTTACTTGTTTTATTGTAGAAGAAGCACGAGGAGGATGGAGGTACAACAGACACTGCCACGCTGCTCTCCCACCATCATGAGAAGGACAGTGGAGTGGGCCGCACAGATGACAGCACTCGTAACGATGAGAGTTCTGAGCAAGAGAATCTCGCAGATGATCAGACCAGCACCTCCACCACACTAGGCAGCCGGCGCAGGCTCGCATACAGTCAGGACACCCTAGGAAGTGGCGACCTCCCGTTCAGCAGCGAGTCCTTCATTTCTGCGGACTATGCAGACGCGGACTTCTTGGGCGACTTTCCTGCTGACGAATGCGAGCGGTTTCGTGAGCTTTTGGAGCTCAAGTGCCAGATGCGGAGCGTGGGCATCAGCGGTACCCCGGAGCAGAGCTTGTTCTGGCCCAGTGGTGGCGGACAGGGCAGCGTTGGCGAGGAGGGTGTCGACAAAGAGCTGGAGCTTCTGAATGAGGAGCTCCGCAGCATTGAGCTCGAGTGCCTGAGCATAGTCCGAGCACATCGCATGCAGCAGTTGCGTGAGCAGTGCCGCGAACAGTCCTGGATGCTCCACAACAGCGGCTTCCGAAACTACAACACAAGTGTGGATGCAAGGCGCCATGAACTAGCGGACATCAGCGAACTCCCAGAGAAGTCTGACAAGGACAGCTCCAGCGCATACAACACGGGTGAAAGTTGCCGTAGCACACCACTCACGCTAGAGCTTTCCCCGGACAACTCCTTGAGGCGTGGAAATGAAAATCAAGTGGGGGTTTGTAGTGGGACGTTGGGTGCCAACAGAATCCTCAAACCTCTTCTGTCTCCCGTCCAAGAGGCTTGCAGTCCTAACAGAAGTCGTCCAACCTTGTCAAAAGTGTCCGAGGCTGGAACCCAGTCTGAAATTCGAGAACGCAAAACTGGTCGCCATGCCCAGCCCCAATCGCCCTACAAACATGCCCACATCCCGGCCCACGCCCAGCACTACCAGAGCTACATGCAACTGATCCAGCAAAAGTCAGTGGAGTATGCCCAAAGCCAAATGAGCCTAGTCAGCTTGTGCCGGGACCCCGTCGCTTCTGCTGACTTGGGTCCCAAGATGGAATGGAAAGTGAAGATCCGCAGCGATGGTACGCGTTACATTACCAAGCGGCCTGTCCGGGACAAGCTCCTGAAAGAGCGAGCCCTACGGATCCGAGAGGAGCGCAGCGGGATGACTACAGACGATGATGCCATCAGCGAGATGAAGATGGGACGCTACTGGAGCAAAGAGGAGCGGAAGCAACATGCCGTCCGTGCCAAAGAGCAGCGTCAGCGCAGGGAATTTATGAAGCAGAGCCGTATGGACTGTCTGAAGGAGCAAGTGGGCAGCACTGAAGACAAGAAGGAGCTCAATATTATTGAACTGAGTAACAAAAAGATGATGAAGAAGCGGAGCAAGAAAATCTTTGACAATTGGATGACTATCCAGGAACTGTTGACCCATGGTACGAAGTCCCCCGATGGGACACGAGTGTACAACTCCCTACTGTCAGTGACCACGGTTTAGGCCCTGTACTGTTCAGTATATAGGACACTACCGAGTGGGGTAGACAATCCTGCCTCGTTCAATGCGGCAACATTTTGTAAATAAGAAATATGAATGCCTCGTCTGAAGGAACTTTGCTATTTGCCAAGAGAAGCTGCAATGGGAGTCTCAAAGATTGAATAGTATGGATTTATATAAGTGATGAGAGCACGTTTTCTTATTTGCTCTGTTCTATATTGCGCTTGAGGTTTTGAATATTCTATTACGTAACTGATTCATGACCATTTGTCCTTTTTAAAAGGTTTTGGAAAACTATACAAAGACCATCAAGCATCACAACTATCAGCATTTTTATTTTATTTCAAGTAACTAACAGTCAGCAGTATTGTTCTTTTTGCTTATTGAAGTAACAGATATTTAGCTTAATGGTCATCACACATATGTTATTATACATTTTCATTCAGGGTTGTACAACAAAAATAACATTGCTTTACACATTTTAAGGAAAGGGTGCTGTGTTTCATTAAGTTCATATTTCACACAGCTACTGTTACATAAGACATGCATCAAAGCGCAGCCATTTATTGGAATTGAAATCTGTATTATTGTTGATATTAATGTCTGTTGTTGACAAAAGCCTTTTGTATAGGTCTCCATTGTATTACAGCAAGATAATACAGTTTAGAAAATCATTAGTTAGAAATGCAATTTGATGTCTTGTAAAATGAGAGAAATAATAAATTATTGTTTTATATTTGATGAGCTTTCAAAATACTTTGGTGAGCTTTTTTTATGTTGAATATATTTTTACTACAAAGAAGCTTCAGTTTGCAACTGCAGTAGGATGGGAATTTCTTCAAACCAATGTTAAAGCATAAGGGTTTCTGCAGATATGTGCAGGGGCGCTGCACAAGATCCCGGGCCCTATGCATAGGCAGTCCCAATGGGCCCCCCTCCCCTTGAAAATATATATTCCAGACTTTTCAAGCGCCCTCTCTTCCTTTGGGACCTGGTAATCAGTACTGGTTTTACCCCCAGTCCAGCGCCCCTGGATATGTGTCAATCCATTCGTGTCTTAATCTGATAGACGGTTGTGGGTGGATAGTGTCCACACTTCAGTGGCCACTCGACCTCAGGGCCACTGACCCAGCCAGGCCCCTGTTTCTGCTTATCTGTCCCCAGCTGTGTATAGCTCTGAAACATAGAGCTCAGGTCAGTGAACAGACCTCTATCTCATTACAATCACACTGAAAGTTCCTCAATGCCACAGCTGCAATGAGCAGCACAGCCAGCTGCATGCAGACAAGGCTTCAGTTCCCAGTACAGTATTATTCTGACAAACTGAAACATTTTGCATTTGATAACCAAATATCAAATCAGACCTATTTTACACCTTGACACCTCAAAAAAGAAACATCCACAGTTAGGCGGTATAAGCCACTTATTTGACTCTTTCTATACAACACTTTTGGTAAAAAAAAAAAAAAAAGGTTAAGAGAATAATTATGTTAATAAGGGAAGAGAGGGAACATGCTGTCACCCTCCTCCTCTATGTCTGCTTTAATTTAATTGATTGCTTTTATGCTTGCCTGAAGGAAGAATGTCCACAGAGATCTCTTCACACATACTTTTTTAATAGGAGTTAAGTTCCATGCAAAAGCAAACAAAAAGCAGCAACGGCAATCAATTCTGAGTTGTTCCCTTTCTGGGCCAGGAAGAGAGGAGAAGTGGAGATTGTTTTGATCACACTCAAGTTTATTTTTATATCGGTAATGAATGAAGGTGCGCAGCGTGCGATACGGCCGGCCATCCTCCGGTTTAGGAGCTCCCCTCATTTGTCTTAGTGCCACAGCAGAAGAAAAGGAGCAGCTATTGAGTAAATCGGCTGTTGACCGATAAGACCACTGTTTGCGTCCTTGGCTTTTGTTCAGCTTTGTTAGAACAAGTAGGCTGACGGGATGGTTTTACTGCTGAGAATGAGAATGTACGCCAGTGGGCCATCCTTGCTCGAGAGATCTGCAATAGTACGCTTATTGTTTTCATTCATTTTGTAATTTTTAACCCTGTTGTATCATTTGTGTTATGGATCCTGTATCAATTGATTCCTAACTGTGGTAAAATCACTGTGTGAGCAAAGAGCTCAGTTTTTTTTTTATTTGGAACAAAGTGCCCCTCAAGAATATGAATTGTAATGAATTTACCTAGGCCAACTCATTTTTTTATTTGCTATAGGCGACTGCACTTTGTGATAGCCTATTTGCAGTCTTAAAATACTTACTGTGCAAATATCAAACATAGAATTGAACAACATCACTTATAACACTGCATTGATTCCTTGAGGAGCTGTCAGCTTGATTACTAAAGATCCGATTACATTCATGTGCTGTGTATGATTACAATCTCTTCCTTCCACCATCTGCATGATGACCTGTCATTAAGTCCTGTATGTTGCATTTTAGTGTTGCAAACCGCATAAACTGAATTCAATCTCCCAACAAGCCACTATATATACAGTCTGGTTCGGGTTTTGATTTGAAATTTTACTATGATAATATGGGAAACCAGGTTGCAAGCCTTCATCTTAAATATTCATTTCATCAAAACAGCACAATGGACCAGGCTTGGGGCTGTTCTTACCATTTACTTTAAGAAATATACGAATGTCAGAATATAAATACCAGATTGTAAAACATACTGACTGTATACATTTCTCATATTATACCGGTGGTGACATGGCTTCAGACATAACAATGACTGATAGCAGGAAAGTAGACTCCCTTCTGATCATCCACCATAAAAAAGAGAAGAGAAAAGAGAGAACGTGAAGCATGCACCCAATTCAATTAAAACTCCTCTACCAAGCTGTACGTTTCCCAGACCCATTAATAGTAAACAGTGACATCTCATTATTTTTAAGATGGTGTAGTTTATAAAAAACGCCAACTGTCAATGCACTGAAACACTTCAATCAGTTGAAAAGTAGGACAGAGTTTATGTACGCTGAACTGCATGGTGTATAGGACTGCTATACACAGTCATGTAAGACTCCCAATTTCACGGTCTCAGTTCAAGGAACGCAGAATAATACACACAGTCAGTTTTCTCACTGTAGTATTGTTGATGTGAGCACCCATTCTTCCATAGTTTTAATAGATTTCTAAAAACAGATTTCTGTTTTTGGTGAGCAAGGCGATGGAAAAAAAAAATGTCTTTTAACATGATATATTTTTTTTCATCCAAGTCGCATGTAGAAAATACCTTAGTATTGTACAATTACAATACAATACATAACATTTCCATTTAAAGTACTTTGGGATCAAAACGAAAAAAACTCAAAAGCAGCCATTATGCTGTCTTTATTCATCCTTTTGTAGATTGTTTTTTATGTTGGAAAGCAAAATCACCATCAAGTCATTTGAACGCACCTTAAGTCATAATTACTACGCAACTCATTAATGTCCCTGAAGGACTTGAACACATCATATGATTAGATTCTGGTCTCTGGTTATGATTCAGATGTTCTGTAGAACTGTAGAAATCTATCTTTCTGCAAACAGAGAGCTGTCACCATCCCACCAAAAAAGCCCATACTTCAGTCACAGACCTTTTCCTTATCCACACATCTCTCACTAAGATTACACCGTTATCTTCCAGGCTCCGGCCAGTAGTTGCATTTGGACCAGTGAACTGAACACTAGAAATAAAGTGTGGAAAACAGCTGCACAGCCACACATCTCACAAAAAGTGAGATCTAGTGTTTTGTTTATATGTTTTAATGTGAAATCTGTTGACCATGATGACAGACTCTGAAATAGTAGATAGAGTTGATAGTAAATATATCATTTTGATTCTCGTTATGAGGACACATGCCATCTATTAATTTAGCTTTGTTTGACACAAGTCCTTTAGGGAATTCACTCAGCAGTGATGCATTTCATTTGTTCCACAGCTTATTTCTCCCATTTGACTAAAAAACTTGTAAAAAAAAGTGAAATGGCAGTGTTCAAGCACCACACTTCAAATTTTCGCCTTGTTGATGATGGTTTTGCAGCAATATATTATCTCAAATGCTGTTGGGACTTCAGTCCTAAATTAAAAACAGGTTCTTTATTGATCCCTGTGGTGCAATTCAGGAAATTGTACAAGTCTGAAAATATGCAGTTCATACATTTGTTTTGTGAACACACAAATGGTGAAGAATGGTCTTGACCCTGTGCATGACCGCAAGTAAAATGTACCCCCACTATTCAACTGACCCCTGAACTTAGCACGGACTTGTTAGGCTCAAAGGTCTGTTAAGCCATGTTGTTTATGGCTTAATATTGCAGTAACTCACAGTGCACTTTTCTCTTTAGCGCTGCAGAAGGGCTGTATTCCCATCATTAAAAAAGGACAGACTTGAAATAGAGATGACATCACTGTAAAAAAAAAAAAATACAAAATTCATGCATTTTTAAAACAAATGTAATACTATTTACATATTTGCCTTCATGACTCTAACAAAATGAAAAATACAATATTTTCCTTCCCTTTTTAATGCATGCAAGTGAATTACATTTACTATGTAAATCATTATTTAAAATGTTTGAAAACATTGTTTTTAAATAATGATAATTATTTTAAAAAATATATATATTTATTTATTTTTATTTTTTTATGTAGACCATGACACAAGTCATGAGGGTGTACATGGGTCTGTGATATACCATGTGATTCACCCAAATAAATAAAATAATATTTATATAAATCATAATCATAGTCATAATCAGTTTGAATTGCATTTATATATATATATATATATATATATATATATATATATATATATATATATATATATATATATATATATATATATATATTTGTACAACTTAGGAGATCCCCCCCCAAAAAAAAAGAAAAGAAACCTTGTCTTTGACCCACTTTTGATTAAATTCACTTCATGGCTCAGTAAGATACAGCCTAAAAATGTAGATTTGCAACACCCTCTACATTTTTTCCTTGCATTTACTTTTCAAGCCTGTAGGTCAAAATATTGGAAGTGAGAGCAGAGGTGAAAACAAGTGCTGTGCAAGTGTAAACGTTACACTGAACCACATTTCAGTCATGTTGGCTGCCATAAGCACTGTTGTGTCAGAACTGTCAATGAGGTGAGAGTCGCTCTGCTCTCCTCTGGCAGCTTGCAACTGTACAGCATTGTTTCATTATGTTTACCATGAGCATCCATTCAAGACCTGTTTCTTCAGCATTCTCCCTCTCTTTGAGAGACCAAACATCATGTTGAACCTCGAAGGCAAAGTGCTTTACATGTATTTCCTTTGTACTGCTATCAGAATGCTGTTATAAATACACTTCTTTTCGTTTTGGAAATGACTTGCATGCCTTGGTGGGTCATAACTGATTTTGTTGAGCAATGGCAAAACAAATATAATAATAATTGGCAGTTTTGTTAAGCAAGTCAGCAAGCCAACATTATATGATGATGCATAATAGATTTGTTTAATAATTTAATAAATTTAAGTTAAGTGATGATGAGTAACGAAATGGAATCCTCTGAACCGAGAAAGTGATGATTTGATAGTGTCGTATAAAATCGCTAGTGTGAAGTTTCCTAAATTGCTAAATGTTTTAAATGGAACAGGACATGCTAAATGTCCCCTCTGCTACAAATAAATAAGTGACTTATGTTAAAAGGTCTTTGACAGTGTAACAATGTGGTTTAGCCTCTCATTCAATTCACTGGCCCTCTTTATCTATGTAAGAGTGAAAGTGTTGTAGATTTACTGCCTTTGAGTTTGTTGGGAAAGCAGAGCCGAAATGGAATTCCATGGAATGTTGTGCCATTGAAAGAGCAAGATAAATAGATTAGATGGATGTAGTCTTTTTTTTGAGGTACCACAACTTGCATATTAGTTTAATGAAAGGCACATATTAACATATAACGCTAAATTCGTTCACTAAATTGTCCACCTTGTTTCATGTAATTAATATCTTTACAGTAGAGCCTTATTCAATTTGGTGGCTTGCATCAATCCTGTGTAGCTACAGTGAATCACATATGATAAGTCATGGGAGATTTGGTTTATTGACCATCAGAACTATTAATAGCTCCCTCGGGGGATGATGCAGTGCTGATGGCAAAGCAACTTGCCATTAAAAGACCAGCTTAATTGCAGTACAAGTCCTAAATCCCCTAGATTTCTCAAAACCAATCCACTCAGACGTTACTGATTTTATTGGTTTTCACTCGTCAGGTCCTTTAATACCCGCCAGCTTCTGTTATGAGAAACTCCTATGTCACATAGCTGTAATGGTGAAGATTGCATCATATAATAACCTCTGGTAATATGTAGCTTGTGTAGTCTCCAGTATGAGCTGCTATGCAGTCACACTGGGAAACTGATTGAGTGCATGAACGCTAAAAGCCAAAGACTTGTCCACATGATTGTGCACTCGCTGCAATAATCAACGCTAAATAGTGCACATTCTCAAATTGGATGTGAGGATCAGTCAATTGACCTGTTGTGTACCTTGACAGTATGGGGTTTCATTTCTCTATTGCTGATTTACAACACACAGTACCGTGAGCTTGGGCTCTTTTGACTTTGGCGAGTAAACAGCCGTATGGAGAAAACCCTAGCAACCACGCATTACTGCATTAAAACCATTCACAACACCCTAGCATCCATACAATAACACACTAAAACCATTCAGAACACCTTAGCAACCAGATAGCTATGCCCAAGCAGCAACCCGAAACACTGAACGTAGCTTTGTAGTGGCAAGTTGCACAGGTGCACCACATTTCCTTTAAAAAAAATGGCAAAAATCACATTTTTACATATCAGGGTAAAATTTGTTATGTATTGCAGAAACAAAACACAAAATGTTCCCCAGCATTTCCCAAGTGCTTTTCCTCAGGTACTAAACATACACACAGAGACAGGCACCTTTTTTCCTGGTATATCAGGGACAAAATCACTCAAAATGCCACTTTATTAGTCTCCCATTTACACTTTTAACAGCCTCTTGCAAAAAGCAGCATTCCCTGAACAAAATGGCTGCTAAAAGCCTAGCTGTGTGGTAAAGCAGGTCCTCAGCCGCTATTAGCCTGAGAGGCCGAGGGTACGTCTATAAATGGAGCAATGATGGAATAGCCTCCACAAAAGTCAATTAAAGCACTTCATTAGACTGTAATACTCCAGCAGAGGCCACAGGCCCACGAACCCAGTAATGATGCCAATCAATGTGTGTATTACGCAGAATTAGCCTCCAGCTCTCTGGAGCAGGGCCAGAGAGTAGGACAAAATATGAAATGAGTTGTATGTTTGTTGAAACAGCAACTTTTTTCTGAAAATCTGATAAAAAGAGGTATAGTGTTAGGCTATGTGAAGGCTAAATGGCAGCAGTCTTTTACATTATGTACACTGTGCATATATATGACCTGTTTTATGACCTGCATTCTGCAGTGAATGTGTACAATTCATATAACAATTGTAGAAATTTTACAAAATGGTATATACATAAAATAGGTCTTATATTGTACATTTTATTCCGCTAAGGGGTTTGCAAGAACCCCTCTGCACATTGTAAAAACTGTATATTTCAGTAATGCATATATACATGATTCATTATAGCGTGTTGTACCATAAAACTTAATTCAATGTCTGACCTAACATCTAAACTCAAATAATTTTGCTTCACTACACCTAAAAAAAAAAAAAGGTCTGGCCCCTCGCATTAAGGCTAGAATCCCTTAAAGTAAATAAAAAAACAAAATGTATTTCAGGTCATTTGAATGTTTTCACAGATGTTCTATTGCAAATTAAAGTGCGTATTTTCACCAGTTGTCAAATAGATATTAATGACAAGAAGTCCTATTCATCTGAGGTAACCATAGCAACAGTTCACTGCATACAATATCCATTGCAATCAGTATCGGCCAGTGCATCAACAAAACATCATGAGTCGTCTCAGTATTTCTCACTTTTACATCATTATTAATACACATCACAAATGTATCACAGAGAATGTTGTTGTTGTTGTTTTTCCTGTAGCTCAAGCAGTAGAGCACCTGCAACAACAGCATTATGGGGTTGATTCTTAGGAAATGCATGAGCAGATCAAATTTATGCAACACTTGCTTAACCCGAACACATACATGGAAAGTAAAATGTAGAAAGCTTACAATTAGATGAGTGTGCTTGTTCCCTAAATGATAGATTGTGCCCTGAAAGATATTTATAAAAGTCTGAAATGTATTGTGTAACACTGTTTAAAACCCTTAATATTGAACAGGTGCTGTATATAATCTCACTTTAATTTTTACATTCGAGGGATGATTCAGACCAGTGTGTGTGAGATAGCACATTTAAATATAACCGTAGTTTTTTTTTTCTGTCCCTGTTTACTTGAAAGTTTTCATGCAATCGGTCAAAAAAAAAAAAAAAAAAAAAAAGAAGAAAAAAAAACATGATGATAAAACAATGATAGATTCTGTCAGAATATCTTATAACAGTTATCTGGTACAATTTAGCTGTGTAACTTATTATCATGCACACGAAAATAATGTAGGTATAGGAAATCCACAAGAAACTAATGTATACAGTAGGACCAAACATAACAGGCAAGGGACTTTATATAATAGGCATGTTGCCACCGATTCCATCTCATAACTACCCTGTAAAGAGCCAAGAAAATGGGCTTGGCAGACTGTGTTCAATATGTTCCCTCACCTGTTTATGCAGAGAAAACAGATGGCAAAAAGCAGATGTCGGATACATTTTGCAGTATGAAAGCAGTCATTTTCTTGTTACTTTGTTTCTCGCCAAGCTTCATTTTAAGTCTCAGTAGAGATTCCAAATATCACACATGGGAAGACTTGGGAGTTATATTACAGTTTATTATACAGTTATTATACTGAAATCTCCACAGGCATAACAAGTGAACTGGCTCTGCCTCATCTTTGAGCATTAAGTCCAGGACTGTCTCGGTCGATGTCCGTCTGACCAGTCAGTGGTAGTTCAAGCAACATTGGCCTGAGAACAATGCATTTTTCCATTGCACTTCTTCAACAGTCTGGCAATTCTAAGATTTCAAGCTTTGTTGGGAAACTGCAATTGACAACTCATCCCTCCACGCAACATGGTATTTAAACAAATGTGTCATCATCAGTAGGTTTGAGTGTTTAAAGGAAATGTCTCCCACATAAAAAAAACAGTACTGCCCTACACAAACATCGGTAGCACTTTATTTTACAGTCCTGCTCCTTATGTACATACTATGTACTTATTATAGTAATTACAATAACTATGTCATAACTAGGTACTAACCCTGAACCTACCCCTACCCCTAAACCTAACCCTACCCCATGTAGTTACCTTGTGTTACCAGAACTTTCTTAGATAAATACACAGTAAGTACACTATAAGTACACGGAAGTACACGTACTGTAAAATAAAGTGCAACCCAAACATCTTTTACTCCACTATCCACCTGTCCTTGCCAACTGTCATCCACATGCTGAAATAACACACTTTTGCCTTGACATCACACAAAACCCTATTCATCCTGAACCCTGTTTATTATGCAGAAATGTAAAGTAAAAATTATAAATACATAACTGAACATATAATTGACTGCTCTGTGACTAGTCACTTTGCATACTTCTCTAACAGTCTCTCCTTGTCTAATTGGGCATTTTTATCCAGGATAAATTGGAAAGTGGAACAGACTTTAAGTAATCTAAAGTCTGGCTACATGAAACTAAGTATCTTTTAGCCACGCTCAAACAGCCACTACTTTTTTAGAGTTTGTGATTGCTCCCTCATTGCAGCTTCCATCTACTTTAAAGAGCTCTTTAAGCTGATGGCCACATGGGAGTCTCAGCTGAAGGTTGCATTGGCCACGGTGCCCACAGCAGTTGAGCAGTCATCGAGACTTCATGCCAGGGAAAAGTATGAAGGGGAAGCAGAACAGAAGACAGCATCCCATATCTACAGGCCAGGGGCAGTCAGTCTGTCTCCTCGTTCTGGGGAGGGGTAAACCCGTTAGGCCTGGCTGAGAGACTAATGACTACCCTCTATTGGATGACACAGAGATTGTGCATGGTGAGGCTTGACCCTCGCTCGAACCACATTAAGGGTTACACCAATGAGAACAGTGACCAAGCAGTGAACTTCCAATCCGATCCGAGTCAAGCCACGTCTAGAATTTAAATGTGATCATGCGTTTGAAGGACGTATAAGCTACCTTTCATTTTGGGATGAATTAATTTTAGTACAAGTTTAGAATTAGTTTGCTTTCATATCAGGTTTTTAAATGCAATTTTTAAATCAGTGTGAATTGCCGTTTGCGTCTCATTTTACTTTGTTACTTGACATTTCCCATTGAAACATTATTTATTTATTTATTTATTTAGATAGATAGATAGATCACAATTATTTAATTTTTAACAATTACACTTTTTAAAGTGTTTAAAATTTAGACATTTAGTCTATAGATAAGTGCTATCTACAAAATAACTTGCAATGTTACATTTTGATTAAAGATAACAGAGACAATTTTTTTTCTTCACAATAACATGCACTGATAAAATGTTCACAATATGTTCACAAAAACCTGCATTAAAAGGTACATAGTCAGTTTAATGTAGGATTTCAAAGAACCGTGGACATCAGCTAACCAGCCAATGCAAGATCAACACACTTTTTTGATTTATTCTTTGATCTTCAATAAAGGATAAAGGCTTCCTGCTTTAGAATAGGAGATCTGCAGGACCACTTCCCACAGCGGCTGTTCCGAATGTTTGAATATACTTTTCATGAGTCTCAGTCTCAGACACTTTTAACATATCTTCTGCTGGGAATAATATCAAATTAAACCGGTCTCTTATGGGCACGTGGTAATTGCACATAATGAATTGGCCTGATTGGTTATTCAGGAGTACTTCTGTATGTATATATATATATATTGCTCTACAGAGATGAATTGTAAGTTCTGAAGGCTTCAAGGTAAGCCCCAATATCTCACCACTAATTTCCTGTCAGCTGCCAGCCAGTGACAATAAAGTGAAGACTGTCATCTGTCTTTAACGTGAGTTTTGTAAATAACAGGCCACTATCTGCTTTATTAAGTCTCATTTTGATATGGGAGCAGACCAAAATTACAATAAAGAGTGCAAGAAAATTTCAATAATTATCACATTATGTCTCAGTCAATGCATCAGCTTACCAGAAATGTGCAAATGATGTGTTTCAGATCAGGTTTAGCATATGGTTGTGTTTTCTCTTGCAAATCTGACATTATTGTGGTTATTTACCCTCTTTATCCCAAAGTAATGAGCCTTCCAGAGTCTGCACACAATGTTTGATTCTGTCAAAGGCTGATATGATATATGATAAATATGATACCGCTTTACAGCAGTAGTGAGCAGAAGAGCTACCATATACAGACGAATTTCAAATGAAACCTTTCATATATTTTACTCCTTAATTAAAAGAAAGAAATAAGCAAATATAGTCTTTAAAAGAAAATGGAATCCTTTTTGCTTTGACACGACAATTAAGCAAATATTACCCCACATTTTAGTTTTTGTAGTACAACTGTTAATACAAAAAAAGGAGTTAAATGTTCAAAAAAACATAAGAAATGTCTTGATAGTCACTTGACTTCATCATTATTAATAAGCACTTCAATTTCGCCTTACCATGGATCAAATTACAATTCATTTACTTAAGACTTGTTTCTATTCCCACATGTGCAGGTTTATTTCCCAAGAGACGGCGGTTCGTAGAAGACCGTTTGATGTAACCTCTTGCCACAGACCATGGCAGAACAATCCACTTTTTATTTCCTCCGAGAGGGCTGGGTCAATTTCAGTAACACATACTCATGGGACTGTGAAATTAGACAGCCAACGTGAGTACAAACACAAGACAGGTCATATAAAGCTTTCCATTCTTAAAAGAACCTGCCGAAATCATTGTTAGAGACGTATGAAAAGGAAACTTGTATTTGGGAAATGAAGCAGAAAAATTTGTGCAACAGCTAAATTAATTAGTGGGCATGTATTAATTTGAGGAACATGATTAAGGATTGTGAAAAGGCCCAGATGAAAGCATAAGAGATATTATGTAACGATAATCCTCCTATGAATGACATCCTACAGGCTAGTGGTGCTTACCAAGTATTAAACTTTGGGGCAGAACTCGTCCAAAAAGGTAATAATTCACATGCAGACTTGTCAGATAAATTAAAGGGTCTTCCAAACATTTAAAACAATAACATTTATTGCTTTGTCTGAATACTGTATTGAAACCACACGCATTCAGTAATACACAGAAAAAAGTACACAATTATATATGGATGCACAAAAGGCAGTGAACAATTCTCTACAAAACACTACTTTACACAAATTTAAAAATTCTAAATATCGAAAACACACAGCTGCAAAACGGCAGCCAGCTGTTAACGGCGGGATAACTCGAGGTTGGACCGTCACAAATGACATTGTAATTGAGCTAGTCGGAGCAGTCAACAACCACCCACCACGACAAACGAAAAACAAGTAGGAGATTGAAATGCTGGTATAAATTAACATGAATCATGAAATCAGTTTGAATCAAGAGGTAAATGTACCTGACATAAACCACTCACTTTCAATGCAGCGCAGACTCCACAAGAATACAAAAGCGAAGGTGGCAGCACGTGAGAAAGGAGATTTTACATTCCGTCAGTTACACACAAATGACCAGAAAGAAAATGTTATGCTAGGCTTGAATCATTCGACAGAACAAAGATAGCTATGGCTTGTATTTGAACAGCAGCCAAGTTACGAGTCTTCAGAGAGAGCGGGACGATCAACTCCACTAGGTGATTTAAATATTAATAAACCAATGCAGAGAAGACCTATCTGATCTAAAGCCTTCAACAAGACTAGATACAGATTCAACTCTCTTAAAGACAAGTTCAGCTTTAACAACAACAGCGGAGGTATGCTGTATCTGATAACAACACATTTTGGCTTTGAAAAATATTATAGATGTCTACGACGGGCGACTTCAAATTAAGCTTTTTCTAATGGAGCTACGAGTTGGAATTATTTCCTGTGGTAACCAAAAGCATGCCACAGCTGCATCAATAGAGTTGTATTTTATCAGGAATTTTTCTTTAATTAGATTTTTTATTATGTCACAGTTGACAATGTGATGACTTGGACACCAAAAAACTTCAGTCAAACCGCTTTAGGCTCTGTGACAAAACAGACTGGAAATCGACAGAAACCGATGATATGATTAAAACTGAGGGAAATAACTGTAAAAAAAAAAAAAAAAAAAAAGTTTAAACCCTTTACTTCAGCAATGAAATCATATGTACACCTGCATAAAGTGTCCATTTGGGAAAGTTGGAGAAGTTAGGTGGACTCTCGACCGGAAGGCGCATGGCGGTAGCTTGGGTGTTGCTTCTGATGGCTTTTGTGGAAGACCACTGAAGTGTGTGTCTTCTTAATCTCCACAAAAGCTTGCAGTTATTGTTTAGGCTAGCAATCTGCAGGCTTCTAGTCCTGCTCCATAGGCTCCTCCTCTGCGTTCTCCGAGTCCAGGGCCCCTGACCCAGAGTCGCCCTCTGTGGGTGACTCTACGCTGCTGCTGCTGGATGTGGGTCCGGACGTATTTTCATCAGTGCTACTGCTGCTGACCTGCTCGCTTGGCTCCTCCCCTTCTCTCACCTCAGAGTCCACGCCCGCCGGGGCTCTCTGCTCTGATTGGTCCATATCGCTGGGCTCTTCTGAGGAGTCATCGGAGCCACAGGGAACCTCTCTCTCAGTAAAAGCCTCTCTAGAATCAGCCACGGAGCACTCAGGCTGTGTGCTGGAAGGCTCTAGGTTAACAAAGAGTAGAATATGTTAGTGATTTATGTACTGTGTGAACTAGCCAAAAGAGGAGGGGATGAAAATGATGCTACCTTGGTCCTCAGAGCCTCCGGCTGAACCTTGAGGTTTACTTTCCTTTTCTTCACTCCCCTCTTGCAACATGGATGATGGTGATTCGGGCTCCTCTGACTGATCTGAGGAGCTATTAGTTGAAGTAGATCTAGGTGTCTCGACGACCTGCTGGTCTACTTCATCTTCATCCTCCTCTTCATCATTGCCGTCCTGGTTAAATTTCAGCCTCTTGACTTCATGTTCCTCCTCTTCCATTCCCTCATCTTCCTCGTCATCTAAGTGTTTGTTCTTCACAGAGCTGCTGAGAGGTCCACCAATGCTTGATACAGACGCATCACTGGAACACAAAGATATACTCTGTATTTCAGTTACGTGAAGGATATTCAGGGCTGCTGAATTTCAAGCTGTTTAATTATTCATCATGTGAGAAATTAGTGAATATGTCCACTTATTTAACCATCAGTGATTTCACCATGTTAGATTTAAACCATTTATTTAAGATACAACAAATTATGTATAGTCACATTATTAAACAAATCATGAAATGATTCCTTTGATTTATGTCTATTTATGTTCAGGGCTTATCAGTAATTTATGTATTTCTCTGCATTTCAATTTTGCTGTCCACCATCTCTGGTCTTTAGTAGGGCTGGACAATATGGCCAAAATTTATATCACAATATATTTCTTAATTTCGGTTGATACAATATAATTTAATATAGATATATTAATAGATATATAGATATAAACTGTACCTAAAAACTTCTGAAATGTGAATTTTCCAAGTCTATGAAACTTCCTCCTATAAACCTACGATATTTAATAAATAAAAAAATAATAATAATTATATTCACCTTATATAAAACTACAGGCTGACATACACTAGCAGACAAATGTTTTCGAACAGTAAGATTTTTTATTTTTTATCTATTCTGCTCACCAAGCCTGCATTTATATGATCCAAGATACAGGAAATAAATAAATACAATAAAATATAGTAAAAATTTTAAATATTTTTACTATTTAAAATAATAGTTTTCGATTTGAAAATAATTTAAATTGTGATTTATTCCTGTGATTCATTACTCCAGTCACATGAATCTTCGGAAATCATTCCAATATGCTTACTTGCAGCTCAAAAACATTTATTATTATTATGTTGAAAACAAATAAGTAGAATATTTCAAGTTTCTTTGATGAATAGAAAGTTCAGAAGAACGGCATTTATTGGGAATAGAAATCTTTTGCAACATTGTAAACTCTTTGATCAATTTAAAGCATCCTTGCTAAATAAAAGTATTATAAATAAAATAAAATTGCAGTGCAAAAATAACGTTTCTGTCATTTCTTTACTGAAGACAGTCGGTTCCCTTCAGAGATACATTCATATAAAACAACGAAGTCAAACACCACAAATAAATCAATGTATGGGAAACAATGGTAATGTATATCGAAATATCTTAAATGGGTTTAAGAATCATATCTCCGTCACTGAAAAAAGTATATCACGATACATATTGATATTTAATTATTTTTCCAAGTGTTAAGTATGATTCAGAAGTAAAATTAGAAATAAAAAAAAACAGTGTGAAAGACCAGATGAGATAAGATATGATATGATCGCAAACTTAACCTACCTGGCTGATTTGCTGTGTCCTTGTGCTGTGTCTGTCTCTTTGTTATCTGTACTGTCCGGAAGGCCATTTGTGGCCAGTGAACTGGACATGGAGTGTTTCTGTCTGTTTAATGGTCTGGGCGTTCCTGGACCATTCACTTTCCTGTAATATAGAAACCAAGTGTCAAGCTCTTTTTTTTTTTTTTTTATGACTAGTCCTGAGCTCCATCTGCTTTCCTCACCTCTCTGTAAAGGTGGATGTGTTCCCTGACAACATGACTCCATTCATTCTGTTGACACCGCTGCATCCATTCTTCCTACAAAGAGGCCAGAAATAGCTCTTCATTTATCTACAGTAATTAGAGGCATCTATCTAAGCATTCAATGAATATGTAGCATCTTTATATTTGAATAGTGAACAGTAATTACTTACTCAGATGTAGGATAAATGCAACTGACCACCATCACATTCTGATGAAGACAGAATACAATCAATTTCAATAACATAAACAATACAAATTCCTTGGACTAAAATGTGGGCCTTGTCACTTAAGCAATAAAACACATCCGTGAGTCACAGCACATAATAAAATCCACTTTGCAAACAATTGAAGAGACAAGTGTGTAAAACACTGTAAACGATCATCTAGATATATAAATCACACCTGCAAAACAAATGCATTTGACCATAAATCAACAGAGCCTTTATGGAAGTCAAAGATAGCTAGTAATGCTCCCTCACATGTGACTTCGGATGGAACAAAACTATAATAAAACTGTAAACAAAAAGTGAACATACTGAGAATGAACTGTGATTTATATAAGAACAGGGTTAAGGAGATAAAAGCATTTTATAGGATGTGCACCGCTACACACAAATAAACACCATCCATTTGGCTATTAGTTAGAATCGTACAATATATCATGCACTGACCTTCTCTACTCCTCTGAGAAATTTTTCTGTTCCCGTGTAGTTCCTCCTAGGTTCAGTGAGCAGCTCGCACAAGCGCTGGATAGTGAATGGGATCCTGGATAGAGAAAATAATTAGCTGCTGCATCCTCCACAGCGGTGTAGGCTAGGTTATATTCAACAGCCAGAAGATGGCACACTTACTCTGGGGTAAAGAGACAGGCTCTCTCTTTTTATCCAAAAGATCATTATGGTACACTTACTACAGGAACAAACTCAGTGCTTTTCTGAAATGAAAATTGGTGATAGCACCACACTATGACTATGCAATTATTTAGCATGTTACTCACCCGTTGTATCCACTGACTATTTTAAGAATTCTCTCCTTCATTTCTTCAAAAGGAACCGACTCTACATTGGGGTTGGCAGGCCCACGTTGCTCTGGGGCCGATGCTTGGAAATCTTCCATCACACTCTCCAGTTTGAATATGAAGTAGCTTTTAAACTGAGACCAGGACACCCTGAAATGCAACAATACATAGCATTATTAACTCATATTATTGTGTAAGAGACAACATCTGCTGGTACACCAAATAGCTGAACACAGAAATCAACTGACCAATCAGAAGCAGGTATTCCAGAGACATACATTGATTCAATCTTCTGATATGCATCTGACTATGTATTCTTACAATTATTTCATGAAATGAGAGCAGGTTGTCTAAAGTACATCTAGTCGATAAGTACAAGGTTCAGTGCGTTTTGGAACAAATCCAAAAGTGCAGTGGTAATGCAATAAACCACCTTGTGGTCTTACCCAGAAAAGAAGTTATGATTAAAAAATAAAAAATGGGATCACACAAAGGTAAATGTGGTTTCTATGCCCTTCTTAAAATCACTGATATCTGGAGATACTTACAGAGTTTCCCCGGTTTTCGCAATATGGCACAAAAACTGATCCAACACCGGAGATGACTCTTTCTTCACCTTCTTGTCAAAATCTGCAGAAAACACAATAAGATCATATTAAGGATTTATTATATGTACTGGATGCAATCCAAGCAACTTCCAACTTAAAAATATCTCAAATTAAATTTAGTTAGTTCATTCTAGTTCTGACTTTTATCTGAATTCATGGGAATAAATATGCATTTATTATTAACTATATCTCACATTTTAAATGTTAACAGAACAACTACAGTGCACCTGTTGCTAGGTTTAGGTCATATTCAAGATCCAAAATCACACAGAATTTTACTTTCTACAACTATTTTGACATTATCTATAATTAGTCTTGAAATAATAAGCATGCTTTCATGAAAATTAGAACATATATCATTATTTTTCAAGAAGGGTTAATAAAGTAAGCAGTACATCTATAATGACCCTAAACCTCTTGATTCTAGTCTTCAGGCCATCTTCAAGATCCAAAACCTCGCCGTACTTTTATGACCACTAAAGGAAATCTATAACCAGTCCAGCCCTGTATTTTTATGAAAAATATGACAAAATATTATATTTTCCTAACACACTTACGTAAAAAAAACAGACTTTATTTTTCAAGTTTTCATTAGTTTAGAGTTAACCCTGAATAAACAGACGTGTAATATACTTACAATCAACTCTACATCATCCCATACCACTAACGTTAACTAGTTATTTCAATCAACAATAGTTTTATCAATGTATTTCTTAGCTAACGCGTCGTTTTAGCCTAAAAATAAACGAATAATAAAAAGATAGAAGTCATAAAATAGCAAATAGAAACCAATTCATCTGCTCTTAACCCACAACAGAGTCAGACCTCGAAATACAGGAAAAAAGCCATTTAGCCAAAGGCCATGCTAACATTAGCTAACTCATATTACCAGCTCATATAACTCCTCTCTAAACTCACGCAGACCACCTCAGCACACACAGCCGGGCACCTTTAAGCGCTTCCAGAAGAGTGTCTGTCTCCATGTCTGTGTTTTTGTCCCTGTCTCCAGTTGGAAAGCGAAAGCTGATGGCTGCTGTTGAGCTCAGTGATGTGAAGAAGAGGAGAAGGGAAACATTTCAATATGGCGGAGTCTGCGACGTCACTGCCGGCTGACTGTTGCGCAACAGCTTGTCTGCTGCTCAAAAAAAAAAAAAAAAAAAAAAAAAAAAGCTTGTCTGCTGCTCACCTAGAATTACATTTTGGGGGGTTTTGTTTGTAGGTATTACTGGTGTTTCGTTAATGTGACTTGCAAATGTGCCAAAACCTAGTGAACTCCCCATGTAGACAACAATTTGGAGCACAATAGAAGCGATTCGAACAAACTGTATGCCCTTAAATGCTGTCAAGGTTGGTTCAATAGGTTTTTAAACACGGCCTTATTATTTTGTGCAGCCTGACTGGAATTATTAACCTATTTATAATTGAACGCTCATCTTCCAGTTTATTTAAACGCAAGTATGACTCATCTCTCTCTTAATTTAAACATACTTGCTGTAATGAAATGTAATGCAAAATAATTGTTAGACAAAGTCAAATTAATATTAAATGCATATGTTTTCATTACATTTCTGACATTCACACACACACACACACTTAAAACAATTTATACATACAATGCAATACATTTAGAAGAAAAGCACAGTGAATACAATAAACATTGCTGGTGTATCACTTCACATAGAGATAACATGAGATGTATTAGTGTCTCCTGAGTTTCCAGTAAAAGAAATGTTTTCACTGATTCCAGACCAGTGACAGGAGGCTGGAAACTGGTCACAGCAGTGATAATGAAGCATATTGTGCTAACGAAGGGATCACAACACACTCCTGCCTTCTATATTCATACATACACACTGAAACAGTCAACACAATAACAGTCAGGGATTACACAAAATTGAATTGATTTGATTTTTTAAGAAATTGGTAAACTGATCATACTGGGTGCAGAGAGTTTTTGTAAATCTTGCCATTGTTTTCCCTTTAATTTTTTCTCCAAATTCAGTACTAAAAAGTGCACTTAAATGTAAACTATGACTTATGTATGATTTTATTATAGTTTTGTTTTTATGTATAATGTGAGGATGTGCAAACCTTACCAATCAGTGCATCTTTATACATTTATTTTATATGATCGCATTAGTTTAATCCCACTATGGCAGAAGTTCAAACTCCTAATAACAAAACGTTTCCATTTAACTTGACCGGACTGAATATTGCTTAAAATCCTTTAACATCAATTCCTTTTTTCGTAGCTCCCAGACTGTTGCAGATTATCCTTAAAAGAAACATTGCACCTCAAATTTATTATGTCCATCAGAATAGAATTGTCGTATTAATATAGTGGAATTCTTACAAAAGGCCGAAAGTGTTCCTCTTGAAGTTCTATATATACAGTATATATTAAAATGCAATTCAAATGGAAACGTTGCAACATCAGGATTCTTTCTAGTCTTAATAACAAATCATCTTCAATGTAAACAGTCTGAACATCCACCTTAAACTCAATGTACATCTTACTGAGCTCGAAAGGCTGACGGGCTAGTTCTCTTTGGTATTTTCTGCATGCTACATTCATTTGTGTGGCTTGAAAACAAGGTGCCATCTCATGCTATTAAGCAGCAGAATGCACTGGTGAAGTCACTTAAGGACAAGGATTAGATAAAGTATACTGAGACACAAACACTCCAATTGTATAATACCAGACATGATAAACTAAATGCTGAAAAATGGTAGAACACAGTTGTAGATAAACAGTTATAAATCCATATTTTTTTGGATTGGTTAAAAACAGCTTTGTCAACGAGTCTCTCATATTCTTTCAGGAACATTCAGGTGGTTGGTTTCTCACAGTTGGAGACACTCGATGCATTTGGTCACTTCTCTGTTTCAAGAGTTTTTGATGGTATTGCTAGCGTTCCATTCATCCTGCATTGCGGATTTCATCCAGCAGACCAAAACCTCTACTCAAATGAAACTTCCAACAGAAATCTCCAACTCTTCTGGCTCATGAAGCTCAGACTGTGCCTAATGGATCAAATGAAGCTTGCCTCCGGCATTGCTCATCGTCGATGAAAAAGATCACTCTGATTCAAGCAAGCAGGCAGAGATTCTTCCTTATGATGCTGAAATGCAGTCGAGGCTCATTATTCATGTGGCAGTCGGACACGGCGCACCACTTTTTTCTCATATACAACCCTCATGGTCTTCTCAATCTGTTTGAGGAACACTTGTGGTATCCTTCCACAGAGGGTGTTAACAGTGTCCAGGAACTTAGTCTGAAGAGGGTAAAATAAAGACTGGAACAAGTTCTCCTCAAAAGGATGCTGAAAGAGAAGATGAAATCCATTATGTTTCAAAGTGTTCAATGCATTTGTTGAGGCACAAGGTCCACATTTCATATCTGAATGAATTCTGAACAGCAGAGGGGCCCTCCTGACTCAACCATACAAAAGGCTTCCTCTTGAAGAGACACTTTCCTGCTATTAGTCTTCAAGGGGAGATTCAGGGACACTGCCCTCTGAATGCATAATGCAACTATTTATTCTCATATGATTCAACTGCCTCAGGATGTGCTCTGCTAGCACTGAAAATTAGAAAGTGGACTGGCAAAGCAAAGAAAAATGGATTACATTTCTTATGCTTAAAATCGAATGAAAAAATTCAAGTCCAACAACTGGCTTTTACATTCTCTGAAAAAAATAATTGATACAAAAGCAAGTTACCTCACGTATGGCATCATACACCACCCTGAAAGCGGGCTGCTTGTCATCATGGTACACGCCACGGTTACCATGAAGAATAGACACCCCCTCCTCTTCCGCAGCCTTGCAGTTGCTTCCATACATGCAGTGATCTGGCCTGTAGTTCCACTGGCATGGAAATATGTACAAACACTCTGCAGACACAAATTAAAATAGTCAATGTTTCATCCAAACTGCAAATACCATACCCCAGCAACTTCATTTTCATTTTTCGCTAATCTGCCTTTTAGGATCTGTTCCATTAGTGTTATCAGACAAACACAATGCTTGACAAGTGTCTCACCAATTCAGAGACCTTAATAACTGCATGGCCAAAAACATGGTATTAATAGTATATGTCCAAAAACCAAGCTATTTTTATATATACCATTGTATTTACAGTATACAAAAAAAAATCAAATAAAATGTGTCCAAAAAACCCACTGCTTTCACATAGTTCATCATATTCAAGCATGTCTTTGAGCAAACACACATTACCTGGATTGTAGTGGAAGATGATGTTGAGGAGGTCTTGGTCTCCCCATGTGATGTGGTTCTTGTATTTCTGATAGAGAGGGTGAAGCAGATTTTCCCAGGACAGGCCGCTGGCGATCATGCTGTTCTGTAAACACAACAGTGGCAGGTCATTTCCCTCAACAGTGAGGCTGGCGGCCACTTTTCAGACAGCTGTTGATATGGAAATTAAGGTGTTTTTCAGAAGCCTTGAAAATGTGCTTGGGTTGGAAATATCACTTCTAGCTGAGTTACAAAAATACTGTCACCCACTCGCTCTCGACGGATGGCAATCTATAGACTTCCATCACTGCCTACTAAAAACAGCCCGGGGTTAAAAGGATTTAAATGTGCAAAGAAACCGCAGAAGACATGTGAAACGACTATCAAGAGAAATAAACCACACAAGGAAAACACTGGCAATATCTAGTAATAACCATACACCATAAATAATGCAAAAAGATATAAACATTACTAAAAATTAGGGCCGGGACTTTAATGCGTTAATTGAGATTAATTAATTCCACAAAAAATAACGCGTTAACTAAGATTAATTAATTACAGAAAAAAAAAATCCCGCATTTTTAATAACTTATTTTTGCACCGCGGAACATTTCGGTGGACCGATTATACTGAAGCACCAACTAGCGTTCGCTTCGCATTTCACCGCAGCACACATCGAGCCTCAAGTATCACCTCAACGCAAAACATATAGCCGCTAGCGTGGACTTTACATTTTATGTTGAACTATGAATTATTTTGTTGTTGCAACTGGCACTTTATGTTGAACTCTTTATTGTTTTGGCCAAGGTTATTGAGAGTTGGACTTAGTGTGTTATGGCCTCTGAAGCAACAGAGAGATGATTTCTAATAGTCAGTGTTTCCAATATTCTGAATGTAATTGACAGTATTGTGTTTTACTTAAAAAAAAAAAAAAAACACTTTACAGAAGGTTCCAGCACCTATAAGCTTCCTGAATTTCTGAAATGTACTATTTTCTAAATTGTTTCTAAATATGCTATTGCTACACTTCATGGCAAAAATTTCACTTTTCTGCTAGACTTGGTTGAACAAAAATAAACAATATTTTGTTGCTTAAGCTTATGTATTCAGTCATTATTCAATGGTATACTATAAATCCATGTGAAAAAAATTACTTCTCACTGTTCTCAGGTCAAATATTTATATGCGATTAAAATGCGATTAATTTCGATTAATTAATTACAAAGCCTCTAATTAATTAGATGAATTTTTTTAATCGAGTCCCGGCCCTACTAAAAATATTTTCAGTTTTTAAGATGTATAAATAAAAATGTATTTAACAGAGATGCATCAATAGTAAAATTCTATACTATAATACTGCTGATAATTATTTTCAAGTTATGAATTGTCAGTTTTTTTGTCTAACTAAAATCATTCAACTAAAATCATTCATTTTATCAGTCATTTGTTAGAACAACATTCTGAGGTATAGTATAAATACATATTTTGAGATTTGTTACATTGTATTTCAAAGTGTTATTAATTAGCATTTTTAAATTAACTTTAATTGTAAATATTGGCTGATAATGATAAATTAAAAATCTCTATAATATTAGCTGAAAATGGTACTGATATTCCATGTGTCTCCAGTATTTGAAGTTTAACTCTTTCCCCGCCATTGATGAGTCATCTCGTCTATTAAAAGACTACGCTTCCCAGCCAAATATGAGTTTTTACGTCTGTTTGTGTTTTCACTGTTATACACTCGGCGGGGTGCTATTACACATCTTCTGAACAAGTACAAAACCTCCCGAACAAAAACACATTTGAACAGGACAGAGAAATGAGTGATCGCTTGTGTAAACAGATGCATATTAAAAATAATGCCATGATCAGCAATATACAGCATATAAATGAAAACTGCATAATGCTACGGAGTAAAAGGTTGATCCAGGAAATGGTATATGTCTGTGCAAGCTTTGGAGGTGTTGATGGAAGCGATTTATTGGATTTATGCTTTGATAATAGTACTGAATATTATCCAGATGTAGTTTACAAAAATAAAAAAATAAAAATGTTTGTGTATAGGAAACTGCAAAAAAGTCAAGCCAGTTCTATTGCTCCTTACCCTGAACAGAGCACTACGAATCCGTGTGAGGTTCATTAGCATGACCCCTGAATTGACCCCTGTGACTCCATAAAAGGGGTGTCTTGCAAAGCGGCTATACCAGCCGATCTTAGGGATCTCGTGCTCTGGGGCCATGGCAGCTAGCTGAGTGCTGTTGAAAGCCTTCAGAAACTTCCAGATGTCATCCACAGGGCGAAGAAAGAGAACATCTGTGTCCACGTACAACAGCGAGTCCACGTCTTTCAGGATAACCTGGTATCAGAGGAAATACTTGGTTACAGTCGGTGTGGTGAGGTGGAAAACACAAACAAATGAAGAAAGAACATGAAGCAGCGGCGGGAACCTACGGGAAGAAACAGCCTCTGGGCAGCACATGGCTTGAAGAGTTTCTTCCATTCGTCTGCATTCCCCACAGAGAAGGTGATTGGATAGATGCTATAATGAAACCTGGAGGACACCGTCTGAGGCCACTGACTGAACTGTGAGGAAATTGAAAGAATCAGTCAATGTCATGGCTGTCAGTCTTCAGTAAACCCCAAATCTATTTCTTACAGGTGGCAGTGAAGAGAAGAGTGTGAGGAGACCTATACCAATGCTTTCAAAAAAGCTACATTTTCTCATGTTTGTAAGAATTGTGATTTATAGAATGCCATATTGTTGCATGGGTCCAAAAGATGTCTACCCATATTGTTACACCTTGTTCTAACCACATTTTAACATAATGAAGATCAATTTTCCCTGCTTTCAGCGTTGACACAGACCAGTGTGTAATTTTGGTTTAGGGTTTTTTTATTTTTTTTTCAAATTGCAAAAAGTATCAAATGTAGCTATTTTGTAAGATTTTTGCATTTATTTTGTCTAGGTAAAATTTGTAAAAAAAAAAAAAAAAAAATTTTTTTTATAATAATACAATTAATATTAATAATATCACCAAATACTGCACAAGTCAAGTAATATGCAAAATTATTCATAAACAGAAACTGATAATTTTCAAAATGCATTATATCAACACATGCAGCAAAATCTGGGTAAATAAATAACAAAAATGAATAGAATTATTCCTTCATTAATAGTAGCCATAATACCAAGTGAATGTAAACTTGACAGTATTTAATTTTAAATTCAACTGTCTTACTTAGTTAGATGCATGTCAACAACATATTACATTTTTATAAATATTGAAAAATGTATTTGAAAAATGAATTCAATGTATTTTCCCATCCCAGCCATACGGTTGGTTGCACTTTCTTATTCTCAGTTGGCAATGTTTTTCCTAGCTGTCCAGGTCCCCATTAGAACAGACCTGCTATCCATTTTTGGGACATAACCCATCAGTAAAGAAGCACTGGTTTATAATATCCTGCTGACAGCCAAATAACTTCTGCTGAAAAGGCTGCAGAGAAAAAATACTGAGGATATGACATTGCATTCCTTCACTATCACTCTCTTCAAAGCTTTCAGTTCCTTTATCTGCAGCAATACGGTGCAGGACTAGATCAAGATCAGTTCCAGGCTTGAGGGCACTTCTCAAAAAGCTTTGGCTGTCCAATTGTAAAAAAAATTGCTATTTTCAATTACAGTCCCTCTGTTAAAAGAAACGATTAAGACTGTGGAGAATGATCACTTTACCAGAAACTGAATAATGAGTTAAGTGCATGCTAAGAGATCGATTGATTTATGTGCAAAGGTTTCTCACGTTACCCTCCTCACCAGCCTGGTCGTCAGGGTTTGCCTGATATTGTCTGAGGGTTACCACAAAGCCACAAAATTCACACCTGGGGTTCTATCAAAGGTCTGTTTAAATACAATGAGAAATTGTATAGCTAGCTACGTGTAAAAAGTGTAAAAAGACATTTGTTCTAATATAGTAATTAGAATTACTATAATTAATTTATATCAAATGAACCAAGAGGTCCAAGAGAGCTACATAGTTAGGAGATGAAGCTTTGTCTAAGGTAAAATATAGACCACTGCAGAGATAAAATAGCTGGAGAGCCAGCAAGGTATTCTTTTCATTGGGAACAGAGTTAACCATAGCACAGATTTTCTGAGAGAAGACAAACCTTAGATATGTAAAGATACTCAAATCATTTTTGAAGAAAATAAAATAAAGCATCAGAAAAAAAGAAAAGGAAAAAAAAGAGACAATTTCAGGTCACCAGTCAGCTAGAAATTACCATCAACATTAAAGGCTCATTTAGCCACAGTAAAGAGAAAAGAATCACGGTACATGCTCTCACCCCTTTCTCAAATTGTTCGGTCAGGTCCTCTTCTGCAAAGATGTGGAATTTGATCTTCTTTATGCTAAAGAGCAGCGCTGACTTAACCATGTTGAGCGTTTCATCTAGACGGTTCCCACAAGCCACCACTGCCAAGTGCATGACATCCTCCGTTTGTGTGACCTTTGACCCAGGACGCCCCACCTCACTTTTCTGCCTAGAGGGTAAAGAATAAGATACAACTTAAGTCAAACAAAACTCATCCAAATGGTGACATCAACAACAAAAACATCTGATATGAATCAGCTGAGTCAAACCGTGAGACAAAAAACTTGTAAAATATTCCTGCACACTGAAAACCTCAATTAAACGATTCAAGGGAAAACAATTCTGTGTCAGAGTCAGACCAACCTGCAAAGCAGCTCAAGGGCAAACCTGATAACAAAATAAAATACATTTTTAAATTATTTATAATAACCTAATATTAAAAATGAAACATTGAAAAACTAAAATTATTTGAAAATTTTTTTTTTTTTTAAAGAAATGATCTTTATATACAGCAAACAAGATATCACCTGTAGAACTGTTTCGTCTTTATTTCTAGAGAAATTGATTTTATCTCAACAAATAGTTTGAAGACAACTCGAGATATTAAACATGCAGACGAGCAGCACCCTTGTTCGTCATGACCCGGTGTTTCTCACATTTCCTTGTCTTGAATCTCCATCAGAATTGTTATTGGTGTGATGTTTGCTTTTGTGATTCATGCTGAGTCTCTATCGCTCCAGAGAGGTAAGCTCTCTAACCCTCAAACGTTCTACCCTAGAGACGACCTCTGGGAAAAAAAAAAAGTCCTCCATTTATCCGAGGCTTTGGTGGAGGAAACAAATTCATACCACAAGAAAAGCACACAGCCTTTCAAGCAGACATCAAAGAGCTTCCATTAAGCCAAGGACGTGCAAACACTCTTGCTCTCGTTTCAAGTGAACCACAGACCTTAATTTGAAGTGAAGTAAAGAATAGGGAAAACATGGAAACACCTTGGGCTTTGACAAATGGGAAGAAAATATATTTTCAGATTTTTCTGACTAGTATCACAAAAGACTGTAGAATCTGCTTTGGTGGCTGTGGTTTGTTTCCTGTGGGAAAAGCTTCCTTCGTTTATAGCACTGCAAATTAAGCAACAGAAATTGCATCTATGGTCTTACTGAATGATATCAAACAATTTCTTCATTTCATTTCTTCAATCATTTGTCCACTGAGAGGCATTTTGATCCTTAATAACTCATCAAGCATACGACCAACACCCAACTGGATTTTGGTACCATTTTACTAAAAATGAAATGTTTTGAGCTTATAAAAATTCTTGCAGTCTGAGTGGACACATCTGGAACCATTTAGACTCTAGGAAGGCCGAATTAAATATTGCACTCCTTATTGAGCAAAAGTTCCTGAAACAGTTTTAAGGCTGACACTGATGATTCCTTGTTAAGAAATACAATTGATTGTAAACATGGATTTATATTGTGTACAGGGTTGAACTTCATTATCTCTTCCCCTAATTGTTGAATATTTAGCCTCATTTATAAAAGAACAAATAATTCATAAAATCATTATGTAAATGGAGCAATCAATTGAGTGCAACAATTTATGCAAGAACGGTTTTAGTAATTCTCTCATAGATTGGCCGTGCAATTAAATGTACTACATCAACAAAAGTTACTTTGATATTAGTGTCATGGATACTTGCCATTAGTTTTTTTAGTTTTGAAATAGTAAATTAAAAAAGTAACTTCACAACTGTAATGGCTTTAATATTTTTTGAAGCGAATATTAGCGATAGTATCGAAATAATTTTGATGATGTAAAATGTAAAAAATAGTGTGAATATCGAATATTTCAAATTCAAGCATACTTTCCCAACAACTTCCAGAAAAGGGAACATTTTTGCCGCCTGCTCTATACTCCTCTACTAAGATAGCTGTTCCATGGAACCCTGAAGTGAAATGCTAGTGTGCTCCAGCCTAGAAGATAAAGATCGGAGGGGAGGAATAAACTCAGAGAGGCAAGGGTAACAATGGAGAGATATCTGTGTTCTGTATAGAATCTATTCCAAAAAAAATAGAGGCTAGAGAGACACGCACACACACACAAGTGGAGGGCTCTTATTCTTCCTCCATGACAGGTTTATGGCTTCATATAATGTAGCTGTCACACGACAGTTGCCTTTAGTCATAGCTGCATTACAGATGACAGAGCAAGCTATTCGTCTGACAGCTAATAGACACTTATTCCTAGGTGCTGCAAGAACGTTTGCAGTGGTGTTTTGCTGTTCTGGCAAAACACAAGACAGGTGTTATGAGCAACCAGCTTTCCAGTAATGCTGATTACTCTGGGAAAGGGTGCGAAAGAAATGTGAATTTACAGTTGCACGCTCATTACTTCAGTATCATTTGACTAAGTTGCATTAAAAGAACAGTTCACCCGAAAATTGAAATTCTGTCATCATTTTCTGACCATCATGTATGACTTTCTTTGCTCTTTTAAATAAAAAAAAGATATTTAGATACTCTATTTAAACACCTATACAATGAAAGCCAATGGTGGTCAATGTTATTTGTACTAAAAGAGTTTTACAAAAATTATAACGTATTTTGTAGGCCAGTCTGGAAGCTCGCATCACCCTGGTTCCCTCGACAAAAAAACCTAAAAGGATTTTTTTTTCATTGGCTTTTGGATTATTGTAGAAAATTAGCTCAGTGGCCAAAAAAAGTTTATGATTCCTATATGTTTTTTTTTTTTTTTTTCATCATGATAATCTTCACAAATGAACACAACTTTCATGAAAGTATGCCTCAACACAATCCCTAAAATAAAAATAAAAACATAGGTACATGATGTTTGCATGACTTTAATATTTAAAACACGAAAGGGAAAAACTTTTTAGTTTTTGATTACATCGTTGTCATGTAAATATAGACTTAGACAAAACCACTGTTGTATATGATGCGTCTCCGCTGTTGGTTGTAATATTGGTGAATTAAATCCAAACATTGCTAAAGATGCATTAGCAAACTCTTGAACATCAACAAAAGTACCGTTTACTCAGGCATTGTTGTGTATGTTGGTTTGCGCTTGCCTTTAAAATAAACACGTACTATGCACACGCATGAAGTCACCGTTTTTAAAGAATCACGTTTTTGGCGTTTACACCGAAATGATAACAGCAGCTTTTTTCAAAAACTTGCACTTTGAAACCAGTTTTCAAAAATATCTATTTTCAGTCCCCAAAATGCTGTTGTCGTGGAAACAAAGAGGGAAAACACATGAAAAAGTTTCCCGTTTTGGGCTGAAAATGTTGTTGTGTAAACATCCCCTGAATTTTGGCCTATAAAATTACGTCTTCTCTGTACCACTCCATATTCTTCAAAATATCTTCATACAGGTTTGGTATGACATGAGGTTGAGTACATGAAGGAATTTTCACTATTCTTTTTATAATACAACCCTAGCTAATAAAATATAGAAATTAGAGACTGGGATCAAAAGGTCTGTTTGTGTTAGAGCCCTTGGGTCAAAATCCCTCCGGGCCCCCTGTACGTGATGAGACATATCAACAGGGACACATTTGTCTGTTTTGCAGTAGTGAGGCAGGAAGCACGTCTGGAGGATGCGCTTAAAAAAGTAAAAAATGTGCGGAAGAGTTAATCGCTTCTAAATAAAACAACAGGTCATACGAGACAAGACGGTTTCACCCCTCCTCCTTCCTCTGTGGAGATGGATATGGAGCCAGGAATTAAACGCATAGAGCGGTTTCCAGATCACACCCTCGCGTCCCTCCTGATTGTACGGTGGATCTGTTTAACTAATTTCGCCATGGCTGCGTTGGCCCTCTGCGATGTTGGTTTATCAGCAGAGAGCAGTCACAGGGGTGTGGACATCAAGACGGATCACTGCTGGAAACCTAACAGGAGGGTCAAAGGGTTGAGATCTCTCGCAAATGCAATTAGTGGCGTTTATGTGAAGCTGTCAGAAGACAAGCAATGAATATTAAACTCGTCCTCAATGCAGGATTGATTTTACACTATACAAGACGACATCTATCTATAGTTCGCCAACCTTGATGTTATTGATTTTACACTATCAAAATACTGACACAAATGAACCAATCTTCAGTTCTCTTAAAGGATGAATGTGACATCTCCTTTTAATTATGTCTCGGAAAGGGCGGATCATCTTGATGGATAAACTACTTCATCCTCCACTCACAAGGGACCGTGTTCACTCACTCAGCACAACCAATCATTGATTTTGTCCTCGGTTGAGACCCTTTGGGAACGAGGCAACTGCATTCAAGGTGACCTTTTTAATAAAGCCATGATGAAAATACAATTGAGATAATTGTGGCTGAGACGCACACAGGGGGCTCTTGGACTTGGCTTTGCAGCATGCGCAGTGCACACTGGTTTCTGGTCAGATTTATTAATCTGGATGTGGGTAATGCAAAAATAATGTCATGCATGATTTCCTTGTTACATTAAGAAACCTAATATTGCACAATCAGTTCAAGACATTCTTGCCTAAATCTCTATTGCCAAAGTAGGCTTTTGACAAGAATGTCTATTTGGACTGACATCCGGTATAAGGTCAATGATTTATGGATTGTTATTAAATCATGCATTTGCACTGATTTGTAGAGATTGCAAATCACAGTGAGGTCATAAATGCCTTTAAGAAACTAAAGCACTGATCATGTGCACAGAAGGGAGCTGAAAGGATTTCAATATATATATCAACAGTATGAGGGAAAAACCCTTATAGTATTATATTATATTAAAACCCTTGAAAACATCTTGACAACTTGAAACAGATATTTATACATCCTGCTTTGCATCAAACTGGTTGTTGATCGTGATGTTGCACTTAAGAATTTCCTACCGAGTCTTTGCGATGACATTCCCTCCTCCTCTGCTGCTCAACTTCGGCTCTTTGCGGATTAGTCTCGGTGGTTTTTGTGGCTCTTCGTTGACTTGTTTGGCTTTTTTCTCCGGTGCTATATCCTCGATATGACTAAAGGATTGAAAATGATTTTCTTTCGCAACTTCTTTCAGCGGCGGCTCGTCCGCAGCGTTCCCCCTGAAAAAGTACAAAAGTAGAAAAACTCCGAAACATACTGCGATCACCACGACCTTGCAGTGGATCCTCATGGTGAAAAACTGTTCTGGCCGCTTGGAAATATATTAACCATGGCTCTGGTTAAAACACGGGACATATTTGTAGTGTGCAGCCATACTTCTTCATTTGTAATGTGGCGATGAAGACGATGCTGCTCAGCTTAGCGTAAGCGTAGATATCAGACACGTAAATGGATCTCTGAAGGCGGACCTTGCATTCATTACCGTAATAGTTGTAATACTTCTGCGATAAAACGTACTGCCTTACTAGGGGAAGCTCTGTAAAAATAAATGAATAAATAACACAATAATAAAAATATATACACTTTTCTGGTGTGTTTTTTTTTTTTTACATAATTGTTATGTTTGTCCATATAATAATAAACTGTTCATCTTTATCATATTACATTATTATTTTTTCTATACAGCAATTTCTAGCTGCCAGTAGGATATTAACAGTGTCTTACATAATAATTATATATATTTTTATATTGCAGAATTGTGTGTACATGCATATTAGTTCACGCTTCTGATCAGTTTATAAATTAAAAGATACTCTTCTGAAGGGACTGTTCAAATCAGAAAATAACTGTGAAAAATTACATTTTAATAATTATTTATTATGCACACACACACACACACACACACACACACACACACACAACACACACACACAGTCTGGTCAGCTATCCTTGTGGGGACTCTCCATAGGTGTAATGGTTTTTATACTGTATTGACCGTATTTTCTATCGCCCTACACCAACCCTACCCCTAAACCTAACCCTCACAGGAAACTTTCTGCATTTTTAGATTTTCAAGAAACTTCATTCTGTGTAATTTATTAGCTTGTTTACCCGTGGGGACCTCAATTTAGGTCCCCACCGTGACACGAGTCCCCATGAGTCTGTGTGTATTCAGGTTTAAGTCCCCACCAGAATAGAAAAACAAGTACACACACACACACACACACACACACACACACACACACACACACACACACATATATATATATATATATATATATATATATATATATATATATATATATATATATATATATATATATATATATATATATATACACAATAAAGATTTATTTCAGATGATTTATAAATATTTTAAAATTACGTTAATGTTCATCTTTACCATGAAGTATTCCAGTGAAATTTCTTTTTTTAGTCCTCCTTATGTGTGTCATTACGGTAAAACATGGCCAGTCCTGAGAGCAGGAAGTAGTCCATGTGCTGCAAATGTGCTACTGATGTTGTTTAGTGCTTTACAGGAGAGACGTGAAGGTATCGGTTCTGTTTTTATAATATTGTAATTGCCTTATTTAAATCGTACTATACCTATTGAAACCGTAAAAGTCTTAAATAGTGCATGGTCTTGTCTGTTTTATGTTGGCATAAACATTGCGTCTACAAACAACATCGGCATACTTTGGACAGCTTCTAATCTGCGTTTGGGTTTTAACTAACGTTATCATTTATTATTTTTATTTTTTATTTTTTTGGGAGGGTTTTATCCTGTGTGCACGTATCATATTAGCATAGCTTGGATGACATTTATCGAGGAGTTATTTTATTTTAGTCCTTAATACTTTCAGTCTTCACTGGCGAATAACAGTGTTGTGTTGAAATAGAGTGAAGTTTAATTTGAAACTAATCAAATAAATCGAGGTTTCTCGTGTGCTAGTCGGCGAATGGGTTGTTTATGTCTCACTGTGTTCAAATTGAGTAACCACAAGATGGAGTTGTGAGCTGCTCTATTCTTTATACATTACTTCTCAAATATCTATTTGAGCACGGACTAGATAGACTTTATAAAGTCTTCCATTCTTTTTACAGTGCCAAGTAACGTTAGTAACTTTTAGAGAGATTGGTGCACAGATTAACAAACTAAAATAATATGTTCACTTTTTTTTTCTTCCACAAATGATTCTCTTGTTCTTGTTTAGTAACATTGGGACTGGTTGCAAATTATATTAACACTGTAATTCGCATTCATTTAGCCTTGTTTATCCCTGCTGACCAGTTTGAGATGTCTGACTAACTGTTTGTGTTTTTCTGTCTTTTGCTTTAGTACTTCACCAGATGTAATCATGATAACACCAGCATTTGAACTGAGTCAAGATGCTGATTTCCTTACGATAGTTATTCGTGTACCCTACACCAGAACATCTGAGTTTGACATCTACATCCAGGGGGAAGATTTTAAGTTCTATGCCAAGCCCTACTTTCTCAGGTGACTCGCCTACAAATGCCACGGGAATATACTTGCTGTTCCTGATATAAGATGTTTACAGCACTTTTTACTTAAGACGGAGACCCAGAAAAGTATTAGGGCAGCTCATCCACACTTAAATACATTACATTTTAAGTTATCAGACACTCCGAGAAGTTCTAAAAAACAATTCTGGAATAATTTGTGCTTTTTGGTGGTAAATGCATATTGCATAATAATATACACATACATATGGAGATATATATGGTGCTTTTATTTGTACCATTATTAATGAATCTATGTAATCATTAACCTTACAGATTGACTCTTCCTGGGAGAATAGTAGAAGATGGCCGGGAAAAAGCTTCATTTGATATCGATAAAGGTAACAATCACTCGCTTATCTAGTTTCTTCTGTAACTGTCTCTTACTTTTTTATTATTACCACTCAGTACCTCAGACATGGGCTTTTCTAAAGACATGACATGAACAAGCTTCAGCAGAAGCAGCTAAATTGCACTAGTCTTTCAAAAATCAATTTCTTCAAAGTTTCCTCTCTGTTTGTATTTACTAGCTTAAGATCTAATGCAACCATATCAGTGATTAAAGTCTGATAGATTTGGATTAGTTCTGTTGCCTGAGTGAAATTGTCAGTATTTTATAACTATTTAGTGTTACAGTAAACTGCTGTGCAGTTTTAGAGAAATTGTCATTACCATAGTTATATCTAAAATAAAAGCATGGTCTGAGACAGAATTAGATAAAGGATGCTCTTAAGCAATTATGCTTTAAATAAAAAGGTTTAAACTTGTACAGGGCAACATACATGCATTTGTTTTTTGACTAACATTATATACAGGGCAATGGAGCAATAATAGTTGGAAACAGCTGGCAATGAGGTTTGCGTTTAACTGGTTTGGAAGAAAATCACACATAGAGGATACAACATAACAACCTCACAGGACATATATAAGATCGAAAATATGTTGGAGCTAATATCCTTGCAGGCAGCATTCTGACATACAGCGCAGTGGCGAGTTCTGGCTTTTGGTCACCAATGTGCTCTCTGTATTATTCATGTGGAAATAAATCCACAAAAAATAAAAAGTTCATGTTTACCCAAAAAATAGAACAAAAAATCCAAGATGAAATATGAAGGAATTTAAGGCAAAACAATGCTATTTGACTTCCAAGGATTTGCTTTTTCTTACAGTTCCCATGGATCTGATTGATAGGTCATTGTTTTTTTTTTTATTTAATACATGCTTTTTAACATTTTCACAACAGTTCATGCTGTCAGACTGCTTTCCAAATAGCATGAAGATTTCCAGTTGCTTAGAAATTGCCATAGGATCCTGTTCCTGACGTCTCATTGGCCTCGTTTCAGCATGTCTTCTTTGATCGACTGCCAGTGAATAATTTAGCAGTAGTCTGTCATAAAGAACATCTAATTGCTTTCTGTGTTTACAGGGAGTTACAAGTAACTCTAAATCATTCACAAACCTGCATAAGAAAAAAAATAAAGTCAGAGATCAAAAACCACCATGATGGTTTAGTGGTTAGCACACTGATGCAATCCAGATATTGTGCACATGTGGGAGAAGTGGATTTGGAGTTGTTACCTTGCTTCTCATAATTTCCCAGTCTCGTTTAAAAACTCAGAGTTAAATGAACAGATCACCAAAAAGTGAAAATTATCACCTTCATGATTTTCCAAACCTGTATGTATGACTTACTTTCTTCTGTGAAACACAAAAGAAGGTATTTTGAAGAATGTTAATTTCCATTGTTGAGCATTAACTTCCATTGTTGAAAAAAAAACTCTGAGCCATTTCTCAAATGATCTTCTTTTATGATCCCCAGAATATAGAGGTTCATATAGAGGTTTGGAACGACATGAGTAAATTACAATAAAATTGTAGTTTTTGGGTGAACTATGCCTTTAAACAATAAAAAAATGCCAACTAAATATTGCTTTAAGCCTAAGTTGGTCTTAACTTCTTTAAGCTTGTCTTAGATGGTCTTTCGACCTGGTTTAGCTAGGCTGGTAGTAGGCCCAACTAAGACCAGCAAACCAGCTTAGCCTAGTTTAAAATGTTTTTTTGCTGTTGTTGTTTTTCAGTAATGGGAATAATGAAATGGAGAAACTCTCTTGCTTACTCTTATTTGCTGTCTTTCTTTCTTCTTTCTGATTTCTAATGGTTTTCCATCGTTTGCTACTGGTGATCTAGATTGTGTATGGAAAACCATTGAATCTTTGAATGGCCATATCTCCATAAAAGGGCGGCATATCTGCACCAAATTCGAGGTATCTCTTCAGGTCGAGGAACCTTCTTTAACGTGAATCGAGTGTACGTCTAGAGGCCCTGTTTCAAATGAGACCACCCGGCCTTTTTTACTCCTTAATATCGGTGTCGGTATCGGCCCCAAATAAAAACCATATCGGTGGGGCGCTAATACCTTTACATTGATTATACTCACTCTCTCTCTCTTGCGTGCAGTGCTCATAAATCTTTAATTCAGGAAGAAACAGCAGAGGCAGCAGTGTGATTTATGTCTCACCGATCAGCTGTAGTCCCCACATGTCTTTTAATGAGCTGCCGATTAGCACTTTAATTATTCCTAATTGCCATGGGATCTTCTGCTTGACATCTCATTGGCCTCATTTCAGTGCATCATCTTTGATCAACAACCAATGAATAATTAAGCAGTCGTCTATCTTAAAGTACCTTTAATTGCTTACTGTGTATACATAAGAAATTATAAATCATTCACAAATCTGTAAGGACTAAAATCAAGGCAATTATTGTCATTTTAAGGATGATGTTTATTTTTGGTCATTTAAAAAATGTATCCTGTCCCAGATTAATAAGTAGAGACACCTGTACGTAAGCAACAAGTAGGCTGATTTCCCAGAAAAGAGTTAATATTGTGGCTGCTTTCAAAAGATTGCTCTGTTTGTATAAGAATCCAGACCAGACCTACACAGCAACAGTGGCTTAACCAATGGCATGAGTTTGGGGTGGGACTATCTGTTTGCTTCACTAATAGCAGCTGGGGACCGTGTTGTTTTGAAGAATGTTGTTTTGGACCCCACTGTATGGACAAAAAGAAAGAAAAAATAGAAGAAAGAGTAGAATTATTAATTTTATGTGAACTGTTGTATTAAAGTTCTGATGTAAATGGAATACAGTTTTCTTCCATATTGTGAGAAACATCTATATGAAACTAATTATTGAAAAGAAAAAGATGGGGGTCGGGGACTTGATTGGCTGGAGAGATCTAGATGTGAGCTCGCAGTCGATAATATGAAAGTGGTAGTGTTCAAGAGAATGCTCATGACATTTTGGTTAAAAATTGCAAAGTCAAAAAGTTTTAAAAATGAAATGTTCATTAATAGAATCCACGATGCAGTCTATACCATGCATGTAGAAATAGAGTGAATTTCGATTTCATGCTGACTTTGAGTTCATTTTGTTGGGGCCTACTGTTTTTGTTTCAGTCCATTGAAATATATAAGTTGCTGTTGCTTGCTTAATGAGCTGTTTAGCGATTTAAAGGTGAAGTGGATCATTTCTGCAACATTAGCCTTGGAACCAAACAGAAACTGCAGAAAGAATGAGTTCCAAAACTGGTCTCTCAAACTCCCTTTCTACAGTGCACATACAGACCAAAGACAAGCAAAGAGTAGAGACTTTCAGCCCCACCTCACCCTACAAAAGTAGGAACTGAATTGCAGCATCTTAGTATAATGGCATTCTCCCCAAAAAAGTTTTTTTTTTTTTTTTTTTTTTTTTGGGTAAGCTAACATTCAATATATATATATAACTATTGAATTAGTTATTTTAGTAGTTTGAATATCTAATATTCTCCCTATTTTCTAAATGCATATATTTTGTCCATGAATATATTTCAATTTAGTAAATTGTTTTTGACCTAGTAAGTTTTTTTATTAAAATACCATAACTCCATTTTCTAGTGCAACAACAGACTTGCTCTGGTGATGGAATCTTCAATCATTTAGTCCTCTTGAACATTTTTTCTTACGATCAACTGTTAACTCTCAGATCGGCCTCCATCCAATCATCAACTGATTGTTTGGTTGCATTTTTTACTAATAATTTACTCAAATGTACAACTCAAAACGTGATTTGCCTTTGTTACACCACTTTAAGGATGTGTGTATTTATCAGGCCTCTTCACGCTGCATGTCCCTAAAGAGACGCCCGGAGAGCACTTTGAAGGTTTGGAGATGCTCACCAGTCTCTTGGCTCCTAAGGGATCAAGGTCAGCCAAACCACTGGTGGAGGACACAGGTAAGGTTGAGTTCTTCCTTGGGTTTGAAAAGCAGATCATCTTCCAGCACGTTCTTCTCAAATTTCAAGTTCCACTCATTCTGTATTCAATGAACGCCCTCTGTTGGCATTCTCACAGAGGCCTGTGGTGGAGTATGTGAGGAGGAAGAAGAAGAAGAGGAGGAGTTTGATTGGCAGATAGAACAGGAGGTTTACACCGAAACCCCAGCAGAGACGCTGAAAGAATACCACAAGTATGGCTTTGGAAACCTTAGGTCTGGAGTCTTCGCCAGACTGCAAGTAAGATTGTGATACAGATGACACCATGAGACATTTAGAAAATGAAATGACCTTGAGTTATTGTTGACAACATGCTGTTTTGCTCACTCAGGAGGAACTGAATGAGGTGATTGACTTGAAGGATCCTGACAACACTGCTCCTGAGCTCAGGAGACACAATCGACTAGAAGCAGAGACCACAATATTCTGCGCCGACCATTACATGTAAGTCCACCAGTTTTGTTCATGTACTGATTTGTTAAAACTTCAAGGACAAAGAATATTTAAAACATTGCACACATCAGAAAATCCACACATTCAGATTCTTTTAAGATTTTTTTTTTTTTTTTTACTGTTTTGGGAGTCATTCATTAATTGTCGAGTATGTTTGACGCAGGGTGAACTTGTATGAGGACGAGGAGGAGATCAGAAACCTGCTGAAGTTTAAACCGTGGTGGAGAGAGCTGAGCCCGGACCCTTCAGCGCAGTCCGACACCTGTGAGACCTTTACCTCTTCAGATTCACTAAATCGCTTTGTTCTGTCTTTAGAGAATGAAGTTAATCTCTCTAAATGTATTTAAACATTCAGTGCATAATTACTGCTTTGTCTTGTGGGTCTGGATGGAGAACTAGGTCGGTTTAGTTGACAACGCCAAGATTTCAATGCAACCTGGAATATTTCCAGAACTGCTAATCCTATTGTCTGCCGGCAGGTGGCGCGCTTTTGCCGGAAACAGATCATCTTGGGAGCCTAATCTTAGACTAGCGACAGCGTTGTTGTGTTCACACAAGCTGCACAGTCTAGCAATGCTTTAACACTCATACTTTTACTCTTTGGGTGATGTATGTGTTTTTGTCATTGTTTTATAACTGCAGAGTCATTTTGATGTGGCTGTGTCTCACATAGTTAGTTTAGTCAGCAAGGTAGTTCATCTATCGTTCTTTGATGTTACGTTGTTCTGTGTCATTCCGTCTATCTATATTTCTTCATATCTGTCATTCTGTCTTATCTATTATTTTCTTATTTCTTCATCTTTTCTTCAATCCATCCATCTTTCTCTTTCCATCTTAACTCTGTTTTTTTATGTAGCTCTGCATCTTTTGTTTTATCTGTCTGTTTCTTTCTTTCTTGGCACAGTACAAAGCTTTCTGGCACGTTTAAAGTTGCGTGGAATATTGATGTGTGTGATTAAGCAGCACAGACATAAGCAGCCGAGAAGCGATTGTGTCCCACACCAGCATGTTCTTTATCACTACAGTAGCGTGCTAATTCTTCAGTGCCCGATTACTGAATGAGGAAATTACTCTGAGGTGCAAGCATATGTTGGTGCAGGGGGGACGGGGGTCCTTTCACAGAAGAGAAGGATTGAACAGAGGGAGATGGCGATGTTTCAAGATATGTGCTCCAAGCTGTCTGTCTCTGCTGTCAATCAGTCAAATAACTTTGTACAGCCACTTAGCACACAGACACTTCTATACGACTGTATTTTTTTAGTGTTCTCATCATCATGCTGGATGCTTAGAGCAGATTAATCGCTTGGACAGCTGTCCTGAAAATCCTAAAGTGGAGTGCATGCAAATCAGTGCCAATATATCTCCTCCTCACTATTTTCTAAGTTTTTCCTGACTGTTTATGGCTCATTAAGCCATTAAAGTTAATTAGGCCCTTTGCTCTTTGGGTATTAGGATGAGCTCGTTTGTTTTCATTATCGTTTAGCTATGAGAAAACATGTAGGCTTTATTTCTGTTTAGATTTGAAATTAACGGTTGAATTTCCACAACCTACTCTCGCCACTGAAATGATGTGGTCCATGTCTATTTAATACAATTTAGCAGAAATCATACA
Source organism: Carassius auratus (assembly GCF_003368295.1). Taxonomy (NCBI): domain Eukaryota; kingdom Metazoa; phylum Chordata; class Actinopteri; order Cypriniformes; family Cyprinidae; genus Carassius; species Carassius auratus. The sequence continues at coordinate 6,643,885 of NC_039273.1, forward strand.
GGCACATTCCTAAATTCCTGGACACCAAGATAGCCATGGGTCCCACTGTGCCTCTCAAAATAAAAGATGCACTTGTGTTTGTTAGAAGAAAGTAAACAAAATAAACTCACACACAGACAGGTACATTCTAAGTGCAATTCACAATTGAACGACATGGAATAGCTGTACCCGAAGGCTTTACTCTTTCTGTTCATCTTCGTGATGAGAAACTTTCCTGCACAACAGAGATCACACACGAGAATGTGTTATGTTTACTTCCTAAGATTCGGATTCAAAATATCTGCTTCTTCCTTGTCTGTCTAGCTTCCCTCATTCTGTGTGTATATTTATACCTGCCGAAGTGTCTTATCTTCCCATGTGTATCGGGTATCTTCTCACTCTAGGTCCCAATGGAGATGACAGCCTCATGTATGCACTTCATTATTCCACTCCCCCATCTCACTCCAATAGCTGTTTGTGTTAGTGGTCTGGGCACCTGTGTGGTGTCAGATGTTGTTTTTGCAGATTTTACAATTGAATTAATGACAAATTATAAAGCATTCCATAAAAGTAGGCTTGTATAGCCCCAATGAGGCATTGCCAGTAGCTCAGAAGTAATCTAGCAGAATGTCCAGGCTTCTCTTTTTGATAAAACAAAAGTGTTTGGACCCACGAGGCAGTTGGCCCAGACAGAAGGAATGGTTTTGCAGTGGTTCAAGTGGTAAGAGCAACAAAGAAACAAAACAAAAAAAAACTGTAAATGAGTAATCGGTGACATAAACAGTTTAATATAAAGAGAAGCCAAGAGCCGGGGTGGAGATGAACTCCTTCCTCAGCTTCTGGTTTTGGTCTCACAGGAGTCAGTGTTTCCTGCCAGGTGAAGGCAGCTGTGTTAGAGGGTAAATCAGGTAGAGAGGGAGAAAAAATGGGGGAGCTATTCAGTCGTCATGTTGCTGGAATCCAGCAGCTCCCAACAGAGCCAGAACTCGACTTCTGCCAGCACTAGCTTTAAGTGTGTGTGTGTATATGGACATGCAAGCATGCACACGAGGGGCTCTATCAGGGGCAGCGCTGCAGCCAAGAAAGGGATCACTTTCAGCTGCTACTAAAGTGCTGCCCATTCTCTCTCTCTTTCTCTCTCTCACTGCCCTGCCTTCGACTCCATCCTCCCTGATGCAGTATCAAGTCAGTTTCGGGCATCAATCAAGCTCTGTAACTTTGCTTTTCCCATGCGGTAACTTAACTCTGCTTCAAAAGTCCTGTCTCCGACTTTGATTTAAAAATAATTGCGGCAAACATGCTTTTGTTTCTTAAAGCTCTCAGCAGAGCAGAGGCATCCATCATTCCCTGCTGGAGCCCTGTGTTTAAAAGATTGACTCTGACTGTACCTCCCTGAGATAACTTGATAAACAACACTGAATGCCTCGCTTTCTCTCTCTCTGTACTTCCAGCAATAACTTTCACAGAAGAAGAAAAAGAGCAGATGAGGAAATTCACAAACCGTTCGTACTTGCTGGATAAGAAAGCACGCTTCCACGTCTGGCTTGGTTTGGTGGACATCATTCTCGCGTATGTCTATGATGTGCGCACTACAGAAGGAGAGCACAATGTAAGTGAGCGCTTGATTGCCACAGACATCTCTCTGCTATTAAGTGGGTATGGCATACGAGTCGTGGTGTTTTCACGTGCAGCAAAGCTCCAGGAAGTTGATGCATTCCTGTAATGTTTTCCAGACAGTCCCTAGAATCTTTTTGGAGGCCAATGCACATGGTAGTAATTGTAAAAATAAGTTAGAAAAATATAAAAATCATGGGTATGTTTTAAAACACGGCTTCTGTAGTTGAAGTAATGGAATCTTGCAAGGGCTTCAATTGTGAACAGCTCTGTTGGATTGACTCCAAAGCTGTTAACATATGTTAAAAGTATAGTCGAATTCTAGGCTTTGATTCAATCATTATAGCTAGAGAACAAAACATTCCTGTCTAAAGTAACAAATTTAGCATTGAAGCTGTGGCTTGGTGGTTAGCCCTTATTCTCACTGAGCCATGGTGCTCATCAGAAACGGTTCCCCTGTTCATAATAATTTCTCGTTCTTTCAATCCTGTTGACTGTGAAAAATGAAAAAATAGTGATGCACAATATTATGTTTCTGGCAAATGTCTCTACACATGCATAGTACTTTCCAGTTTTGGTTTTCAGTCTGATCAAGTGTTTGCAGGTCCTCTCACTCAGATTATAAACCACCCCTTACAATCCGATTGAAATCTGAATTGGATCTGTCCAATTCAGTCCGCTTGAGGTGGCTACATTTGACTGTTTTATTCTGAGTGTGCATCTAGTCCTGTTACGATCGGATTAGTAGAGTCCATGTAAACACAGCTAATGATTACAATATTCACTGGTGTTGTTATGATTTGCAGGTAGAGTCAGCCTGGACCATCAGGAAGCTCAGTGGTACTCTCAGCTGGCTGGAGGTATGTGGTACATTTAGGAGCATAACAAAACATGACAAGGCCTTGAATGCACAAAAAAATGAATGAGCGAGTGATTTTAACTTATTGAGACTCAGGCTTTTTTCGGATGAGCTGTTTTTAAATCTGATCTTCAGGACTGACTGTCTTCACTGCTGTTCCACATGTAATTAAATCTGATCTGTTTGTTTGAACACTGTAGTCAATATCCGGTGTATCTACTTGAGTTGCTATAGTAATGGTGAAGGCATCTCACAGTGCTCAAGAGAATTTTTCATGCTACAAGTGAGAGTAGCTGTCAGTGTGGAAAGAAAGGTCGAAAAATTTGGAAATTCGCCCTCTGCTTATGTCCATCATGCTGAACTCAAGGCATGTGAGAAAACATTTTTACACATTTACACGTACAGATTTTACACATGCACCAATTAATTTTTAATTAATTTGGGGTAATTTAAAGTTGAAAGAAAATAAATCTTATACATTAGAGGGGAATCCTAAACATAAAAATTACTAAATCATAAAAAAAAAAAAGACAAAAGCACATAACACAATTACTGCAACTAAAAGAAAACTTAAAATATTAAAATAAAATAATTTAAAATATTCACAATATTGTTTTAAAATTCATATAATATAAATAATACTAAAATAACACTGGTTTGTTATGTAAGGAACAAGAAGCGAGTGTTTTCAGATGCAGCTGCAAAATGTATTGTAGACTTAATGACGTTACTTGTGCTTAACATCCCAAGTACGGCTGCCTGCCTGAACAAATCCTACAATAAATGATGTTCTGGTCACATTACATTAAGACAAGTGATTTGTCTTCCTCTGATGGAATCTCGCTTTTAAAGCCACTGCTGACATTGGTAGATTATACCACTGTCTATCTGAAAGTTTAACAACTAAAACTAAAGTTATTCTGTTCTTAACAGTTGTCCTAACCAGATGCAACACAACAAGCTTCCAACAACATGAACATGGTGTACAACTGTACAACAAAAAACAACCAATCACAAGACATCTGATGTATAATATACAGCTAGGTGGAGTTTTACTGATATGAACATTCATATCCTGTAAATCAGGTTACAAGATACTGCCCAGAATGTCACCGTAACAAGTCACAATATAAAAAAATAATTGTTTTAAAGTTGAAAAACCATCCTGTAACACGGTTTCGTGAATAATCTTTGCCACTCCGGAGTTCTCGATTACTCGTGCTTATCAGTAGTTTTCTTAAACTTGCATGTGTGGAGAGTGAAATGTCACAGACAGGCATTTACATTTCATCATCAGCATAATGCACCTGTGCCAAAGTTGATGCCAAAGCGAGGGACAAATTCAAGTTTGAGTGAGCGCTCCAAACTTGGTGCATGTGTGTGTACGTGTATCGTGACTCCTGGGGCGGCAGCAGTCCCTAATCCCCCACCTTTCCTCGGGTGAGTGTGACGATGAGGACGAGTAACCCGACACCTCTCGCAGCTCAGATTACTGAGAGCCAGCACTCCACTGCAGTACTGATAATGGAAGGGTAGTAATGACATCCTCCAACTGCCTGCTCTCTCTCTCTCTCACACACACACCACAAACTCTCTACCCCTGTCTCTTTCAACGTTTCTTTTGAAGTGCTTGCAAAGCAGCGTTGATATTCCTCAAACACTAATGTTAGGAGTTTGTTCTTAACCTCTCTTGTTAAAAGCAAACGTTGTTCTTTTGTGATTTTTTTTTTTCTTTGAATTTGTTGATCCACAAAATCAGGCTGAATGATTCATTCAAGGACAGATCTGGTTCTCTCACTGAGTTCTTCTTGCAAATTATTTGCATGCTAACTTGTGGTCTTTTTTTAAATTAACCATCTAAAGCCGCCACCATTCTGCAAAGATTGTTGCGTTTGTGACGATTCTTTTCCGTGGCCAATAGAACACAAAACACTGCTTTCATTTATGCAGAATGAAGACCTGCTGAAACTGAAGAGTCCTAAAACCTCAACTATTCTCGCAAGCACTGGTATTTCCTTAAGGACATGCTAATGTAGTTTCTCCTCAACACCCTATCATTGTCTCCTTCTCTCTTTCTCTCTCAATCCCCATCATTTCTCTTCCTCTCCCACCCTCTGTTTTGCCTAACCACTGTAAACTCCCGGTCGGCAGTGGTCGGTGAGCCGCCCCTCTCAGCAGGCTTATTTACTCCAGTGTTTAATAGCCTGGGGGAGTGCATGAGCTATGATGACATGCTCGAATGACTCCGGGTGCATTTTTAATAAGCTGCTCAGAGAATAGCAATGGGGAGGGAGAGTTGGAGGCTGGAAAATGCCAAGAGAAAAGAGAGAGAGAGAAAAAAAAAAGACCTGGTTCCCTACCCCCCAAAGCCCTTGGCTGTGGATGCTTAGACTATGAAGAACTCTGTGATTTCAAGTGATTTAACACTTGTCTACAATTAAGCATGCCATTTGCCAAGGTGGTAAAAAGTTGACCTACTATTTACCCTGCTTATAAAATGAGAAGTCATTGGGAATAATTAGAGCAAATTGCTGTAATTACCAGTGGAGTTAAAAAAATTATTGATGTTATATGCATGAACAGATCTGGAGCAATTTATAGACCACGATTATATAAATGTGTGTTTGTGTGTGTGTGTTGTAGACATATCACTCGGTTCAAGACGTGCTGGTGTCTTTCGGCAGGAGGACTTTGTGCTACCCACTCTACCGGCACTTCTCTCTGATCACAAGAGCTGTGAAAGACGTTGCTTGCATTTTTCAGTCCGGTGAGTTCTGTCTCTCTTTCTTTACTTTTCGCGGTTAAAACCAGACCTTTAGCCTTTTCCAAGCCACCAAGGGATCAGGTTGAGGGTCAAGACTAAACGTGTGACCTGTTCCTCACCCTATAAACCCTGCAGTGCTGCCACCTCATTACAAGAATCCCTGCTGCCACCACAGTGAAAGCAAACGTATCTCTTTCAACTTCAAAGAAGGAAGGAAGCGTTCTTAGAATTATTCTATTAGCGTTTATTTGTCAGTTATGTGATATTTTCAGAGAAACAAAACTTAAAGTCAGCAAGAAATCAGAATGGACCTGTTTACTTTAATCTTCTCACTTATTTACATTTAAATAAGCAGTAACCAAAAAACTAGTTGAAACTGATGTTATTTTTGTTACTATATATATAAGAATGCCATCTCATGTTGACTTTAAGGGACTAATGAGAATAAGTTTGATTTACCCACAGCAGACAGAGCTGCTCACTCGGGACCAAATTTAACACAACGCTCACCAGCCCTCCCTGAACAGCGGGGTGCTTCGGTAAAAGACGTTTTCCATGACAGGAAAGTCAACAGATTGGTCATGTCTTAGTCTTGTTGTTCTGTCAGCGTAAGTGGGAGGGAGGTTAAGAATGAGGAAATCCGAGAGGGATGTCTACTCACTTCTGAAGAAATCAGCAGTTCTGCAGAGTAGACACGGTTGGCTTTGATATCTCTGAGAGAGGAGCAACCTTTAAATCAAAGAAGCCATCTGTGGGAGTGACAGAAGCGCTGTGTAAACACGTTTTCAGGCGAGTGTGGTCCCATTATCCAACACATGTTGATTTTAGCACTCATAAGTAACTGTAATTTCAGGCCTTGTAAGATTTAGGATTAGCAGGATATGGTTGATTGCAAAGTTAGTCCAGAAGAGAGACTGTACGACAGAACAAGATTAGATAAGAAGAATCACACCTCACCAATCACAGGTTCACTTCAGGTTCTGGCAGCTTCCTGCACTGGCCAAAAAAATATGTACTCATGGAAGATTCCATAAAGGCAGTGAAGAATTTCAGTGTTCCTCCAAGAACTGATTGAATCGTGAAAAGTTGTTTCCTAATAAGAGGTGGTTGAAAAACGAGGGGATGTGGTAAAATCTGGCAGGAAGTCTTTTCAGAGGTAGGCAAAAAAATGTACATGTAGATAGGAAAATGGTCCACCACTGGATCTTTCACAGTAAGACCAAGGATGTATTGAGAAAGTAGAGTCAGTTTAGCTTTTGGGTTGTCTCTAAAGACCAGATGAAAACCAAAATCAGCAATATTTATTTTCATAATAAATGTTGCTGGTCTTCTGTGCACAATTCTAATAGGTTTTATAATCTGCCATCAAAATGTGATACTTTTTTGCTTCAGAGACTATTTAACAAATGTAAATTTACAACAAAGTTACCCAAGTCACATTTCATGTTAGTTGTCTTGCATAAGTCGGATAGTGTGCAGAGAAAATGTGACCGTATATAACACCTGCCTGCAACCAGGAGTGCAGTGACTTCGTGATCTCCTGCAATTCAATCACTGTCAGTATTGCATGTTTCGTAACTGGTTTGAAATTGTATTTCAGATTAATTGTCTACCGTTATAGGGTTTCTAAATTTGCCTTGATTAGTATCATATCTCCTCTCAGAGGTTTACACTGGTCTACTTACTCTTATACTCAAGGGACAGATTTGTAAACACAGCTGAATTGTAATTTACTCACTGGTGTATATTTTAATTCAGAGACCAGTCTGCAATTTGTAGATGTAAAACCATCAAAGCCCCGTGAGCGATAAGGCTCCCGCTCCCCTTTAATGAACGGTAACAGCGCTGTGACTCCCCTCAGAAAGCAGACTGCCCTGTCACATAGAGAGTCCTGGGTAATTAATTTGTTGGCAGAACATGAATGGAGGTGTGTGTCTGATGTGTGTGTACTATAATTTGAGGCACTTCGTTTAACCTGCAGTGCGAGCAAACAGTTGTAGTTAGTAGAAAACAAACCCATTAATGATGCTGCATGAGGAAAGCCGTGATGGTAAATGCTATCCAGAGGTAAATATTTGAACATCCCTCTGGCAGCTTGTCTGGAGAGATCCAGCTGAACTGGGTAAATATAAACGCTCATATGTAATCTGAATGTTCAGAGGCTTGCCTGTATTTCATTTAACTGCATAGCTTGGATTTAGTTTTCACTTGTTTTGCTCTTCACACTGGTATCTGCTTGCCAGTTAAAGCAGTTAAAGTTTCACAATTTTTTGTTGTAACTTTCTCCATAGCACCGTGTTAAATGCCTTATATTTGTACAGGCCTTAATTGCTGGCTTAAATACCCCTTCATCAACATGTACAGTTCTAAAGTTCAGAATTATTTGAAAAAGAAATAGTTTGTAACATTAGAAATTTCTTTAGTGTCACTTTTGACTGGCTTAATCAATCAGTTTAATCCATTTAACCTTTAAACAGTAACCTTTACAGCCCCTTTCACACTGCACGTCGAACCCGCCATATTGCGGGAACATTGCCGGGTCGCCTTCTGTGTGAAAGCAAACACGCCCCGGGTTTGACTCCCGGCATTGAACCCAGGTTGGGGACCTAGTAACATTGCCGGGATCAACCCGGGACTAGTGCTGTGTGAACAAAAACCAGATCTAATGCCGTGTCGAAGTGATGACACACGTTATCGCGCTACTCTTTTACCGGCTGTTTTGAAAGAAGATCAACATTCGCGACGAAAAAATATGTGCAAACTGTAATGAAGCAGAGATCAGTTAGTTCCTCACTTTCCGCGCTGACGCCGAGATCGTTCGATTGCTTCAGTGAAAGTATAACGTGCCTAACGTTTTCGACTCGTACATTACACGTCACGTGTGTTTTTTTGCGTTGTTTTATCTTTTGGTTTGGAAGCAGGTTTATTTTCATGACATTTTAAAAACCCTTTCACATCTCTCAGAGCTTTACTTTTTACTTTTTTTTTTTTTTTTTGCCAAATTCCATCATAGTGTATTGAGATTCATTGTTTTGCTCAGCAGGAATCATCATCTCGAAGCCAACGTAATCAACCTTAAGTACATTGCTAGATTCAAAATGATAGATGTAGGCTATTTGATGCAACATATTTTGATTAACATATTTTGTCACTGTTCTTTAATGTAATTTTTGCAGCTGTTTCTCAAGGTTTGCTGCTTTGTTCAGTCATGTTAGTGTTTTCCACACAGCTAGCAGTCAGTGTCATTTTGTGTGATAAATAAATTGGTGGTTTGAGGCTGAATCTCATCAAGCTTGTTGACAACATATCCAGGTCATATTTTACACCTAAATCAAAGAAGACATTTTTTTTTTTTTTTTGATGGACCTTTTATTTTGTTTTGGATTATTACATGATTTTCGTGACACATGAGCACAATTATACTGTCATATTTTATATTAAAATAACCACAAAAAAAAATCCACTCAAAAAGTAGCTAATGCTGTGAGATTTAAATATTGGTACCACATGGACCTTTACCATCTGTACTTCCAGGGCCCGAATCTCACCTTATCACCCCATTCCTCTTCTCTCTCTTCTTTGCTCTCCTCTCATCAACTTCTTCCCCTGAGACGCCTGATTGCAGCACATGATTAACTGGCTCAAAATGCAATCTAAACCCAGCACAGCACAGTCCCACAGCTGGTCTTCAGAAGAATCCAAAGTTTACTTGTCTTCCCCTCTCCCAGGGAGCAGTAAAGAAAAGAAGAAAACCCTTCATTTATAGATGGATGAAGGTCAGAGAAAGAGAGAGAGGGAGGAAGAATGGGGAAAGACTGAGTATGGTTCAAGTTCCTGGAGTTTTTCTCATATGTCCTGAAGCTGGAAGCCAAGACGGCTTCTCCGGGTAAGAGCTCCAGCTTAAATGGGAACCAAATGTTTGTGTAAGGCTTTCCTCAGTGCGAGTACGCTGTTTGTTTTCTGAGGCGGCTGGAATGTCTCCACTGGCTGCCAGGCTATTCTTTGGGCGCTTCACAACTGAGCCCGTTACTTTGCGCTGAGGGGATATTTTTTGCACTTTATTTGGGAGAAGGGTGTTATGACAACAAATATCATCACTGTGGCACGATGCCCTCAAGGTGTCTGGGTGTTTGTGGGTATATTTTGTGTCTTGGAAGCATCTGCCAGAGTAGAAAATACAATCTCAGAAAGCATCTGCTCAACACAGATTTTCCCTTTTACGTCAACAAAAGTTTCGTGGTTGATTACTAAATAAGCTCCATTTGCTGCAAAAAAAAAAAATATCAGATTTTTTTTTTTTTTTGTCAACCCATTGGTTTAAGCATAACCCTAACTAACTTCTGTTAGATTCATGCTTAAAAAAGACAAAGACGTTTACTGCTTGTTTTCTTTGTCACAGGGAAGGCCTGCGTCCTGAAATGTCTGCTGGCCATCCATAAGATCTTCCGAGAGAATGATCCGGCATATATCCTCAATGACCTCTACATCACAGACTACTGCATCTGGATCCAGAGGGTCAAGTATGTTCAGTCCAGCACAATGACACCTAAATCAGCCAACATGAAATTAACTGGCTCCAAAATCTGATTGTCTGGTAATCATACCGGTTTCATTATTCTGAAAGGTTCAATAAACCAGTATGCCACATGAGACGGGTGTTACAGTGATTATACCAGGGGTGGGGGTCTTGTCAGGCAAATCTCACAAAATCATGTCCAGGTCACATTTCACACCATATAAAAGATATGCTGCAGACATGTTTGTCAGGTTTCATGAGACTAAACCAATAAGCAATATTATGACAATATTAAACAATTCTGAAGAGTCAATTTAAACTATCAATTTAATTGTTTTTTTTTTTTTTATTGGTTTTGTTTTAGTTCAGTCTCTGCTCGTTAAACAGAACCACAGGGATGAATGGTATTGCAATCATGATTTCTGCTCGCCATTTTTAGTAAACACTACAAACTACAGCCCCCGCATGATTCAGTAATGAGATATACTCTGTTTCCAGGCTGGGATTCAGCTAAAGTTGTAAGCTTGTCTATAAAGAGTCCAGTTGAAAAATGTGCATCTGAAGTTGTAGGCCCGATGCCCAGATGCAATAAATGTCCTGAGGGGATTGCACCGAAATTTTTCAGTCCTATGTTTTGCCAAAGTGTAGATTTTATGGCAAGACTGCAGCCTTGACATTAATTAATAATGGATGTGTAAAATGTCAGAGTTAAAATGTGCCTGTTTTCTCAATGAGACAAAGGGAGAAAATGAGGAAGAGAGACGGAGGTGGGTAGAGAGACTCCACGGTCCTCTAAGAGCTACACAGTTCCACCATCAGTGTGCTGGAAAACTTAATCGTGCTTACTGGGCCTCTGAGTTAAAGGGGCAAATTAGGCAAAGCACTATCCTATTTTTATTCCCTCTTTTTCTTTTTAAAATAAAAGGAGCATGAAATATTAAAAACTGGGGGAAAATGTGTCCTTAGGGTGACTGTGCACCTTGTTCTCCATCGATCATTAAATGCATCGACTGAGGCATCAGTAGCATTGACCCACGAATGAATGCTTGTGTTCATCTTTGTGTTCAGCACTTTATTGAACAGAACAAAGGAAAAACAGACTGGAGAGAGTTGAAAGGCACAGCTTGCAGGATCTGCGACAGCACTCTAGTGACGCTGATGTATCTTAGTCATACTTGCCTTGAGGCATTTGACATCTCTCAACATCACACTGAAAATTGATTTCCAGTTTGCATCTTTTTAGAGCGTCTTTAGCTGTCTTGAAACACTGCTGCAAACACTGCTGCAAACTTTTCCTTTGAGTTCAGACAAAGCCCCTCTTGTCATGGGAAGTGACTGCAGGAGACTTGCTCCTCCTTTTAAGTGCTGGAGTGTTTGATCGAATCCCCACTGCTCTGGTTTGTGTAGACAACTCCCTGTTATCACGGCAGGTTTGTTATGACAGCGTTTTCAACATCTGACATATCCTCTGTCAGATGATTTAAACAATTCTCTTCCAAAAAAAATCCTCCCAGAAGGATGCCTCAGTCCAGTTATCTTTGGCTGCATTCACACAGTGGCAGAATGCTCTTGTTAGTCTTTGATTTGAATGCTTAATTGTTGTTAATTTCACAGAAAAGCTGGGTAAAATCTTGTCTGTCTGTCTATCTATTTTTAGGCATATTGTCATAGCAATCCATCTGTATATTGTTCTTTTATTCTGTCCATCCATCGATATATTGTTCTGTCATTCCATCCATCCATCCAGTATATTGTTCCATCCGTCCATCCAGTACATTGTTCTGTTCCATCCATCCTTTCCTCCGTATGTTGTTCTGTCGTTCCATCTATCCAATCTTCTGCATTTTGTTCTATCATTGTTCTAACCTGTTCTGAAATGTGACGCATGTATTTAGTGAATTAACCCCTGACTGTGTGAAAGTAGCCTTTGTGAGATCTTTAGATTGTAGATGTTATCCAGGCTCGTCTGTGGCAGCAGTTCCTCTTCAAATCTCTTATCAGCAGTCAGATGCGATCAGCTGCTCTTGATGAATGTTGGGATTAATAAATGCTGCCCCTGTGGGCATGATTTATAGTGTCTCTATGTAATCCGACCAGCGTTCTCATTCTTGAAATCCTCCCGACTGCCGAATGTCATGCTCAAATTTATGATGTCTTTAAGACTTCAAGTGTGATTTAAATCTCTGTATGGGCCCCTGATCAACAATGAAACAAAGTGGATTGAGTTGGACACTCCTCTTTCTGGCTGTTTGACTGACATGTCTCCATGGTCCGACAAGTAGCCACCATCACTCAGACCTTTTATGAATGGTCGGAATGGTGTTAAGGAACTTGTTCCATATCCTACTATTACTCATCCTCCTGGTGTTCCAAACTTACATGCTGTTGTGTTTTTCTGTGGAACACAAAAAATGAATGAGAATTTTTCCATACTGTGTCAATTATCAAGCATAGGGTTTGTTCTGACAGGTCACATCAGTCAATCTTGCATCAGCTGACTTTCAGCTGATCCACATCTAGCTATAGGAATAGGATGCCTACTTCCTTATATAAGGTCAATTCAGTATTATACAGCAGCTTATTGCTTTGTGCAGGAGCTAATTACCCCCCACCATCCCCAGCTCCTCATTTCATCCACAGTCAGGACTTGGCATTCGATATTCCTCTTTGATCCTGAATTAGGTTGTTACATTAAATTGTAATTTAAAAACATACTTTTAGATTGGTTCTGTTCTGTTAGCCCTAAGGTGTCATTGCTGCTCTTATCCATGGATGGGCAGGGAGTTTTTGCCCAGAACAGAACCATACCGCAAATCGAAACTGTTAATTGTCAGTCATCTTTGACTGTAATGGTCCAGATAGAAATATAGTCGTCACAGACTATCAAGCTTTAAACTTGAGAAAACACCAAAAAACACACCAGTTCTGGTCAATGTAAAATTAAGGTTTTTATTGAATTTGTTATATCGTGGAATTGCATGAGGATGATTAAATAATGATAGATACAAAGGTTCTATCGTGGAATTGCATGAGGATGATTAAATAATGATAGATACAAAGGTTCTATCTTAATCGTATTTTTTTTTTTAATGCAGTATTTTATTTCATTTTACTTCTAGTGGACCCCTGATTGGGAAACAGGAACATTTAACGGAAATGAAAATAGACCAGAAAAATGGCTTCATTTTGTTAGTATCCGGAGGTTTATGTGTTTAAAACAACAGACACGGGGAGACAAATCATTTTTGTGCTAACAAAATATCTGGTATGGAATGATACAACATTTTGCCTACAGACATTGGCTAAGCTTGCAAAACTTCCATACAATGTGAACTTTTGTAGGCTGTTAAAAAAGTCACCTAATAGCAACTCTGCATTCAATTACGGTTAGCGCAGATGAACTTCAGTTACACATTTCAGTGTAGCTTCAATATGTGCCACTGAAGCCAAACTCTGAGATTCAGTGCCAGACTACAGAGACAACTGGCATTTTCTTATCTTTTCTTCCCTCTTCTATCCAGCATTCAGAATCACTCCAGTGAGTCGACTCTTCAGCCAGTTCAGAAAGCAGTTAGATAAGGTGTAACTTACTGTGTTTCACTAAGTGCAATGTTATCTGACAGAGCCTTGCTTTCCTTTTCCCTTTGTGTTCAAACTCCTTAATTGGGTCAGTCGGATTCTGAATGGCAACCATGGTAACCTGTTAAAGGTGAGCTTTAGAGGTTTATCTTTTGACAGGATGAGAAAGTTGCTTTCTCTGACATTGAAAACGACATATTGTCAGAGTACTGACGCTCAGCCAAGTGGTGCCCCGGGCTTGAGGGTGAGGAGGCCTCCAGGGGGGCCACATGGGTCAAGGGTTTTGTAAAGCTTTGTGGTCAGTTGCCCTAGAGTGGACTTTATTGTTGTCAATTAGTGTAAAATCAGGACCGAGTAAAAGAGGTGAGGGACACTGTGTTTTCACTTCTCGCTTCAGTAGCTAAGTGAATTGTGAAATCCCCCTCTAGCATTTAGGGAAATTGGGATTAAAATATTAAGGTTTGGTGTGTGTGTCTGTGTGTGTGTGTGTGTGTGTGTGTTAATTGCATTGTTTAGATTGTTAAGGATAGTGGTCACTTCAGTTTGGATGATTTTGAGTTTGATTGCAATCATTTTGGTTTTGGTCTCTGACATTTCACTAGCTTTCCACACGATTAAAAAAAGTTTACTTCTGAATTGTCAGCTTTGGTGTTGTTTGGGAAAACTGAAAAGAGTAAAGACTGCATGTTGATTATGAAAAAAAGTTAATATTATTGGACTGGACTGACAATTTTGGGACTTGGCATCATGCACAAGTTTTTAGTTACCATAATAATAATTATTATTATAACTGTTATTGTTATTACTACTTTTATTTTTTTACTTCTTTAAGCTTAAAATATTATGTCAAGCATTTCTTTTACATTGTAAGCATACATGGCTTTTCTCTGTAGGGCTTTCTCTTAGACATAGTCTCATAGTCTTGTGTGAACGCTTGAGATACAGAGAGAGAGAGAGGATTGTAGTGTCCCGCTGGTGTGAGGAAAGTGATCCTGGTCTTAGAGCTCACAGATAAGTGGATCATATTCCTTCTCAGTGTGTGGTTAAGCAGCATTTGAAGACTTCGACTTGTACAGTCTGTCTGAGCAGTGACGGTGCTCTCTCCATTTCCAGTTTCCCCCGAATCCTCTCTTCTTGTAATATGTGAAAAGCTGAATGAATCAATGGCACAGTTTTCAAAAATGTATACCTAGAAAACACCATAAGTCACTTTGATAAAAAAAAAAAAAAACTGAAGGAATGTAAATGTAGTAATGATTGGACTGAAATGTTTAACTCGCAGTTTAACCACGAAATGAATAATTTATTTAACTTCAGTCACTTTTAACATGACATTTTATATATTATAATAGACTAATTATCTAACTGAAAAGCCATAGGTACATTTCATCCTTGTGTGTCCTTGATTTGAATATCTCAAGAGCTTTATGTGGACACAGCCCATCTCTCTAGACATAAAGGTCTGAAATATTTTCTCAAGCTGCCTCTAGTGTGTTATTGTTGCGGCAAGCTTGTCCCCACCCCCCCACCCTCCTTTAACCTTGAAAGCCGCCCTTCTCGGTTAATTAAGGCGTACCACAACAGTGCCATCGTAATGACTGAATAGTATACAACATTATCCTTTGCCCCAAAAGGGGCCTTTGTTTCCACCGCAAGCGTGTATTCTCTCACCGCAGAAGTGAAGGAGGAGAGAGAGAGTAAGATACAGAGAAAACAAGCGATCCTCTACAATACTAGCTCAATAATGACTTCCCACAGGGAGAAAACGAATATGGCAAGTGTTTGAAGCGTCGCTGCCACTTCTACGGTACTTCCACCAATCACATTACTCCAGGAAGTGCCTTATAGTTTTATGGACCTTCTTTCTTCTTCAGAGACCACATGGTGCTTTTCTGAGAACTTTCTTTGGCCGGACAGAAATGACCCCAGGGTTCAGTCCAGAATAACACTAAAAATGTGTGCTTTTTATTTGTTATCTGATATTTGATAATATTATAGTTATCTACTTCTGGAGACACTATAGTGACCTGTGGCTTTCCGATATCTGTGCTTGCAGATGTTGTTGCATGTGTTGGTAATAAGAAGCATTTTTTTTTTTTTTTTTTTATTAGTTATTTATTTTTATTTTTATTAATTTATTTTGGGGGAAACAAATGAACATGAATAAAACACACAAACTAAGTTATTTGAAATTTATTCTAACAGAGCGTTAATTGTTTTGGTCAAGCCAATTTATAGATGATTTAATATTAACATAAAACAGCGTAATTATTGAGGTTGATTTGTGTATAATCACATTGTTTTTTACTTTCGTTTTTCGTTGCTTTTTGTTACTTTAGTTTCATTTTATTAACTGTATGTTGGGTCAGATGTATGTGTATGTGCTTCAGTGTGGAAATGCCTGAAAGACATCACAAATTACAAGACGCTATCCCCCAGCACTGAGGCGAATCAACAACTTGCCGCAGACCTGAATGAGTTTTACTGCAGATTTGAAACTCTGTCTCATACCCCACACCCGCTCTGGCCATCTCTCTACACAATCATTAAAAGCTCCATCAACCACCCCCCACCCCAACTCTCCTTCACTTAAGATCAGTGAGGATTATGTGTGTCAGATCTTCAGGAAACAGAAGAGAAGGAAAGCACCAGGCCCAGATTGTGTTTCACCACAAAACCTGTCTGAAAACCTGTAATGACCAGGTGGCTTCTTTTCTGGCCTCCATATTTTCACAGATCTTCAACAGATCACTGGAGTTACAAAATGCTCCACTATCATCCCCATTGCGAAGAAACCCAAAATCACTGGACTTAATGACTACAGACCCATTGCCCTGATATCTATGGTCATGAAGTCATTTGAAAGACTGGTGTTGGCTTATCTGAAGGACATCACTGGACCCCCTGCAGTTTGCTTACCAAGCAAACGAGTCCATGGATGATTCAGTGAACATTGGACTGCATGATATCCTACAATTTTATGGACTTATGCGAGGATCCTGTTTTTGTTGTTTGGCTTTCAATACAATCATCCTAGCACTCCCCCAGACCAAACTAACTTACCACTATTTTACTAGCTCTATCTGTCAATGGATCACCAGCTTTCAAACAGATAGGCAACAGCTAGTGAGACTGGGAAAATTAATGTCAAACAGCCGCACCATCAGCACTGGTGCCCCCCAGGGATGTGTTCTCTCCCCACTACTCTTCCCCTTCTACACCAGGGGTGTCAAACTTATTAAAGGTTGAGGGCCAGAACTGAGAAAATTTCACCTTGTGCGGGCTGTATTACCTTTTATTAAACCCTAGTTTGCTCGCAATTAAATTAAAATTAACCATACAAACAAACAAAAATATAGCAAAACGTTTTTTTTTTTTAAGATGATGCTAGGTTATTTTAGGGGTGTACAATATTGACACAAAATGTTCGTATATATAGTGTGTTTTGAGAGATAGCACCTTGGTTGGTTTAAGCCTTTCATGGACAAATATAGACACTAAGCCTCAAGTAGGTTAGAGTAAGTAAGTAGGCAAGTTTCCGTCGTCGTGAGTGATCCATTGACTCATTCATTCAAAACTCAAGATTTGTTTAGAAATGAAGCTATTGATTGTCTTTATGAATGGGCAACAGAATCATTGACTCAAATAATTTGTTCAAAAACAATAAATGCACTCATTAAGCATAGTGCTGCTCAGAGATGCACAATTGGTCTGTCTTCTGCTTTGTTAAAAATGTTTTCTTGCCGAAACATAGACAGACAGCATTGTGACTAATATAATACACTTAACATTAGCGTCTTTTTTGTTGAGCTGTTGTATAAAATCTGTTAATTTGAAATCGCACTGACATTCAAGAAAGCAACACTCTTGTTATAGTTAGACATTGCTTAAAACTCATGACATAAATATTAAAAATATAATTTCTTACAGGGCATATCTGCACTCAAATCTTAAATTATATTGTAATCTGATAGTCTTCATCCGGCACTGAAAAAAACTCTTATGTGTTTGTTTATTTTTTGCAAAATTACAAAATGTGAGTTAGCACATCATTAAAACAACAGTTAGGATATTAGTACACGATAAATATCACACACTTCTTGCTCCTTTACTTTCTCCATGCGAAGCTGTCAAGTGGTTTAATATTGCACACCTTTACCACACCCATGAATTGTGATTAAACATACCTGTCGGAGTTAAGATTCCAAAACCTTTCTTTCCATTTCTCCTTAAATAACCTGTCCACCCTTCCAGGTCAAATCTCTTCTTATGGACATATTTAAAATCACCAGAAATTGCCACACAAGCATCAGTTACAACACTGCTATAATCATATCCTCCTGCTGCTCAAGATTCTGACAACGCTTTAAAATGCTCATGTTACTGTACGTGTCTAAATTCCGGAGGCTAATATCAACGTAAATAAATTAGCAATTTGTTCTGCTTTAAATTTAAAATGAAATCTTGTAGCGAATACGCTTTATTTAATTTTCAAAATTGTTTTATTTTATATTATTGTTTAAATCATCCTGCAGGCCAGATTGGACACCTGCGGGCCATATGTTTGACACTCCTGCTCTACACTAATGACTGCACCTCTACTGACCCCTATGTTAAACTCCTGAAGTTTGCAGACAACACAAGTCAACACAGTCATCAGCCTCATCCAGAAGCGAGGTAGAGCAGCTGGCTGTCTGGTGCAGTCTTAACAACCTGGAGCTGAATCACATTGACTCCTTTGTTAAAAAGCCCAACAGAGATTGTACTTCTTTCACCAGCTGAGGAAGTTCATCCTGCCACAGGAGCTGCTCACACAGTTCTAATCAGCTGTCATTGTGTCTGTCCTGTGCACTTCAATAACTGTTGGTGCTCCCCTGCCCACCCTATAAGAACTGTATATATCCAGAGTGAGGAAAAGGGCTCTGAAAATTACTCTGGATCCCTCACATCCAAGCCATCTCCTTTTTGAACATTTATTGTCTGACCAGCGCTACAAAGCACCGAAGACGAGGACTGCCAGGCATAAAAAAGTTTCTTCCCTTAGACAATCTACCTCATGAACAGTTAAATGTTCTCCCCTCTTAATAGTACCCTATATCTTATTCCGTTCTTTGTCAATTCTATTCTACTTTATATTTATAATTCTGATTCTGTTTCCGAGTAGAAGTAGCAGAATTATGTTATGATCCAGACATCTAATATGCTATTTTGCTGTTCAAGAAGCATTTCTTTTCAAAGTAGAAAACAGTTGTGCTGCTCAATATTTTTGTGGAAACCATGGCAAAGGATTGTTCCGCATTCTTTGATGGAGAAAAAGTTCAAAAATAACAGTCATTTATCTTGTAAAGTCTCTGAAAAGTTTCCAACTGGTTGTGCGTCTCCATCTAACCATGACTTTTCCTCGATATATCAAAGACCACCTCTTTATCTCAGATAAGCACTTTCTGAAGGCACCACTCATACTTGTGACTAAAGCGTTGTGTGCACAGTATCCTCCTGAGACAGTAATGCTGCTCTCCTGCTAGGAATCCCTGTCCGCCGGCAGTCCGGGACATCATTAGGCCTGCACGGTGATAACAAGGCATCTTGGTTCTCTGCGGTGGGTTAATTGAAGCACAGAGTATGGCAACGCACGTCAATAGAGATGGGGCTGGCTCAGACTTGCATGCTTTATCCTTTTTGTGAATGACCGTGACCTCGAAACTGTCAGGAAGCATGACCCCCTGTTCCCTCGCTAATCTCCATGGTGATGAAGGGTTTAAGCAGCGAGCGACTCTGAATAGTGTCCACTTGAGTTTTGGCAGCACCCGGTCGCATTTGCTACATGAATAATGTATGCCTCGAGGCCCTTTATAGTAATGGAATCTTTGCATCGAGTGTATTGTTACAATATTTTTTTTTCCTGGTGAATGCTTTGTCAGGTTGCTTTCCATATTGCTTATCCCCAGGGGAACTATGTGACGGCATGCAGTATTAGTGAAACGTAGAATAACGTATTAATTTTAGTGTTCAGACATAATATTGCACGCATTACATATTTTGACCATGATTAGCACAAGATCAGTCCAACTTAGTAAAAAAACCAATAATACATAAAAAAAATCTGTTATCCTAATTTTCAGCAGTGACTTCTACTGAACTAATGTTACATCACCTAATTTATAATCATGAGCCATGATTATTCCCCACTTTTCAGATCATTTCTGTGCCCTTGTTAAAACTTTGCATGTAGATACAGTTACTGGCTAAGTACATATGTGTTTAGTCTCTCTGGTTAATGTTTATATCACTCTAAATATGTGCTCGTAAAGTGTCTGTTGTAAAATGAGTCCTCCACTAGCTGATAAGCATGCGCTGAAGTCCTCGAATTCTTCCTACAGTAGCCATGGAGACAACTGTAATGTGAACTGAATTCTAATGTTCACATTTCACTCAACTGCCAAACCTACTTTTTTTGGATCACAAAAACATGTTGCCTATAAATGAATCATTTAAGGATTTGTTCGGCAAGAAATGTAGATTCTATCACCTTCATGTCTTTTTAAAGATGTGGTTTTCATTCTTCAATTGAATGCTATCTCTTACTAACCCCAAACTTTTGAATGGTATTGTAGATCTTTAACAGAATGTCAATGCTGCTCCTTTAATATGCAATGTAAGGAAATGGTGAGCTATTGAGCTCTAAAAATGACAGAAAGCATAATAAATGTGGCCTGTGCACTTTTGAAGTTATTTGAATGTAAGTCAGTACTAATGAGTTTTGAGAATTAAGAATTGAGGAGGGCAAGCTTTTCTGTAGAAAATGACTTAAAATTCCGTCCTTGGACAATAGTTATGACTTCAGAAGGCTTGACAGCACACAAGTCACATTAAACATGTTTAATAATACTTATGGTACACAGTGAATATTAGTACCTTAGAGTAGTAATTTGTTCCCTTAAAGTAGTTTTATGAACCTTTCATGGGTAAATAAGATCCACAGTTGTCCCTTTAAGCGTACTTTGAGCCCCAGTGACAAGCTGTTGTAGCCATAAAGGTGCATTTTTTTTTTTCAAGAATGTGGGATATTCTGATGGTTATCTTGGTTTGTGAAAAACCGAAAAACACAAGAATGAGTATGTGATATGGACATATGTGGACATAGATGCAGAAGTCGAGTCACAAATATCTTTTTATTTAATAAGCTCAACTGAACGTTGTTGTTTTTTTGTTTTCTCCCACCAGGTCCAAGCATGTGCTAGATCTGGCTGAATCCCTACATAATGCCAAACTGCAGAAGAACCATCTAGACCTGGAGCTGGAGATACTCGAACAAGCTGCTGAACTTGCGATGAAGGAGGAAGCAGATGAAGAAGAAGAAGAGGAGGAGGAGGAGGACTCAAGCAGTGGTAGTGACTCGGAGGATGAGGAAGAGAGTGAGGAAGAGCAGCCTGAAATAACACACCCTGAAGAAAAGATGGAAAATAACCAAACGGGACTCAGAACTCTTGAAACTGTAGTTGAGCTCCAGCGTGAAGGTGGAGAGTCGCGAGAGCCCAGACAGTTGATTGAGGAGTTGGGAGAGAGGCTGGAGGCGGGGCTGACGATTCGGGAGGATGTGCCTCGGGAGAGACCCTCTATTAGCAGCAGTAACACGGAGGGAGAGGGAGAGAGAAAGAGCGAGGGAGACTATAACCATCAGCGTACAGCTGAGACTGTAAGAGACGACACGAAAGCAGCAGCCAGTAGAGAGCTACTTGATGTGTGCCTTCAGAGGAATCCACTGCGTATCATAAGCAATGATGAACTGGACAGTGACGATGATGGAAACCTACTTCTAACAGTGGGAAAAGAAGGACCTTAGTGGGAACGTTGTTGCTTGGGTATCGCGATTCCTTCACACTAAGACTAATGGATGTATCCTTGAATCTGTCAAAATTAATTTGTGCTTTTTCATGGATTTATGTTGTGAGAAATTACAGTTTTATATGTGCCGTTGTCATAAATGCTTGTTTCACAGTGCCACTGCTGTTGAAAATAAATGCCTTTTTTGTTTCTTTGTACATTTGTCATTATGGGTAGCTTCATATTAAACTTTTTCTTCTTTTTTTGCATAACACATTTTTACTAACATTTTATTTGTGTTTAACAGTTGCAAATAATATCAGTATATACTTTTTATTATATACAGAATTATTTTTAAAGTATATACCTTTTATCTGTCGAAAAATGCGTATAAAACAACATTTTGAAAAAAAAATAGTGCATCCCTTTTGCACTACTTAAAGGCTTCCTCAGTAAAACAGCACATCAGCAAATTTTGTTTAAATACCACAGTGTTGTCTTTAAAGAAATACCCATTCAAGTCAAATGTCTCCGTTCCTGTGGCACTTCAGAGAGATTTTGGGGTTCTTTATCTGTATGAACTGATCTTTTGCAATGAGTTTTCTGCAGTGTGAGATGCTGCTGTTATTTACATGCATCCTGTTGCGGTGAAGCATGATCCCTCGCGTGTCAGTCCTCCACTCTGATGAGTGTGAGATTAGCATGTTTGGGTTGCACATTGTCATTTCCTTGGAAGTAAAGGAGTAGGAGGTGGTCGTTTGACGATAGCAGAAAAAGTGGGGGTGGGGGTTTATCAACAGGAAATGTTAGTTACAGCCCTGTCTTGAGAAAAAAATTGTTAGCATTCTGCTAGCACGATAACTAAAGACATGTATTGTTAGGTGACCTTTTTTTTATTTATTTTTTATTATTATTTTTAGTTCCCATTAATTTTGTTCTGATAAAAATGCTCATTTTTAGCCTTATTTGTAATAAGAAGTTCTTAAACGTAATTTTATAATGTTTAGAGGGTTTTTGTTTTGGCTTTAGATTATTATATGTTATCCCAGTCCACATTCGCAGGGCAGAACAGCCTCACTTGTATCAGTTTTGAGTGCTGTTGACTGATTTGATTGATCTGTGCTGAATAGATGAGTCTTATGAAAACCGTTTTGCGGAGTATTGCGGAGAGGCGAGAAAACAAACAGTGAAGCAGTTGTCAGGCAGATAGATGGCCAACTGTGTAATGTTCAAGTGGAAATTGAGGAGATAAGGTTGTAAGATTCCACCTCCACCCTTTCAGAAAACAGACCGCGTTTAACTGACTGCAATCAGCAAACACACCTCACTGTAAAATAAAGCAATAGCTGTTGGTAACTTACCGTCTCGATTCTTGTTTTCATGTTTACTTATTCCCAAAGGCTTATGTTTAGGGATAAAACAATTTATTAAAATCGTAAGTATTTGTATGAAATTGTCAAATAGTAAAATAGTAAGATAGTTTGAGATTGGGTTGCAACAACTTCGAATGCGGTTACAATTTCACATTAATCATGCAAAGCCATTAAGAAAAGAGCTTTTCTAAAACTGTACCAATTGTTTATTTCAAGTAGTGCCATTTTAAATTTTTGTCCCTCTCTATTAACTTTCTGCTGAGAAATATGTCTGAGTATGGAAGTAGAATACGCTGTGAATACCATTTCACGTTAACTTCGTCATTGACAGTCTATTAGCTGTTCAAGTGAGGAGCAGCTTGGACGAAATGCTGTTTTAGGCCATGTGTTCCTGTTGGCTGTCTTCCCTGTTCACTCTCCGACTGAGTCTGTCTGATACCTTGGAGACAGACACTGTCTCTGTCTGTAACTAGAGCTTTTTATTTCTGTCCGTCTCCCCATCGCTCGATCTCTCTTACTCTTCACAGTTCTTCTTTATGTATTTTCTCTTTACCTATTGCAGTGTGTTAAGGATGGATGACGTTGTTAAAGTAGCTCCCTCCAAGTGGGGCCAACCGGGCTCTCCAGCAGCACCTTGGGAGCCTAATCATTTGTCCGACCTCTATCAAACCCTCCTCCTTCATCCCTCCAGCTTTTATTCTCACTTCATTGCTCATAGCTTGTGTAGCCGCCTCTCCCCTGTGGGGTCCACCATTGATTAAGTGACACTCTGTTGAATCGCCGTTTTTCATGGTAAAGAGGTGCGTATATTTCCCATTATGATGCCAGCCCCTGAGAACCAAACTGATGCTTCACACCATTTGTTGTCTTGAGTGTTTTCCAGCCAAGTTTTTAATAGGTTTCACTTGCAGCTAAAGGGACATTTGTGCCTCTTAAATGTATTCAGCTTACAAAACTGGATGAATGCGGTCGTGTTTCAGGAGGCTTTTTTTCCTCCGTCCTCTGCAGTGTACGGTAATTACGAACAGCTCTGACACTCTGCTGTGAACTCCTCATCTCATCTACTCTTTTAACTGTTGTTTGCGAGTATTGTCAGGGGGAAGCTCATAACAGTGAGTGACAAAATTAGCTTTGCTAGGATCTTGCAGCTCAAATCAAACTTTTAACCGCTCGTAAATGAACAACGTACTTAAGCCCCTTTCACAATGCAGTTCCGGAAAATACATGGGAAATTTCCCGGGTCACTAGATTTTGGTTCATTTACACTGCTAGTGATTTTCCAGAATATGTGCATGCGTTCAAACACAACCTGTAAAAGTCTTGTTATCACACCAGGATGACGTGAAATGTTTGTGTGCAAGTTGTAATGCAGGTAAAGATGATTCTCTCCGGCCAATCCGTGATCAGCAGGGTTTATATGTCACATTTGGGAAATGGTACGGTTCACTTGGAACCTCAACCAAGGTGGTACTACAAAAAGTACCAGGTACTGTATCCAGTGGGAAACCCCACCCCAAATGAACCGTATTGAGCTGTACCGTGCAGTGGAAAAGGGGCAAAAGTATTTTGGTGCAATGTTCCAGAATGTGCACACTTAGACCATTAAGAGAACCCAATACCATGCCACTTCAGAATTTTTTAATAAATAGAATTGATTGTAAATAAGAACTGGTTCTTGGGTATCAACCCTACTTTTAATAATGTAATGTAATGTAGCTTACATATAAGTACACATTAAAACTGGATAGGAGAACATATTGTAACCCTGTTAATATTTCCTACTTTGCCATTAAAGGTGAGATTTGGTGCTGTCTGGTGAAATCTGTGTGACGCATTGCATCAAACGGTCCTGACCCGCACTGGGATTACTACTGACAGAACAAGGACAATGTGTTCACCTCCATGCACAGGATCCCCCTGTGTGCCATACTAATAGAATACTCAATCTCTTTTCCTTTTAAGTGGTGCAATTCCGGTACTTGAGCACATGAATAACCCTAAAGGAGAAATGAATCTCTTTCTCTCTAGGGCCTGGCTCTTCTCCAATGACCATGCAAGTAAGGTTTCTTTTGTGCCATGTCTCCCTTTCTGTCTCTCTCTGATTGTCTGTTTAATCTTTGTCTCCTCATTTGTCAATCTTAGAGTTGTAATAAACCTTTATTTGTTACTTCAGTAGAGAAAGAGCAAATCCTCTTGTCTGTACTTAGTTGCAAGTAAAAGTCCTTGTGATGTCTCATGTTCTGGATGCTTTCGCACTCATTCACATGACAACTAGAGTGAAAAGTGTAAAGCAACCAAGCTGTAGAGAGCTACACAGGCCCACGGAGAGTGCTTGCATCAACAGTTCCCACATGCAGAGCTTCCGGATGCACTCTAATTGGAGTTAGCAGCATCCGTTAAATCGCTCCTTTTAAATTGAGAAATTAAAGTAGTACGTGCCTGAGGGTGTGTGTTAAATGACTTCTTGCTCGCAGCAGACATTTGCTATCAGCCTACCTAATGGAAACGATTACCCCTGCCTATCTAACAAGGTGATGTTTGGTACACTAGTGCATGTTAGAGAGAGAGTGAGTGTCTTTAAGGCTTTGTCCCATCATTAGCTCTCAGATTGCAAAGGCACTTTACGCTGTGCAGAATCTCACACTGTATAGCTTTACTCCCAAGGCTACGGTAACAATTAGCCGAGGTGTCAAGTTCAAGTAGCTTGACTGTAATGTGAATAAACTGCCTTTGTTTGCTCCATTGAAGGTATTTCCAGGCTAAAAGAAGATGGCTTTTTTTTACTGGCTTTTTTCATGCCAGAGGCTATTTTCTTAGATTCATTCAACTTTTCAAGACCGCCATGTTTATGTAAAAGCTTCACAAGTCAGCGTAGGAAAGTGTCGTTTTCTAAATTCAGTCTGAAAGTTTCTGAACCACACCATAAATCTTGACTTTGAAGCATGGCTGCTTTGAGAAAAGGCGCAGTTCCTTATTTGTTTTCCATTTGAATCAAAAATCAGAGTATTAATGTTTTAGCGCAAGTTGCTGTTGGAAGGGAGAAGCTCTGCTGGAAGAGATGGGAAATTGGAAGCCACAGAGGCAGCAAGCCAACCTGTCGAAGTACTTCTCTCCATTCCTCCTGCTCTCTTGCCATAAGTTGAGGTAACTCTGGGGGAGTTGTGCATCCCTCATTAAGTAAGTTTATAGGTTTTTACTTCTGAACCACATTTGTCTTCAGTCCATGAGCACGGGGATACGTTTGCATGGCTGTAGGGCTGTCAATCATTTAAAAAAAATATCAAATGACTTGTATTAACATGCTGTTCAAAAGTTTGGGGTCAGTAAGGTTTTATTATTATTATTATTATTTTCACATGTGCTGCATTAACTTAGTCAAAAATATAGTACAAACAGTAAAATTGTGTTATAACTTGTGTAATTAACTTTCACCAGTTATTACTCCAATCTTCATTCATTTTTTCAGGGAAGCTTAAAATGGCATTTTTATAACAATCAAGACCTGTCCGTTTTTGATCAATTATTTATTTCTATAAAAAAAATTTAAAACACTTACTGAACCCCAGTGCTTTAAACTGATAAAAACTATGTACACAATTTATTCTGTAGCTTACAATACTCAAATGGTAGGAAAATCACTTACGAAATGTAATATATATATATGTAATATATATATATATAAACTCATCACACTAAATTAACTTTTTAAATGGGGTCTGCACATGAACTATAGTGTAACCACTTCACAGTTTCAAACTTTTCCACAAGGCAGAGTTGTGCACTAACAGTGCCTTACAGTGAGACAAGCCAACCTATCAGCTAAGTAAAAACATATATACAAAAAAAAAAACACTTGCTTTCCCCCCTTTGTCCTAAACAAAGCATACTGCAAAACTGGATTGGATTGTTTAGAAGAGAGCTGAACTGGGTGATGAACCTGAATCATCAATGAACTGACTTTAGCTGGAAAAAATGACTTTGTTATTGTCTTCTTGTATTATTGACAAGCTGTTTTCCTGTTTGACACTGTAAAGCTGCTTTCACACAACCAGTTTTCTATAAAGAGCTATACAAATAAAGGTGACTTGACCTGACTTGAAAAACAGTTAAAGGCCACCTCAGCTGCCTTCGCACTTCATTCTCTGAGCTCACAGCTTTTCAGGGAATGTTGTTTAATTAGCTTTCCACCTAGTTTTGATTGTTTGAAGTCTAGCTGTTGACTTTATAACCTCTTGTTACCTCGTGCATTGCTTAGCATTGATAGAGCCTGGTATCCATTCACTCCATCCACTGCCTTGTTGTCTGTTCGTAGTTTGCAAGATTGTGGGCCTGTCACATGCTTGGCTTTGTGTCTTTTCTCTCATTCCACTCACACACACACACACACAGAGAGCGGCCCAGTGCCCCCGGGGATATGGTGTAGAGAGACAGATCTCCTTACATGTGCTGAATGTGTTAGCTTGTCACCCCCTAGACTGGCCTCTGTGACTCCTTTAGCACAGCTCTCACTGCTTGAGTGGTGTAAATTACATCTGCACACTGCGCACACACACACCCACACACACAAGAATGATGGTAGTAATATGCAGAAACGGGAAGTGGCGGGCCAACCAACACAAAACATGGTAGCACTGTTGCAAAAACTTAGTAAGATGCCTTGCTGTCTTTATAGAATGCTACATTAAAATAACTAACTAATAAGTGCATTACTAATATGTGACTAATTTGGTACACTCTACTTTTGTTGTGTATTTATTTATTTATAAGGACAAGGCCCAGAGATGCAAATTAGTGCTGTGCTATACTCTCTTATGTTATTTTGTTTAGATACTGTCCCTATTGAAATAAATAAAGAGAATATAATTTTTATATTTTGCTAATCTACATTGCTGTTCAAATGTTTGGGGTTTGTTTGTGTTTTAGTAAAGATGTATTAAATTGATCAAATGTGACAGATGTTTAATTGCAAAGAGCATAAGAGTTTTTTTAGAAGCATCACAATTTTTTTTCCATACTGACCTTGTTGCACTGCATTCTGAGATTGCCTATTTAGTGAAGAATATATGCATTACTGCATAAATATGGCCAAATTGCTGCATCTTAGAAGGAAGCAATACGTTGCTCTTGAGACAGACCTCACATTAGAAGCTTGCTTACTAGACCTTGAGATGCTACATTTTGAAAGTCAAATCCATCAATCATATCACACTTTCATGTGAAGCTAACAAAAAGATTGTACATTTCTAAGTTCAAACATATTCTGTCAATGTCACACTCACTCTCACACACACACACACAATGAGGGGGATGTGTGAAGGGCTGCTTCAGGAGGTCTCATCAACTCGGCACATCATTAGAATGTGTCACCCTGCTGCTGTCTAGGTCTCTCTCTCTTCTCTCTCTCTCTCTCAAGGATTCTTGGGATTGTCAAGGTCTTCCCTCGTCATGTCAGTGCCACCAGAACTGTGTTGTTGGAAATGAGACACTGCAACTCCAACCACAGTTGGAGTCAAAAGCCAGAACTAGCACAAACTAGATTCCATAAACAACGGACTGATACTTCAATTACATTGAGGCACACTGATGTTCAAAAGTTTGGGGTCAGGTTATTATTTTTAAAGAAATGTATACTTTTATTCAGCATGTGATGCATTAAGCTGATCAAAAATAATAGTAAAGATGTTACAAAAGTTGAAGAAAAATTCGGCTTTGCCATAATAGGATTAAATAACATTTCAGCATGTATTAAAATTTTAATACTTTTAGATAACATTGCAGTTTTTGCTGTATTTTAAACAAATAAATGCAGCCTTGGTCAGCATAAGAGACTTCTTGCATTTTGTGTTTCATTCTTGTGGAATGAGTAACTTAGTACTTAGAAGTCAAACCCTGGAAAGTGTCTCAAGTGAGATAAGATGCTAATTTACTTCAGTGGAAGTTGTTGGTATTGGCTGCCCTGCTCCTTCTTATGTAATCTCTGAATGGACTATTACAGAGTCCATTACACTCTCAAAGTGATTGCTGACTTTTGAACCTTTGGTGATTACTTCACCATGCAAACCTTCATATAGAGCTGGAACCCTGTTTGTTCATTATTCAGTGATTGTTGTCTTTAGGACTGCGCAGGAGAAATGAAACCGTTATGTAAAATGAATGTAAAAATAAACTAGCTGCACCCTCCCATTCCCATAGATAAGAGAAATGTGCGAAAGAATTTGGAATTGTTTAACACTGAGGTTAAAAGGATAGTTCATCTAAATATAAAGATACAGTCATCATTTACTCGCCCTCGAAGTGTTCCAAACCCATATGAGTTTATTTCTTCTATTGAACACGCACACACACACACACACAAATATAATATTTTGAAGAATTTGGGTAACCAAACTATTAACATCCACAGTATAGAAATACATATACCATGGAAGTCAATGGCTATCATTAATTCCAACGGAAGATTTATTTATTTGGTTGTTGTTGATATCTGAATGTCTTTCATATTGTTACTTGATATAAACAATGTTGTATGGAAACATTACACTCTATTGTACTCTGACTTGACAGGACCTATAACTGAGGCGAAAGGGTGTCTATTTCTTTCTAATCTATCCCATCCATAAGTGTGTGCAACCTTAACCTAATCGAATCTGTTTCTGACACCGGATCAATAAACCGCCCACCCAAGTGCAATTCATCTGCTGTGGTCGGCCATGGACTTGTTCTTAGCTTCAGCACAAACCTCACCCACCGCACATCTGTATGGCATTAGCAACGCTGAGAGATTTACAAGCGCTTTGTGAATCCTGCAAATGCAAAGCGTCCTGCGCTAACCCCAGCTGGGCAAGAAACACCTTCATATAGGAAATCACATTCGGGATTCTATCATATTGGAGCAACGATTGAATGTGGTTCACATGGCACATATCTTAGATGGATTCTTCCTCAGCTAGTAAGTGTTTCAATCCATGACTTTTTTTGACTAAAAGATAATCAAATGCCTGATTTTCTACTGACCACATTTAGCTTCAGTCTTCATCTATATTTAAGTCAGATCTGAATTATTGTTTCTGTAGACCAGTCGCTGTAAAAAATACAAATAAAAAGTCAAAGCTGTCCAAATGTACTTTATTACTTTTCACTATTGCTGCCAGTCAGTGCCTCTAACAAGCTGCGGAGTGATGGCATTGGCATTGGCATGAATTAATGATAATTGTAGGTAAAGATTGTTTACAGGTTTGTTACAAGGTTTTTGTAAGAGGAGTGGTTCACCCAAAAAGGAAATGTAGATGGGTTTGTTTCTTCATCAGACTAGATTTGGAGAAATTTAGCATTAGATCACTTGCTCACCAATGGAATCATCTGCAGTTGAATGGGTGCCGTCAACTGATATATATATATATATATATATATATCAACAATCCATAAGTCAGCCCCACGCCTCTAGTCCATCAATAAAATTATGTGAAGTGAAAAGAGGCATGCTTGTCATGAAATAAATCCATCATTAAAGCACTTTAACTTCATACCTTCATTTGTGGCTGAAATACGAGTCCATAATCTTCAAGAAGTTCAATTCCTGTTGTCTTCCCACATTAAGATACATCTAACATATATGTTTAAAACTGATTTCAACTTCTTGCTTGTAAATGATGCTTGATTTGTTCATATTTGTCTCCTGATCGAGGTGTGATGACTACAGAAAGCAAAATTATGGATAGAGGACTGGAAGCTTTTTTTTCTTTATCACAAAGCTTCCTGCTTCACAAGACTTTAATTGATGTACAGGAGTCTGGATTATGTGATGTTTTTATCAGACTCCCATTCTGACGGCACCTTTTCACTGCACAGCATCCATCGGCGAGCAAGTGATGTAATGCAAAATTTCTCCAAATTCATAAAAAATATATATTTTGTTCCCTGCCATTTTAAAGAATCTGCCCAATTAATGTGAAAGAGTCAAAAACTCTGTCGGACAATGGAGTGCCATTTATTTTTCCACACTAAAAAGAAGGGATTTGGCAGTAGCAGCAGGGAATTGCCATGTGGTGTTTTCCTGCCACAGTTACATGGATCAATGCATAACGCATGACCTGCCCTAGGCGCATGTTTTATAGTTGAAGTGACTCGCTCCAGCGATCCTGCCACGATGCAGCCTCTCTCGCTCGCTCACTTTCATCTCCATCTCTATTTCAATCTCAAAGCCAGCAGGGGAAGCTGCAGGCACTGTCATTTTAACAATTTTCCTCAAAACTGTCTAATCACTGTTCACCCAGATCTGAATTGGAGCACAAAAAATAATTTGCAAGCAATTTTTTTTGTACAATATATGTATATATACACTACCGGTAAAAAGCTTGGAATAATTAAGATTTTTGTGTTTTTGAAAGAGGTCTCTTACGCTTACCCAGACTGCATATAGTGAACATAATAATGTGATATGTTATTATGATTTAAAACTGTTTTCTATTTTAATACATTTTAAAATGCCATTTATTTATGTGATGGCAAATTTGAATATTGATTTCTCCATTCTGAGTATTTATTTGAAACAGAAACATTTTGTAACACGTCTTTACTGTCACTTTTAATAAATGTAATGCATACTTGCTGAATAAAAGTATTGCTTTGCTTGAATGGTACATATCACAGTTTCCATCAAAATATTAAGCAGCACAACTGTTTTCAACATTGATAATAATAGGAAATGTTTCTTGAGCACCAACTCAGCATATTAGAACGAGTAAGAAATCATCACAGGAATAAATTACCTTTTCAAATATACTAAAACTATTTTATTAAATTGTAAATAAATTTTGCAATAATATTGTTTTTACTTATATCTAAAAATGCACTTAAATAGCACAGCCCTAAATGTTGCATTAACTTGCAACATATCTACTTTTCCGATTCATGCTGATCTGATTTCTCTCATTGCATAATATCATGCAATAAATCAAAGTAGCCAAATGAGTCTTAATGACAGTGTTGGCTGTAATTCCAGAGGTGGATGTTGTTGTTGTTGCACTCTCTAGCAAGCTGTTGCGTTCCATTGCAGCATTGGTGAGCGAATCATTCATTTGATGGAAATGCTGAACAGCTATAACAGGTTTAAAGCTGGAGTCCAAAAGCAGACCCAGAGCAGAACTGTTTAATGCATGAAGCATGCACGCACGCTGTGCCAAGAATCCCCTTATTGACGGGAAAGGGCAAACTCCATACCCCCGGCGAAGCTCGGCCAGGTGGATTAGCAAGTCAATGCTAACATCATGTGTGGCTAATCTTACTGCAGACACATGTGACCTTTGCTAATGATTTCACTCAAAGCTGCAGGTGGTGTTTCAATTACAGCCAAATGAACTCTCCTGAGGGGTGAGTGTTTTCGCAAAGTAGATCTGTACTCTAATAGAAGTACTGCACTCATTTGCAATACAAATAATACCACCCTTCTCTGGGATCATGTACTGCTCAGGGCTGTGTAATTGAGCTCTGGTTCGTTTTGTCGATTTATACAGACAAATTGACCTCTTTCCTTCCTTAGTGGAAATAACTCTCGCATGTGTCTTATGATGTATGTTTATGCAAGGAATTCATGCTTGTTGTTCATGTAACACCACACCATGATGGATCCAAATTAGAATAATTAGAGTTATAAAAATCATTAATCACAGGAAAGTATTACTATAGTGCAAAAGGGTTTTAAAGGTTCACACTATTATTTTCTGAATGCATTTATAGTTGCAATTTCTATGAAAAACTAAAAATCCTTTGATGCATATTTAAAGAATTTCTTAAAGCTATAAACTGATTCTGAGTTTATATTACACCCATTTGTTTTTCTTAGAATTGCGAGAAAGAAAGTATCACCCATAGCCAGAAACAATCTGCCAAAGGTTTGACAACATTTCCTCACTGTGTACTAGCAATGATATATGAGTGCGTAACTCTTATTTTGTTCTTCTGGTCTTTAGATCGAGTCTCAGTAAACCCTTCTTACCGGAAATTTTCTAATTCTGAAAGTTGCAGTATGTTTTTATGTTACTTTAAGTTCTTTAATGTCAAAAAGAAAGAACTTTTGATTCCTCATGATATGACTGCTTTAGGTTTTTCTTCTTTGAAGGACTCCTTTGATTGCATCACAATATTCTTCATGACACTTGAGCAATGATTTTGTCATAAGTAGCAGAGAACTTGTTCTACAATAATCAGAAAACAGTAAAGATATTAGTGTATCTTCTGTGTACAGTTTATATTTAGTTTGAACGTACATTAAAGCCATGGACCAGGACCATTTCAGGTCATTGTGTTTTTTTAGGTTTTTTTTTTTTCATCTGGAGTTTGAAAGTTATTTTCTTGGAAAGCCTATGTTCCTTTTGACATTAGCTACTAGCCTGAGGTTGCCTGCTTGATCAGGCTTTCAAACACAATAGCTTTTATACCATCATGAAAGGTTTCTGCTTGTGATAAAATGTCACCCTGCTTGTTACTGAAGCCAAAAAAAAAAAGAAGCAGGTCTTCTCTCACTTCAGCAACAACCCCCTGCCATCTTTCCTGATTCTGTCTCTCGCCTCATGTTCTGACGAATCACTCTCCATTATCCAATCGCACTTAACCTATTGTCCCCCATTCTCTGCCTTTCTCAGCCTCTCTTTCTTCCTTTAATGCATTTTCCCACCCACACCCCTCTCTCTTCCTCCTCTGCTTTTCTGCGTCTCACACTTATCACGTGTAATAATATGAGTCTAATGTGAAGGTTTCTTGCCCTCTAAAACTGTTGCAGATACATCATAATGGAGCTTTAGGGTGTGGAGGAAAGTGATTAACACATAAAGCATCATGCTCCTCTATCCCATGAGTGCCAGCTGGATATTTTCTGATAATTTCATTCATCTGAGAAGAGAACAGATAATAGTCATGTAGAAAAAAATATCCAGTACTCCAGATTTGTCCATTTTTAGGCAGTTCACGTAGGGTTGTGTGGTACGCAACAAGCTGAGTCACCAGAAAGAAAGAAGGAAAGAAAAGAAAAAGGGGAGTAAATAGAGAAAGGGTCCTCTAAAGGTCCTTGGTTAAATGAATCAAGCACACAGGGGATTGATTTGCCAGTTGATTGCATTGCACTCGTCAATGCGCTAATCAGTCAAAATGAACTGGAACCCATACTAAGTTGAGGTCTTCTTAGCCTTAGACAGCAGGAAAACAGACCACCTATAGTCCTTTCACTGAGCATCTAATGCAAACTCCACAAAAAAAAAACATGGTTTTGTGAACCATTTAAAATTGAAACAAGAATATATTTTAAATAGAGTGTTGCAGCTGTTATGTCAAAACTTTGAAAGACTCATTGGGTTCCCTTGAGATTTTCCAATAAGTTTTTACAATGGTGGTTTCAATTCATGAGTAAAATAAGGTCTGTGGTTAAACACTTGGCAATATTTTGTTGTTGTACATAAACTGCACGCACATACACACTTACATACATTTTTAGAAATAAACCTAATTGCTTCAGAAGTTGTGTTTTCAGAATGGGTGTGTGTAATTTACTCTGTAGAGCACAACATCCAACCACAGACCAAATTGAAGAACCCCATTATAAAAACCCATAGGAAAATCTTGAGGGAATCGATGGCAAATTAGTCTTCCATGTTTGCAGCACTTTATTCCAGTACTGTTTCTGAATCCAGAATGAGACAGCAAATTTGAATTTGAATATAAGGATACAGAATTAAAATTGAGTTCATAAAATTTACTTTTTTTTAGCAGTTGTGGGGGCAGTCGTGGCCTAACGGTTAGAGTGTTGGATTTGCAATCCAAGGGTTGCAAGTTCAAGTCTCGAGCCGGCAGGAATTGTAGGTGGGGGGAGTGAATGTATAGCACTCTCTCCACCTGCAATACCATGACTGAGGTGCCCTTGAGCAAGGCACCGAACCCCTAACTGCTCCCCGGCTGCCGCAACATAAATGGCTGCCCAGTGATCTGGGTGTGTGTGTTCACAGTGTGTGTGTGTCTGTGCACTTTGGATGGGTTAAAAGCAGAGCACAAGTTCTGAGTATGGGTCACCATACTTGGCTGTATGTCATGTCACTTTTTTGACTAGAAAAGTTTCTTTAAATTGCAATTCCTTTTCCTGTCATTCCCAATTAAAATTCATTTTAACTTCCTGTGGCTTATGGCTATTCAACTGAAATTCCACATCATGAAATTAAAGGGAGCAAATTCAAAATTTAGCTCCAGTCTGATGGCTTTTATGCAACTTCCGGGAGTTGGGGTGCATGGATTTTTATCAGTCTGCTAGAAGAACTTGAATCATTTGCATGGTTCCCAGCATCAAAGGTATTTTTATGAGGTAAACTGCTTATTTACGTAACATTATTTTTCATGTTGTTTTCTAAGTTTACCTGTGAAATGAAATTCTCGTATTACTTGTGTTGTATATGGACATGAATTATTTTCACAGTAGTATGTTATTTTATCATCAATTTCACATGTACCCACCCTTAAATGGTATGTAAAACAAACTGTGGTTGGCCCAAATGTCATTCAGACAGTTTAATGTCTAGCTCTGCGAGACTCAGGTCTCCTTGACCACACCGGGTCATTTACAGTCCTCTGGATAAACTGCTCTTGTTAGAAGTACCACATAAAAGCATTACAAAGTCCCTCAACCTCTCATGACTTCAGCTAAAGGTGGCCTGTTCTCAAAGAGCTTGATTTGAGTTTTCTTCTGATAGAAAATGTGCCACAATTCTTGGTCTGTCATGCTTTATTGTTTTCAAGTGACTTTGATTTTGATAAACCTTTTAGGAAGGTCTTTAACTGTGAAGAGTGACAATTTGAAAGATAAGCAAATGCTCTCCTTTTCAAAGAGAGAAACGACATCTGAAAGTGAGAGCGGCTGGCAGCTGATGCGAAGCGTCTCGTTTTCGTATTTAATGTTACAGTGCTCCTCTGAGTTAACAAACCATGGGATTGAGCCTCCCCATCATGCTGCCTGTGTGCATATGCATACTCCCCTGCACACACACTTAGCTTGCAGGCCTTTGTTCTGCAACCTTTTGTGAAGCTTGCCCTGGATTCAGCAGAGCTCTGTAGAATGAGACTAAAGGAGTCTCTCTCTCTCTCTCTCTCTCTCGTTCTCTCCCCCTTCGCTCAGTCTGGCTCTCTTTGTCATCATTTTTTCAGTCTCTTCACCTGACTTTAGCAGTCTGCCTCTTGCTTTCTTTCTCTAACAAATAAAACGCTCACACTCTGTGCGTTTGCCAGCATTTGCTTGGATAATCTACCTTCCTGAAGATTTGGCTGCACTTCTCCTTATCGCTGTGGGCTCATCAGAGCATAAGCAGCTCTTGGCTCTCTACCAGAGTGAGAGAACCACTTTCCAAACAGGAACTTATGGAGACATTCCTTGTGTTAAAAGGAAATCATGTCCTCCATTTCCCAAACATTCTCCCAGCACACACACATACAAAAAAATGCCTTGCTCTTTGACTTGACATCGCTGAGAATCTGACCACCAGTGGATATTTAATATTCAGAAGCACTTGTTGTATGAACTTTATTACTCTGAGTGTGTATATTAAAACATATGTACATTGTAAGAACAGTCCATAAAATATATTGTATCCGTAGTTTGATTTATTGTTTTAGGGTTAAAGAAAAAAAAAAAAAAAAAAAAATATATATATATATATATATATATATATATATATATATATATATATATATATATATATATATATATATATATATATGATAAATGAATTAGGTAATCAAAAAGTAGTCTGATTAAAATATCTTAGGTAGTTATAATGGATTACATTACTAACTGTATTTTTTGTCACATAAATTGGGACCAGAAATGCCTTTTTTAAGTAATCTGCCCTGCACTGTTTGCTGTAATAAAAAAAAGTCATATTTAGAAATTTACTAGCTAGCAATGTCTGAGTGAAAATTCCTACAACGTAAAAACTGAAGAAAAAAAAACTTTTGCTTCTCTAATCTTTAATCACTATTCTGAGTCATGGGTGATAGTGTGGGATCTTAAAAGAATGTGCATTTTAAGTACGCCTTTCGATTGAGCCCTTCATTTGGTAGCGTGCCAGCTGAGAGCTCAAGCAAGATTTTGTGTCAGTGCCAGATATGCATAAATGGTCAGCCACATCGGTCTCAAGAGAGAACACGGATTGTAAGTCACTCAAATGTGTCACCAAACACTGTGTTTACTGATCAGTGAAAACATGTTTGAAGTCCAACACAAGCACATGCATACAAAGAGTTTGCCAACAAGAAGCAGCCCTAGGGATGGAATCCAGATGTGTTTTATCTGTAAGGTTAAATGTCAAGTAGAACAAATTGCATAAACTCATTCCCAGTAGCATGAAAACTATCCACAGGGCTGCAGATATGCATCTGATTCTTTTTTCCGGCTTCAACAACATTAAAAACTGAATTAAAAGGCTTTACTTTGCCTTATCACGTCTCTTTTTATAGTTTATACCAATAGAAAAGAAAAGTGCTGCAGTGTGTTAAGTGAGATGGGTATGAAATTGACAACAAAGGTCAGATGTACATTAGAAGTAATTGTTCAATTATTGGTTTGAAACTAATCGGGAAACATGAAACCAAACACAAACAAAATGATAGAAATCTAGAGGTCACCCGATTTGTCCCTGAGGAAAGCATATAGTGCTTTTTTATTTTTAGGATACATTGGCCCCATCTGATTAAATTGATTCAGAATGTGTTTTATTTACTCTGGAAACACACGAGAAATCATGAAATAAACCATGTTCTTAGTTTCTATTTAATCTGTTTGCTTGATTCTCAGTTCTGATCACTGCGCTCATCTGAGAAACCTAATTCACCTCCTCCCACATCACATCTCATCATCCTTGAGATAGCATGTAAGA
Source organism: Carassius auratus (assembly GCF_003368295.1). Taxonomy (NCBI): domain Eukaryota; kingdom Metazoa; phylum Chordata; class Actinopteri; order Cypriniformes; family Cyprinidae; genus Carassius; species Carassius auratus. The sequence continues at coordinate 6,681,299 of NC_039273.1, forward strand.
GCTAAAAATCTGTGACTTCAATCTGGTACCACAAAGGTGACAACCAAATGCACTGTTCTAATTTTAAGACGTTACAGGCTTGCTCATCTAAATTAAGGATCTGTCAGTTCCTTACAACTTTTCTCCAAGTTCTCCAGTGTTCACAATCAGACAGAGTGTGAACTTGGTTTGTAAGCTCAGGTAATCAGTGCTGTGTAATATTTCATATTTAGTTTGATGTGACTAAAAACACTTTGACAGCGTCTGTGTTGTATCTTGCATTTACAATTGTGTGATTCTTGTACAATTTTCTACATTGGCCTTTGAAGTTCTTGGCTTTTCCGAACCTTAGATGTTTGTATTCTTAGCTGTCCTGGATTTTTAGGGAACCATCTGAAAAGAGTTCCAGAACAAACCTCCTGTCAACATCAGCAGGTAATAAACTTAGGAGTCTGTCATGAAGTTGCAACAGAGACCCAGCAGCACATGGAGAAAAAAGGGGGCACAGAGGGGCTGGAACCCCGGAGAGCCGCTAATGATTCACATTTCATATCCCCCACAGAGGGGCCCTTGTGTCTGCCATGAGGGGCCTCTTCGAGGGTTTGTTTTCACTATGCAATTCAAAATAAATGGAACCCGCAGATGAGGACTGGACACTTGAGAAATTTAAATCATGAAGTTTGTAAGACAAACAATAAAAACACTCATATCATCGTGTTTTGCTCATTATGTGTGTGTGCTCCTTTCATAATCTCTTTGGCTGTGTGGTGATGATCGTGTGTGTTTCACACCAAGGGAAACAGATGAGGTAAATTGTGTTTATACTCAGAACTTGTTGTATCTTCCATAAGACCACAGTTTATTTTGGCACAATTTAGCCCATGATCATGCTTGTTAAAGCAGATAAAAAGCCATGACTTACAAAATGTCAATATGTCAGTGACAACAGAATACCATTGCTCGCATTCACAAGTTCAGCAAGTTAAGGTCAAAGTTGCATTAAATGAAAATTGGCCCTATTGTTTTTTTCTGAATCACTCTTATTGTGAACGACTGATCCATGTGTTTAATTTTTACTTCAGTGTATGCCATGGTTACAGAAAATAATAACTTAAATAATTAAATAATGAGCCAAAGTTGAAAATAAATTTGTGTTCTTTTAGATATCCAAAACAACTTTTCATAATAATGTTCATTTCATTCTTAATCTATGGGTAATTTATCAATAATCAAACATAAAAAAAATACAACTGGTTCTTCATGGGCTACCAGTTAACACTTAAAATGAAAATGAATAAATATGGTATTGGAATGAATAATAAAATAACTGTTGCTGGTAAACCTGTTGCACAGTGAGATCAGACGGGTATTAAACTGTGGTTATGTGATCATTCAATCCCTGAATTTCCATTTGTTTGGTTTACTTTAATATGGCCAAATTATACTATGGCTTGAGATGGTGAGCCATAAGACGATGTAAACGCCTATATTTTAGTCATTTCAGTGGTGCGATGTCCCAAGTTGAACTTGACTTCTCTTCCCATACAGCCCAGTCAGAGGCACACTCCCAGGTGCTGCTGTTGATATATAGCGGAGTCATTCGGTCATCGAGTCAGTCTTTCACAACTGCTTTCTCTCAGCTCGACATGCACACAGCCTAATTACGTTTGGCAATCGGAGAGTAGTGTAGTACTATCACTCTATCCGTGCCGATTATTTCTGGCGAGACTTTTAATCCGACGACAGCGGTGATTGGGCGGCGCAGTCACGGGGTCCGCAGTCTCTTCGCCCTGCCTAGAGTCAGTCAGTCAGTCGGGGGAAGGCGAGTCTGCCTGCAAGCGCTTCTCTCTGTGTGGATCCACCATACACACACGTACACACTCGCGCGGGCATTCACACATAATTATTGTTAATTACTGAGCCCCTTTCGGTCTTCTGAGAGTCTGTTTTCCACCATGGGCGACAAAAAGAGCCCAACCAGGTAAGAAAGCGTCAACAGACGGTAGTTTCCGAGGCGATTTTGGTGTCCGCGCGGCTGGTTTGTTTTTTCGCTCGGTGGATATTCGGATGCTTTTCTCGAGGAGTGTTTCTCCTTTCTCTCAGAAACAAGCGCAGCTATGGCGGCTTTCTCTTCTTCACAGAGGACTCTCAACACGACTCAGTGCCACTCAGACAAAGAAATTGTCTTCCTACGGGATACGACTGGCCTCTTCGGAAGGGGTTTTTAATCGAAGTTCACTGTTAAATGGACGGTTTGTGACATTCAATTTCACGCCGTTTACCGACGCGATATCTTTAGCTCGCTGGCTAACGCTAGCTGCAGTGCCAACGGACACCAATCTAGAACCTTAAAGTGTATTATTATATCTGTTAAGCCCGGTGACTGGGAGCAGTAAAGAATAACAGTGGCTGGTTAGCGTGAATTTCCAGTATTTTCCGGTTCTAATAAACCGTCCTCGCACGTCATGGCTCGGATTTTCTGTCACTTTTCTGTGCCACTTAGGTTATGTTAAATGCGTTCGAGACAGCTTAAGTCAAGGTGTAAGTTAGGATGTTAGGGGGACAGCATGTAAGTTGACCTTAATAATTTGGGCTTTTTGTTGTTTTTATTTAAGACCGAAAAGACAAGCCAAACCGACAGCGGACGACGGATTTTGGGACTGTAGTGTGTGCACTTTCAGAAACAGTGCCGAAGCCTTCAAATGCAGCATCTGTGATGTACGGAAGGGCACGTCTACCAGGTATGGGCATTTACACTGGACTTCTGCAGCATTACAATCCTGATCTCATCACTGATGCAGCTGATGTCGATGCTTTACTTCTTGATTTGCTCTTTAAGATTCAGAGAAACGTCATTCTTCTCCTGCAAGTTAAATGTCATTTATTCAGTCTGATGACTGGCACTAGATTGAGTGTGGCAGCCAGCCTGTGCAGTCATTGCAGTGGCAGGCAAACTTTCTTTGTTCTGCATTAGCTTGGACACAATTTATTGCATTGGATTTGCCTGCAGATGCTTGGACTGCAGCTCCATGATCATGCATGCCTGCAGATGCATGCTTGCTATTTATTGCACTGCTGCAGTGATGGCTCCAGTCAGATTTCACATTAAATGCCATGGATGGCATTTGTTGGGTTTGATCAAAGGCATTTAATGCCTGGGTGTGTTTTTATGCTGTCAAGCTTTTATAGATACATTTGCTGTTCAGATTCAGATCAGGAAACACATTTTCTTGGGGGTTTTTGGCATTTTAACCTGGTTAAAACCTTTAAATGTCAATCAGGTGTCAGAAATTCTTCTAAATGTGACATTTATGTTGTAACAGGCCTGCAAGTGAAATAGTTTCTGCTTGTTTTAAGAATTAAAGTAACATGCTGCCCATTTGTAATATCTGTTTAGCTAAAGCAAAGAAACCAACGTTAATTTTGTCTTTCTGGTTTGTCTAATTGGATGATTGCATTGCTCTCATGTTTGTGCTGTTCAGTTAGAAGCTGTCACTAACACGTCTGGGTGTACTCACGAAGCTCATTTAATCATGCGGTTCTCATTCTTTGTCCTGGAAGACTCTAAGTTTTGGAGGTCACCCTTATTTGACCCCTTATTTAGAATGTCTGGTTGGTTTTTAAAAGCAGCACAGATGCATCCTTCGCTCCCAAGAACGTAATGTAACGATGAGGAACAACTTTAATGATACCTACAGCACTTTATCACTTCCTGGCTTACAGTTCTCTGCCATTTTGCCATTTAAAAGGTTTTGAGCTGTTCATGGGATATTCAACTGCCTACTGGCTGCACACTTCAGTATCAGTATTAGGCCTACATTTCATTCTGTTGTAGATTTAAAAAAATAAAGGTTCTTTATTGGGAACTATGGAAAAGCTTTAACATTCATGGAAGGCTTCCATTGCAAGAAAGGTTCTTTGAATTTTTTTAATTTTCTTGACATTCGTCGCATCTGCTCGCTGTAAGGTTTTTTTGGGGGAACCAAAATTAATTCTTAAATGGCATTGGCTTGAAAATCCTTTTTTTATTTTTATGACTGTACTGTGTTTTGCCTAATATATTGCATGGGAAATATGTCAATAGCATTTTAAATATGTTAAATAAGTGTGGAGTGCTGGGGTACTCAAGAACCAGGATTGAGAACCATTGATTAAATCAGCAAATGACTGTGTTCGGTTTGCCTGAAATGCCATTGTGGTCATATTCCTGTAAGCGAGTGTAGCTGTGTATCCTCGGTTACTTATGTTCTACGTCTGTCTGGGCTGCACTGCACTTTTTTTTTTTTTTTTTTAATGTGTGAACCCGCCAACACTTCTCATTAGCTGACTGATGTGGTGTGAACTGATGAGTAATATGTGACTGCACACAGTAATTCATTTTCTCTTTTACATCCAGTGCTTTTCTGACATTTGAGGGAAAGATAGAGTTGTTAGGAGAATTCAGACAGGGCGTATTTTTCAATAACGATTAGTGCGTTTATTCCCTTCGAAACCGAGCACAGCTCATGGATCTGTTCGGAGAAAGCAGGCGTGTAACGTTTGTGGTAATGACAAAAAAAAAAAAGATACCATGCATGTCGGGACGGAAACCCCTCGTCTCACTTTCACTGGCAGCAGTCCAGCTTCTATCAGTCTACTAAATAGAAAACACACGATATTGGTGATGAGAGCTGCTCTGTCTCTGTTTGATCTACACTGTCAAGCTCTGATGGATGCGATTGTTTGCTGATGTAAGAAGCCTGACTCCCTTTGTAATGAGGACTAATTATCCATCTTGTCCATGTTTGATGTATTCCAGTGGTGCACAGGAGGGAGCGTGGGGCACTCACAGAGAAAAGATGCGCTCCCATACAAGTGTGCAGTGGTTTATGCTCCCATCTCAGCACCTTTTATCTCTGTTTCCCCTCAATGAATGGGTCTTTGCGGTGTGATAACACATTCCACTCACCAATTATGTCATCTTTGTTGGTCTTTGGAGTTCAAAGAATGCAGCAACCCCCTGTGCAAGGATGTTTGTAGATTAGCAGTAAATGTTTTTTGTCATGTAAAGAAGGTCTGTTGAAGGCACCATCATGATTAATCTGATTACTGAGCACATTGGATTAGAGCTGATCGATTGTTTTCATGCCGCGTGAACTTGGCCTCTGTGGACTTTTGTAATGATAATTAAAGACAACTTTTTGGGAAAAATGTTAATTAAGCACAAGAGTCTCTTTTGCCCAATTGACTCCCTAACAGATCTCATAAAGGTTTGGGTGTTTACTTGTGGACTGGGCAATTTGATGCTTGACATTGTGCTAATTAGGTGTTGAATGAATTATATGTGTTGTTGCTTTCATGCTCGTGTATCCGCAACTTGCAGGATTGTATGATTTGGATGACATTTTTGCCGGAGGGCATGTCTCTCACTTTTTTTTTTTTTTTACACACAGCAGCTGCACACTTCATAGACTCATTCAGTGTTTGTTTCCATGGCAGTAGAGGTTATCTAGGGTCATGCTACTGTCAACCTGGCAGAAATGTCTACTGCATCACTGTGGGCTTGATCCATGATTAGGGCTGGGATAAACGATTATTTTTTCGATGCATCGATTAATCTAACGATTCATTTTCAGACCGATTCAATTTCGATTATCTCCCCATTAATTGAATACTAACAATTTATACATGTTGATTTACGTATCTGAATGAAAAAAACATGAATTCCTTAACATTGCAATATATGTTTATTGGTCTTAAAATTACAAAATAAAAGACTGACTAAGAATGCATTACTTTGCACTTCTATAGAGATAGCATTCAATAAAACCTTGAAGCCTTGAAAACACATAGCTTACTGAAACAAGCTCACTGAACACATAGGGCCTAGCTTACTGAAAAAAGTACTTTCAGATGAAAATAACAACAACTTGATGTCTAACATTCAATAAAAATGTTCACCCGAAATACTTTAGAGCAATTGAAAGAATACAGTAACCAATGTAAACTTGAGGGCTTTAAGCTAATACAGAGAGTGCTTTTCCAAAAAAATAAAAGAAATTAACACTGGGAGCCAGCAGCCTGTCATGGAGAAAAAAAAAATCTCCGAATGCTCCATGTGAAACTTTGGCGTTCCGCCCTTTTTCTATCGTGTCTAATGATTTTGGTTAATATGCACGGAGGGAGAGAGAGAGAGAGATAGAGAGAGAGCCAGACAGCGCTCGTGTAGTTTGAAGACTGTGTGTGCGTGAGCGCGCGTGAAACTTTGGTGTTTCGCCCTTTTTGTATCGTGTTTAATGATTTTGATTAATATGCACAAGGGAGAGAGAGAGCAAGAAGCGCTCGTGTTGTTTGAAGACTGTGAGTGCGCACGCGCGCAGCCGGTGCTCTCTCTCTCTCTCTCTCGAACGCGCCCTGTCATTCTACATCAATCACCTATTAAATAAGGCTTTGACAGCCGCCAAAAAAAAAAGCTCAATGCAGGAAAAAACTCTGGATTGGTTATATAACGTAGGACAGAATGTTGATCCGACCATCGCATATATTCAGCGCACATAAGGTAAACGTTTTGCAAACGTTTTTTAGAGAAATAAAAACAGGTCGACGAATCGATGCGCATAACTTGCGTCGACGTATTTTTTGCATCGACGTCATCGATGACCTCGACGCGTTGTCCCAGCCCTATCCATGATATGTAAGAAGTGCGGTCTGTATATTGTGAGGTAGCACTTTTTAAATAAGAGTTTTCATGTTCATTTTTGAAAATTCTTAACTAAAAAAACACTCTTAAGCCGCAAGGAAAGCTTAAAACGATCTCTTTCCTCTGAGCCCGTCAAAATCAAATTTCCTCAAGCAGCATTGCTTACAGATCTTAAAGCTTCATGTTATAATATTACATTGGAACAGGAGTGAAGAATACGACACCTAAGTTTCAGTATCAGATTCCGTGGTTTCTGTGTTCCAAGATGCATATCAGTCACCCACAGGTTAGAGGGAAGAATCCATTAGGGGATTCTTAAGTTGATTGATGTGCCGGATCAGGGGGGACTGCCATTTGGCCTTTGTTACCTTGATCTTTAGAGCGAGTGTACTTTTACTTCCCCTGAAGCTCCCTGCCAGGTTCCAGCCAAAGTTTTTCCTCCTTTAAACAAGTGTCCAAGTAGTTTTTTTTATAATCAAATGCAAAGCCACACAACCCTCTACAGACACACAGGCAATTAAATCACCATTGGTTAGTACATTTATTTTGTTTGTTTACTCGCCAGACTGATGTACTATATATGGATATTTATATTATATATTTATATTATTTGTATTTTATTTTACAAACACATACACATATGTTTGTAAAATGGCACAGCTTATTAAATATCTGAAAGTACACTTAACATCAGTCAAGCATTATAATATGATATTATGATAATCAAGTATCATTTAATGATAGAACTTTAGTAATTTGACTTAAAACTTGGTAACCATATATATGAATGCATATTAACCATTTTAACTAAACTTAGTGCTGGTGCTTTTTTGGCCTTTCTGTTTTTATCTGTAAAAAAATTATAATAAAATAATAAAAATAATAATGATATGAATTCCACCTATAAGAACAATATAAAACGCAATAAGGATTAATGAGCTGCTGGATTTATGAATATTAATCAGGTTGTGTGCATTCTTTTGAATTGATTTGCTCAAAACAGGGACGATAATAGGCGAGCGCCCGCCAATGAGATTGTCATTTTTGCATTAGTTCTGCCCACTACCAGAGAACCCGGCAGTTCTTAAAAGCTGAAGTATTTTGACAGGAAAAAAACAATAAAGAATATTGTTTACATATAGCTTGTCAATTCTGCATGTTATATAAGACACTCTCGCTCGGTCTCTCTCTTTGCATGTGAGGGTAAAAAGCAAAGTGAATGAGAGTTGTGCGCCTTCACAGTAGAGTTTACTTAAAGAACTAATTTTGCTCTCTTAGATTTCCCTCTCAGTTTCTCCTTGGTGTTTGTCCAGTTTTCTTATTAAGCTTTTTATATTTTAACACACTCAGCAATAGTGCTGGGGAAAATCAATTCATAGATGCATTGCAATTCCTTTGCGGTTCTGAACTGGTCTGCATTAGATTATTAAATTATAAAACATTCTGTTTATTGAGAGCTTACACAGGACAAAATGTTAGCAGCCTGTGTACTTTTATATTTAAAGGGCATATATGTGTTCACTTAGTGCATCACATACTCAGTAGTTGATCTACAGAAAACAAGACATACTGATTACCATAGTTTAAAGTCATTCTGATGTATTAATTAATTTACACTGAATTAAAGGTTGGAGACCTGCCACTTATCGTATTTCGAATATTGATTGGTCTGACCAAATATTTTACTATGGCTTTTTTACAGAATCTTTTCATTGAATTTGACATCTAGTCTCTTTAACTCACCAAAGCTTTTATCTTGTTGAATTATTTTCTGAATGGTCACTGAATCGAAATTGAATCAAAATTGTGAGATGTCTTAACATTGCATGTTCAACAAGTTTCAGTTGTTGACTGTCTCTCTCATGTGTCATCTACAGGGAGGCACATTGAGCAAGCAGATTGATTATTAAGTATGTCACAGTACAAAAAGTCACAGATCTGTTGAGATGATCTGGTTCTTTCCTGATTCGATTGGAAATTGAGGTTTTAAGTGCCTTTTTTCGCTTGAAAAAACATAATATTGTCTTGACACTATTGATTTGTGAAATCAACAAGGATGGCTTAGATTCGGTGTGTGTAATTGAAGCAGAGATTTACAATCTAGTAATTTTCTCTGCCATTGCTTAGGTGCAGATTGTTGAGGATAATGAAATTACACAATCAGGCTCTGCTAACACTGTGTCAAATTCTTCCGTGCATCAACAAATGCATTTAGACACACTTTTCGTATCCACAGTTATCAGCATTTAGACCTGCTTTATACCACAGGCATAAGCTTTTAATCTATACTAGTGTGTTAACTGAGTGTTTCAAACTTCTTAATGAGATTGTAGACATTTAAGTGAATTAGCACAATAGTTGTCTTTCAGTGAAAATAAGAGATCTGAATACACAGATGAGATTTTGTATCTTTAAGAGTTTAGATAGAGGTAATGAACAGTGGTGGATTATTAATATATTTGCCAGGCTGATGTCAAACAATATTTGGCCATTGTGTTATTTGGAATTGGCAGTTTTATGAAGTTGTATGAAATGAGATCCAAAAGTCTGAGATCACCAGTTAAATAGCTTATATAATAAAAAAAGCTTATAGACGGTTTCAACGGCATCAACATAAACAAACGTTAATGCGCGTGAGCGCTTTTGTGGACCTAACTTAACTTCCGGTAGACTCCAAATAGAATCAATAACAACAGTCAAGGCCCTCTAGAGTAGATATTTTTTGATAACAAACAAAATATGTTTGCTGCGTGGATCAGGCGGACTTAATGAAAATGCAAATTCATTCTTTGCCAGCAGGAGATGTTTAAAAGCATAGACATAAAGCGCGAGAAATACAGGTCTCCCCAGTAACAGCTGTAAACAAAGCAGAGCTGGTACGCTCACACGCTGCTTTATCAGGCATATAACATGCAAGTCCTACTTCAGAAATACAGCGATATAAAAACAACTGTGCCTCGTTTTGATATTGAAACATAAATGTAAGGAATTATTATTATTATTAAACGTGCAGTACGATACGTAATGTTACGTCACTCATGTTTATTTAACGAAGCCTTTTTGAAAATCGATCAGTTTTAAAATTGTGTTGAGTCTCCAAAAATAAATAAATGTATGGGAAGCACATCCCGCAGCACAACCACCTGAGCCCAACTTCAGTCTACTCATCACCTTAACTTTAACTGCGTTTGTAGATGGCACCGCAGCCAGACCGGTATACACAACACAGACCGGTAGTTTACTTACGTCCAGGCGCGTGCGCCCGATGAAACAGTCTATATGACACCAACATTTTAGATATTAATTGTATTAAAGAATTCTAGATTCTAATTTCGATACCACAGCAAAAACTGCTTCCCCCAGTTTCTGAAAAGGCTTAAGCCTTGTCCCAGACTAAAATGCATGTGTGGACTGTTTTAAGTGAAGTGAGTGAAGTGACATTCAGCCAAGTATGGTGACCCATACTCAGAATTTGTGCTCTGCATTTAACCCATCCGAAATGCACACACACAGAGCAGTGAACACACACACACACACACACACTGTGAGCACACACCCGGAGCAGTGGGCAGCCATTTATGCTGCGGCGCCCGGGGAGCAGTTGGGGTTCGATGCCTTGCTCAAGGGCACCTAAGTCATGGTATTGAAGGTGGAGAGAGAGCTGTTCATGCACTCCCCCCACCCACAATTCTGTCCGGCCCGAGGCTAGAACCTACAACCCTTCGACTGGGAGTCCAACCCTCTAACCATTAGGCCATGACTTCCCCCACTGAAATAAACTTACTGAAAGTTTAACTTACTTAAACTTTTAACTGAAATAAACTTACACTGACATAATTTAAAATATGTTAGTGTCATTGTTTTGTCTCAAGATGCTCACCAGTGATGTTTTTTTTATGGCACATTTATAATGTACTATATATTTATACATTTATAACAGATAAGGGATGCAATAAGAGATGCTCTTGATATACATTGCAATACAGTTCTTGTAAATTCCTTTTTGTTCGTTGTCTGTCTTTTCAAAGCTTAAGTTACATAACGTTTATTATTATTATTTTTTTAATTTGCCTAACTATTGACCTGACCTTTTTTATATTATTATTATTATTATTATTATTATTATTATAATGGTGAGCTTACACAGTTGGCTTGGGGAGAACGGAGGTAAACTCACTCTATTGGTTAGTAAGACTGTCACTGAAGGCTGACAGTCATGCATATGCTCTGGAACAGTGTAATATCGCGTCCACATTGCAGGCTTTTGCGATTAGCAAATTGCAACGTCTCAAATCGTGATTTCGATTAATCGCACAGCCCTACTGCCCTCTGTTAAAGGCTATTTACAGACATTGTAAAATTTCCACACAAATCACATTTTGAAAAATTATTGTATGCTTTTGTGCAAATCTGGAACAGAGATCTATTGAAATAAAACAAAAAATGGCCAGTTGACAAGTGCATCTGTACTCCACTGTTTAAATAAAATGGAGATTAATCATTGTTAAAGTTACAAAGTTACTGGCCAATAAGGGTATTTTGGCAAACTTTTGCATTCGTCCATTCAAGCTCTGTTTGCATTTCCATGGTTGTACCGAGTAGAGTTGTCTTGCTTGAATGTTTTAAAATCTCTAGAATTTTTTTATTGGTAAGGCTTAAAAAGACATGCAAATGATAAACTTTTGTTACGATACAGCAGTGGCCCGATCGGCCAGTGACAAATTTGTAAACTGTCCTATGCATCTTTCACACTGGGCCCGGAGCCATTGGGCAGTTCTTATTGTCGAGCCCTGCCACTGAACCCCATCCTCCCTGCCCTGGTTGATGCTTCGTATTGAGTTTGAACCATGTGTGTGTGTGTGTGTGTGTGTGTGTGTGTGTGTGTCTGTTTGAGTGGACTGAAATTGGCCTGAAAGTGATTTAACGAGAGAAATTGCTGGCCATGTGATTCTGAAGGGAGGTAGATGCCAAGGCAACAGGGAGGAGATAAAAAAGGAACCAAAAGAATGGAGAGAGTGAATGAATGTGAGTGTGCGTGTTGTACGTGTGTGCGCTGTGAGGAGGGGGTTGTGGGCCACTGCATGCTGAGTTTGATGGACGGCTCTGTTGGGATGTGCTCACTCAGCCAAGAGCCTCTCAGAGGGAAGGCAGAATGGAGCACATCATTACCCAGTGCAGGGAAGCACTGGGCTCACCCTCATTCAACTCTCTCTGTCTTCTCCGTTTGCCTGACTCATGCATATCACGTAACCACAGTCAGTGACGTTTGGTGACCACACTTAATCAGCTAACTGAGTAGGAACTGAAGTTGTTTCGATTGAGGAGCGCTGACTCACGGTAGTCTGCGAAGCCGAGCGCTGATGAAGATGGTAAGGCAGACAATAGAAGCCGACGTGACTGACAGCTCGTCGTGATATAAGCTGGAATCTGCTTTTGCCAGAGGAAATATACAGCCTTTCCAATCTGCAGCTCTGGTTGTAAATAGATGTTAGTGCTAAGAGGATTATTCCGCTTGCTTTATTGCTTGCTGATGTGTTTTTCTATGACATATTGAAATTCTTCAGAGCAGTGAGGGCATGGATTCACAGATAACGTATGAAGGTGATTGCAAGGGAACGCTTCATGTGAAGCTTTTATTTTACAACAGCATGGTCTTTTGGAAAAAATGGTCACTTTAAATCACATGCAAAATATCAAATCAAGCAACATCTGCAAACAAATCCAGCCTCCAAATATGATTTTTTTTAAAATAACATTTTCAAAATTTTCACACTTTTATTTTTAATGCAGTTTTCTTGGTTTTTCTCTCAGTGCAAGAAGTCAATCACAAAGGAGTAGTTCAGCGCCACAGCGTGGTTTTCTATTTGAGCGCTTAACAAAAAGTGCTTTATTGTTGCATTTCCCCTTATTAATTTAGCAGAGCAGACTAGTCTAGACATAAATATTCAATAAATTGTTGTGTTGAAAAGGGTGCACATTGCACAGACTTTAACTCATTCATACTGAATCGAAAAGTGAGCTGTAATTATACAGGTCAGAGGCAAGGCAGCACTCAAGGGAGAGAATTGGATAGAAAAAGGATCACTCTTTAAGGCCGTTATGTGAAAAGAAACATGACAAGCCTGTGCTGATAGATAGATCCTTATGTGGGCTAAACACAAACATTACACCTGGGTTTGCAGTGTGAGTGATGAGGGCAATAGTGCGGTTTCCTTTGGTGAAAGGTCAGACAACACAGGAAGTCTTCTCTTGGATGGATCAAAAAGAGAAAGAGATGTTTAGACAAAAAAAAGTTCTTTTTATCGCTCTTTTTTTTTTTTTTTTTTTTTTTTTTTTGCTACTTCTAGACAGGCCCACACAGAATCTGTGCCCCATTTCCAAATCCAAAATGCTAGTCATATTTTTTTTAAATGACACTGGAGGAACAAATCCCTTGAGTGTGTTGAGGAAATAGCCGTTACTTGCAAATATCTTTCTTTTTCTTTTTTTCTTTAATTTTATGTTGATATTCATTTTGATGTCTATTAAACAGTTTGTGACATTTGTATTTTTAAACATTGCTTAGAAATTTTATTTATGTATGAAATTTATAGAAAATTTAATTCACAAACTATTTAGTTTGACCTCCTGAGGGTTGATCAATAATTTTCTGCTTTCTGCTAAAATAAAATATCCCACAGATTGCATTTCTTTCACTATTTGGTGCTTTTTATTTTATACACTATGCACTCAGCTAACTGCTGCGTTTTCATATTGCATTTCACGTCCATGTCTAAGGAGAGCAGTTAGATATCATGGCTAGATTTTTCACCACAGCTGAAATCTTCTCCCCAGGGAGCAATTTCCTCAGGGAAGAGAGAGGGCAGAATCCTTCCAGAAGGTGGAGATGAATGTTTAATGTCCTCCACCCAGTCGAGAGCGACAGAACAAGAACCCAGGGCCTGTTCTCTAGGTGCTCGCTTCGCTATCTCCGTTCTGTACAACAGGCACAAAGCCATTAATCGCTTAGTAGAATGGCTTATGGGAGCCCGGTCCCAGAGCTTGTTCAACACACGCACACATGGCAGCTTCATCATCCCCCACCAGCAAGACACATAATGCTGCTACGCCAGAGGATCAAGGCACTCTGCGAACTGTCACTGCTCATAACTGTCGCCTTTGCCATGATGTAAGAGGTGAATGATGTTAAATCTAGTGGAGAATCTCACGAATGCTGTCAGGAAATGTCGAAAAAATGTATAGAATTTTTTAGGACAAATATGAGTGCTTTGCATTTTTTACATTCAGAGTCCTCCATCTGAGATTAATTAAATCCATAGGCTCAGTATAGAGTCTGGGTTCAGTTTAAATAGACTTGTCTTTTAAATGACAACAGATTGCTCTTTAGATTGTAGTCTGCCTGTACAGCCATACATAAGTAGCAGATATGTATCCCATTGACCCGATTGTCCTCTCTCCAGGCCACTTTGTGCCCCCATAGCTTGTAAGAGTCACTGACAGTGATCGCCTGGTTATGCTGCACTTGAAATGGAGAGCTGTGTTAATTGAGCACTTTTTTTGTAGCCTCTCTTCACTGGAGCGTTCTCTCATTCTGTCTTGCTTCTACAAGCAATCTGTTTTATTTAACGCCACTGTAATTTACTGCACCGCTAACATTTGTGTAACTGAAGCCTAGACTGGAGTCTCACGGAAATGCCAACTGCTCCAGGAATTAAAGAGCCTCCATGTGCGGTGTTATTAATTACTTTTCAGACCAAGGCTTGTTTTTGCGCACTCCTACATTTAGAAAATGATCAGTTATATCATGTAATCAAGGTTTAGTTTGGAAATACGATTACATCTGAGGAACACATTCTTGAATATTCAGCAGAAAGGGCAATAGCTGGTTGCAAAAAAACATTTAAGCAAAGAAAACCCTACATGATAACCTTTAGTTTTAAATAAAACAAATTATTTTGGCTTAAGGGGCTGGTTGCAACTGAGCCTGGATATTTTGCAGCGAGAATGTTGTGAAGGGTTTCTGACTTCTAATGACCCATGCATTTTCACTTGGTTTAATCTTGAAGTTGAAGTTTCCCTTTTACTCGTGTTGGTTTCTGTCGAGGGCCGGTTGAGCATGAGGACTATGATTGGAATGGAATACTAGCACCATACTCGCGGTTTACTACATAATTAATGCAAGTGGCATAATTAATTTATCTACTGGAAAATGAATATTTCACATTTTAAATAAATTTTTGTATAAATTATTAGGCTAAGAACTATATTAAATGAATCAAGGAGATGTTGTTGGCTAAATCATGATGTTTCTATCAGTTTCATGGTCAAATGGCAGTTACAGGACAAGGCAAGTCAAGTGCATTGCACTGAAATGTGGGATACAGTATTGTACAGTGTTCTATGTTGAACTGCATATTTTGTCAAATGTAGGTCATCTGGGTGTTCTGTGTTTAAATGTACTTTGTACAGTATACTATACTGGAAAAATATGCATCATTTATTTTGATGCAAATGAAAATAAGCCTGTGAGGGAGAGAGATGCCATCCATTCAGTAGCTTGCAATATTTGTCTTAATGTGTAATTTTCACAGCACGTGTTCCCTGTGCTTTCTAAATGATGGAAACCGAAGCATACAACAGTGCATTGTCCCTCACAGCCTCATTTTCATTCAAGCCAAATTAAATGTGACATATGCCCTGATTGATCCATAGTAAGAGTAATATGGTTTTCCAAAACAACCACAGTGGCCTGTCTCACCAGCTTCATTTAGGTTTCCCTCGACTTGGCATCGTCTGTTCGGTAATGTGAGTTTGGTCAGTGTCCATCTCAAACTGTGTGCTGTTCCACTGGAGGGATGCCACCTGTGTTCATACACAAGAACCAGTCAACAGGACGAGGTTGGGATGAGGCGGTCATGTGTCGATCAGTAAATAATGCATTGTGTGGTTTTTGTCGTGCTTAGGGAGTGTTGACAGCAGGCCTGACATGCCAGTGAGCTCTCGTGGCTGAGTTACAGCTGGCAATGAGTCGTAGCTCAACCACTCGGCCTGTTTCTGTCTTGCTGTACTGCCCTTGATACAAATCTCCACTGAGGGGAGGTTAATCAAATCAATCACGGGCCTGTCCGGCGCTAGACTCCAGGGCTAACCTCAAGTTAGAAGGGATTTTTTGGATCCCCCTGTGAAAGGTAAACTAAGCCAAGTCCCTGTTAAGTGGAGGAGTGTGTGCTTTTGACAAATCTCTGGTCTGGATTAGAGCGAATTCCAACAGCGCTCAAGGTACTACAGGTGATGGACGGATGTCTGTGGCTTTCATCACTGGTGTGTGATGAACTGATGATTCTCGTAGGCCTTAGTCGGGATAACAACATTATTATTTTTGACAGGAATGAAAATGAGACTGTGTAGGATTAAAATACAGTCCGTTCAATGGATTTGTTTTTACTGTTGGTTTACAACATATAGAAAGTTCTGCTGACGAAATGTCTTTCTGAAATATTTCAGTAGACAAAAACTCCATAAAACAGTTTCAAAGTTGGGAGTTGTGAAAGTTATGTGACTTAGGACTTTTACACAGTGCATGTCATTGTAAAGACTGTAGGTCCATCCCTGACAGACCCCTTTTCATCCACATTAGATTCAGTATGGTGTCTAACCTGATTAAGATCTATACAGTTGTTAACTAGCTAATAAATGTGTTGCCAGAATAGTTAATTCATAGATACTGGCAGATATCTGTGACATCCATCAGACGCCTAATTAATAAATATTAAGAAAAAAAAAATATAATTATTGATATAATACTATTTATATAATTTATTAAATTAACATCACTCTTTTTGCCCTTAATGAAAGCAGTAAGCCATGATAAGCTTTTCATTATGGTAATTTTTTATCATCGTATAGAGCATTTTAGACAGTACTTCATGGCAAAACCATGGGGGGGAAAACACTTTAATGCACGACCTCTCGTGGCTTTATTATTATTATTTTTTTTTTCATCTTCTGGATTGGAAATGTTGCCCGAATAGCATAAATTTAACCATGTATATTTCCACTTTTTAAATTGTTTACTTTTCCTCTGTTATTCTGCAGTGTGATAGTTCCTGATCTTTGTTTTTCTTGCCTTGACCAGCACAGACCCAACACATACTATTCCCACATGCTCTGAAAGATGCTGTGCAGTATCTTTTGCCAGCGGGCCCTGAAGCTCATCTAGATTTCTCACAGAGGTTGTATTGATTGTAGTTGTGCTGGCCTT
This sequence comes from Carassius auratus, assembly GCF_003368295.1. Lineage (NCBI taxonomy): Eukaryota > Metazoa > Chordata > Actinopteri > Cypriniformes > Cyprinidae > Carassius > Carassius auratus. Next base: position 6,698,218 of record NC_039273.1, read on the forward strand.
ATGAACATGATTCCCCATTATGAGGGATAGATTGGCTTCACTTTGGCCGGTCTCTTTGAGAAAGGCGGCTGTATCCCATCAGTCATAGGGAGTGAAAGAACCATCGCTATCTAAGGGCCACAAGTTTTCTTAAAACCTCCAGTAGACAGCTGGGTCATCTATTGGTTTTGAGTAGAAGGGCATCAGCAGGACCAATGGGTCTTGAGATCACTAGAGCGGCTTCAATCAGTACTTCCAACTGTATTCTGATTTTTTTTTATTCTGTGACCACTTACGCTGGTAGCCAGGTACAACATGACATGATTCTAGTGACAACCTGTTGCGACAAAGGCTGTGCTTTGTCATCACTTTCCAAAATGTAAGAGCATGACTTTCATTGCATTCTCAGCCTTATTTTCAGTGGTTAAGTACACACAATGGCACAGTGCAATGCATTGGCCAAGCATGTTTGTGCACTTGTATAGATCATGTGTCTGGCCTTTATCTTTCATTCGTGAGTTTTAGAAATCTAACCGCAATCTAAGCCGCTAAACATTCACAACTGTGATTGATCTGAAATATTGAGGTGAAGAGGACTCCCAAGTCTAAATGTTTAGACAAAGCAAAAACACTCGTGGGCTTTGGCTCTTCCCCTATGATCGAAATCCTGTGTTACCCCCAGCTGCTGCCAGATGTTGGCCATTATGCTTGAGGAACGTGAGCTGGCTGAGGCTGCGTGGTGCTCTGCCTCAGATCTCAGACACAGCACTGAGGAGAGAGAGACTCCAGCCCGCAACCATTATAGAATGTGTGTGTGAGCACAGAAGCACAAGAAAGATTTCTTCAGCGACATAGATACTATTAGTAAAGGTTCTTATACATCACTTTGTAACTGGTAAATGGTGTATTTATGGTGCATATGAGAATAGATGAATATATTGTGAAGTTTCTTCTCAGCCTTTGTTTCAGGTTTGTGCTTTTTGTAAATAAAGTTCAGACACTGAAAAAAAAAAGAAAAAAAAACAGTTGACCCGTCACAAAGACCTGCCATCTTAAGACTGTTTCTATGTCCGACAAGCTCTCACGCCACACACCAAGTTCTCACGCAGTGAAAAATACATTGCGGAGTAAAGAGGAAATTGACAGACAAGACTTACCTCAGACCTCAGTACAAGCATCACGTGGAACGATCATCTCTTCCTCTTTACTAGTTATAGCACTGTCAATCAATCTCCTGGGCAAAGGGTCAGTTTACACTCAGAAATTGCGAGTGAAATAATTACAAAAAGAAAGGGCATCTAACAGTTTAATTAAACGTGATATTTTGAAGTTGAAAAACTGATAGTATTTTCTTGTAGAACACAGCTATATTAAAAAATATTTTTCATGTGTATCATGAAATCGACAAGTTTGAACTTTTAAATGCATAAAGGTTATCCGAAAATAAGTAAATACCTGATATAAATATATGATTTCAGTAAACGGCTTATAGTTGGGTCTGATCCGCACACAAAGCTATCGTATTGCTTACGTAATACTTGAGATCAAGTCATATTGACTATTTTTATGGCTTTTTATGACAGCCTGTGAGAGTAAAACGCTAATAATAATGATGTTTTTGGCCTTTTGAGTAAACTTTTCCCCCTCTATGCGAGTTTTGATGGGGCTTGGCTTGTTTGTTTCAGAGGTCTATTGGATTGAAAACCGCTTACTTTCTGGTTTGTGGCAAATGAGGCCAAACCTTCTAACTAATCTGATTAGTCCCTGTCATGCTGCAAATGTCCCACCCTATGATCCTCACAGTCATTTATTAAAGGAGTAGAGTAATGAGATTACACATTCAGCAGTCCCACACAGCTGGCGATGGGCCGTCATCACATTCAGGAGACCAGTGAAAGGGGTTTAGTCCCTGAAATGCTTCCAGAGGGCTTTATCTGGCTAGGTATGTCTTAATGCCCTCACAACAATCCAGAGAATCTGTGCTTTAAAATGGTTTTGTGTAAACACTGGCTGAGGTGGATTACATGTAGATGTGTGATGAAGAGCAGACGTGTTTTAGTACTGTACATTATTCCAGTGAGAGGTGCTTGATATGACAATTTGAGTGCATTTGAATGAAGACTTGACCACTAGTTAGAAACTTTGCTGTGATATGACATAGATTTTGATTCAAGAATAGTATGTCATCCAGTATTTTTTTCAAAAACAAATAAACAAGGTTAGTTTGTTTAGTGATTATTTTCTGTTCTAGATGAATGAATATCTAGTTAAACGTAATACAATTCTGTAAGTTTGCTCTAAGCAAAAGAGCCTTTTTCTCTTTCAGTCAGTTTTTAGTGGTTTATTAAAAGCATACATTTTGATCACTCTAATGTTCTGTTGACATGGATAATTTGAAGAAACATTGCTATACTTTCAGAAAATTGTGTATTTTAACATGTGTATACTTGCTGAGTGCATTTCACCATAGATTTCTGCATTACTGTAAATGCATTGTTTTGCAGAACAGAACATTAATTTAAAAAGGATACATCACATTACTTCAGACTTAAGATATTGCATTTCTACTCCATAATCTCCAGACTCTGCGGTTAAGTGAAGAGTTTACTTGTTTCAGTGGAGTTAGTGCTGCTCTGGTACTGACTATTAACTCGGTTCGCCCCACAGAAAACCCCGGATAAACTCCCAGCTGGTGGCACAGCAGGTGGCCCAGCAGTACGCCATTCCTCCTCCACCAAAGAAAGACAAGAAGGAAAAGCCTGAGAGGCCTGAGAAAGATCGGGCCGAGGGGGAGCGTCCTGATAGAAATCCGCATGACAGCGAACACACGGACATGGACAAGAGTGAGAAGGAGCAGCCTGACAAAGAGAAGAAGGACCGAGAGAAAGAAATCACCCCAGCCGTCATCAAGAAACCCAACAGCAAAAAGAACAAGTATGTTAGTCACCAATAAGAATGTGAGAAATTCAGATGTTCTGCTTTATGGCATGTGTAACCAAAAAAGTTTCTCTTTACAGACCCAAGTCAGACAGCCATCAAAGCCCACCCAGTGAACGCAACAGCATTCAGTCCGGCAAATCCACAACCAAGACCAAGAACTCCCACATCTCCAGGTATCTCACCTTTATCTTTGTATGCATTCTGTAATGACAAATCCGCACTGTCTCTTTCTCACTGTTGAGAAAAATCCTGAAAAAACCTGTCGACTGTAAAGTTGTTTAGTGTGTGTTGCACAACACAAGATGTATAAAATGAAATCATATTTGTTAAATTCCTATCAAGTTGAATTGAGGCTGTTCTTGGCTAATGCTGTAGAAAGGCTGGTATTGTAAATTCATATTTTCTAATGTATTTATCTATTTTTACTCTTTTGTTCAGTCTTTCTTTTACTCCCTTGTTCTTTCACTTTCATTCTTCCTTCCTACTTAATATCTACATACCGACTTGCCTACCAGTCAACCAAAATAATTTATTTTATACACATTCCTGCTGTCTACTAATAGTTTATCAAATTAGTGTAACATGTACATTACAGTTTCAAATGTTTGTAGTCAGTATAAATTCTTAAATACTTTTATTCAACAAGAACACTTTAATTTGATCAAAAATGACAGCACAGACATTTATAATTGTACAAATAATTTGTTTCAAATAAATGCTGCTCTTTTGAATTTTCTATTTATCAAAGGATAATAATCTGCTGTTTTAAATTCTCAAGCTCATTATCGCAGGATTGATTCTAATTGGGTGTCAGTGTTTTTACGGAGTGTCTATTTACACTAAGTGCAAAGAGCCCGCCTTGTTGGTTGAAGCTATTTGCACTAACCCCGCCCACCAACACTGCAAAAGTCAACCGATATTCATCAACTCCAGTGGCACAGATGGTAAAATGTGTGACACATTCATTTTGATGCCGTCGATCTGGGTTCAAATCCGCCTTTTGGCAAACTTTTTTTCTCCCTTTTCAAATTTCAAATCATATCAGAAAAGCATTTATTTTCAATGAAAATGAAGAATATATTCAAAAAGTTGAAAATAAAGTATTGGGTAGGCTTAGGATAGGTGAACGGAGGGCTTTATTGTCCCAATAAGGTGGCGTTAATTTAATAATTTGAAATTAAAATTACAATTTACACTCAATAAGTTAATATTGAATCTAGAATCTATAGCTATTTACACTTAGTGCAAAAAGCCGCTGCAATGTTTTTATCGTTCATCAGCTGGAAAAAAACATTCTGAAAGTGATTCCAACGATATTGTTTATCTGTGCCTTTATCGATATAGCTGTGGTGTGGACCAAAGTCCTTTTAGGCAAGGCGTGCCACTCGGCCATCATCTTGGCATCGCCTCCGGGCAGCTATTTCAGACTAACAAGACCAGGCTCCTATCTAAATGAATGGGCATAGAGTCAGAACTGCACTTTCACTGGTCACCGGGACATAAAAACTACATGTAAAGAAACAGCAGTAAAATATGATAAAAATTGCTGAAAATTTTTGATTACTTTGCCCCAAAATAAGGTTTAAAACGCCATTTTCCCCACAGGTTATACTTTTTCTACGCATGCGCAAGAGTTCCTCAACTGTGCGCATACATCAGTAGAACCAGACGATAGGCTTAAATGTTTCCCAGCTTGACTGTTAAGAGCAGATGATTGGCTTTCCAGCGGGAGGGGCGGGACATGTGCATACAACCGCCATCTTTGCGGTTACGGGTTTTCCTTATAATATAAGGAAAACCCGCAACGGCAAAGATGGCGATTGTATGCACATGTCCCATCTATATATGCCATATGCATATGGCATATATAGTTGTATTGAGGATTGAGGAAGTGGAATGTCTCTTATAAATTGTCTCTGTGTGGACTCAACAATGTTTGGAACTGTATCTTTATCTTTCTCTTTATAGTTATCATCCTTGGTTTGAACAGGCCTTAATCCTTGTAGCGTTTTGGACGTGTGGATCATTCATGTTGACTCCCTACTCCACAGGGATCCAGACTACAACAACAAATTTGCCAGCATTAATTTTGTTACAGAAAACAACTGAGAGTATAGCTTTCTGTGGTTTAATTAGTCATTTTGAGGGTGCTGTTCAGGTGCTGGTTATTATTTCTATTAGCACTAGTCACTTTCATACAGATTTATAAAGACGCTTGATGCAGTCATTTAAAAGCCAGAGTAATGGTATTGCAATAATAAATAACTGCTTTTGAAGGTCTTGCTTGAGAATGTGTTGTAAGTCACACTGAGAGTGAACAAAGCTGGCAGACAGCAATGACGAAAGTCACTGCAGAAAGTGCTCTGATTTCACAAATGCCTTTCTCTCTCTCTGTCTGCATGTCTCTCTTTCTGTCTGAATGAGCGAGTCGTGGGCTGATCTCAAATGAGCAGCACAGTTTTACTCCCACACACGCCCTGTTGGCTGCCGTCCCACCGTTCAGTTTCTGTCTGCTTCTGCCAGCAGAGCTCACTGTGTCACATTGTCTTGGTGGCATACTAACAACTAAGGCTAATGCCAATCAATGAAATTTAGCTTTGTGCTTTTGCCATGCACACAACCCTGGAAATATGTCTCCATTTTTTGACAGATTTTGAGGTGGGCTTTTTGTGTACATTTGTGTCAGTTTGGGTAATATTTAACGTATGAATTTATTAATGCTGTTCAGTGATCTTGTTGATCACGGTTAATCTTTGCCTGCGTTCTTAGATTCTGATGTTTGGGAAAAACGTTTCTTTTCACCTCAAATTTTTGAATACTAAACCGTGTTAAGGAAATGTTATTCCTAAATGTTACTCATGTTAGTTACTTTTGTGCAACGGCCATACCCCTGTCCTTTTCAGCTTTTAATATCAAAATCATGCAAATACTGTGGAAGGTGAAATGCTGGACCTGCCCCCCATTATCCAACCATAGAATTGTTTGTTATGGACGTGACCAGAGAGAATCTGTAATGTTTTTATTTGCAGAAAATTTGCAAAGAAGACATGAAACAGGAATTGTATCTTCATTTGATAAATTGAAGCCACAAATATAAAGCCATTATCTTTTTTTTTTTTTTATTGCGTTCTTTGTCGCATTACCCTCCTGAATATTTCTCTCACTCTCTCCCTGTCTCCTAACCTGCAGGCCCAAGCTGAAGAACATTGACAGGAGCACAGCCCAGCAGCTGGCCATCACCGTGGGGAACGTCACCGTGATCATAACAGACTTTAAGGAGAAGACCCGCTCCTCCTCCACCTCGTCCTCCACAGTGACCTCCAGCGCCGGCTCTGAACAGCAGCACCAGAGCTCTGGCTCCGAGAGCATGGACAAGGGCTCATCCCGTGCTTCAACACCAAAGGGAGACCTCTCGGTCGGGCACGATGAGTCATTCTGAGCACCTCGGACGCTGTCCAGACAGCAGGGATGTACTTTGCCTCCACTTTCCCCTCTCTTTGCCCTGAGTCAACTCGTATTCATTTCTATCACTGAAACAGGGATTTAAGGTCCTTGTACCCACACACACTCAACATACAACATACACAACATTTTTGTGAATGGTGCAACCATGGCGGACCATGGATTTTCCCTCCCTGGAGACATCCCACTCTTGTATGTATTGTTTTATATTTGTAAGTGGATGTGCAGCCGAATCAACATTTTTTTGTTTAAAAAAATATATATATGTAAATGTCCGTGGTGCACAATAACCACCAACATTTTAACTATTCTGGACCATTATTGCTCTAATTTATTATGTTGCATCTTTGTACCCTTTTTTTTTTCGGATGGACCGTTTTTCTCAGCTAAAGTAGCCAACAGCTCCCTTTCAGTGCTGAAATGATTTTTCTGAAGATTCCCGAGAAACTTCTCACAATGGTGCTAGATACACTGTGAAATGATTTCACACCATAGAAACAGATCCCTCTTCTCCTGGAAACAGTGGAAATATTTGTGTCCTGGTGTCAGGCTGCATTCTTCTGTTGCTTTGTTTTGGGATTTTTTTTTTTCTTTTTGCAACTGATCTGGACATTTGTGCACTGACGGTCCTGAGATCTGGTTTCGTCAACATACTGAACGTATGGTGTTTTGCATCTGGCGTAGTATGGAGAAAACATCTGCCATTCACAAACTGCAAGGAGACATTGCAAGCTTGATGTGAGCTATGGATTTGATTGTTCTGAGGTGAATTGAGCTTTCTCAACACTCACTTGGCTTAACATCCTTGGCTTTTGTTGTCCTTTATGGTCTACATATGATGTATTTTAAAAACACTAAAAGGTCTGTAGGCCTTTAATTTTGAAGAACTACTTTTGTTTTATAGGTATTTTTGATCGAAAGATACAGATTTTAATCTTAGGGTTTTACTCTGCCTTGTTTTTATCTGAATACAAACTTTTGAAGTTTTTTTTCCCATAATCTACAGAAACTTAGATGATGGTAAGCAGTGCAGTATTTACTAAAACAATCCCAACTCTAGAAATAAGTGATATTGTGCTGAACGTGAACTGTCACTGAATGCATGGGAAATCTCGCAAGTAAGGGTGCACGATAAATATCGTACGATAATTAATGCGCATCTCATCGGTTCTCTAATCAGCAGTAAACTCCCTCAGGTGCGTGATTTCACATAGAGCAGCTGTTACTTCACGGAGCCATTGTTAACTGAGAAGATGCGCGAATAAACGATGATAATGAACGTGGATTTGCGCAGCTAATCCGTTAACAATGACTCCTTGAAGTAACAGCTGCTCTATGTGAAATCGCACACCTGATGGAATTTACCGCTGATTAGAGAACCGGCTTTACTGACGAGATGCGCATTAATTATCGTACAATATTTATTGCGCACCCCTACTCGCAAGCATTCAGTAATAACATTTTTTTATTTGTGTCACAATAAGTTGATGCAAGCATGATTTCATACAATATTCCCGCTCCCCATTAACGCAAGATGTCTAGCAGGTAGTCCCACAAATCTCAAGGTCAGCACATCTTCCCTTTTGAAGTGTATTAAACTTGTATAAAGTATGTGTATATGATATGAGTTTTATTTATTGAAGGACCAAAGGAATTTGATATTGATGACATGCTAGACAAATGAATAATTCAAAATGTAATTACCATATGTGTGATATAACATTTTAATAAAGTCTAATATAATCCATTTCAAATGTGTAATTCTTGTCCTCTTGATATATGCAGAAGATTTGTATACTTGTAAATTCATAGAAATTCATGTCAAGTCTGTAAAGACGAAACGGACTTTTGTCACTGTACTGCGTGTTAATTCTGTAACAGCATAGAATTATTACAGTGAACTCCCATCAAGCTGTTTTTCCCTTCCACAAATTCTGCTTTTAAGCCATTGTGTTGTTTTGAAATGAAGAGATAAATGGACATTATTATTGGCTGGCAACTTTAACGCTTTGAATAGGTTACTGTTTTTGTTAACAGAAGTAGACAGACTAAAGCATTATGTATAAATGAAGACTTCACTGGGTTGTTGTTTTTTTTCGAGGGTAACCATGTGTCTTCTTTATATATTTGTGATGTTAACCAATCAAACCGGTATTGATTGTTGGATACAAAGCATTTAAGTTGTATTGATCCAATTCCAATTAGATCAGTGCAAGATTGACACTTCGTAAAATCTTCTTTTTCTTACAAGTATGCAAAGTAATAACCAGAATGGGAGATGTTTGACAAATCACAAATCAATGGGGTGTTAATTATTCTGCATTATTCTGATTACTGAGATTTTACTACATTTTAACCCCAAACGTCATCAAATGTGCAATGTATAGCATAACGCAATGTTTCGTAAAATTGTATGAGTATAGCCATTTTTTCACTTGCCTTATCCGCTGTCAGAAACAGTTACCTGAATCTTGTAAAACTGTAAAGAAAAAAAAGAACAATGAATTGTGTTTAATTTATTTACATTTGAGGAGAAGAACAATTGCTGAAATTAAACCGTGCTTATGTATAATTCAAATGGTGTAAAAGCCAACGTAACGGCTATGAATGACAATGGAGTTTTTACGCGCAAGCAGCTCTGTTCTTGTGTACGACTAGTAACCTTAATTTACTGTGTAAAGATGGTTACTTTTTTTTTTAGCTTTGTTTGTCAGAAACCCAAATATAGAATGCTTGTTTACATATGCTTTAGCGTTAACATTGTGAAATTACCGTGTACCTGTATAGTCCTGGTTCCTTAAATTTTGTCTATGTCTTGTAAAAATGCCTTTACAGTTTCCTTTTGCATAAGAAGTTTTAATTTTGTAAGCAAGAATCTATTTTTCTCCTCGTTTTGTTTCTTGCTCCTTACTGTTATTGAAAAAATTGTGTGGAGCTCATTAATTTCATTTTTTTTAATTGATCACTGCTCCTTGTCTATAGCTAATACAAAGCTAGCATTCAACAGACTTCTGGCATGTGCACGACTTTGCTTTTAGATGCTTCTTCATCATATCCCTTGCTTCCAGTAGAAATGTCTATTGATGCATTTGCTTGGTTTTTTCCACAAATAAAATGTTCAATTTATCAATGTGTAGATTTTGGTCTTTTTCATAGTTCATTTTCAGCACACCCAGAGCTAAAATAACTGATTATTAGAGTGACCGTTTTGTATTTTATCTAATGCAATGACATTTATACATGTTAAGTGCAGCTTAAGTGTTTGGATACTTTTGGAACCGCTGTAGATCTCCATACTACTGTTCTGTCCTCCGATGACATTTTGTAGGAAATAAATTGGCATGCAATATAAAAACTTCTTCCTCAGTATGTTGAGTGATGTGTGTCTGATAGTGAGTCCTGGTGCCCCGAGGGCTGCTGGGAGCTGTCTCATCTGGGATGGAGATGTCAGAATACAGCTCTCACTCCTCATGTAAAGCACTGACACTAGACCCAGAGGGGTCAAGTGCTTTAACCCAGCTGAGATAATCAACTCCTTTTCTCTTCCTCTAGTTAAATGACTCCCACAAGTGTTCCCAAATGCATTGAACTGTACATATGGAGGCTTCACAAAGCTATGGCCCTACCATCTGAACTGCATTGAGTGCACTGAACACACACTTCAATCATTGCTGCTGACATGTGAAACAGTCAGGGATTTCCAATTTTTTAAGACTAAAATGAGACAGACTTGTATACACATTTAAGCTGAAAAAGTGTAATTCCTGTGACACTTGTACCACAAAACAACCAAACAAAAAATCTATTTCCAAATATGCCCCCATCAGCCATTGATCTATCCGAAAGTGTGCTGCAAAGCTGAAAGAATTTTGGCTCGTCACTGAATCAAAATGTGCTTAAGTCATAAAATAGTGTTACAAACATGTATTATCCATTTGTGTACAGCAAAAAGCATGATCTCAGTTTTTCTTCATCATCATTGTTATTCAGCACTGTGTATGACATGTGATCCATTACATACAGTAGATTAAAATATGCTAAACCTTTTGTTTTCACATTTTACCTCAAAAAACACTTTTGTAAACCTATGCCAATCTCATAACATCGCCTTAAGTAATGTTATCTGCAGACACTTTTAAAATATGTCAAAATAGCATGTGACGCTTGTGTTGAGTGCTGCGTTGAGGCCCTGACAGGTGAAAGGGGTTTAATGCAGCTCTTTGGCTCTTCACACGTGATAATAAGCCTGAATAAGCATGTAAAAGTGGTCAAGTTTGACTTTGCGTCTGATTATTCACGGTCTCGAAACCACTTGTCTCCATCATCACCCAAAATCTGCCATAATCCTTCAGCTGCATTCACTAAGCCTGTCTGTTCAGCACTCGTGCAGTCTTCAGTGTCTTTCATTAATGGCAGAACCAGTTGTCATTTTAACTCCTCTCCCTGGGCTATCCGGTGACTGGCTCTGGATCGGGCCGCTGTGTCTGTCCCGCCTGATGCGTTTCCAGACGAGCCCATGGAGAGTCCGGCAGAGACGGGGGAACTTATCTCTACCATTACCCGCCTTGTTCCCACTCCAGATGGGTCTCTTCTGGAACATTCCCTCCCTCCAGACCATAGGGTGAGGAATTCCATATGTTTGGGAAGGGGCTAACATCTGAACATCTGCAGGTAAGGGAAGAGCTTTTAATACGAAGAAAAAAAACCAGAAGCTTAGTTAAGAGAAAAAGAATATGTGTTTAATAGAACAGTAAATAGGATTTTTACCCAACCTGTTGATGAATTGATAAAAAAAAGATACTGTGATATTGATAAAGATAAAAGATATTGTGCATGTGTGAATGAAATTGGCCCCAAAGATGGTCTAAAGATGAACAAAATTGTATTAACATAATTTTAGATATTGACATTTTTATTAATTAATGAAAAATATTTTTATTTAAATTATGTATAAATTATTTTAAATTATTTTAATTAATATAAATGATAAATTTATTATGAATATAGACTGAAATTTGAATATTTTATTCCCATATATCGATATATTATGTATAGTGTATAATTATTTTTGTATCATTTCAGTTCAGAAGTGCTGTGGTGAAATCAATGTATTGTTTGTACGGTTTTTATATTGTATGCATGCTTTTTGATTTCTGGGGGGGAAAAAAACTGAAAAAGTAAAAAAAAAAAAAAAAAGGCTAAAAGATTGCTATTTTTGACTCGTGTCAGTTTAAATGTCCTTCCTAATAATTTTCATAATGCATGCATCTCACATTACTCGATGTTTCTTAGATTACTCTGACTTGACTCTTATTACAAAATTCACCACAGAAGTTGATCCATGCTGTCACAGAGTGTGTTTGTTGCATCTTTCTGTAACCTGTGACATCTATGAGATGTATTTGGATTGGTAACCTATGACCAATATTCGATTGTTTACACGCACAGAAATGCACTCACAGATCTTACCAAACAGCATAATTCTCTGGCTTCCACATGTCGGTCTTCCAGCAGAATCAATAAAAAAATCATTTACTCTGATGAGTGCGAGCCAATATAGCATTGATCTCCATTTTGCAGGAAGGAATTGTTGCCTGCTTTGAATTTGAGCTTCTCTTTGTTCAGTCCGGCGTGACTTCCATGGTTTGATTAATGAAAGACAATAATGTTTCAGAAGGTTTGAAAGGATAGAGGAGCAGGGGAGATTTAGACAGCTACTGGGGTTTGTTTGGTTAAGTGTTTCCATCAGTTTTATTTTTTTGCTGAGAAGCTTTTTCTCCGTCCCTTGCCCTATCCATACCCTATCCTCTACTAACTTCTGTTTATATATATATATATATATATATATATATATATATACACACACAGTGGGTACGGAAATTATTCAGACCCCCATAAATTCTTCACTCTTTGTTATATTGCAGCCATTTGCTAAAATCATTTACGTTTTTTTTTCCTCAATGAACACACACGCCGCACCCCATATTGACAGAAAAACACATTTTTGCACATTTATTAAAAAAGAAAAACTGAAATATCACATGATCCTAAGTATTCAGACCCTTTGCTCAGTATTTAGTAGAAGCACCTTTTGATCTAATACAGCCATGAGTCTTTTTGGGAAAGATGCAACTAGTTTTTCACACCTGGATTTGGGGATCCTCTGTCATTCCTCCTTGCAGATCCTCTCCAGTTCTGTCAGGTTGGATGGTAAACATTGGTGGACAGCCATTTTCAGGTCTCTCCAGAGATGCTCAATTGGGTTTAAGCCAGGGCTCTGGCTGGGCCATTCAAGAACAGTCACGGGGTTGTTGTGAAACAACTCCTGCATTATTTTAGCTGTGGGTTATTGGGTCATTGTCTTGTTGCAAGGTGAACCTTGGGTCCAGTCTGAGGTCATTTTCCCCTCGACTGCAACCAGTTGTCCTTTCCCTGCAGCTGAAAAACACCCCCACAGCATGATGCTGCCACAACCATGCTTCACTGTTGGGACTATATTGGACAGGTGATGAGCAGTACCTGGTTTTCTCCACACATACAGCTTAGAATTAAGACCAAAAAGTTCAATCTTGGTCTCATCAGACCAGAGAATCCTTTAGGTGTTTTTTTAGCATACTCCATGGGGGCTTTCATGTGTCTTGCACTGAGGAGAGGCTTCCGTCGGGCCACTGTGCCATAAAGCCCCGACTGGTGGAGGGCTGCAGTGATGGTTGACTTTCTACAACTTTCTCCCATCTCCCGACTGCATCTCTGGAGCTCAGCCACAGTGATCTTTGGTTTCTTCTTTACCTCCCTCACCAAGGCTTTTCTCCCCCAATAGCTCAGTTTGGCCGGACGGCTAGCTCTAGGAAGGATTCTGGTCATCCCAAACATCTTCCATTTAAGGATTATGGAGGCCACTGTGCTCTTAGGAACCTTAAGTGCAGCAGAATTTTTTTTTGTAACCTTGGCCAGATCTGTACCTTGCCACAATTCTGTCTCTGAGGCAGTTTCTTTGACCTCATGATTCTCATTTGCTCTGACATGCACTGTGAGCTGTAAGGTCTTATATAGACAGGTGTGTGGCTTTCCTAATCAAGTCCAATCTGTATAATCAAACACAGCTGGACTCAAATGAAGGTGTAGGATGATCAGAAGAAATGGACAGCACCTGAGTTAAATATATGAGTGTCACAGCAAAGGGTCTGAATACTTAGGACCATGTGATATTTCAGTTTTTCTTTTTTAATAAATGTGCAAAAATGTCAACAATTCTGTGTTTTTCTGTCAATGTGGGGTGCTGTGTGTACATTAATGAGTAAAAAATGAACTTAAATGATTTTAGCAAATGGCTGCAATATAACAAAGAGTGAAAAATTTAAGGGGGTCTGAATACTTTCTGTACCCACTGTATATATATGTGTGTGTGTATATATATATATATATATATATATATATATATATATATATATATATATATATATATATATTAGTGCTGTCAATCGATTAAAAAAAATTAACTAATTAATCGCACAATTTTTTTAAAATTAATCGCGATTAATCGCGATTAATCGCAATTAAAAGACTGAAACTTTTTGGATATGTAAATGTAAAATGTAAATAATTAATGTAAACTCAAGACAAAGAAACTATTTAAATTCAAAATATGATTGTTTATTGGAATTTTTGTTTAACTTGTAACACAGATTTTCTCATGTAAACAACATACCTGCAATAAACCATCAATATCCTCCAAATTAACTGTTGGCTTGAAAGCCATATTTATTACAGAAATAAAAACACAGGCATGTAAGTACCATTTGAATTTCAAAACAATCAATGCCAATAAACAACAAAAATGATTTCCATGTTGAATTCTAAGTGGACTGCAAAAAAATTATAAGTATAGCCGAAGTATAGTCATTGCCAGTGCTTTAAGTGGGCCAGTATGCACAGGTACTCAGTACCGCCACTTCCAAATATAGCTCTTGAGCGTACCGTCACCTCTCCGTGCGCCCAGAACGTGCTTGTAGCGTACCGGTACGCTCATTTGGACAGCTGTTTTAATAGAGGTTTTAATCTTTTACCTGCACTGCCGATTTTCAGAGCGCCCTTCACAATGCAAGCTTCCTAATTCATCCCACGGAGAGCAGAAAATACATTACCCATTCACCCTTAAGTTATACAAGTGAATAGCGCATTTGTGGCGCTTTCCCACTGTTAAGTGTCAACAACTCAGCGTGGCCGGAGAAGGTGTGTGAAACTCGTTGTGAGTTATACTAAAGCAAAATCTTGAGTATTTATTGTCTGATAAACATTAAAAACTGTCTGCGGAGGTTGAGTCGTCCTGCAGCCCCCGCTGGCTGCTCATTGGCTGCAGCATCTTTTTTCTAAGTTCTAAAAAAATACCGTAGACGGCAAGGCACAAATTTAGATATTCATTTATCTAATTAATCTATAGCCTATGCACAAAGACAATATGATCTTTTTGTCCCCTTTTTGTTTTAAAGCTTGATGAAGAGAGAGAGCGCAAGTTGCTGCAGCTGCGAGGAGGACAGTGATGCACGCGCACAGGAGTGATTGACAACAAAAAATACTCCGTTACACAATCATTTCGTTATTTTCATTTAAGCTTATTAACGTTAGCGTTACAGAAATGTCTGATTTACGCACTGTTACAGTCATTGTTTTTTTTATTTTAAACAATGACATTTGAGTTCATGATTTTAATGTTGCTGTTTCTTGTGGCAGACTAAATGAAGAGTAATGTTTCTTGTGGCAGACTGAAGAGTAATCCGGCAGAGTTTTATAGCTACTGAAACTTTCCGTCTAAAAGTCCTTCCTTGGTCTTATCCATATTTCTTTGCACGTTGAACACACATAGGCCACAACTGGAAATAAAAAAAAAAAACTGCAACCGCGTTAATTGCGTTATTTTTTTTTAACGCGTTAAATATTTCAAATTAATCGAATGCGTTAACGCGCTAATTTTGACAGCACTAATATATATATATATATATATATATATACTGTATATATATATATATATCTATATATCTATATATATATATATATATATATATATATATATATATATATATATATATATATATATATATATATATATATATATATATATGAAGAGTTCAGACGCAAAAGCCTTTAAGTGCCATCTGAAATTTTCATCTAAAATTAGGATTTTTATCAAGCTCCTATGCTTAGGTTGAGTCATTTTACTTTAATGGCAATGTGCAGGTCCTTTTCCAGGCTATTGAAGTAAAATAACTGAACATAAATATAAGAGCCTGAAAAAAATCCAGATTGATATACGTATATATATATCAATCTGGCACAGATATTACGGTATGCCTGGGTGTTTACATTTTGAAGTATCCAGGATTTAAAGTGCTTGTAATGCCTAGTTAGCAATGAATGTGCCTATGATGCGTACAGATGACATAGATAGGTAGCTCACTGAGTTTTGACTGGTTTGTACATGCCTATGATGCCCAAAATGTTGTCTAGATATGAGTGTCTGTGGGTTTTAACAGCTTGAATGCCTTTGAATGAATGTCTTTGATGACCAAAAATGCTGCCTAGTTAGGTGGTCAGAAATTCTGTCTAGATAAATACCCACTAGTTTCGTTATAGTTTTGATCGTACTTCTTATAGCCAAAAATGCTATAGATAGGTATATCATTATGTTTTCATCGGGTTTACATACCTGTGCTGTCCAAAAACCACACAAAAAAAAAAATTTTTTTTTATATATATATAAAATATTTACAACAATAGGTTCAAAAGTGCCTATGATTACCCAAAATGCTGGATCTTAATTTCAAATGTGTCTATGATGCTCAAAAATGCTGTGTAAGTAAAGTAGGTAGCAGATTAGATTTTGACTAGTTTTGATTATGCAAAAAATGTTGACTAGGTAAGCGGCTCAATATGTTCACAAAACCTATGGTGTTCAAGAATGATATCTAGGTCTACCTACTAGGTTTAGACTTGGATTGAACACGCATATGATGCTTTAAAAAAAATGAATTTAACAAAATCTTCTCCTAAGACACGGGATGTGTTTACTTTACAAGAACAGCAGTGAAGTTAACACTGTGTGCTTGGATAATCTGCCACTCTGATCATGCTGAGCAGCCAAGTGTGCTCTCTATAAACTTCATCGCTCAGTCTTTGTTTGCCTCTAACTGGGTGCTTCGATGAGCTGTGATGGAAAATGATGACTAGAAAATGTGTGCGAGTGAAAAAAGGGCCCGTGGAGAGACATCATTTGCATGACCAAAGTCATTATGTTTGAACAAGATAGTGACAAACAAGGGAAATGTCTGACAGAAAGAGGAAACATAGCATGAATTAAAACGCATAGTTAGAATTTGTTCAAGAACCAGCCTGAATACTGAACTAAACCCCCATTATTAATAATTGATAACCTGGGTGCCTCTGAGACAGGCATATCTGCCGGTCTGGAGTAATAACTTGACTGCTGGTCAAATCTTCATTTGTCTCACTTTGCTACAGCTCCCGTGGGCTCGTCTTTGTGTCTGCTTCAAGAGAAGACATTCTGCGTTGCTATTTCAATTCTAGAGAAGAACCTCTGGAGGCTTGCAAACTGAGCAGCTATTTTAAAGCATTTCGACTGACATTATCATAGGAAGTGATGCGTCTGAAAAAAAAAATCTAAAACAACCTCAGAAACATCCACTCTGGTCAATTAGTGCATGGATATGTTTGTAGTGTATTGTGGTCTGATTTGACCTCAGCAATGTGAACTCCTTGCACGACTGGCAGGCAGAATTGTTGCTAATTCTCTTAATTTCGCAAAGAGTGACTTGGCATTTGAACCCTCTCTTTATCATGTTTAATGCAAGCGCTTTATCATTTCAAGTAATTACCATTCAGCAAACGCTTTCTCGTTGCCAGCCAGTGCAATGTGTAATCATTCCTGACCCACTCGGTGATCTGCTCCTGTTAAGTATCTGAACTGCATAATGTGAGGCCCTGGCCGCTAAATAATTAATGAGAATAAATTGCACCAAATGCAACCTCCATTTGTCTGAACGCTAATAACTTAGATTTTAACCGCCTGGCTCTAATGTCATGGCTGGGCAGCAAGTGTGTGTATAAGTCCACAGAACACACACACACACACACACACTCACTACATATTACAGTTTACCTCTTCATTAATTGTGCAAATGTGAATTCAACAGTCAGAGAATACAGAGCCACAGAAAGTATAATAATTTATCTGTAGATATAGCTGAATTAGACCATTTTACATGTGCATTGCATGTCAGTATTTCCATATCAATAAACGACTGTATAAACTGGGAATATTTATGCAGTTTTCATTCTTGTTGCTGTGACCATTTTTTTCTTTTCTTTCTAAAACCCATTAAGAATGTGAAAGAACCTCGATAGACTTGCATCAATCATCAATATACGTAGTCAGTCTTTGGTTGCATATTATATATTTAAATGTCAAATCATTCAACTTAGTTAAGTCTCTGTGTTTATTCCTTTATTATTAATTTTATTTAAGTCACAGGGACACAAATAGCACCATTTCCTAGAGCCAAAAATCATTTTATTCTTGTGAAGCAGGAGTTGCTCTTCATTCATGTATGGTTTATCTCTCCGTGGCTGTATCAGGGCTGTACCGGCATTAAATCACCATTATTCTCACTATATCACAGGCTATAGGAACAGGCAGCCCACACTATATGAGTTTCCATGTGAGTCATTTCCAAACTAAACTTCTCTGAACCTCAGCCAAGAAGGTCTCATGAGTTAGGAAAGGAGGAGGAGACAAAAACGGAAAGGACGAGGAACAGTAAGGCAACATAAACTCATTCACTCCTTCCTCAGGGAGATGGGGGTTGTTTGTGCAGCGCTTTGCTCCTGTGAGGGTGGCCTGGGCTTTGAGGACTAACTCTGTCATCTTCAAACATTTTCAACAAGCCAAGAAGAAAATGCTTTCTTTTTTAAGCCTTGTCATATGATGTACGAAGAAGATAAGGAAAGCTGATTCATACTACAGGTTTTCATAGATATTACGTGCAGCATAAATGAAAACTACCATCACAATCTTAAGCACCCATTCCGCAGGCCTTGTCTCTTTTGTAGTTTGTTATCAGTTTTCTTCGACAGTCCTATTGTACTTTTTCTCAGTGACATTATCTGCAGCTCTCAGGAATATGCTAATAAGGAATGTGATGGGATTTTGCCCTATGTTGACCGTATTATTCTTTGACCAGCTCTGACCTTTGATGGGAATGGCTCTTATCATCTCCAGGCATCACCTCTCTTGGGGCCCTTTAGGATTTCACAGGCATGCCAATCATCTGCTGTCCAAGGGAGGGAAGATTTAGGAGACAGTTATGCTTACAATATTGGGTGGAGAGTTATAGCTCTAATTTGTATTTGGTCTTTTTATATCTGGTATTTTATCATCATGTTTGAGAGTGCCTGTTTATAGTTTGGAACTCATTGTATGAATCACTTATTTGAAGATGATGGTTAATTTGACTGAATATTGATGTACCTTAAACTATATAAAAAGTATACGATTGAAGATTTTGCGTTGACATTAAATGAATATCAGATGTTGCATTCTTGCATTCTCTGAAATGATATCTGCTCCTAAGCAGTTTTGAGCCACATTGCTATTGCTCTCCAAGCTGAGAGGGCCCTTTACAGGGTCGGTTTGAAATGACATGCAGAATGGTGTGCTCATTTCTAGCTCTGTTGAGGTCCGTGGGGCCCAACAATAGTTTGCATGAGGATTTGCAGGAACTGTTGGCATGGAAGATGGCTGTCTGAAATATCAGTACCTATGAGAGCAATGTGTTATGCCAAGCTGCCAGCTGGCATACCCACTGTAGTAGTAACTCTACAGAGTAAAAAGTTCACTACCATAACGCCCAGATGGTTGAAAAAGGATCAAATATGAATACTAAAATGTTGGAACAATATTTCTTTTCATTTGATGTCAGAGTGAGCTCAGATTTTCATTTACAGGCCTACGCAGCTGCTGATCACGGTTGTACAATTCAGTACAGCATTGCTCTTCTTTCATTAATACCAGACGTTAAAAAGAAAAACATTGGACTGGATGGTCAAAGTCAATTAGTGTTACGTTGACTGATTCTTTGGGTCAGAATTGTGTTTTGCACTCTGGAGTTGCTTGAATTGTTCACATTTTTCACTTCACTTATTTTTTTTTTTTTTTTTTTTTGTCACACCATCTATTTCAATATCCATGGGAATGCCATTATTCCATAAAAGAGCTGATGGAAGGCACACAGAGAAATGACCCACCTCAGGCAGAGTCTTTTCTTTCTCAATCTCTCTCTCTCCCTCTGCTGATCATGATGCACAAGTCCATGGTGTAGAAAAAAAAAAAAAAAAACATCCCCATTCCCCTCACCAAAACAGCATTAAGCGAATGAGATGTCTGTTGGCTTTCAGATAGAAATTGGCAGGGCTTCTGGTATATATTTCATCAGTGGTCCAGCCTCGCCTCCATCCCAGGGAATTAATGACTGGGATTTTCATGAATGTGAAAGCAGCACAGCTTGGTAACCACACACAGTAACTGAAGATGTGTGAGCATCTTCATGTGTGTGTGTGTGTGTGTGTGTGTGTGTGGTCGGTCCTGGTATTCCCTATGTTATGGTGAACAAATGTTCCCATATGTGTAGTAATACCAGTAAATTCTAAATTCTGACCTTGTGGGGGGCACATTTTTGCCCCCATGAGAAAAACAGCATATGAATCATACATACATGCATATATATATATGTATATATATATATATATATATATATATATATATATATATATATATATGTGTGTGTGTGTGTGTGTGTGTGTGTGTGTGTGTGTGTGTGTGTGTGTGTGTGTGTGTTAATATGTAAGAAATAAGATTTTGTGTGAGAGGTATATAGGGGTTGGGTAAGGGGATAGAAAATATAGATCATACAGTATAAAAAATGTCTCCATAAAACATGGAAACCCATCATGTGTATGTGAGTCCATAAAGGTGAGAGAGAAAGGGCAATGGTGTGAGATATTCACAACAATTTTTTGTATTATTTCAAATGCTAACTGGATTTCCATAACCTGATTAAGACAACGTTATCTTTTAGAAATCCAGTAAGACAGCTGGCATGTGGCATATTAATCAGGATGTCTGTCAGGTTTGTAAACATCTTACAATATTAATTACTTATTTATACCTGCATACTTGCTCATTCAAGTATGAGACAGAAAAAAGACAAGCCATTAAACACATTTTCACAGATTCTTTTATAATTAACATTAAAATGAACATACATCAGCGTACAAATAGGTGAAAATCCTGACCTACAGTTTGCTACACTTTTAGATGCTGTTGTCAAGAAGAATTAGTGAATCAGTTATAACAAATACATTTAAATAAATGGCTGTTCATCTTTCCACCAGAGAAAAGCTGATGCAAAATGCTGGTTACAAGGAATACAGGAAATTTCCAAAAGCAGTGAAGCATTTTATTTAATTTGTTTTTCATTGAAAAATTATATACATGTAAATGTGGTCCAATTCCAAAACTCCAAAGTGATTAAGCCAATGGAATGAGTTTTGGGAAGATGGGAGGAGTGTGTAGGAAACCTGTTTGGAAACAGTTTAGTGGCACAGAAATCCTACAGCAGTTGTAGATTCAGACTAACCAGTCCTGAAAGCGTGTACAGGCTATTATCGGTCTTTATTAACCAATAACCAAAAGTCAGTCCCCTTGTCTCACACGAAATGCTTAACCGTAGCAAAATATAAAGATATAAGATGTAAATATTGTATTGTACCTTTAAAGGACTGATAATGCTTACGTCGCTAGATGACGTCCAATTTTCCCGTCTTCAACGTAACACAAACAAGGTAAAACTCGTTATTGCAGTTAGTGAATAAAACTGCTTTTGTTTTTTATCAGTACTCGTTTTAACTGTATTTTAGGCTGTATTTGGCTGAGCAGATATGCGTTTTATTTGTGTTTGGAAATCTAGTGAAAGCTAAACAAGTGTCAGTATTACTTCTCGTGTTTCGATACTGTTGTTCGATATTTCATTTATTTATTAATTTTTTGTATTATTCTTTTAACTTTTATACCCAGTGAAGGGGCTGAGGGAAAACAATATTTCAAAGGATCTTTACAGATGATGTGGCTGTTTTTTCAATGGTATTGTTCTGACATCTAGTGGTCACAATCCGCAAGTTTGTTTTTGTCGTATTCCTCTCTTTGGTTTTGGGGTCAGGTTTTTGCCTACATTGTACAGTAGTACTAAATGTCCTTACAAAAAAATCAAGACCTGAATTTACCTTTTGAGGCTAACGCTACCCACAGGCAAATCAGCTTAATATGAAGACATGTATCTCTGTCTCAGTTTGTTTATAAGCACATGTATTACAGAAAATGTAGAAACACAGAAAGGTTTGTATGAGGGTAAGTTCTCTGAGTAGAGGTCAGGTTAGGGGATAGATATATAGAAGCTATAATTAGCTCAGTATAAGAACAAAAGAAGTTACTGTTCCCACCATCATAGAAGAACAAATTTGTGTCGTCTTGTGAAAAAGTGTGTCAGTAGCCACAATCTTGCTGCATTAAATCATTGGTTGTGTCGTTCGTCGAAGCATAGTGTGAGGTGACGTGATAGCTTGTGACACTTGGAGGTGAATTTGTGACACTTATAGCTTGATTCAATTCATTTTCATCCTCATCATCATATCTGACAGTCTTCTGTTTAGCTACTGCATTAAAGATACGGCAGACTGCTTTTCCGTGGCTCCTCGCCCACCCTTAGGCACAGACAGTTTCATGAGCCATAAAAGCCAGTGTGTCTATCCTCATCGGAGCTGACATTTACATTTATATGTATTTTCTAGACAGAAATGCTAAGGAGATTTAAAAGACTTTGAGGCTAAGCTGGAAAGATGTTGCACTCGGAGATCATCAGGAGCATGGCAGCTGTCTTATCACATGTTAATTAACACCTCATGCTGCTTTAGTACATAAGAAGACCAAAGTGGTCACTTTTAGTTAGATTCTTTTGCATTGTCATCTGATATTAGTGATTAATATTTCCATTAATGCTACTACAGAATGTAACAGCAATGCATTTGAGTATATGTCAGTCATATGTACATAGATGGCAGTCAGTGATTTTGGCAGTGCTCTTAATTTGCTTTAATTGTGGAAAGTCTGTAGGTGGCAGCACTACTTTAAGCACATGAAGGAGTCTATACAAATGCTATTCCCCCCAGCATTCAAAGTGAAGTTTACTCTGATGACAAACACTTAAAGTTACAATACACCTACTATTTTGCTTTTACATGTGACTGTTAAATTATCTGTTGTGTTGGACTTGGAGCGGTATTGGTATAAGACAATGGACAGTGACTGTCAAACTCAAAAAAAAAAATAATAATAATTTTATTATTTTTTTCCTTCACTCAAATCTCATTTGCACATATTAAAACTTGCAAACTGTCTCATCCATCGAAATTTTGTTGAGTCAGATTCTAAACAATTTATTTTCAAATACATTCACTATCTCAACAAATTAGAATATGGTGACATGCCAATCAGCTAATCAACTCAAAACACCTGCAAAGTTTTTCCTGAGCCTTCAAAATGTTCTCAGTTTGGTTCACTAGGCTACACAATCCTGGGTAAGAGTGCTTGATCTGACAGTTCTCCAGAAGATAATCGTTGACACCCTTCACAAGGAGAGTAAGCCACAAACATTTATTGCCAAACAAGCTGGCTGTTCACAGAGTGCTGTATCCAAGCATGTTAACAGAAAGCTTAGTGTAAGGGAAAAGTGTGGAAGAAAAAGTTGCACAACCAACCGAGAGAACTGCAGCTTTACAAGGATTGTCAAGCAAAATCGATTCAAGAATTTGAGTAAATTTCCCAAGGAATGGACTGAGGCTGGGGTCAAGGCAGCAAGAGCCACCACACACTGAAGTGTCAAGGAATTTGCTGAACCACAGACAACGTCAGAGGCGTCTTACTTGGGCTAAGGAGAAGCTAAGGCCCAGTGGTCCAAAGTCTTCTTTTCAGATGAGAGCAAGTTTTGTATTTCATTTGGAAACCAAGGTCCTAGAGTCTGGAGGAAGGGTGGAGAAGCTCATAGCCCAAGTTGCTTGAAGTCCAGTGTTAAGTTTCAACAGTCTGTAATGACTTCATTGTCCAGCAGAATTTGGCACCTGCCCACACTGTCTAAATCACCAAAAGTTGGTTAAATGACCATGGTGTTGTTGTTCTTGACTGGCCATCAAACTCACCAGACCTGAACCCCAGAGAGAATCTTGTCAAGAGGAAAATGAGAAACAAGAGACCAAAAAATGCAGATGAGCTGAAGGCCACTGTCAAAGAAACCTGGGCTTCCAGACCACCTCAGCAGTGCTACAAACTGATCACCTCCATGCCACAGCGAATTGAGGCAGTAATTAAAGCAAAAGGAGCCCCTACATACTTTCCAGAAGGGACATGCCTTTTCCACGACATTCTAATTTACTGAGATAAACCTGTATTTTAAAATGTAATTTATTCCTGTTTTGGCAAAGCTGAATTTTCAGCAATCATTACTTCAGTCTCCAATATGCCATAATCCTTCAAAAATCATTCTAATATACTGATTTGGTGCTTAAGAAACATTTCTTATTATTTTCATTTAGTGAAAACATAATATTTTTGTGGGAACTGTTATACATATTTTGTCAGCATTCTTTGATTAATAGAAAGTTCAAAAAGACAGCATTTATATGGAATGCAACATTATAAATGTAATGCATCCTTACTGAACAGAAGTACTACTGACCCCAAACGTTTAAAGAGTAATGTATGAGTATGTATGATCTTGATGAGATGAAATGAGATAATCAAATGTTTCCTGTAAGGTCTTGTATTCTGAGAAATGTAAATAGATGAACGTGGAAGACAACAGGACTGTCTGTGTTTGCTACATCATACTGCAGGGCCTTGCCAGGATATTTCATTAAAACGGAACAGTATTTTTAGGCTATCTGTCTGAATAATTTATCTGAAAGTTGAAAAGACTCAGGCCAAGAGCTAGCTAGCGAGACTGCACAAAGCCTGTTAACAGCAGGCCTTTCTTCAAAGGGGAAGCACAAAGCAACATATTTTAAAGTGGGGAAAATTCCAGAGAGGCTTGTGTCTCATTCATTTTATCGTCTGATTACTTTCAGTAAATGCATATTTAGGAGTTTGGGGTGCTTCAATTTTGCCCCATGCATATTCCTCAGATGATATTGGTTATTTTTGTTCATTATTGTGTGTTGTGTGTATGTATATATATATATATATATATATATATAGTTCCCTCCTTCAATTTAATGATTTTATTTATTACCAAAAAAAAAAAGAAGTGATGGAACTAAACTATTATCTAATTGTCTGCACAAATATCATTTTCATTTCATTATTTTATGATATTTTGTTAAATTTAACTCTGCCGTGAAACCTTGCTGCAGATGGGCTTCAAGCCTTTAATATGGGTCTGCATTTGACTGTGAGAAGCACTATGCAATTGCAATATCATGAAATGTCACATAAATATTGAGTATATGCTGAGCTACGCCTGAGCTGGACAACAACAGCTGTGCTCTTACAACTTCATTCGGATCCAACTGCATCACCATAATTGTGCAAAGATGGTAATACGGCATCTGTTGCCTGGAGTCATCTCATGCTCTGACAGTTTCTCACATGTCTTTTCTCTATCTCTGTGGTATTTCTCTCGGGTCTGATCTGCCCGATGAACTCAACATATGGCTCTGAGATGAAAGAATACAGAGACGTTTCGTAAATGATTATGATATATGAAGGTGTTGCTTGAAGTGAGTGTGAATCTTCTGTTGCTCATTCGTTGACTGAATTTTTCACTGTACTGCTTAGTGAAGCAGGAAGGTTGATATCAGGTGAGGTTTCGATGGGAATATCCTCCTGTGGCACTTTGCGATAAATCTTTAAATCCCTTTTAAGCTATTCAGCCCATCTCTCTCTTTGAAAAGCCTCTCATCTCTCTCTTATGGGAGAGCTATCAGCCTCCAGGCAAACTGTCTGTCTGATCTCCTAAAGCCAGGAAAACCACACCGCATCTTCAATACCTATTTGAAATGATCATTAAAGTTATTTCCATACCTTACAATTGGTAAATGTTGATGGCTGATTCAAGAAAAATGGTGAATCAGCTTGTCTGTGCATGTATGTATCTGTGTGTGTGTGTGAACATAAATCAGTTTTTTTTTTTTAAATAGAGTTTTGGCCTGTGAAATGGTAACAAATCTAACTAACCCAAAATAACCCAATTTTGGACAGCAGACAAAATCTTTATTACTGAGATTTTGACTGTGAAAAAGACAAGGTATGATCATCCATAGCTTATATAGCATGTGTAACAGAATATATTCTCACCTCTCGTGTTAGTAGCTGGTGCTTGAGCTGCTGGGATGTCACGGTCATTCAAGTGAAAACCTTTCATTAACGCCTCGTGAGGAAGAATTCTCTCCTCAATTAAGTGCTTCAGCTAGATGTGATGCAGACGTGCGTGGTTAATGATCGTGTTCTGCTGCCCACATGCAGGTGTGGGCAATAGATAGAGCAGCATGAGGATCAAAGATTCCTCTGTGTTGAAGAGGAATAGGAATAGGCAACCTTTGAAATGTTCAACACGGTTCCCTTGGAGCATGTGTCATCAAAGAGAGCTAAATTGTAGGGGAAACCAAACCAGGCCTAGTTTTTGACGCCAGTACATATTTCTCAGTTTATTTTTGAAAGTCCGTTTCTGTCTGTATATCGTTATTGCAGAAGAAAAAAAGATTCAGTTAATTTAAGACATTCAACGGAACATGTTATCACATCACACTGAGTGAAGTAAAATGTAAAGAATGGAGACTTCTGGTTATTGAAATTTATTGAAATCTTTATAATTATACTTCAATGCTTTTGCGTTAACTCCCAAAACTCTTGTATTCCCCAAAGAAACTTTGCATCCACTTGCAAAAGCATTGAAATATAGTTTTTCTATCCATTTCATTTTATTTTCATTATTTCCAGTTCCATCACTAGTTACATTCAGTCTCAAAAGTTTTGCAAAGAAACAAAAAGCTTTTGTGGGGATTGGAGAACTTTTGCAAGTGAACGCAAAATTAATTAAAATACTGTACCATTTTTGTGAAATGCAATCTAAGGTTCAACAAAAGCCATCTTCCAACATATCTGTATCATAGATGCCTAGACGGCTATTTCATTGCTTTTTTGAAACTTGATTTATAGTAATACGGCAAAACAATTATGAAACAGCAAAAATACAATACATTTTTTGTTAGGGAAACTACCTTGAAACTGAGCGTTTTCTTCTGAACACAATTAATTTAATTAACCAAGTGAACTAATTCACTACAATGAATCATTATGTCTTTACACTTAGTAGGGTTAGATACATTAAAACGGCGGTGATTACTTTGTTATTATCATTTGATAAGTGCAAACTCTGCTGGGCCTTGGTACACACCAAATACCCCTAAAGAGGTTGGTATCAACCCCCTTCCAAACAAACTTCGCTGATATATGAGCAGAAAGTGGACCAAACACATCTAAATGAACGAAAAAACTGAATGTGATATCACAAGATGCAACCCTAAAAAGAAGACAGAATGATCAATGATAGCTCGTTCTTCTTGTCATAGGAGCTGGCCAAAAAGAACCAAGAGAACTGAACTGAACACAACCTTATTGTTATGCAAAGTAGTGAATTGATTTCAACCATGAGATTTTCCAACCATAAACTAGGTGATTAAACTGATAATTGAGCTTTTGACTCTAAACCCCTGAAGTTGCTGAGATATATCCCTTGTGCCCTGAATTCTTTTATAAGAATTAATTAAAATTAAATGTCACTCGCTTACAGATATAGAGCCAGTGTTATCCATTTGAAACTTTACTGTGCTATTGTGAGTTTTAAAATATTTTAACTGACAAAAACGTAGACTACCCGGCCTGTAAACATCATTAGCATTTGCTGTTAAATAAAAGATAATAGCATCGACTTTGCGACATTGGGGACTCGTACAAAACATCACAACATATAATATTCATATCCCCCAACTGCACAACAATTCAAGTGCATCTGAGGGCTTCTGTTTGTCATCAAACATGCCTGCCATGCCTGTTGCATCACATAAACAGCAAAACTGCTCTGTCGGTGCTGTTAACACACCACGATTCAGCCGAAGATATGCACAGTTAAACTCTAATGACGAGAGACATTGGACATCTGTTTGAGAGATGCATGGTAAACGGCAATATCTGATGCAACTCACAAAACATTAGCATGCTGGGAAAGCATATATATTCATTGTAAATTTAGGTTGAGTGTAAATGCATCTGGTTGTTTCGTGAGAATATAGGGCTTGAAGAACTGAGAATAGTGCTGACTATTCACTTGAGCAAAGAGTGCTGCTAAAATATTTATATGTGGGTTTTTGGTTCCGAAGGCAATGGGAAATGTAACAGTGAAATCTCAACTCTGAAAAAGATAAATTACATAAAACTTGTTGTTGCTGGTCTCATAAAAAATGGATGTTTAAAAATGTGCAAGTAAATTAATGAGATTTTGAGATGTAAGTTGGGTGTGAAAAAATTTTAATTGAAGAATTTAAATGTACGCTACTGTTTGTGTAAATTTTTTAAAAATAATTTTCTTCAGCATTTAAAATTAAACTGAACAAAACTGCAAGATCAAATTAAAGGTACAGGTTGTAGGACCTGCCACAAGAGGGCGCACCATCAAAACAATAACAATCGCGTGGTTTGATGACGCTAAGAAGGAGCGTGGAATGATGGGATTTGTTGTCTTCTACCCAAACGCTGACGGCCATCAATTGGACGGAGAGATATATCATGGATTTAACGCGAATTCAACGATTTGAGCGAGTAGATTACATACAAAGTCAATGCAAAGACGCGATCGGACTATAGATCAAATGCGTCCTCGTGCAGGTCTAGAGACGCGATGCCCTACATTTGGCCTGTATGCCCCATAATGCTAATCTTGTTGATCGTTATAATAGCATACATTTTGTAAAGATACGAATCAAAACAACTCACCTGTCGTGTAAAACACAAGCGAGATCAGCATCTCTTTCTAGTTGAACTTTGTCGCGAAGCTACTCCCACATTTGTCCACGACACTGTCCACGTCATGTGGTTTCTAAGTCAGTAAAGGTGGTAACAAAGGGTAACTAACGTCATTGACAGGTGACTGCACTACCCCGTGTCACTGTTTAAAATGGGAATTTTCTCATAATTTACAAGTAGTTGAAAACATTAGAGATATTGTTAGTAATCAGCTGGACAAAATATATAACACTAGCCTAGTGGTTTTTGGATATTTTACTGCAAATATCTTACAAATTGTACCTTTAAACTGAGCAAAATTTCCTTTTGCTTTGGTACTATATATATATATATATATATATATATATATATATATATATATAAATACTTAAAATAAAAGCTGTTCTTTTGAGAAAACTTTGAAAAAAAATTTGCTGAAAAATATGGTTTCCACAAAAATATGATGCAGCAAAATTGATTTCAGCATTGATAATAAAAATAAATTACATTTATAAAATATGAAAATAGAAAACAGTTGTTTTAAATTGTAATAATATTTCACAATATTAGTGTTTACCCTATTCTTGATTGAATAAATTCAGCCTTGCTGAGCTTAAGAGACGTCTTTTTCCAAAAGAATTAAAAAACCTTTAAAACAGTAGTTTACTTATAAACTTATGTTCTTTGGCTTTAGATTTGGAATATAGTACACAAGATATGTTAACTACTTTAATAATAAAAGTCATACAGTACATGTTTGAAGCAACATGGAGGTAAGTAAATGCAGGAAGTAATGTATGAATTCAAATTGAAAGGGGGGATTTTTTTTTTTTTTTTTTTTTTTTGCTGGATCATTGCCTGTACGCAAATATGATTACTCAAAAACCCTTACAACAGTAAAAGTGTGCTACAGCTCAGTTTGCTCTCATCATTCATTCAGCAACACGCTGCATGTTTTTAACTGATAGGCCTGACAGATACAAATGCTTTGGCCACCACTAACTTTAAACACTCGACTGATATCATTTTCTCTCTTCCAAATGATATAAGCTCTTTAAACATTAAAATTCAGAGAACAAATCTGACCAAGACTGTCTTGTGTCTCATAAAAAAGAACTTTTTGAAGTTATAAAAGGAGTATTTTGGTAGATGTGCACTCTGTCCCCTCAGGCTGTCAGCTGGGTCTCTATTTTTAGCAAAAATGCCTTTGCTATTTAGTTGAACAGTGTGCACAAATGTATTCCGTGTTTCTGTGGGCTTTGGGTATGTTTTCTCCATGAGTTTGACTTTAGGCCTCACATGTGTGCATGAAGTGTGTGTGTGTGTGTGTGTTTTCGCCACTATATTTAAAGAACATGTCCATTAGGACCTTCCAGAAAGAATACAGAGCATTTAATAATAGCTACATCTTTTTCCTTCCATTTTTCTTTCCTGCTTTTTTTCTATTGCTGTGTCACTGAAAGATGAGTTGATTATCTCTCTCTCTCTCTCTCTCTCTCTCTCTTCCACTTTATTTAACAGCATTACTAACTGAGCGTCCTTGGGAGATTAATTAGAGGGAACTTCTGCTGGCATCCATATTTCAACAGATGCATGTGTAATTATCTTTTTAATTAGTACCCCATTACAAATCATCAGCCTTCACCTTGTGTTTAAAGACTTCTTTGTGGCTAGTGTAACGTCTTAATTAAGTGTCACATATAAGCAGCGGATGAGATAAATGTATTTCAACGTTGCATTGTATAAGATAGACTGCTTGTTTAGGTTATATTTTGGGGAGTTTGTTTACATAATTGTGTGGTTCCGAAATTTATCAAGGAGTATTTATAATGCCACTCAAAGTGGATATGAATGACATTGTAAGTAAACCCACTATATAGCACAAGACAATGCAGTAAATCCTTAAAGAGCTGTTTAAGCAGCCATTTTTAGAGACAGATTGGAGATATTTCTCCAGATGCCTACAAAGGCTACATTGACAAATGAGATGAAGCCCAATATCATGACATTGACTAAGAAGCAGGAAGTGAGGTTATCAGCTACAGAACAGAGGTAATAAAGAAGCCGGGCCTCTGGCAGGTGAAATATCACAGAGGGACAAGGATGAAAAACTAGTTGATGCATGTGTGCATGTGTGTCCCTGTATGTGTAAAGATGTTTGAGATCGAGCGTGGGGCACCGTTCTTTCTTTTACCTGAGGTGTTTGTGCCATAGAGGAGAATAGATTGTGATGCTTCATTGCCTGGCTCAAGCAAACATCCATCATTACTGCCCCATACAGGCACCCACAGGATTCCCTGGTAATATAGGTCACACACTGTGGCTGTGACTATTCAGGCCATAGATTTGCATCATTTGCAGATAGAATGACATTCGTGTAAATCATTTTAAGGTATAGTTTACCCAAAAGTGAACATTTGCTCTTATGTCACTTCATACATACATTTCAAACAGGTATTTCAAGCCATTTCCATTGGCTTCCATGGCATTGATACTGAGGTATTCAAAATTATTATTTTGTGTACCACAAAAGAAACTCAGACAGTTTTGGAATAAAATGAAGGTGAAAAAATAATGGCAGAATTTCCATTTTTCTGTGGAACTGTCCCTTTAACAGCAAAGATGTGAGATGGAAAGGTTTCAAATGTTAAAGCAAATGAAACCGATGCATTTGGATGCTGTTGCAGTTCCATGAGTTCTTCTAAACTGTCTCTGTTTCTGGCTTGGCAGCTTGGGATATGTCATGAAAGGACAGTGATTTATTCCCACAAATCTCAGTTTACTTCTCTCTCTTTCTCCCTTCCTCGCACTTTTTCTCTCCCTCAGTATGGTGTTATTCTGCATCAGCTGTCAGGAGTGAGAGAGAGCGCTTTCCTTTGCCTGACTCAAAAGGAAAGAAAAAGGAGGTGCAGTTTTACCTTCCAGCAAAAAAAAAAAAGCAAAGTGTAAATATCAGAGTTTCTGCTTCAGCAGCATTTTCTAAATTAGAGAAAAGAGCAGAGGCCTCCCCCAAAGACCAAGGTAATTTAATAATGTAACATGGAATACATTATTCTTTCACATTATTACATCTTCGTTAAGTTATTGTGGTTATGAATAATGACACTGTGAAATATGGCATTTGTAAAATAATAGCTGAATCTCCTTTTTTAGCCTCAAATTAGGGCTTCGTGTGGTTAATTTTTCTCACTATCTGTGAGAATTATATAAAACCATGTCATCGAGATTCAAATGAATGCAGATGCCCTACATAATATTTATGTTTAACCCAGTAAACAGCATAAAAGGTCAGATTGTCTTCCTCAGACTTCAGGCTTATGTTACAGTTGTAATATTACGGTTATGGCTTTTTAACATGTTCTAGGGATCAAGTTTTTTTGGACTAGTGTTTTCTTTTTCACACGGCTGCTACAGACAATGTTAACACACTGATTCAAGAAAAACCAACAATCACTGCAGGTATGTGTTGATGTTTGTCCAGCTTTTTTGAAAAAATTAAAATACTTCAAAGTTTGGGATTTTTGTAGAATGTTTTTAAAAGATGAAATATAAAAAAAGCAAATATTAAAGAATGAGTTCCTGGAAGTTCTCTCTTCGTTGATATTTCTGTGGTGCTGTTCAAGCAATAATTATCGAACATTCCTGACATTTAAGAATGCAATAATAGAATTTCCCAGACATTTTAACACGAGCTCCCAAAAACAAATACATAGAAAATTACATTCATGAGCTGGCTATAATATGAATAACATACATGCCAGTTTAACCAGTGTCACTCATAGGGAATCAGTGTGTGTATGTGCATATCTGCGTGTTTGGGGACAGTAATGTCATAATGCCTCTGGCTAACCTCTTTAATGAGGGAAGCTCCTTATTACTGCCGTATGCTGTGCATCTGCCAAGGGGGCTTGTGCCAGGGGTAAACAGGCTACAGAAGAAGGGGAAGGCACTCAAATAGAGAGATACAGGAGATAAAGTGAGAAAAGGGATGAATCAGTTGAGTTTGATGACTGCTTTCCAGTGGAGGGATGGTGAAGCTGTGTCCTCACGTTGTGAATAGTGCTGTGTGTTAGCAGCAGGCTGAGAGGTTTGTGTCCCTTTTAAGCCTTAATGGTTTCACCATCAAGCAAGATTTAATGCCTCTTTGCTTTTTTATTTTTATTTTTTGCTTGCTCTGACCTCAAAATATCAGTGCAGTGTTTTCTTTGGAGATATGATAAAATGACAATAACAAGAAAATCACATTTTTTATCTTTTGAAAAGAAAGAGCTGTGTTAGTTCTAAAAACACCACTGTAAGTCTCTGATCTCAAAATTAAAGTGGTTTGAGTAAGTTAAAACACATGTCCATATTAGGGTGACCAGATGTTGTGATAAAAGTAGGACAGTACCGTTTTTAAAAAGCCATGCCACTTCTGACGTAGTTATGGATATGGTGTGAAAATTGCATAATACACTTATTGTAGTTAACAACATGGGGTTAAGTGAGGTTAACTAAAGTTCGGGAGCAGGGCCACGCCTCAAACAATCACCTGACTTCCAAACCTCCATATATACCGGGCCACCTCACACCACTCTGCGAGTCTCGTTCTCGAGAACCCACCCTTCCCTCCCTTTCTCATCCATTCAACCAACCTTATCCCACATTATATTTCTATCAGGTTGTATCAGGGGGTCCTTATTGTCTGGCCTAAATATACGCTAGAGATGGTACCCCCACCCTGAGTCTCCCTGAGCCATCAATTCAAGATTCCCTGATCAACCTGACCATCATCCCATTCCCTCGACCCCTTCATCCTCTTTCTACTCTTGCCCAGTTGCATAGCTGGTTTGTGGCGTGGCCCTAGCTAGTGACATCAGAAGTAATAACTACCAGTTTTTCTTGACTCCATATTTATTTGGACTGCCAATTTTTTTCAGCAGTCATTACTCCAATCTTTCGTGTCACATGATCCTTCAGCAAACATTCTAATATGCTGATGTTGATCAAAGTATGCCACCATATGTGGCCTCACGTCATGTCACTTTTTTCATTAAAAAAATCATTAAACATTTGCAGTGTTACCGCTTTTACAGAGTTGGAGTAAAGTTTAAAAAAATTCCCAGGATGACAAATAAACGTTATATGACATGTAGTTTATATCCTACTGTTTAAAATGTTCTTCATAAAGTATTGATTGACGATTTAAATAAAAAAAATTAAAAAGGCATACAGTATATACTGTGTGGGAAAGCAGCATGTTCTATTGCATTATTATTCCATTATATCTCAGTATCTGCTCTCTAAGCACGTTTGCAATGCATCATGTGAATCTACCATGAAGTTGCATTATTCCTGAACATTATAAATACATCCAGGATTCAGTAGGATAAAAAATTATATTATATTAAATTATATGCCAGGTCCCACTTTATATTAGGTGGCTTTAACTACTATGTACTTACATAAAAAAATAAGTACAATGTACTTATTGTGTTCATATTGTATCGTAAAACACTTTTTCTGCTATTGAGGTGGGATAGGGGTAAGGTTAGGGGGAGGGTTGGAGGTATGGGTAAGTTTAAGGGTGGGTTAAGGTGTAAAGTGTGGGTCAACAGTGTAATTATAAAGGTAATTACAGAAATTACATACAGATGTAATTACATGTAGTTGTTTTAAATATAAGTACAATGTAAAAACATGTATGTACACAATAAGTACTAAATTATTAATTAAAATGTAAGTACATAGTAGTTAAGGCCACTTAATATAAAGTGGGTCCATATACCATTTATACAAAAAAAATCAACCTGAACCATAGAGACCAGGATATAATAGAGACTTAGTTATGGCCTCCTTTATCATCGCGGGAGCTGTCAATCACACAACATGAGTTCATATTCAGTGATGCAGTCCACACTGCACAATATCTTATTTACATTGTGTTTGCCACTGTTAGTTAGTTATGATGATTTGTGAAAATGCAAAACTGAGTTGCAGTGGTGAAATTGCGGCAACCTTTTTTGCAACAGGAGTAAATCTAAATATAATGCTATAATCAACACTCTCCATGATTAGATCGATAGCTGTAATAGTAAAAACATAGTATACATTTTTGACTATTTTCCACATGTAATACTTATTACATATGCAAGGATATTAGCCAATCACAGCAATGGGTGTTCCCATTGAAGTCTCACAGCAGACATGCCCCTACAAACAGAGCGTTTAAATCAGAGGGTTAAAACCACGGTAGAAAATGTCAATTTATTTCTAAATTTTGATGTAAAAATCATACAAACTTTATAAGCGTACTCCAAAAATGTTAAAAAAGCTGTTGATAAAATAAGCAATCCAATAGATTTATACTGAAAAAGCAGCCTGAACCGTATAGAGATCAGAATATCATAGTGGCTTGGGTATGGCCTTTTTTGGGCCAGTAAGAATCCGAAAAAGATATGAAAACTATGATTTTCAGTGAATGTTTTGTTTAAAAAAAGCTTGAATACAGCACGAGAGGGCATAGAATATCGCATACAACCCATATTAAACAGCTTTTATGGTGATGTTATTTATGTCACAGAAACTCTTTTGGTAGTTCTTTAAATTAAGCGAGCTTCTGATTTGCAGACTACATTGCAATTGGACAGATGCTTCAGTGCAGTCAAGGTCTTTTTGTTTATTAAAAATGTTTTGACCTTGTGGGGGTGTTGGAGACATTAGCATCATATTGAATGTCTTGGCAGCAAAAGGATAAGTTTGAAACATCTCAAGGGCGCATATTTTGTTATGTATGAGAGACTTTGTTTGGGACTTTTTTTTTACATTTTGAAAGAGTGCCACAAGCCAGCCTGAGATTATTTCTACTAGAAAGGTGCAAATTGCTTCACTTTCATAAGCATGGCCTTATAACATCAAGAGCATTGCATTTGACCTCCAGATTCAAGTAATTTGCACATCAAAATCTCTTTATACTCTTTAGAGTATAAAGTATGCATTTTAGTTATCAAGATATAGATCTACGTCAAGGATTCTGTTGCAGTGCACATTTCATTTTCATTTTTTGACAGTGATTAAAACCTATTTAAGCCCACTGGTAGCTATAGTTGCCGCAGTTTATAGATGTCTTTTTTCTTTTGAAGGTGTTTTTCTAGACGTTATCCATGTTTTATTTTCTCAGTGACATTCAACCAAACAACCAAATATATTTAAAAAAATAATAATTCCAGGAAGCATGGCGAAGGCAAACCCTCCCAAATAAATATTATTTTTTGTTGACATATATATATATATAAATATATATCTACA
The DNA here is from genome assembly GCF_003368295.1 of Carassius auratus. Lineage (NCBI taxonomy): Eukaryota > Metazoa > Chordata > Actinopteri > Cypriniformes > Cyprinidae > Carassius > Carassius auratus. The sequence goes on from NC_039273.1 coordinate 6,734,060, forward strand.
TAATCATGAAGGTCTCTAAAATTATTCATCAAAAAAAATCTTACGGGAGATTTATAGTTTTTTGTATACTTAGTCAAAAGTCCAAGCTGCAACTATAGTTGCCTGTAGTCAAATGACTTGTAACTGCACATCAAGGGGAAATGGGGTATACTATGTTTTATTAGGTTAATAAATCAAGGTAATTGGTCTTGTTATCTGCTTTTTGCTTTCATAATATCCTGCCTAAAACATAATTTAACCCTTTAACTGACATCTCTACTGCATAGTGGACCTTAATTTAATTTGGAATAAATCTGTCAAAAGTAGGAGATTGAGAGAGCAGTCGTTCCACAGCTGTTCTGCTCCACTTCTGTGTCTGCTTTGGCCTTGGGGAGTGGAGATTTACAGTTTTCAAGTGACAGCGGCAGTTTACAAACTTCAGTCAAGTCAGTCACACAAGAGGAAGAATGGTACGATAAAAAGCTAACACATGGGATTAATTGCTGTAGATTATCTTTTTCTCCCTTTTATGAGATTATGTCTTTTAAGGGGCAAAATATTGAGGCGCCTTTATCCAGTTTGGATGCATTTCATTCCAACTGGTCCAGGACCCTAATTCTTTTTATGACTAGTAGCTTATGATTCCATTATAATGTTAAAATCCAGACAAGTTCATATGGTAGAGCATTGCGTTAGCAGCACAAGGTTGTGGGTTTGATTCCCAGGGAACACATGTTAGGTAAAAACTGTTAGCCTGAATACACTGTAAGTCACTTTGGATAAAAGCGTCTGCTAAATGCATAAACTTAATTTAGACCTTTTTTATTTTATAGATGTGATATTTTCTAAATTCTATTATTTAGTTATTTTGAGTTAGATGCCAAATACTCTCCTCCTATTCAAACTTGACATTGGAGGGGTGCATACAACATTGTTGCGCATTTTGCCACATATTTAAATATGATTTTCAAGAAAAAAATTAAATAAATAAAAAACCTGGGGGAAATAAATGCAGAATATGTTCACATAGGACACTAGTAACATATGCATAAAAACCATTCAGAAAAAAATTGGCCACAAATGGGTTAATAATGATCGTCTATTTCAGTTCAAGATGAAGATGTGGCATTAGAGATTGAGTGCATGGCGTACTTTAATGTTCACTAAAACTTTGATGTTGCAGCTGTTTTGGAGACCTTCATGATGTCTTGTACATATTGTTCCTCTGTTATGACAGCAGAAGCCAAGGCTGTCAGGATCTCAGCCAGGAGGACATGAGCTACTACCCTTGCAGAACTAAACGTTATTTCCATGGTGGATCTTTCATATTTATGTCTTTTAAGGACTGTGGCATGTCAAGGCAGGGTATAGTCTAAATCGTATCATTTCCCAAGCTGAAAATTATATTTGTTTATTATCAGTCTCATAAAGGATATATATCACAAAACCAAAAGAGTAGCTTAAGTTTAGGGGGTGAATTAAATTACAAATAAAATATCCTCCCTGAAATGCACAGTAACATACATCCACATAAAAAGATTGCTATTGTGCACATTTTGCTTATTGAGTAATGAGATGCTAATTTTACCCAGTGTCCATTGGGTCTTCTTCTACACTTCTTTTATTTTCTCTTTAGAACAAATCTTGCAGACATTGGGTTTATTGCCCAACTTAGACAAAGCAGTTAGCAAAAATATGTGTTACGAAAACTGTTACAAGGTTTAAGATGGTACTTTTTTCTCAGGTCAGGCCTATACTGATAAATTGTTAATTGTGGTCTCACTGCTAAGCATGTATTTGACATGTATAACAGTTGTATTAATTGTATTATATATCTTTGAATTGTATAATTTTTTTCATCCAAAATATGCACCTTGACACTGTAAAATAAATGGGCATCTAAACATTTTAAAATGAGCAGAGTCTCAGAGGCAAACTAAAATTTAATTAAAGTCAAGCATTTATTTAGGTTATTATAACTTTAACTGAATTACAAGACAAGTAAATTACTGAACCTCAGAACCATTTATAGAAAGAAGAAATTGCACAAAATATGATGCTATGATCCAAACGTAGGCCTTGTTACAGGGAGAAATAATTAGACAAGGCGACCAGGGAGCCAGAGAGCATCTGGCTGTGCTATTTGAAAGAAGCTGAAGATTTTTTTATTTCTGGATGATGCCCTAAATATCATTCAGTTAAAAGTTTTATTTTTCTTACTTTCATATGCACAAATAAGGTAAACTGTTAAATTTTAATTAAATTGTGCTCTGGAAATGAGAGAAAACTCAAAACAATATTTTTTCTGCTATTTAATTTTAACACAATGTTCATATTTTCATCAATATTTCAAAGTAGTAGAACATTTCAACATTTTGTTGTATTATTTGTAATATTAATTTGAATGCAATTTAACTTCCTGCATGTGGAGACCAAGCTTACAATGCCTATTGATTGCCTATGGGTAGTTTTATACATTAAGAAATTCACAAACATATATTACTGTATTAAAAAAAAAAAAACTAAATTACCTTTCTTATGACGAACAATTCATTTTTATTTGCAATTCAATTAAAATTTGACATGCAAAAACTTTTTAGGCATAAAAAACATTCAAGGACATAGGAGGGTAAAGTCTGCCATCCACATTTAAAACACTAAGAAGTGGGTGGAATAATTGGTGTTGGATGTAAACACATCCCTGCTGGTCTTTATTGTTTCAATCATTTCTGTGTTCATGAGGTTTTACAGTGCGATGGAGCACTCGGTAATCTGATATGACACCAAAAGACACTTCTACACTTCCTCTGCATCATTCCAACTGTCGCACACCCACACAAAGCCATTCTGATGTGGGGAACGCAGCAAAAAGAGACTGCGCTATATGCATGATTTTTTCACCCTCAGTTTGACACCTGCCGAGGGTAGCAAACCAGAACGTGATGGCATAATATTCAAACGCTTCCAGAGAAAGGTGTTTCTTTCATTGGAGTTTCTATTTTAGTTCGAGAAAAACAAAATCTTTTCAATATTTAATAAATCTGGGTTTTTGAGTCAGTCTGTGTTCATGAATTTAGTCCCTTGCATGTAGTAAGAAAACATATGCAACATAAATGAATTCCAAAATGTTCTTTTACATCCATCCATCTGTATGTTGTTTTATTGTTCCATCCATCCATTCATCCATCCATCTGTATATGTTAATCATTATATCTAGCCATCCATCTTTCCATATCCATATATTGTTTTATCATTGTGTACATCCATGTACAGTATCAGTCTATAATCCATCCATCCATCCATCCATCCGTATATTGTTCTATCATTCTAGCCATCCATCCATCCATTCATCTGTATATTGTTCCGTCAATCTCTCCTGTCTTCCAACTGTACTATATTTTGTGTTATCTGTTCATCCATTAGTCTGTATATTGTTCTGTTTATCTATCATCCATCCATCCATCTATCCATTCATATATTGTCCTGTCATTCTAGTCATCCATCCATCCATCTGTATAATGTTCTGTAATTCTAACCATCCATCCATCTGTATATTATTCTATTGTTCTATCATCCATCCATCAATCAATTTAAACATACATTTTTATTTTGTTCTATCCATCCATCCATATATTTTTATTTTGTTCTATCCATCAACCCATCCTATTCATCCACCTGTAAACTGTTCCATCCTTCCATCCATATAATACAGACCACTAGCTTTTTGAACTTTCCTGTCATGTTATAATTACAATGATAAACGAATGATCGATAAATCTGAACCTTATGTTACTCATCAAATATCTTTTAAAAAAATGGATGAGTCAGAACTCTCTTCTCTTATTCTCTTTCTCATTTGAGACCTTGGCAAATCTGTTTTTTTTTTTGTTTTGTTAGGTTTCTGTTTAGCATTAAACATTTATTCTCCCCACTAATTCTTTGTAAGTCCTTCATAGGCCACAAAAGAGCTGCTATGTAATCATCTCTACCACAGTTTGCTTAAATCCCGTCTCTAAACCATCTGCTCCGTTTACTCAAGCATAATAAAGGATTATGGCACTGGATTATGGGGGTCTTGTTAACAAACCATGATACTACAGAGAAGGCTTTGATAAACGTGTATAGCTGAGTTTTACGATGCAAGACTGCAATTCTGGACCTCTGCTCATATGGTCCTCTTAATCCATTCTCATCACTCTTGGGCTGTAGTCAAAAAATGCCGGCACTAATAGCTTAGAGATGATGTAGAAGAGAAGCAGTGTGGGGGAAGAAGGCCAAACACCTGGCACACAAAGAGAAATAGAAAGAAAGAGAGGCACTAATGGGATATTAATAAGTCCTTAATGAGGCTGAAATTACATTACTGTGCTGGCAACAATGTCCACTATTTTGAAAGCAGAGCTGAGGTGTTTTTAAATGGACTTAAAACTACATTTTTGAACTAAATTGTGCAAACCACAAAGAAGCAGAAGGATGTGCTTGAACAAATTGCTGCTGCTATTACCTGCCTATTCAAATGTAATGGGCCAGTGGCCATTGCCAAGTCGGTTGTAAAGCAAATATTTGGTGTTTGTTTTACTCTTCAGGCAGATAGGTGTACAAACAAGTGGGTGGACACATAATTGGCAAAACTCCATAATGAAATGAAGGGGTCAGTCCATGTACAAGAGTATTTGGACACTTAAGCCAGTGTCACACTAATATGGGCACTGCTTAAACATTACAGACTTTTTATTTCCCAGGAGTTATTTGTTATTAATAGATTTCATTATTTTTGCTACACGAAGGTCACTTTAAAGGATATTTTATCAGACCTTTTATGGTTGCTATACTTTTCAAATGCATATGCATAAACTTATTTTTTTATCCTTGTCCAAGCGATGCCTTGTCCCAATCTTTAAATATTAAAAACCATCATAAAAAAAATGAATTATTACAATAAAACTAAAAAAGTTAAAACTAAAACTATGATATTCTAGAGAGGGTGAAATAAATAAACCATACAAATTGTGAGAAAATAATTGGTTTTATTTATATATTTATTTATTTAATAGTTTACCAAAGAGAAAGATTGAGATGAAGTTTGAAGCATGTGAAGTGTGAAGAAAACTGCAAAATAAGGTAAATATTACTTATGAACAAAATATTATGGTACATAAATTCTAATCAAGCAGCAATTTCGTCAAAATATCCAAAACGTGTAGAAAATATTATTTAGCACATAAAATATCTACTGTACCATAACCCTTGACTAAAGGCTAATTTAATCATCACTGTCATTTCCAATACATCGTTCTTTTACACACAGTTTGAGAAGTGGTGTAAAGGACACCATAGTGGGAATTTTCATGGTTTTCAGGAAATGCTGTTTTGTGTTTTTATTTGTCTATACCCAAATAGAAAGTGTATCTTTTTGGGTGCTTTCTAAATTTCCGTGATCACAATTTGACAGGCAGCTGTTTCACATTACTCACTGTGCGTAAAGGATCTTTTCAACTTCTTCTCCACCTTGAACCACCATTGTTAATGCTCAAGGACAATTCCATCTGACGTTGCCATCCCTGGCCTTGTGAACCAACACCATTCATAGCTTCCCTTCATCATTTTTTCCCCTCACCATTTTTCATTGCCATTTCAGCCATTCATTAGAGCAAGTATTGAATAAAAATAACTGAAAAAAGACCCCAGGAGTGGGGTTTTAAATATATATATTTTGTGTGGCACACATCATGTTTGACAGATTTGTGAAATGAAATTTAGGTCCAAACAGGTTTGCATGCATGGGGAAATATTGTTGCTTTTACAGGTTAACTTATTATATTTTAATATAACAGTAATTCATAAAAAATGCACAACATGCACAAGGACTTTTTATTTCTAAAATTGCGTATTATTGTTTTAAATGCAAATAATATATGCATTTAAATTGCAACAGACCAGGTTGGGACAATGGGAAATATATTATTAGGTATACAGGAATGTTATAATTGGGATGCGAGGGGTGTAATGTGTGTCAGGCAGATGGGAGTTCAACTCTATTACCTTGGATTTCTTTGTTCCTCTCTTTCGTATTCCATCTCTTTCACGTATGAAGACGTGACTCACTGATAACTCGGAATGAAGGACAGTGCTTATAAACCATCTGTCCCTCATCAGAACAACTGAGAAGCTGCCTCTTTTCCCATTTTGGAGTATACAGTACATACATATACTCACATATTTCGTGACGACCATTTGTACCTGTGGGACATTGCCACCTGAAGAAAAACTATACCTTAAAGTATTTGATTGGTGTGGCTGAGAAGAAGGCAGTTTGTTGTGCTTGGACCCCCCCACTTCAGGGGAGAGAAACCTCTGACACCAGCATTTGAAGACCATGACATCCAACATTTCGATCTGTCTCTGCCTGTTGCTGGTGTCTTGTGGTTCGACTGCAGTCATCACCGGGGTGAGTGACCCTTACTTGAACTTGAAGAGCAAGTCTGGTTAACTGGATTGAAAACTATAGAGCTATTACTCTAAATGACTGCTTTTATCTATTTTTTCCTAGTAGTAATGTATTTTGGAAGTCACTGATATATATTTGATTCATATTTGATTGAATGATTGAATTTAAGGCATTTAATTATTTACTGCATCTATAATTTATTTATACCTCTATAAATGCCACGCCATTTAAGTGTAATGCTTTGCTGTAGATCTTTTTTTCACTATAGCATTCTGTAGAACAAATTATAATATATTTTTTGTCTGCAATGTGGCACTATCATTGGCGTTAAACTGAGGGGAGAGTTGTTTATTATTTATGTATGTGTGCATATTTAGATTGTAGTTTTATATTATATAATATATATTTTATTATATTTTAGATTAGTTTATACATCCCTTGCAGAAACTATGTTAATTAAATGTTAGTTTAACAAAATAAGAGGCATATATATATATATATATATATATATATATATATATATATATATATATATATATATATATATATATGCCTCTTATTTTGTTATTTTGTTTATATATACAAATGTGATGCCTCATAATTTTTTTATTATTATTTATTTATTTATTTATACATTTTAATTTGGGGGGTGGGGGTTGGTGGTCTTTAACTCATACACTACCATTAAGGGTGTAGCCCATATATTAGAATATGCTAATTCTGAATTATTCAACAGAACAAATCAAAGCCCTGCATTTTTCTTTTTAACATTACATCTTTCCAGATTTCAGTGCAATCACACAATTAAATAAAGGGATGTAAAAATAAAACAATAAATGTAATATTCCAGTGCACATGCATAAAACGGGTTTTCATTACTAAAGTTTGAAACTCTCTGAGCATTTCTTAGGGTCAGTAGAGATGCCGTGCTGTTTGACATGAATGCGTTGGGATGCTGAAATGCATTTCCTCCACACCTGTCAGTACAGTAAAGCCTACAGCACTCCCAAAATATTTGAGAGTGCTGTCAGAACACCCCAGGCCTAATGGAGATGGAGGCATGGCATTTTCACACATACTGAGACACTCATCCTACACTTTCTGTCAAGGCAAATCAGTTGCCTGGATCCACATGAGAAAATCCCATGCCACTTTTGGGCTCCTACTCACTACATGGCTTTAAAAATATTTCAGATCGGTCATATGGTGCTATTTTACTGCATGAGGTGGACACACTGAACATTTCAACACTGATATGTTTTCTAACTAAAGTCGAAAGCAGACATGCTGTTGTATTTATAATGAGTAAGGGCCCTAAGACCTGTGTGTGTGCAGGCATGTGAGAAGGACTCTCAGTGTGGAGGTGGCATGTGTTGTGCAGTCAGCCTGTGGATCCGGAGCCTACGAATGTGCATCCCAATGGGTCAGGAGGGAGAAGACTGTCATCCAATGACCCACAAGGTTCATTTCCTCACTTTCATTATGATTTTTTCTCGTCTTCCTGTTTTTTAATCTTTAATTTCTGTTTAGGTGCCCTTCTTTGGCAGGAGACTCCATCATACATGCCCTTGTCTGCCCAACTTAGCATGCATCACCATAGCTGATGGCAAGTCCAAATGTCTCTCGCCATTTCCATTCCAGGATCAGTACCTGTGATGAAGATGTTTACCTGTATACCATGCAGATGTTTGTACAGTGTATAGTTGCAAAAGTGTTTTCTTGATTGATTTTAGATTCATTTTATTGAATTTATTTAATCTTTATGGAAAATGGAAAATAAATTATAAGTATAGTAAATAAGTAAATTATGGCAATGAGATCATAAAATGCAAGCGCTATTGCCAAAATGTCAGAATATGACCAAATAAATAAATATTACAGTTTTTCTTTTGGTTGTTTACAATATTATACACTAAGGTAGTATAATGTAAGTATATAAGCCATTAACTGTGTTTTTTAACAGAAAGATGTGGGCCACTGAAACTTTGGTTACAGGTCGTAATAGCTATTTGAACCTGACACTATGATAAATGCTACTTCAAGTATAGCAAACAGGTATGGTCAACGTGTGGTGGTTGTTTTCAGAGCGCTGCGCAACAGCTCTTTGACAGTTCATTAGTCAAGGACTAAAACACAATCATTTAGTTTCTTACTGAACCCATTTCATATTTTTGATAATGTTTTAGCAACACTTAAAGGTTACATAAATATAAATCAGTTCTATTATTATCAGGTGATGTACACTGTAATTTCATTTCATTTATTATTACGAGTTATGATTTCATGCCATTTAATTTCACTAAATTGCATGCTTTCAAGATTCTTGGTACCTTTGTAGAGGAACATTTCACATTTGCAATTTAGAAGCGGGTTTTTGAAAGCCTTCTTTGGAGCAAGGTTAGCAGCGTTTTGGGAAAGAAGTGGCAAATGGTGATGGAAAACGCATGAGTTGGACTTAAAAAAGAGACTTATTCCATCCTTGTAATGTTCTATTCTTATCCTTACCTTTATAGTCTGAAAAGTCAATTCAGGAAAAACTAGAGCTCTCACGTAAACAATGATGCTGACAATGCAAATATGCAAAAAAGAACAGGGTTTAAGCATGTGAATTGTCATCTTATGAATAACCAGGAATCATTTTTAACCCAGGGTAATTTATGAGCATGGTGAAACAAGGTAATGTTGGAATCGATTTACTCAAAATTTAGAATGGCCTACTATTTGGAGTGTAGGAAAAAAGCTGTAATGATTACCATATTTGCATATCATATTCTTTACATGGTATTTTAAGGTACTTTAAAATAATATAATGGTATTAGTGTGGAGCATATAAAAAAAATGTTATGTTCAAAATCATTTGTGGTACTACCATGGTACTTTATTTTGTTGGTGCACTCAAATGTATTGAATACAATTAATACCTATGATTTAACCACTGCAAATAACAATATATAAAATGCTCTGTTTTATATAATTGTGTATTCAACTGGTCCAATACTCAAATAGTCTCTTGCATATTTTCTGGATTACTGTGTGGGCCTATAAAGAACATGTCAAAGTACTCGACAGAACTATTCTTAAAAATGCTTATTATAGTATTCTTTTCTCACTTAAGTGTGTCACAGTGAAGAAACTGTCCTGGTAAAGGACCACCATCACTTTATTTACCCTCTATTGCTGCACTGAAGAACATTGAGAGTGCTGGAGCTGGAACACTGTGTAGAGCTATTGTGTCATTGTTAAATAACAGGCATGCTTCTAGAGCAATTATACAAACTTTTCTCAAAGGATTAAACAGGCTTTTTCTTTTGAAAAAAACATTTCAGTCTTTGAAAGCTCAATTGCTTGAACAAAGCAAACTGCATATTGCATCCATAAGTCTGAGATAAGTTTACACTGCGCTGCATGATAAAATATTCATGGCCTGCTTTTCAAATAAGTATGTCTTTCCATCAGACTATAACTGCTGTTTTAATGCACTAGCTGGAAGGAGGCCAGAAAGAAGGCAGTATGTGTGGCGCATCTTTACACAAGGCGGGAATACAGGGTGAATATATATATATTTTTTAATAAAGCAAGTGCTTCAGTCTATATGTTTTCCCTGGGCACTGCAGCTACCTTTCTGATTAGTATGGCAGCAAATAAAGCAAGTCTGAAACTGTTCTAAAATTGTTTGTTCATATATAATAAGGTAGTGTTAACAGCTCAGCAGATTGTGGACTATTTCTGTCTCTCCTATGGGTCTCACATGGATGACAAAGTGCGTTCAAATAAAACACTACAATTAGCTGATGGAGGTTTTCATTATATTGCTAGATGCAGAATGATCACAACAGGGGTCAATAATGCAGTTTCTTTCTGTGAAATGATTTTACCATTTGACTTTCTCATGTCATTCCAATCCTGTATGATTTTTAAATGATGAAAGATTTAATTATTTGGTGACAACGTTCTCCTGTTAAAGGAATCGTTAACCCAAAAATGAATATTTGCTGAAAATTGACTTTGCCTCAGGCCATCCAAGATGTTTGTTTCTTCATCAGAAAAGATTTTGAGAAATTAAGCATTGCATCACAGTGAATGGGTGCCATCAGAATGACAAGCCCAAACAGCTGATAAAAACATCACAATAATCCACGACTCCAATCCATCGATTGACATCTTGTGAAGTGAAAACCTGCATGTTTGTAAAAAAGAAATTCATCAAGACATTTCTAACCTCCAACCACTGTTTCCAGCTAAAATACAAGTCATCTATCCATAATATTTCTTTGTGGAGTGAAAAAGTAAACTCTTATATGCACAAAAATATGCACAGGTCACTGCTAGCAAGCGAAAACTGTCCAAAACAGTTCTAAATGGATTTTGATGTGGGAAGACAATAGAGGATGGACATTTTCACTGGAGAAAGTTTGAATATGGATTATGGACTATGGTGCCTGAAAGCAACAGTTTAAATTTAAAACAATTATGATAGATTTGTTTATTACAAACATGCAGCTTTTCACTTCACAAGATGTCCAATTTATAAGCATTTTATTTTATTTTTTTTGGGTGAACACTTCCTTTAAATATATATATATATATATATATATATATATATATATATATATATATATATATATATATATGAAATATCTTAAAATTCTTTAAGTAACCACATGACCAGGATTGGGGGGATCTAGTGTAAAAAATTCAGAACAGACTGTAGAAAGAAAAGTTTTGGTTGACTGCTAGCCTAAATATTATGGACACCTTGTCACCTTCAATATCTATGGTGGCTATGGTCTTGTCTCTTGTATGTTTTAACCCGAAATATTTCCCTCTTCAGGTTTCCCCCGCTTTTACATAGAAAGCAGCTACCCAGCATGCACTGTTTACATTAACTGAAGATAAATAATCTTATTTTGCATCTCTAGTGGCCTGCAATGCACCAGATCACATTAATGTAGAGCTGGAGTTGTGCTGAGGTTAGGTTCAGGAAAAAAGGGCTCCGTATTATATAACTGCCTGTTTGAAGGGTGGGGGGGGGGGGTGGAAACACAGCCAAAAATTTCTCATTGAATGAGCAAGTCTGAAACATCACATAAGGCTTAGCGAAATATATACAAAACCAGATGTTTAACATCAGTTTAGTCTGACAAGACAACAAAATCCCTTTCTTGTAATGCCTCATTGGCCTTTTGCTTGCATTTGTTTTTGCATTTGATTCTTGTACTGCTTTAGCACACCAACACAGTGCATTTATAATCATTTATTTTAATTAAAATATAAATCAGTCTCCTCAACACCGACCCATCAAATCTGCTTGTGTCCACTGAAAACAAATTTCCAATAGCAATTTAAAGGGACTGTGAGAGGGACTTGGTTTATTCACATTTAGTCCATGTGATAGTAAAAAGACATTGGCCATTTTGTTCACACAAAAAGTCATAGCAAATATATTACATATCAGTTATAAAGAATTCCAGAATATAAATAAATCATATTTTTACATTATTTACATCGATATGTGGATTGCATAAATGTAGATGTGGATCTTCTGATATGCAACACTGGAACAGGTCTGAGATTTCACCTCTGAATGAAGGGAAATGTCACATGCTACAGTGGCTCCAAAAAGTATCAGGACACTTTATATGAATGAACACAACTGCATTACATAGCAAAAGATCAAGTGGCATTAATCAAAAAATGTATTTGCCTCATAAACCTTAACTTAACCTAAACTTAAAATATAAAAGATTTATAAGGCAAAAGAATTTTGATGGAACAGTTGTCTATGTTTTATGTATGTGTGTGCATGTAAGTGAGTGATTCCTTGTTTTCAAGTAACGTTATAGGGTGGCTTGTTAAAGCAGCACTTTTTGTGAAGAAGTATTAGAATCATAAACAGCTTTAATTTGAAGCAGACAAATATAGGAATGTAAAAAAAAAAACAAAGGTTTGAACACTCATAGGTCTCTTCTGTACATTTTGGAGCCACTGTATGTTTGACAAGCAGACAGAGCCAATGAAAATAAGTGAGAAAAACACTTCAAATCACGCAGTATGGCTCCATGGGTGTTTGAGTAGTCAGGCAACACGGCAAACATGCTCTGAACCTCATTCTCAGCTCCTTATTGAATATGAAACATATGATGGGATTCGCTCCCGCCTGGGCGAACGTCAACCACACGGCCGCGGTCTGGTACACCTGAGGAAGCGCGTTTCCCTTCACAAACACCCGGATGTAGCACGAGACAATATAGGGCGTCCAGAGCAGCAGAAACGCCAGCGTGATCATGTAGTACATCTTTCCTATCCGTTTCTCCATCTTGAACTCGTCCAGCACGAGCAGCCTCCGGGTGGCGTTGTGTGACGCCTGCCTGATGCCCACTAACGTCGGCGGCGTCGGACCGCGTCCAAACCCCGCGATCCAGTTGGCAGCGGCCTGGCCCGTCGCGCCCGGTCCGTGGAAGGTCCAGTTCTGGCTGATAGCCGGAACCAGTTGCGCGGGCTTCATTTTACGGTGGTCGTAAACAAAACACAGCATTTTGACATACACGACGTGCGTCGTGGCCACAATCACGGCCAGCATGAGCATGAAGCCCAGAGTGTCGTTAGCTTTCACGTATCTGTGCTCGAATATGCACTGCTCTTCATCGCGGATAAATTTGTAGGTCCCGACATCGAAGACTGGGGGAAATGCCATGGCGACCGAGAGCGTCCACACCATACATATCACCGCGACGCATGTCCATAGCGTCATGCGTTTGGAGTAGAACCGGTGGTGCGCGATGGCCATGTATCGCGTTACGCTGACGCAGAAAAGGAGAAACGCGATGTGGAAGCAGAACAAGACGGCCACGAACGCGATGATCTTGCAGCTGATGATGCTGTAGCTCCATACGGATCCGCTGTTGATGGAGATCATCACGAACGGGAAGCACACGGCCGAGCGGATGATGTCTGCCACGCACAGGTCGAGGAGGAAGTAATATGGAGCCTTGTGGAGAGAGCTGTCTTTCAGCACCAACACGGAGAGCACGGTATTCCCGAGCAGGCTGATGCAGGTGATGAGACCCAAAGACGCCAGTTTGACCGCAGACGCAGTGATGGCATAATTCTGGAGCGAGGGGATGCTTCCTCCTGGATCACTTGTGTTCGCCATCTGTGCAAGCACAACCCAAGCTGGGCTTTGTAATCCGACATTAAGCAGTCCTTGTCCCCCAGTTTGATGTACAAAATCAGCCGTTAACAATCAGTCGACTCTTTTATATGACCATACCTCGAGCCTTTTGGAGATCCAAGACATCACGTGCATCGTTTTGATTATAACAGCGTCGTACGGTTCTTCATTCTTCAAACCAGATGCTGTGTAATCCATTATTTGTCGAAGAAAAACGACGTGTATTACACAATAATAGACACATATCCGTCTCTATTAATCCGATCGCGGTCGCGTAGGCCGAAAACAATCCAAGACACTTCAGCGAAACATAATTTCTGAATAAATACCAGCCTGTATATGTAAGCATCCAGTCTAATGTGGAGGTCGCGTTGGAGCACGTAGCCGTCTTGTCTAGTGCGTTCTTGTTTTTTTGGGGGGTGGGGGGGGGGGGGGGGGGGGGTAAAATGGGAACCTCCGGTGACAGCAAGGGTGGGTCCGTCTTAAGGGAGAGCGGCGCGATCCTGACACCGCGTTTATACTAGAAGCGGCCGATGCCTCGCGACGCGCCGCGCCGCAACGCAACGGCTCGAGGCTGTCTACGCCGAAGCTACACGTCATCTTAAAACGTTCACTATCGCGGGCCAATCAGCTGTAACCTCGATTACTTCAGTAACGCTTAATGAGTGGATATCTGTATACAACTTTATATAGGCTACATATCATGTACAACATAAAATTGTGTGTGTGTGTGTGTGTATAACACTTCTAAAAATAAAAATAGTTTAGCAGTAGGCTTACTAAGAATCACAACAATTATATATATATATATATATATATATATATATATATATATATATATATATATATATATATTGTATGTGATAGTCACCGCATGTTATTCCACTCTCTATTAGTTACTTATGTTTTATTAGATTTTTAAAAGGTGTTAAAGAACCAAGTTGAGGCACACATTTCCTTTAGACATACAATAAAATTGTGAATTAAATAATTGCAACACTGAATGAAATGAAATAAAATATTTGGAGACTTAAATTACGCTTTAAATGTCTAAATGTCATTGCTTTAGAGACGAAATGTCAAACCAATCGAAAGTTTAGGGCTTTTCTCAGAGCTAACTTCAATTTTGTAACGTTTAACAAACCGGTCCCAAGGTGATTTTTAGTAGATGTACACCTAGGAGTATTTGCATCTACATTTACTTCAGTCTTAACACATAGTCCTGGTGGTCGTTCATGCAGTTTCACTCTGGCGAAGCGCTGTCCGTGGTGCTGAAGTGCAATCGTGACTGATAGCTGTCAATCAGAGCGCTGCTGACCTGATAAAATCACCCAACCTAAGAAATAATATTGACACGAGAGAGGTTTTCTATCTTAACAAATTTCCAGTGAATCGATGGTATTTTCATTTCCAGGCCAGAAGCAGCCCCAGTCAGTTTTGTGATGAATAGCGTCATCTAGTGTTTAGATATGGTAATGCAATCAAGGGCAATAATAATAATAATAATAATAATAATAATAATAATAATAATAATAATAATAATAATAATAATAAAATAAAAACCACGACAATAAAATACAGAAATGAAACATCATAATTATTATAAATACTGTATGTGTGCAGGTGAATGAGGGAATATTATTCCTAACCAAAATGGAGTGTATGGAGTGAGATAAATGTGAAAGGCTCCCTTAACACTTGGACTCTTGTGAAGCAACCGAACAGGTATCTCACAAGAAGCTTTTAATAATTATTATTGTAAAGTTGTTTTATTCTGTGTGCTTATTTGAAACCCTTTAAAATGATTAGAAAGCATATATTATTTGACACTACATTTAGCAGAACAAATCAAACAAACTGTTGGCTGTACCAGTCAGTAGAAGGTTAATTATGAATAAAATGTGCAGTGCATGTTATACATTCACTAAAATTCACAAATTCTAAATTAAAAATAAATAAATAAAGACTCGGAAAAGGGAAGTTAGATATAAGAAAAACTTTACTGCAGATGCCACTTGGTTTAAAATTTAATGTAATGCAGTAACATGAAATTCATACTATAATTGTGGCAAAAGGTGTGCTTTTAGGCCACTGTAATAGCTAAAGTGGCTTTTTTGATGCACCTATTTATAAGTGTTTAATTATTGAATGTTTCATACTAATGATAACTTCATAACCTATGCTCTTTGCTTTACATAGAGCATACCATGCCAATGTTTTTGTTGTTGTTTGCTTGTTTTTCTTTAAGTTAGGTAAGATGAGGAGTAGGCTCTTTGCATTAACACTTGTTTGAGAGACTCCAAGGTAATTTTAATAGGTCAAAAAGTTTTAGTAAAACTGATTATCAAAAGGCTTTAACTTTATAAGCAGTAATATGGAGCCTTGTGGAGGGAGCTGTCTTTCAGCACCAATGCGGAGAGCACGGTATTCCCGAGCAGGCTGATGCAGGTGATGAGACCCAAAGATGCCAGTTTGACCGCAGACGCAGTGATGGCATAATTCTGGAGCGAGGGGTTGCTTAAAACTTATTATTAAAAGACTTTAACTTTATAAAATGATGGAATATTATATATTATCAAATTTGCATAAAACATGAAAAAATGCTACAGTCTTAACCTGTAACAAAAATTTAACCTGTTTTTATATATTGTTTTTTATTTTATATTTGGCTCCACCTAGTGGTCAATTTCGGAATGAATATAACCGCTACTTTGAGTAGTTCTCAATAATAACAATGGCAGTGACATGTTAAATTTAATCACTTTCTCACTCACTCAACTAAATAAAAAAATAAAGATGTAGACGAATGGTTACAGTATAAATATAAATACACACTTTCCCTTATATATGCATATACAGTTTAGCTGAAAATGTTGTTTGTTTCTTCTCTGTGGTGTTACATGATAATTAGTCATAATTAGATGTCATACTTAGATATGCTATTAAAGATCTATTCTTTTAAATGGTAAACATATTAAGTTTAATTTCAATTCCACTGGATTTTCATAGTAGATTAGGTGTATTGTTGGTTATATGTGTTATTATATTTCATTAAACTTGCTTAATATGCTAACAGGAATGCCTTTTTTGTGCTCTGCAGCCTTATTATGTATAAATGATAAAAAAAAAAAAAATAATAAAAATGATTTCATCTTATTTTCCAAAGGTCAGTAGTGAAATTGTCCCACCTGTGTCATGTCAGATTGAGATAAAGGGCTCTTTGTCTTTTATACAATAGGCAAATACCAGCTATTGTTCCTTTGTATCTCAGTGTGTTTTAAGAATCATGGACGGATATCATTTCTGAGCCAGACTTATGAAGAACAGAGTCGTCTCGTTTCATTTGCTTAATTACCTAATTAACACAACTCTAATTACTCCCCTTTTGAGCATGAGTGCATATTGAGATAATGTTACATAATGAATAGTAATTCTCAATTAATTTTTTTAAAGTGCTACTTTATCACAACAAAACCAGATCCACAGTGCATCAGAAAAGCCAAATCTGATGTCAACACAATCCAAATAACATTGCTATTGTTTTCCTTTTGAGAAACAAACTACATGTCAATCTCACATGGATTTTACTCCAATAAAGTTCTTCAGCCAATTACTGATGAGTTGTGTTTTACAGTTTTTCTCAGTTGTTCTGTCGGGCCACAGATTCTCATCTACATCACAACAAATATTTTCCCTCGCAATGCAATGTGGAATTGAAGTCAAGTGAACCATCTCACAACTTCATATATAAGGATGACGTTAGCTTCAACCTGACCAAAAGCAGAAGTCATGGTTGAAATGTCATCAGCCACAGAACTACTGTTGATTTGCCATGCCAACAGGGAGAAAATATCCATTGTTCGAATTTGTAACTCTTTTTGCAACAGATTTGTCCTTTATATATATATATATATATATATGCTTTTCAATTGAAGGTTCATGAGATGCACCTTTGAGCCATTAGCTGATCTACATTCTCTTCATTAGTGAAAGTCAAGATTCACCTGAACAATTCATGGAAAGTTTACAAAAAGTAATAGAAATGTGTAGAAAATATGCTTGAAAGTTTATGACAACTAGATCAACCATTTTGCAATTATGACTTACACAATGAACTAATGCCTAAATCAGTGCTTCCCAAACTGTCCTGGAGGCCCCCCTGCCCTGCACCTTTTGTTTGTCTCCCTTATCTAACACACCTGATTCCACTCATCAGCTTGTTAGCAGAGACTGCAAGAGCTAAATTGGGTGTGTCTAATTAGGGAGACATACAACATGTGCAGGGCTAGGGGTCCTCCAGGACTGAATCTGGTGACTCCTGGTCTAGATGTTTTTGGGGGTAAAACGGTCGCACAGAGAACTATAGTACATTTCAAGTAACATGACATTAGCAAGTGATAATGCAGGAAACTGCAGACAAACATACATAATCAGTTGCATGAACGCACCAAAGTAATCACAACTTGTTCAAAAGAATTAAAAAACTGCTTTTATGATGTGCACAGTTAAGTAGATGATGTGGAGGTTGAACAAGTAGTTTTGAGAATTTGATTTCTGATCTGAGAGATGCACCAAAGTGACTATTACAGCGGTGACCTTTTGACCTTTGAAGTGGAACATTATATGATCTATTCATTATCATCTTAAAAAAAAAAAAAAATAAAAAAAATAATGTCTGTAAATTCATGACAGACTGAACTAATATTAAGGTAATTTTTTAATGAATAAAATACTGAAGTAATTAACCAAATTGACCAAAAATTGCTTGGAAAATCATTAAAAATGTATGCATCATTTGTACACTTTTGTGACCTCTTTTAAAATAATTATTATATCTTGATGAGGTTTTTAATGTTGCTTTTACATATTTCAGTAGATGTCTGTCACTTTCTTGAAAGTATCCTTTGTTAGCTGCAGTGGACACGAAGCAGAATAATAAGTCAAAATGGAGTATATCTCCATGATGGGTGTGTCTGTGATTGATGTATCCGTCTCATGCCTGTAGGCGTGCAGTTTTTCTGGATAAGAATATAGGCCAGTGACGCCCCTTGGTGCCCCCTTTCATACTGTGAGCAATATGACCAGGGACAAAAGCATTGCAATGCCTCTCTTTGTCAAATGTCAAAAGAGTGTTTATGGAAGTGCAGTTGCTAATGTCATGTTGCTCAAAATGCATTTTACAGTTTTCTATGCAATAGTCTTACCCCTCAAAACATCTAGTCTTTAATTCATTGTATAAGTCATTAAATGCAAAATGGTTAATCTATATGTCATAAATTGCCAAGCACATTTATTTTTTTTTTTACACATTATTATTAGAATTTTGTCAATTTGGCATGAATTGTGCAAGTGAATCTTCACTAATGAAGAGAATGTAGATGATGAACCAATGATAAACCATTTCTCTGAAATAGCTCAAAGGTTCATCTCATGAATCTTCAGTTGGAAAGCTTACATTGTATTGACAGAGGACAGCACAAGAGTTACAAATTCTGAAAACTGACTTATTTTCATCATTGTGCCCATATTTATTTTTCCATTTCTATATCACAATGACATTGTAAAGGTTTTTTTTTTATACTTTTTTTTTTTTGGGTCAGACCACTAGTAAAAGTGTAACTAGGAAATCTATCCAGTCTCTTCCAATCAATATCCCACATACAGTAATGTGTAAATTTGTACTTTTGAAATGGATATACAGTATGGCATACATAAGCATATGGCATACTGTTCAATACAGTAACTGTCATCCAAAATGTTGCCATGGTTTACATCAGAGCATCCCTCCAGAGTACAGTTATATTGACAACATGACGAAGCAATTTGACTGTCTTATCCGTAAACTATGACACAAGGATTTATTTTTGAGAGATGAACTAAGGATTTTGAGCAAGAGACCTCAAAGGTAATCCATGGTGTTTTGCTATTTGTACGAGTTGTTTTGAGAAGTGCAC
Organism: Carassius auratus; assembly: GCF_003368295.1. Taxonomy (NCBI): domain Eukaryota; kingdom Metazoa; phylum Chordata; class Actinopteri; order Cypriniformes; family Cyprinidae; genus Carassius; species Carassius auratus. The sequence goes on from NC_039273.1 coordinate 6,753,612, forward strand.
TTACTGTTTTGCAAATGTCAAGAATGATTCGGGAAATGTACCAAAGCAACTGAGAAAAACTGTAACTGTTATTAATTTCACTATAATAATAATAATATATTTTTTTCTTTAGCAAATATTTTTTATCAGACTTATTTTTATATATTGAATTTATTTTAGGACAAAATTGTATAAATTCAGCACTACATGCCTGCAGGAGACACAATAGTCCAGGGGGTGGCGCTCTATATCCGTGCAACACATCAACCTGGGTCCTCTTTCACAGTTACTTGAACTGTGCATTTCAGTCCTTGATCAAGGACAGTCAGACTCTCCCTTATTCCAGAATTGTAAGTTAATGCTGTTCACAATGAACAGTCACCAGCGTATTCAAACGACCAATTATTATACGTTCTCTCTTATTTATTTATGAATTCATATTTTTAATCAGTTATTCTAATTCTACCTATATATTATAGGTTAACTTCACACCTACAATATATTTCACTGCATACAGATTTATCCCCCCCCCCCCCCATACTTTCCTTTTTAAATACATGTAAAATCTCCATGTTTTACATTATGTCAACTACCCTTATTTATTAGGCCAAGGAAAGTTAACTGAGTATTATTATGTGAATTTGAATTCAGCCTAAATCTGGTTATAAGCACTGAGTGGTTCGTAGTCTTTCACTTTTTTATGGAGATATTTTGACTACTATTTTTTTTATCTCATATCTATAATCTAACTTATGTATCTGTGACTTTTTTGACACACTTTTGTTTTGCATCGCAAAGATCCGCATGAATGTTGTTTACCCAGCAGGTGGATGTGACGTCACGGGCGTACAACTCAAGAAAATAACAACATCCAAATCCGCGATTCTCTCCCTTTTCTGTGTGAGTACAACACGCAATAAAGTGTAATATCATCCGAAGCAGCTCCGCGGAGAAAGGCGGTGTAAACCGGGCTCGAAGCGACGGCGTTGTTCCCAGTACAGTGTTTGCAGCTGAAGTTAGTGCCGCTGGCGGAGTGATATATTTGTTGGTTATTTACAGTACGTTTTATAGCACGCGCTCATGATATACAGATCTCGTGAAGAGTTGAATTTGTTATCGTTCACAAATTTCCGCATACTGTCACGTCTCTGTCAAACCACGGTAAGTTCACTCTCCTCCAGCATTCTGCAACATTTTAGGTTATACGGAGTTTGTCTTTGTTATCTTATTGTTTTAGCAATAAGATAATTAGCAAACTAACAAACAGTATTATTGGTCGTGTGTCTAATAACTAATGTCGGGGGGATGAATTTTATTTTTCAGTCTTCAAGTACTTTTTCTGAAGTTAGCTCTGTGGCTAGTAAGTTGTTACGCTGTTCATTTTTGTTTGTAGAAACAACATTGTATCGCTACACGTTTGACAGCTCTGGCATGACGAGACGCGTAAAAACGATGTATTAAAATCGTTGAGCGTTTGTTTGTCGACTGAGTAAAAGTTTGCGAGCCGAGATTTCTTTCAGTGATACAGTGTTGAATATGGGATTTTTCCCCACGTGTTCCCTCAACCACAAAAAAAAAAAAAAAAAAAAAAAAAACATCAACAAACACTTATACTGGTGAATCCTTTCGTTTGGAATTAAATACTACATTATTTATGAGTACGAAAACTGCTTAGAATAAAAAAAAAAAAAATTCTGTGCATTAAAAAAGTTCAGTACAGTGTATCATCCGGTTGGGCTAAAGAGTTGAGAGAAATAAGTTACTCACTCCATCTAGAGTCGGCTGCGTTTCAAAACCTAGTAAGCTTTTTTGAGCATCACTGATATCGACCGTTCGAACGTGCCTGTCAATTCCTTAAATGTTGTCATGTCAAGTGTAGCTAGTTATAGTGAGATCGGCTGCCACCATAATTGTGTTGTAGCCTAACAAGTCAGTTAAATGTACCTAACTGCTTGTAATTTCGGATTTTGAGATAAGCAACAAATGGATAAATCAATTTTTTCTATTAATAAACAATTATAAAAGTCTAGCAAAAGTTATAAGAAGTGGAGGACAGAAACCTTTAAACTGATGCAGTCCTTGTGCACATGAACAGAATAAAAGTAGCACTTTTCTTTTCTAAAAGTTTACATTTTAATACTTTACATTTATAATTGACCTGACATTTTCTTCACATAATACTATATTTGGTCCCATTATTGCCCAGCTTGTTTTATATTTATATAATTTATTTAGCTTATTTTTTTTTTACATTTACAAATTAAACAAACAGAATTTTTTTTTATACCATAGATACATAGCCATAAATATATATATTTTTAACATACATTACACTGTTATGCATTTGCATAATTATACAAACTAAATGGATCCACATGTAAATCATTTAATGCAGATGTTTTATATTTATTTTGGAACTGGCAAGGCAAAAGAAATGTTGCTTTTTGCGTTTGTGTGTAAATGTATATTATTATACTAATTGATTCTCATAAATGTAACTTTTAAACGTCTTTTAAGAACACATTTTAAAATAGGAAGCAGCAGCAGCTTTAACACCCTGCGTTGGCACGGCTCAGTTCTTAGGATTAGTCATTGTCTGAGGGAAGAAGACCCAAAAAAAAAAGAATGCTTTTTTTTTTTTTTTTTTTTTCGGTAGGAGAAGTAAAGTAAACAGCCTCCAACAAGCGAACCTTGACAACCCAGATTAAGGAAAACACTGGAGATCAAACAGTACTGCTGCTGGGCCGTTGTCATGAGCTGCCTGAGAGGGAGAGACAGAGAGAAGGAGGGAGGGAGAGAGAAAGGGACTATTTGAACAGGCACTGATGTTTGTGTGCTCATTTATGCAGAAATGGACCTCTGCAAATGCAGGCTGACCCAGGATTAAAAGCACTGACTGAACTTTTCTTTGCAACTTTTCGGCCTTGGCGCTCAATGAGAGCCTGAGTTATTTCTCACCTTATTTCACTACTGTGCTTACCAACTACCTGTAGTGGAAAAATGCAAATCTTGAGGCTCCATTCAAAGGTTTTTCATATAAAGTTTCCCCAAAATAGATTTGTGATAAAATGTAACTTTTTCATTGTATTGGAAAATTTAGCATTTTAGAACTGATATTTTTAGATTTACTTCGCGATCTTGCAAAAGAGGTTGATGACTCAGATGTGTGTGGTGGTTATGGCACAGAAAGGTTATTAACATATTACTTCACTGAGGTACTGTAAACTGAGAATCGTAGAGGTTATAGACTGCCTGCCGAATAATGCATGAAGTTGTGATGTCTGGTTCATAACGTGGGATAGAGGTTGCTGCGTCCCGTGTCTTGCTGTGTGTTCGGGCAGCTGTTGTCCCTCTTTACTGTGTTGCTTTCATACTGGGTTGCCTGACTGGAAAGGCAGGCCATTGGCCAGACACTGGATGACTTAGGTTGAGGATGCAGCAAGCTTCTTGTTTCTATGGCAACTCTGGACGCTGTCAATGTGTGGCAAAACGTTGTTTAGAGTTTATTATAGCTTCTTGTTGTCACACCAAAGTCGCAGAGGAAACCAAGTACTTTATCATTTGCATATTTAAAGCCATTTAAAAATGTGTCACTTTTTTTTGTTGCTGCAAATGTGTAGATGGACATTAACTTAAATTTTCAGTGCCATTTTATGTGTATGTGTGTATGTGTTTGTGTGTGTGTGGGATTGTAGTGACCAAAAGTGTTAACTTATATTAAAGAATCTTCAAATTGACTAGCCTTTGTTTAGATTCCAACTGGGATGCTTTTGAAATGAAATACATTTTTTCTTTTAATCCTGGACATTTGACCACTGCTTTTTTTCCGCTGTCTGTTAATTTATTATAAAAATGCATTTATTTTTATGTGTAGCAAAATTTTAATTTATCTGCTAAAATAATTTCAATCATTTAGATCAAATATTTATAAGATCATGGTACATTTAAATGAATTCAGCTGTGTCCAAATGTTTGACTAGAAGCAAACAGTGTGCTAAAATTGAATGGAAAGAGTTTGAATCCATGATAAAATGTTTTAATGATCAAGGCTCTATACAGTAAGAACTCACCGATTTGTTACCATTGAAATAGTTGATTTATAGCCATAGTCATTCTGGGTATGTTTTATTGGATTGTAAATCCAAATGGATTGGATTAGAGGCTGGATTAAATGTTGAAATGGTGTGATACTCACAAGTCCCTTTATGCCAGCTGTGAAGTTGACAGCTGAGCTGGGATCAGCTTGTTGGATCAGTTTCTCACTGATCTAGCCCCGAAGAGCTGAAGAGCAGCAGTAAATGCTTGGATTCCGGAATTTTATAGCGAATCCCTAAGCAATAGGATGCTGCTCTTTCCAGGAATTCGAATCATTGGATTTGTAGACCTTTATGTGATACATAATGTGCAAAAATACTTCCCAGACTTTTTTTTTTTGTGCAAAAATTGCCATACATATTCCTTATTCAGTTTTAATGGAAAGAACCAGAAAACTCAGATTTTTACACATAAAATGAATTAATCTGATACATTTTATTTATCTATTTAATTTATTTTAATATTTTATTATTTTTATGTGACAGAATTTTTTTTCCTTCTATAAAATAGTATTTATTTATAAATAAATAACTTGTATTGCATTGATATCAGAAAATTGCAGCTTATGTTATATGACTCCATAAAACAGATTCATAATCTCATTTTCATTGGAAAACAATGGCATGTTTTAAATATTTTATATTATTGTATCTGATGTTTTCAAGACTTTTAAAATGTTGATAAAACTTCATCCGCTAGATAAAATCACCTTGGCATTTGGCAGATTCAACAACATTTTTGAAGTCCAAATGTGTATGTTTGAAAGGCATACATTGCAGGCACATGATCAACAGATTTAAATAAATCTTAAGTGCATCATTATATTCGATCCATGCATTCGGTCTTAAACAGGCAACAGCCTATAAATACCTGCTGTTTCATAAGCGCCACCTGCTGTCAGAGAGTGACATTTGCGTCTCATTCACAAAGCTAAAATCAGACCATTCTGCAATTGCATTCTTGCAATTATACAATCTAATTGCAATCAAAATAACATGTATTTAGCATTATTGTTTGGATCACAAATGAAATGCAGTGGTTGCCTCTTATTTTAAATGGAAAAAACACAGCCAAAGCCTTAGTTTGTTTATATGAAGAGATATATTTTATTTGTATTATTTAATTATTTGATTTGGGATTAGTTTTATTATTTGACATTTCAATTTCACAAAGAAATGTGCAGCATTTTGTCTGAAAAATAATATAAGGATACCTTTTCATTTAAAAAAAAAAAAAAATTGTGAGAAAGTTGTATTGTGAAATCAGTATTGTGAATTGTATCAATATGATCCGAGACGTGAGTTTTGTGATCCCTTGCACCCCTAATCTCTTGACTTGTCATTTGAAGAAAAAAAGCAATCACTGAAGTTTTTAAACATGCAAATTTTTCCACCGTTAAGTTCAGCCAATGTCTTTTAAAACACATTTATATATATATATTATGTATTCTATATATTTTTTATATTTAATATGCAGACTACTTAAATTCATTTTAGGCTACCAAAATCTGAAGAATGTCTGCCCGAAGGGTTATCGGAGATTTTGAAATTTTGCAAGCACTGCAGCTGGCTATGGGAACCTTCACACCAATGTTTTTCACAGAGTCAGTTCAACATTTACTCATCGTAACCTTTCTAGTACTCATTATTGCACTTTTGAAATTAAAGCAGTGTGGCTGCACTAAATAACAGAAATATACACAATAAGGATATAATATATTTCACCGGTTGCTTTAACATAATATTAAAACTTTATCCTGACAAAAGAATTTACATGAAAATTTGATGCCATTCCATTTTCGGCTAAAGCTTAACAATAAGGATTTTTTTAAAAAATGTGTGTATGTGTGTGTATATATATATATATATATATATAAAATGTAAAACAAATTTTTTTTTTTTTTTTTGCGGACCAAAATTTCACTGTAGCTTGTTCTGGCTATATATATATATATATATATATATATATATATATATATATATATATATATATATATATATATATATATATATATATATATATATATATATATATATATATATATATATATATATATATATATATATCCGCATGATCTCAAGTGATAAAACCAAATAAGCATATTGAAGTAATTTTTGTAGGATAATTTGACACTGAATACTGGAGTGATGGCTGCTAAAAATCTGCTTTGCTATCACCAATTAATTCAATTGTAAAATATATTTACATGGAATATTTTTGATAAATTAAATGCTGCATCGTTGAGCATAAGAAACAGTTTCTCAAAAACCTAAAAATAATTATTACAAACTTTTGACTTGGTGTAAATGGAATGTTTTATTACTTTATTATGATTGATATTTATTTAATTATACTTCAACACATCAGAGTAATAAGTTCTGAAAACTGTGAAAATATCCTTTAAAAAGCATTGTATGTATTGAAGAAACATGATGGATAAAAGATAGATTAGTTGCCAGTATTGTTGATTGGTAATGAATATGAAAATTTGTCCCAGCCTTAGAGTTGTTTTGTTTCTGCTTATGTGATTGTGAAAGGGACATCGTTTAAGTGGCCTCCAAGGGAATATACTTTTCCCTCCCTCTCAATAGCAGCATGCTCTCAATTGGAGTATGTTTAATCAGGAAACCAGCTCAAGTACTAATTACCTTATCATAGCATGCATGTTAATTAGTTTTGAAAGAAGGTTTCTTTTTTTCCCAATTGAATGTTCAAATGAATTCAAAGGCAAAATTGATGGATCTTTTCTTTGATCTTCTGTTTACATCTGTATGTGTCTTTCTATCAAAATGCGGCCTATTTGCTGGTTTGAACTTTGTAGCAATTCGGGTGGTCTTAATTGACATGTTGCTGCTTGTTTATTTGATATAAGTAAGGCTTTATCAGATGGATCATTATAAAAAGCACGGCAATTATCTTAAACGTTCAACACTCAGTGCTCAACTAGCAATCCTGCCTCATTCACATGAAAGTGAATATGTACAGCCGTTTTTTGCTTGCTGATATGAGAAACCAACTGAAAATGAATCGGTTTGAGTCATTGACACCTTACTTCAAGAAGCTGTTTGAAAAATGCTCCGTGCAGCTCTTGATGTGTGCTCAGGGCTGGAAAACATGCTGAATTTTTGTGCTTCTGACACGCTGTTGTGTCCAGGAGTTGCCATACAGGTGGTTTCACTCATTGTGCACCAGTTTACCCAAGCAAATTGAAATGTTTACTGAAATGCCATGACAACATTATTTAAAGTCCAGAAAGTCCCTGACAAAAATCCAGATGTCTATACACGTACTTAGTCAAACAGGTGGTGATATCCAAGCTCTAAAAAAATAAAATAAAAAAAGGAAAAATAATAATCTAACTGGAACAATAATGCACCATTTGTTGGTTCTTTGTTTATTTTTTGGTGCAGAGCAAAGCCCTGAGTGTTGAGAAAGAGGTTGTACTTAGGGATTACTGAATATTTCTCAAAAAGCATTTTGATGATATGAATGAGCATAATCTTCTGAAGTACGGATTGATCAGTTGGCATTGCCGAGTGAACTTCAAAGTTTGAAAATGAGAGAATCAATCTTTTGATTTATATTATAAAGCAGCAAGATGGGAATTTCTATGTACTTCATATACAATTGTTGACAGATTATATATTTGAAATAACGAACTTGAGCACACAATAGATGCAATATGTGAACGCCACTGCTCAGAAAATCAAAATGGCTTGATAATTGAGATTGTATGGTGGTTGTGTCCACTAGTGTTGGGCGATATGGTCATTTTTCAAATAGTCATATCGTCAGCCCGTGATGATACACAATATTATCGTGCATGGGTGGAGCGAAAGAGAGACTCTTTGTTCGTGTCATAGCATAACTATTTGGTGTTTTATACTGCGCATGTGCGTGAGAGAGAGCCTATGGAATCAACAATAATCCAAAAGATATAATTTCAAACATACTGATAAACTAACGTTAAATATAGAAATACTGTATTCAACACAGCTTGTTCATATATAGTCAGATGCAACAGCTGGCATCCTGTGAGAAATCAGTAGTCTTCTGAAGTACGGACTGAAGTACGGATTGATCAGTTGGCATTGCCGAGTGAACTTCAAAGTTTAAAAATGAGAGAATCAGTCTTTTGATTTATATTATAAAGCAGCAAGATGGAACGAACAGGCTTTGCTGACTGCCTACCATTTGAACCTCGAGTGCGGTTGCATCTCGCTGCATACGAGGACACCATCGGGCTTGAACGATTCATACAGCTGTCCATCCGCTTCGCCACTCGCATGCAGTCATGCTTAGAAGAGCACCAGGGCCAAGCAAGTTCTCCTCGTCCCATGGTGAGTGCCATTCTCCCTTCAAGATACCAAATGAAACCTCTCACCACTGTTGTGACACTTACTGCCGCTGACATGTCTCTTCCAGTTTCCGCCCTCCTCAATTCTGGGTCAGCCGGCAACTTCATCTCCGGCGCCCTCTGCCGTCAGCTCAAGCTCCCTACCATGGCAATGCCATCCGCCTACCAGGTCCACACTATCATCGGCAAACCGCTAAGCAGGAGGTGCGTGCGTCACAGTGTGGGTCCCATATCCCTCCAAACCGGACTATTCCACCACGAGGAAATCCATCTGCTGGTTCTGGAGGAATCCACCGCTGACGTGATTCTAGGGAGTCCGTGGCTGGAGCAGCACAACCACGTAATTTCCTGGAAACCAGGCGAAATCCTGAAGTGGGGTGAGGCCTGTTTCAAGTCATGTATCTCCGGTTGTCCAGTTTCAGTCACACCTTCCCCTGAACCTCTTCCACTCTATTCCACATCCATTGAGAGCCCAGTGGAAAACCAGTCCATCGCAATCCCTCACTGCTACGCCCCCTTCAGTGACACCTTCTGCCCCAATTGGGCCTCCAAGCTCCCTCCACACCGGGCGTGGGGCTAGTGCAATAAATCTGCTGCCGGGTGAACCAGTGCCAAAGGGAAGGTTATATCCCCTATCCATTCCCGAGGAGAAGGCCATGAAGGATTACATCAAGGAGGCGGTGGCCCAGGGTTATATTCGTCCATCGACCTCCCCTGATGCTTCAAGCTTTTTCTTTGTGGAGAAGAAGGACGGAGGTTGGAGACCATGTATAGATTACAGGGCTCTCAATAACATTCAGATATCCACTTCCCCTCGTCCCCGCTGCTTTGGAACATCTCCCTGGTGCTACTGTATTTACCAGGTTGGAACTCCGCAGCGCCTACAACCTCATCAGGATATGGGAGGGGGACGAGTGGAAGACTGCCTTCATCACCCTTACTGGCCACTACGAATATTGTGTAATGCCATATGGACTTGTTAAAGTCTTCTTAGTGGAAGTTGATGCCTCAACCACCGGAGTGGGAGCGGTCCTGTCTCAGCAGAAGGGGGATCCCTGCTGTTATTCTTCACCCGCTTCCAATTCACCATCTTGTACCGCCCAGGGGTGAAAAACGTAAAGGCCGACGCCCTATCCAGATGCTGAGCCCTCAAAGAAAAGCCTAAGACTCCGGAAACCATTCTTCCTGAAAGTATCATTGTCTCTCCTATTACCTGGTCCTCTGAAACTCTTCCTCCAACCAAGCCAACTACCAACACCCCGCCGGGTTGCCCACCGGGACACCAATATATCCCCAGGACACGGCGCACTCCACTCATCCACTCCACTCATACATCACTTGGCACTGGTCACCCGGGGGTCAATGAAACACTCTCGTTGCTGAATGAGCGCTTCTGGTGGCCCAACATGGCCTCGGATGTCAGGAGGTACGTGAATGGACATCTTCCATCTGGCAAGCTCCATCCTCTGCCCGTTCCCAATCGCCCGTGGTCACACCTAGGGGTGGATTTCTTTACAGATCTCCTGCCTTCAGATAACAATACCTGTATTCTAGTCATAGTGGATAGATTTTCTAAATCCTGTCGTCTTCTTCCTTTAAAGGGCCTACCCACAGCCATGGAAATGGCTGAACTACTATTTAACCATGTCTTCAGGGTACTTTGGCATCCCAGAAAATATCGTATCGGATCGAGGCCCCCAGTTCATCTCCCGGGTAAGGAATGCCTTCCACTCCCTCCTAGGTGTGGCCATCAGCCTATCTTCCGGGTGCCATCCTCAGTCAAACGGGCAGACAGAAAGGAAGGTTCAGGAGATTGGACTCCTGGAACCAACTCCTGGGGTGGGCCGAGTACGCACAAAACTCCCTCCTTCAACCCACCACCGGACTCACTCCTTTCCAGTGCGTACTCGGCAAGAAACCACCTCTATTCCCCTGGTCAGGTGAACCCTCGGATGTCCCCGCCATCGACTACTGGTTCCGGGAGAGCGAGAGGGTCTGGGACGCGGCACATCACCAACTCCAACGGGCACTGCGCAGACAGAGAACGACAGCCGACCTTTGCTGATCAGAAGCCCTGAATTACCAACCCGGTCAGAAGATCTGGCTGTCCACCCGGGACATCCGCCTGCACATACCCTGCCGCAAGCTCAGTCCCAGATTCATTGGCCAATTCACCATCATCCAGCAGATCAATCCGGTCACATACAAACTTCAACTACCCCCTGAGTACCGGATTCACCCCACATTCCATGTTTCCCTTCTTAAATCTCACCATCCTTCTGTCTCTCCCTCCACAGAACCTGGCGAAGCCGAAGCCCCCCTTCCTCTCCTCCTAGATGACGGCGCAGCCTACACAGTAAAGGACATCCTGGACTCCCGGCAGCGTGGTGGGCAGCTGGAATACCTAGTGGACTGGGAAGGATACAGTCTAGAGGAACGTTCCTGGGTCCCACGCAACGACATCCTGGATCCTACATTACTCGATACCTTCCACTTCAATCATCCAACTGACCAGCTCCCAGGGGAAGAGGACGCCCACCATGTCGTCGGGGTCCCCGGCCCTCAGGAGCGGGCCGTGGAGAGTGGGGTACTGTTACAAACATGCCAGGTTCCACCTCCACGCAATCACGACGCACACCCTCACCGGAGTTCTAATCACACCCACCTGATCTGCATCATTATCCAATCACCTCAGCACCATAAAAACCACACACACGCACTCAATCATTGTCCGGTCACGTTTGCAATAAGGTAATTCCTGTATGCTTACTCTAAGGACTAACTCCTATTCTGCTTACCTCTCTCCAGCGATTCTCCGAAGACCCAGATCCCCAGTGTGCGTGTGTGTGGTTCCCCTTCACTCCAAGACGTCTTCACCCAGCCTGCACGGATCCATCCATTCATTCATCCCTCACTACCTGCTCCTCTGATTGTGTCTGTTACAATAAACATCTTAATCTGTTACTCCTCAGCTTCCCGAGTGATCCGTAACAGTGACCTCCTCCGTACGATTTTTGGATAAACTCAGTCGTGACCTGTGAGACAGCTCAGGATGTTCTGACCTTCAGAATCGCACCAAAAAAATAAATAAATATTTAGCAGGGAACAAATATAAGTGAATAAGTGTAGGGCTAAATCTGGTAACATTTTTATCATTGCTCTTTGTATTGTTGTAAAATACATTCATAAAAAGCCAGTCATTTATTTAGCACTTATGCGTATCCCGTTCACAGAATGATGCACTTGAAGCAAACATAGACAGCAACGCAGAGTAACAGCGCGCAATGCTCCGCATAGAAAAGTTCAAAGCGTAAAGGGGAGAGGCTTTAGATGAAGTCATTTTATGCAAAACCACTGATCTTTATCTCCAGATCAAGTACAATAATAGGAACACTGAATCTTGGAGAGAGTTTCATCGTCTTGACTGTTATAACTGGACACGACACGGTTTGATTGCTGAATGGCTGATGACAGACAGCCGCAGCAGAGAAAAGAGTTTAGAGAACTTGAATTTAATGACTTGAAAATGAAATGGTCTCAAACAATTGAAATATAGTGCACAAAAACTTTGATGCTTTATAAAGTTTTTGTACCCTTTGTTATGCTTAACAATAACACAGAATAGTATACACACTATATAGTATTTGGATCTGTCTCATCTGACCAATACCCCAATCCGGAAGTAAATGCCAGTATTGGAGCGATACCGATACTGAGTAACTGATCGGTGCAACCCTAATGAGTTGTCATAATCGTAACATGGGACAATTCTAGAAGAAGTCTTTATTTAAAATAGATTGCCGGTTGTAAATTTGCTTACAGAGATGCATTTTCACATGGTATGACATCACAGACTTGCCCTTTATCAGTGTGTTTGACAGTCTTGCCATGTGTCGCGTGTACTGCACAATTTGGATGACAGTGGTAACTTGCAGTCAAATAACCAAATTATTTAGTCATGGGTTTTAAACGGGCACGGCAGCAAATGGATGTCAAGTAAATGATGCAATTTATTCCCCCTTTCCTCCTCCTCGCCAGGCGGGCTGCCATGGGACTTCTGCCAGCCTTAAATAAGTGTTACCCAGATGGCACTCACATGACGCCCACTTGGTTACAGAATTGTTCCACGGGAATAACTCTGCTTGCCACAACAAGCAATAGGTCAATTGAGCAACGAGTGCTTATTGCTTGACCCATTTTGCATATGCAAATCTGCTAATGTTGTGTCATTTCGGTAAATTCCAGGGGAAGGCAGGCTCTCGGGGCTTCCTAAATGAATTGGAAAGGAGCCCAGTTAATGAGGGTGGATGGGAGAGAGGTAAAAAGGAGAGATGTATGCTTCCTCTTCTCACTTCCTTTTGAGAGTACCTCATTCCAAGTGCCTCTGCTTTGCGCGAGCTGTGATAAAGGGAAATGTCTGTAGTTAGGTTCTCATAGTAATGGGATAGTCCAGTGGGCACTAGGGTCAGTGATTTTTCACCCCTCTCTCTTGCTTTATGGTCTTTTTGACCACAATTCTTTTTTAGGAGGTATGGAAGACAATGCTGTTGTGTTTTCTCTTTCATTTCACTCCCCAAGCTCTCTGCCTCCCCTTTTGATATCTATTTATTTATCTCTCTTTTTCTGTAGTTGTTGCTTGTGAGATTGTACAAAATTAACCTAGTGAAGGCTTTTCAGACCTTTGTCACAATTAGCAGTTTTGAGAATCCTTTTTGATGCTTATCGATTTAATTGAATTTGAACTGCAAACAGGATGCAGAATTGAAATTTAAAAATTGAGAACAATAGATTGATTTGTATGTAGTTTGTATATTTCCTTAATTATTTAATAATTGGACCATGATGCAGGAACACTTTAGCAGAATGCATTACATGAGTTGATTCTCTTTTAAGTTAGTCTAGTTTAATTTTTCCATTAAAAACTGTTCCATTTGAACTTCAGAGTGACCAATTTAATTCAAATTCCAGCTCATGAAACATTTTAATGCTTTATCAAAAGTGTGCTTTCTCAAAAACGAAAGTGAGCATGTTGGTGGGGATATTTTTGTTTGTTGAAATGCCTTCATATCATTAGTGTTTTATTAACAATCAATTTGAAAAAGTAAATTTGCCTCTGAATTTGCCTAGAAAGGAGTCCAGTTTGGGCTTTTCTAAATAAATGCATGTAGGGAGGAATAAGTCAAGGGAGGATTGAATCTGTCTGTTTGCATTTGATTTTGCAGTCACTGCTTTGTACTGTAAGATACCAGTGTTGCTGTTGTTTTTTTACAGGTAGTAAAAATTATTGTTTTAACACCTTACAAATAATTGGCAAAAACAGCAATAATTGGATGTGCATATAACCTCAATCATCAAAATGTAAATGTTGCAGATTCTCCTTTGGAATTTAATTATATCGCAGCTTGTAATCGACTATAAACCCAAACAAAACAATCAAAATACATATTAAAAGGCTCAGCATGATAAGGAAACAATCTTCTAAACTGAGATAAACCATCTCATAAATTCCTCCAGCAACCCCCCTCACATTGTATTTGCAATTGTGTGATCTCTTTGAAAGCATCAAAAGATGCAAGTGCTCTCTAATGTTTCTCTTCCTCATGCCCAGAGAATAACCCCTCGATCACACTGCCAACGTTCTTTTTTAAAAGCTCAAAGAAAGATGAATTTGGGCCATAAAGGCACGTATCACAAGGGCTTTTTATCCTAAATGGTCCTTAGAATTGTTATCTATAGGGATGGTGCATTCCCAGCACTGTCGTGTTCAATCAAGTGTCCACTTAGCCGCGGCCAGGAGTAATTGTCCCCAAGTGGGCCACACACTGACCTGTTAATGTCTGTGTTGACCCTCTAACCTTGTCAGCACGTCTAAGAGAAGAGCTCTAAATCATTCTGATCTCCTCCAGCTCTTCCCATGCTACCAGGTCAAAAGAGAGATTGCCGCATGCAGACCACTCCCTTAAATTGTCCTGTCTTGGGTAGGTCATTGTCTTGAGGATGAGGTCCAGATTCAGGATTCACACTTCTTTATTGCTGCACAATCATGGTGGTGATGGTTCAGTACTGTGGAGTGCAATATCAGCTGAAACACATACTAGCTAAAACGTAGCTAACTGTACAATAATATGCTATAGTAATACAGTAAAACAATTAAAACACAGTATAAAGAGTTTCTTACTGTGAGCAGAAGACTTATAATTACATTTTTTGTATGACTTGCACTTGCATACGCAAAACTTTCCATCACATTGCTAGTTATTGTGGTTGGATGCAAGAGCATTGCTGTTTGGTTGCTAAGGTGTGGCTCATGTTTACCCACTGATGTTTAATATTTAAGGGTTGGGGTTTTGAAAAACCGCAACTGTGGTTCTTTTCAACACCTGAGTTTTTTCTTATGTCTTTTTATCATGAAATATTTTGCACCGTTTAGGGCCAGAGAGGAGATGGTCCAGAATTTTAATAAAAAAAAAAAAAAAAAAACGTGCATTATCTGATTACAAGAAGCACAGTTTATGATACCATTGTTTCTTAGATATTATTCCTGATTTTAAATGTTTCATTTTATAAAACAGTTTCCACTTTTTTTTTTTCTATCCCATAAAACCACAGCAGAGGACATGTGAATGGCAGTGAAGCGATGCAAATTCAGTTCAGTAAAAAAAGAATGATTCATTGAATCATTCATTCAAGCGGTTCATTCAAAAATGCTGATTTATTCAGGAATGAAATGCAACTTCTGAGTGTTTGCTTTGTTTGCAAATATTTTATTAGTGGAAATAAAGTAACTGGCAATAATGCATCTAAAATGTAAGTTACTCTGTATTTCCTTTTCGTTTATAGCAATGTTGTGTAAAAACAATATCACATGCGCAGTTGTGCTGTGGCTTAGAGCATAGCATATCAGATGGCATTTTAAGATAAAATAATTCCTTTGCAGGCTTAGCTTATGCAGAGACAACTAGGAGTAAGCCATTTCTAGGAGATTCTTGATTACCTATAAGTTTAAAGTTTCTGTGACTATGCCGAGTCCCAACTAGCCTGGCATAGCAACAGCGGCAACCAGTTGTGCAAGTCTGGAACAGGGATAGCACGGCAACCAAGGATTGTTTTGAGAGATCTGTGTGAAAACTATTTATTTGGTATGCTGCTAAATGATCTGAATTAGATTGGAGAAGTTTGTTTTTGTGAAATATTTGGTTGCAGGTTTAAATTTCTCTGTTTTGTTTTCGTTTTAATTATGTGTCTACTTATGGTGGGTGGGTATACCATATATTTGAGATAAAGCAGAAATAATACTGTGAGTGTAGTGTGTTTTTATCACACAGTGTGATTTTTCACTAGTCGTTTCACAGTTGTGGGAAACTTGACACACAAATAAGTGGCAATTATCAAACTACTCTAAAGTGGCTGGTAACTGGTTTCTGTCTGAGACTGACAGAGACGGCAATTTGTGTGAAATGCGAATTAAACCACATGTTGGAGATGCCGAGGTGTGTAGCTTTGAGCAGTTGGTTTGCCACCAAAATTATGTCGCTGAGTCAAACCTGTGTGATGTCTTGTGTGCCCTGAGGAAGATATTATTGCTTTGAGGCTGCTCATTCATACACCGAACATATATTTCAACATTTGTCTTTTGTGTTTCTTTTCATTTTCCTTTGGCATTTTGCATAGTTATAATTTTTGCATAATGTATGGTGCAGTTTAAATTAATGCTTTAATTCTGGATACTTTAAATGTATGTTAGACCCAGTTGTTTCTAGGAAGTAAAAAAAACAACAACATACAAATAAAACTGTTCTTGACTTACAGCTATAGTTTACAACTATAAAATAAATGCAGACTTACACTGGATGACTAGTTGTTCAAAAGTCAGGTAGTCAATTAGTAAATAAATCTAATTTGTGACCCTGGATCACAAAACCAGTCTAAAGTGTCAATTTTTTGAAATTGAGATTTATAAAGCACCTGAAAGCTGAATAAATAAGAGTTCCATTGATGTATCGTTTGTTAGGATCGAGAGACAACTGTTTAAAAAACCTGGAGGATGCAGAAATATCAAAATACTGAGAAAATCAGTATATCAGTAATCAGTAAATAAAGTTGTCCAGATTAATTCTTAGCAAAGCATATTACTAATCAAAAAAATATGTTTTAATATATTTATGGTAGAAAATTGACAAAATATAATCATGGGTTAGGGTATGATCTTTAGTTAATAACTAAATATAATCATGGAACATGATCTTTTGATTTTTTTTTTTTTTTTTTTTTTTTTGTGTGTGTCTGTAATAACTTCATGGCTGAATAAAAAATAACTTGAACTTGAATATTCTAATGATTTTTGGCATAAAAGAAAAATCGATAATTTTGACCCATACAATGTTTTTTTTTTTTTTTTGGCTATTTCTACAAATGTACCCCAGCGACTTCAGACTGGTTTTATGGTCCAGGGTCACATTTATCTTGGTTTTTAGAGCCGTACGCATTCAGACGGATATCTGTAGTTGTGTTTTACACCATCCTCCTGCCACAAGATCAGAGTTGTTTTTGTTTTATTTTCCTTGCTGTTGGTAAAGATGACATTTTAAAGGTTAATCTAAATGTGGCTGTTTTTTTGTTGTTGTTTTGTAACTTCCTCTCTTTCAATGAAGATCAGACCATTCATCTCTATCACTTTCATGTGCCCTAGCTGCTCTTAATACAACTACTACTCCCTCCTCTCTCCCTCTCGTTCTCTCTCTTTTTACCTGTAGCCATTTCCTCTTGCTCCTCTTTTTAAACTCCCTATTTTTGGAATTCATTGATGTAAGAGTCATAAATACCAGCGAGGGGGCAGAGGGGTCTTTTGGGATCATGTATTTTCTGCAGCAATGACAAGAACGCAGGAGACTAATCATAGCGGCTCTTATCTGAAGCTGCTTTGCACCCGACGCGGAGCAAAGGAATGTGGCCAGCTAAGGGGGTTAGCTCTAGCTGAATTCCACGCAGAGGAATTACATGGAGATGAGCTGTAATGCAAGGGTTGATTTTATTGGGTCTGTTGGGGACATAATGTGAATATTTGGCCTCTAGGAGGGGACAGGCCAGAGTTTGTATGTAATTCAGAGTTTTGGAATGTTGAAATTGTACCATGTGGATCTGATGTGACCGATATAGCTAAATACTTGTGAAGCTTTTTTTTTTTTTTTGACATTTATTTTTGGTTATATTCAATATAAAGTTTATTGATATTTACGTAGTAGTTCTTAAAAAGCCTTTTTTTAATCAACACTGTTTTAATTATGTAAGTAAAGTATGGAATAAAGTACTGAAAATGTGAAAACATTTTTTTTTTTTTTTTTTTTTTTTCACCAAATGAGCACAAGGAAATATTTGGAAATTATATTATTATAGTATTATAATTAAACATTTTTGAGTGATTTTTGAGTGATTGTAAGTGAATCAATGAACCGATTCATTAAAATGGACAAAAGTACTAATTTGCAGAAATTAATAAAATTTCCAAACTCGATTGGGATTGGGACTTGTTACTCATGTTTAAGCAACATTAAGATATCTCTTGTTGTGAAACAAGTAGAAGGTATGCCGTGGTATTTTGAAAAGCTAATGGGCAAATAAAATGTTCATTAAAATAATTTCTATATTCACAATGTTAGTGAATTTTGTATTGCCATCAAAATACTTCCAAATACATCTTAAATATTCAGTCTATTGGCCAGTCTTCTGTTAAATAGCATTGCGAATTTAGCTGAGCAATTGTCCCTTGCACCAATAAAACTCCACCTTGCAGTTCTGTGTCAGGTTAACAAATGACAGACACTCCTCTCCCTCTTTGTCACTTTCTGTTTCTGTCTTTTTTTCACCTACTTTTAACCCTCCGGATTCTTTAGCCCCCTCATTTTTCTGTCACTCTCTCTTTTTGTCTCCCTTTCGCTCCTAATGTGAACACACTCAAGTAAATGCTGACCTCTGTAATAAGCATTTTACTATGCAGATCACCTCCACTGATGTTGATTGGTCACAGCTATGTGTCACTGACTTACGGGATCTGACAAAATGTTCCAGAGAATACTGTCAAGTAGTGTGTGGCCACAGCTTTTCCTTAGATGAGTCGTCCCTCGAGTCACTGCCGTTCATCAGAACAGCAATGCAGATTTGAACTGATTATCAGACGCTCTGTGTAAATATCACAAGTGTCAGAAATGCTTGCTGTTGAAAATCAGAAAATGTGTTAAGATGCATTTAGGTCAGTTCTGGAATTAATTTGTCACCAAATTAAGCATTTGTGGTTGGATTTCATCACGTTTTTGCCTTTTTCCTTTCTCATTTGAGTCATCATCCAGGTTTATGTGGGTTGAGTGAATTTAAGGGACTTCCCCCACCTTTAGAGAATGGTATCAATTCCTGTTTGTAATTTTGCTGAAGTTAATATGCACTTGTGTCTCTCTCTTGTCTTTTTTGCTCCTTTTCTATTTCAGATTGAGTTTGGTGCACCATATCCAATGGTTCCGCCCCTTTGTTTCCTTCTCTGAATTCTGATTGGAACAATGGAACATCAATCCCGTCTAAACAAGTGACTGTGGTATGTTATCTTCGGAATTGTTCCTTGAAATGATTCAAATGTATGTTTTCTGCTGTGCCACTTTTTTTCTTTTTTTGCATAGTAGTAAAATGGATTTACAGTATGTATTATACTCTGTATACAACATTTTTTTTTCTTCTTTTGGTTAGTGTTTCATATTTCAGAAGACTTGTTTTATCATGTTTTTATTGAATTATCAAATTTTGATTTGGAATTTTCTCATAGAGTTCCTTGGATAAATTTAATTTGATAGAAATGAAGCTGGTGTTGACTAGTAAGTGTGTTTTGGACAAATTTGATGAGAAATGTTCTGAATTCATTCTGAAATCTCTACTTTTGAGACCTTGTTGAGGTGTTTTCTGAAACTCTAGATGTCCACAGAGTCTGTGATCTCCTTGAATTATTATATGTGAAACAACTCATATGTTGTTTCACAAATATGATAGTATTTGTAGTGCTATACTTACAAAATGTATTAAGGATTGATGAGGTGCTGGGTTCATGAATATTAATCACTGTGTCAGTGTTCGCTCTTAGTGATTTGCTGAAATCAAAATGGGGATGATAATAAAGGAGCGCCAGCCAATGAGATTGTAGTTTGTGCATTAGTTCCGCCTAATACCAGAGAAACGATCACATCTTCTGCTTGTTCTTAAAAGCTGAATAATTCTAAATTAACTCCATTATTTTGATAGGAATGATATCCATTGAGCTGAATTGAAATAGAACGTAAATCTCAAGCTCTCAGATTGTTCAGCAAATGAAAATGTATCTATGCTAATCTTGTAATTAGCCTTTAACACACCGGTGAGTAAAATCTAAGAGTTTATTAGCAAATGGCTAATGATAGACATTATTTGGTTGCCCAGAGTGAAGATATTGTCACTTATGCAAGTGCTTTACTCGCAGTATAGAGGGTTGCTGTCCCTTCACACTTATGTATTTCTGTCAATGACTTCCTGTCATCTTCACTTTGCAGCTTCGTATGATAATGCTTTTATATTTGCAACTGACAGAACACTTCTGTGCCATAAATCTGGCACGGTGCCAGTCCCCGTCTTTGCCCTTTGATTAGAAGCAAATATGACATTTGTGTTTAGGTAATGGAATCCTTGCACAATTAAAGGGATAGTTCACCCAAAAATGAAAATTATTTAATTAATAATTCACCCTTATGTCGTTCCAAACCAGTAAGACCTCCATTACTCTTCGGAATACAGTTTAAGATATTTTAGATTTAGTCCAAGAACTCTCAGTCCCTCCATTGAAACTGTGTGAACATTATACTGTCCATTTCCAGAAAGGTAAGAAAAACATCATCAAAGTAGTCCATGTGACATCAGAGGGTCAATTTGTTGAAACATCGAAAATACATTTTGGTCCAAAAATAGCAAAAACTATGACTTTATTCAGTATTGTCTTCTCTTCCGTGTCTGTTGTGAGAGAGATTTCAAAACAAAGCAGTCTGGATATCCGGTTCGTGAACGAATCATTCGATGTAACCGGATCTTTTTGAACCAGTTCACCAAATCGAACTGAATCGTTTAAACTGTTCGCGTCTCCAATACACATTAATCCACAAATGACTTAAGCTGTTAATTTTTTTAATGTGGTTAATGTTATGAGCGCGGGTAAACCAAAGGCTTGAATCAAGGGCAATCATCGCCAATGACGTCATTACGTCGAGCGCAAAAGAACTGGTGAACTGTTTTCTTCAACCTGTTTATTGAATCGAACTGTCCGAAAGAACTACTGGTGATCCGATCCAATTGGTGAAATGGTTCAAAAAGATCCGGTTACATCGAATGATTCATTCGGGAACCAGATATGACAAACTGCTTTGTTTTGAACTCTCTCACAACAGACACAGAAGAGAAGACAATGCTGAATAAAGTCGTAGTTTTTGCTATTTTTGGAACAAAATGTATTTCCGATGCTTCAAAATATTCTAACTTACCCTCTGATGTCACATGGACTACTTTGATTATGTTTTTCTTACCTTTCTGGACATGGACAGTATACTGTACACACAGCTTCAGTGGAGGGACTGAGAGCTCTTGGACTAAATCTAAAATATCTTAAACTGTGTTCTGAAGATAAATGGAGGTCTTTCTGGTTTGGAATAACATGAGGGTGAGTTATTAATGATGTAATTTTCGGTAACACTTTAGAATAAGGTTCCATTAGTTAATGTTAGTTAATGTATTAATTAACATGAACAAACAATGAATAATACATTTATTACTGTATTTATTCATCTTCGTTAATGTTAGTTAATGAAAATACAGTTATTCATTGTTAGTTCATGGTAATTCACAATGCATTAACTAATGTGAACAAGCACAACTTTTGATTTAAATAATGCATTATTAAATGTTGAAATTAACATGAACTAAGACTTATAAATGCTGTAGAAGGATTGTTCTTACTTAGTTCATGTTAACGAAAGTAGTTAACTAACATTAACTAATGGAACCTTATTCTAAAGTGTTACCTAATTTTCATTTTTGGATGAACTCCCTTTTAAGTCTCTGACTGTGAAGTGAAGTTGCTCCTTCCATCCCTCTCCTTTTACTTTCATCCGCAGGAGGGAAGGCCGTGATGATGAGATCATCTCAGCACGTTGCCCCTTTATTCTGCTCTCTGTGTCACTTTTTGTTTTTAACTTCTCCACATAAACATCTCTCCGCCTGGCAATTAATTACCACAAATGTCAATTAACCCCCTCCTTCTTAATAAAAAAAATATTGTAGGAGAATTACATTTCAATTATAAAAATTACATTTGAGGGCGGCAACATTAAATTGCTTTAATGAATTGTGCTGAAGGTGACAGTTGTTATTTTGCAGCCTGTCTTGGTGGGGGACCTTCCGCCTGCTCTGATACAATGTGAAGTGGAGGATGAATAGAGGAAAACAGAAGGATAGTAATGAAATGCGTGTTTCCTGCCGTAATGGCAGCCACTGTACGTAATGCCTCATTTAAGGGATACAGCGTGCAATGGCGTGAATCATTGTTCTGTGCCAGCAAAAGAGAATGTACTTAGGTGTCTAAGTACACTCTTTCTCTGTCTATCTCTTCCTCTCGTCCTTATTTTACTTGAACAACTGCTGATGGTGCATTTGCCCACCAGCTCCAGGTCCGTTCCTCCATACATTATCATATTTAAAGGAATAGTGCATGCAAAAATGACAATTGTCATCATTTACTCATTTACATCTTTTACCTTTATGTTGTTCCAAACTTGTATGACTTCATTTCTTCATTGTACTAGTTCTTTTCCATGCACGTAGTTCACATGGGGGCTGGCACTTTCGAGTTTCAAAAAGGATGCAACGCAAGGTGAAAGTATAAAAAACATGGTTCATATGAGTCATACACTTTGATTCAGGTTTTCTGAATTCATACGATTAGATTATGTGAGGTACAAACCAAAATATACATCACAAAAAAAAAAAAAACATTACAAAATTAAACTTCCTGTGCAGTGAGCTGTTAATTTGATAATGATTCATTGAGTCGAATTCAAGATCAGTTCAGTTTGATTCATTAATGAGTCATTTAGTCATTTAGACTACTGATTTTGGCTCAAACGAGTGATTCCTTAATGTGGATGTTGAAGAGAAGAGTTTTGTATTTGTCTGCCACACTATAAAATGGCTCAAAATATTTCTCATAGACTTACATTGTGAATTGGTAGTGGGCTCTTTTGACTTGGACCATAATTTATTGTATAAATTGTATGTTCAGAAGCTTCACTCTTACTTCTTACATCTACATTTATTAATTCAGAAACTTACAAATGAGGAATACAACAAATTATCATAAAGATGTAATAAACACAAGAAGTGATATTAAATGCAGCTAGGATCATTTTAGTTTTAGTCTTGTGTTTTGTTACATTCTTTGTATCTCAGACAATTCACTAAACAAAATCATAGTATGCATATATGTGTATGTGGGGAGACATAAATAATAGCTCACAAAATAGAGATGTCACCAAACCATTTATTTTTCCAGTTAAAGGTTAATTTGAAGAAACAATAATAGAAATGTTACCATTTCCTCATCATCTTTTGTGGGTAATAAACTTTGGACTGTCTCAGCATATCCCTGCACTTCAGTTGGACTAGTCGAAGACATCGGTGATTAACATCTCACATTGCTGACGATGATTCCTTGGTCAGCTGATTGTGATGTGATAGAGAGTATCTCTTCACCTTGATGCTCATCAGAAGTAAATTTCAATCTTTAGGAAGAAGAAATTGCAAATTAGATCTCTTTATTTGTCATTCACAATGGAAATAGAGAGTGACTTTTGACACCTGATAATCAGGCTTTTCTCTGAATAAACACCCCTGAAATCTCACACGTACAGTATTTCCTCTAGAGCATTGGTTCTCAATCTTTTTGATTTAAATATTTTTAGGCACCCCTGTTTTGGCCAATATGTTTCTTCTCGTAATTCATTCTGCAGTTATGACAATTCTGCTTGTTTTCAGACTTTTTTATTAACATTAAATTGTATTGTTGATGCAACTTATTTTGTGATTTCTATAAGAATCAAAATTCTGATGCTATTTTTCCAATAAAAATAACATTTATTGAGAGTTTTTTTTTTTTCATTTGATGCCCTGTCCCCCATTTGAGGTGTCACTGCTCTAGAGTTTCAAAATAAATTTCAACAATGTTTCAAACTTTTCTCAGATTTGTTAACATATTTGTTTACAATCAATGGTCCGAGATTTCAATATGAACTCGAAAAACCAAATATCTGCTCTATCCTATAAACATTAATATTTTAGCTTTCTGCACTTATTGTATGATGACAAATTGTGTCTATTTTCATTCTAGGAGCAACATCTGAATTTTCGAAGTCGAACTTTGATTAAAGCATAACTTAAATAAGTCTCCAAAGCTTAAAAAGATCAACCCTTGAGTAATAAAATTTTCCTCTTGGATTGGTAGGAAAAATATATGAAGCAAATTATTGCAATTATTATACCATTTCACATCAGTCAGTTGGGCAGAAAAATGCTGTTTAGTGAATTGAGAAGATTGAATTGTGTTTTGGCCATTTGCTTATTTGAGGCTTTGCAATTAACAACAGCCTCGCAGACTCAAACACAGTTCAAGACCACCCCGACAGGCATGGAAATGCAAGTACTGTGTGATGTTGTTTTTTTCCAAGCATCTGCTCGTTGACTGCCATCCACAGAGCCGGACATATAAGCACACATTTAGATTTGGCCTGCAGCCCCCTGACCATGCGACTGAAACTCAACCCTTATTTAGCAGTGGCTCACTTCACAACTTAACACAGCACACACACACACACTTAGAAGTTCATTAGATCAGTATGCTGTCTTAATTGCCTCTGTGTAACACACACCACAGGCTAATGCAGGGGGTCTCACTGCGGGATATGTCCACCAGAGCTGTTTTAGGAATGCCTTTGTGCACCCATGTTGTTTGTTCCCCATATTTTATTTTCTCATTTAATTTCACTTTTCCTTAGTAAGACCCCAGATGATTGATAAATAAATCTGCTTATATACATTTTTTAATATGTGTCATCTTTTAAAAACTGCTGAAACATTTAATTAGTAATACATTTTCTATTGTTTTCTATTCTAGATGATCAATGATTTTTGTAACAATGAAAATTTTTATTAGACCACAGAAGGTTGTCTTTAAAAAAAAAAAATCTCAGGGGACTTGGTCCATCTGACATTTAAGCAACAACTTTGCCTCAGATGTTTCTGTCTTCACACTGAGTATATTGGTTCTGTTTTTCAAGAGATCTCATTTGTGACTTTCTTTTCCTTGGGTGTGTTAGATTAGGCCTGTATTATAACACAATGCATACATACTTTAGTGAAGTTTATTCACTGCGGTCTTATTCACTCTCCCGGCTCTCACAAAAGCTTTCAGTTACACCTAGCTTCCTAACTTCCTGTTTGCTAGGTGGCTGGCTGGCTGTGGGCCGATGTCGTAATGGTGAGTATCAGGAAAAGATCATAAGTCCGGGATGGAGTCCCAGGCAGCTGGCCCAGTGTGTGTGTGTGTGTGTGTGTGTGTAGGAAACAGCAGAGCAACTTGCAGCGAGTAGCAAATGAATGCCCCATATCCCCTATCTCTCTCTCTCTCTTTTCACTTTCCTGTTTGGACTTTAAGTTGATTGGAGGCATAGGCTGTGAGAGTTGACGGAAGTAGGGAGTGAGAGAAAAAGAGCAAATAAAAGAGAAAGCATTTATTTACAGTGTGATGATGCTAGTTAAAGATGCGGTTTCACACAGGATGTGCTCCCTCTGCTTAGGTCTGACAGGGGCAGGCTGGAGCTCGGGGTGGTGGCCTTTATTGTGAAGCTGGTCTGGATTTTGGGCTGGACCCATTAGCACGCTCTCAACGCTGTTTCCTGTCTGGGCAGAGAGATGAGAGCAGCGCAGGTCACTGCGAAAGAGAACGGAGGGGAAGGACAGTCGAGGGTGTGTGATTGTGGCGGGTGTATAATTGTCTCAGTTATGTAGAAAGGTCATGTGTCGGGTTTTTTGGGGCCCTTTACCTCTCTCGTCACCGCAGTGAACCAAACGCAGTCCCACAAGTAGAATCAGTCATCAGTCTGCTTTATAGGATTGTATCAGCAGTTAGCATGTGCCGTCCATAGTCATTTGAGGTGTTTGTAATTTACAAACCATAAAAATGATCATCAGGCCAATGTAAATCAGAAATACCCTTTTTTTCCCCTAAAACCTCCTTCAATGTCATATCAGTGTTTTTCTTAGAAAATGAGAATAGTGAGTGTTGTTGTTGTTTTTAAGATAAGCACTGTGAAATCTAGTTATGAAAACAAAAAACAAGTCAGAGACCAAGTGACTTTGACATTAACATCCTCCATCTAATAATATAAGGTTAATGACTTTAATGAAGCCTAAAAACGCAATGAGACACTGGATCTACTTTTTATTCATGGAACGCTTGTCTAAATAGGGGAAGTGGCCCATTGACCGTTTAGCCTTGTGCTAATGACGAATGCTCAGAAGTTTGAGCTGAGAGAGCAGACTTTGGGTAATGATGAAAGCTTTAGTATAGATATATGCTGCTTTGATTCAAGGTGATATAATTTGTCCTTGTGAAACTACGTTCTGATTGCTTTTAGTGGGTGATGTTGTGTTTGATGTAATACCTGTTGCTAGATTTTTGTGTATTTAATTGGATCCAGAATTCCTACAGAATAGTATTTTTCAATTCTTTCATATTCACAAAAGTTGAAAACTTGGATAGTTTATGGTCAGTTAGATTTTTTAAAGAAGTATTTTAATGCAAGAAGGTGGAATTTATTTGACAAAGACAAAAACAATTATTTTTATTGCAATTAGTATTGGTTTCTTTTTTTATGGATTATGGATTAGGATTTTTTGATGTATAGAAAGTTTTAAAGAACATCATTTATTTGAAACAGAATTCTTTTAACATTATAAATGTCTTTACCACCATTGTTTAAAAAAATATATGACTGACCTTGAACCTTTGAACTGTATTGTACTGTATATATGTGTATATATCACAGAAAATAACTGTGCTGTAAATGTGTATCCATCAATACTAGTCTAAATCTTAATTATACATTGTAACCACTCAGTATGGTTTAAGTTTAAACAAGTTCAGTTGATTTTTCGCTCTAACTTTTTTTGTGAGTTCATTAAGTGAAGAAATTGTCCTTTTTCAGAGCATTTCTGAATTACTTATTAGAATCAGCCCTTAGGAATTATTTGTTTGTGAATTGGTCCACATTGTGTTGGTCATATCAACACATTGGTCATACTGTAAAATAAGATTTTTCTTGCCTATACTTTTGTAACTACCTGTTTCTATTCTATAATATTACATATATAAATGAAATCAAACTGTTATTCAGCAAGGATGCATTAAACTGATCAAAATTGGTAGTAAAGACTTTTGTCATTCGTCAAATCTATTTCAAATAAAAGCTTTTCTTTTGAAGTGTATTTAGAAAAAATAAAATACAATCCTGTAAAAAAATATTAGGAGGCCTTTTGAGAACAAGTTTTTTACACATTGATAATAATAGGAATGCTGAAATTTTCAGCTTTGCCATAAGAGAAGAGAAGTCAATTATATCATAAAATATGTAAATAATATTTTTTTTTGATGAGCATAAGAGACTTCTTTCAAAAACATTTAAGAAAAATCCTACCCAAATTTTTGAAATGTTTTGTAATACTGTTTAATATAATATACATGCTTTATGTAATTAAATATATATATTTGTATAATGCCATTTTAATCAGTCAGGTTTATTATTGACATTTTATTTGAATGGTACACTAGGAAGAGCCCCAAAGAAGAGGGGCAACAGCTTTCAAAATTACACCAGCAAGGCTCAAACGTTCATCGCCCCAATGTGTGAGAGCATGTGCACTGACTGCTAGGTTACGGCTCCACTAGAGCTTCATGTAGCTGACGTGCTCATGCCTGTCCCCTTGAGAGCAGGAACAGGAATCAGTCCATTAAAGCAGTCTCTGAGAACACTAGTGTACACAAGGCCAGAGGGGACAAGAACAGTGAATCTGTGAAAGTGGATCTAGACCTGACAAACATGTGCAGAGCTGAGAAACACAAACAAACAACAGGCCTGTTTGTCTCCCTGTCGGGTTACAGAAATACACACAAATGTACACCCACCCACACACGCGCACACAAACACAAAACACTACAGCTTATGCTTCCTGAGTAGAGTTGTTGCATTTCTGTCTTGTGGCTCTTTAGTTTCTGCTCTTGTAAACACAATTCACGTTTCTGTGTTTTAAGTCCATTATCTAACAGACCCAACAGTCAGTCAATACAGTCTTGTGGGTCACACCATTCTGCATTGATAGATGTATTTATGTGCTGTATTCAGAAAAGAGGGATGTAAACAGGCATGTCAGTGAACCTATAAGTTGTATCAAGCTACAGTTAGCTATTAAAAAGGGCTAATATCTGTGGCTGGTTTAAAAATAATAATAATAATGTTAACGTGGCATTGTAAAAGAGATGGGTGATCTATGTGGCAGATTGATCAGTGGGTAGAGACCCTATTATCTCTTTCCGTGTTAATTACAGTGTGCTCAGCTTGCATGTCAAAAGACGGATAACTGACAAAGGTAAAAGACCTTATTTATGCTTTCGTATTCCGTTGGCGACAGCTTTCCCCTCTCTTTTTTTTCGCCTCCTCAGCGCTGTATATTTATCGTCCAGTAATATAACACTGTCAAAGACGATCATCTCTGCGGAGATATTATTTGCTATGGTCACCTTCACAGCCATCCATTTGGACCCGCTCGCTCTCAAGTTACTGACTCTTCCTCTGCATGCGGAGTGGCTGGACAAATTTGCGCAGAGATTTTTGGTCATCCCCTGGGATGCCAGAAAGGTAATTCAGGTTGGGTAAATCAATATGTGGGCAGCCCAGTCATACCACAACGCAGAGACATGGCACCCGTCTCAGAATGCCCTGACGTTTTGTGGATTTTAGTGGGGTCACATTTTGCTAATGGAAAAAAACAAAAGCAGAAAAACGCAGGGGGGGGAATTTCAGTCTCATGCATCCAGACGAAGTTGATGCTCTTCTGAATAGCTTTAAACCAACTAAAATAGCAATTTGAACTACTTTCGAAATGAATCATCATTCGTACATAAATATTTGGGCCTTGGTTATAAAACACGAAGCAGGATGTGTAAATTGTTGTGATGATTTGAATAAATCAATTTAGGTAATTTTTTGCTCAGGTTTGTTGATTTTAAAAAAGTGCGTAAAAATACTACAGTTAAAACTTGTTAACTGTAAATTTAAATTTTTGAAAATATATGTAAAATGTATGCTTTTTAAAAGTAAAATCAATAAATGACCATTATAATTTATGGTACAAAAACATTCACATGGCATTCTAAGAGGCCCTGCCTGACAAATCGTATATTGTTTTTTACATTTATTTTATTCATTTTTCTTATTAATGATGTACATTAGTCTTGTGTCACATTTTATGTTATTTAGTTCACGTTTATTGAATTTTGTGTGTTGCCCTGTTGGTGGTGGTTTGTCTTTGTGTGTATGACTCTATGTGCCAGCTATGTAAGATTGTTGTTTTTTATGGAGGGTCCACCTTCAGTGAACTCATCATGTGGTTTTCTGTTTTACCACCTATTATTATAGTGGTTATTAGTAGATTTTACAGTAAAAAGTAGATTTTTTTTTTATGTTGAATTACTGGCGAACACATCTGCCAGTTTTAACGGTGTGGTTTTGCTCTTTGAAATTAGCCCAGGTACATCAAAACAAACCTCAGAGTCTAAAAATAATAATAGAAATAACAAATTGGAAATTTTTGTTTAGCTGGCGTTTCATATGTTGTTGACTAGATACAGTAGCATTTAATGTGTAATTCGCTAACAAAAGTTTTTAGCTTGTATTTAACATGTATGTTAGATACGTAATGTTAGATGTCAACAAACAAAAAACAAGACGTGTGATGTTGAGAGTTTGCGAAGCTAAACTGAAAACACTCACGTAGCATAGACCTTACACCGAGATCACGAAAAGTGTTTATTGTTTGCGCTGTGTGCTGACGGGCCCCTTCTTCTAAAACACACAGCAGTGAAACCCCCATGAAGGGACTTTTCAACCCCGCGTTACAGATCTTTTTTCCTTTTTTTTTCTTCTTATCACAGAGCGTGTGGTGTGAGAGGTAACATCACAGCAGTCTTTCCTGTGGTTTTGTCTGTGAGACCTGCAATCCTCAGGCCTGTGTTTGCATCTCACCAGAAATAACACCCTGTTATGAACCCTCACGTTCACACGCATTCTTTCGCTCACCCTTTCAAAACCATTTATGCTTTTCATCATTTCCTGTCTGTTGACCAGACTGAAACAGTTTTCTGAAAGGCTGTCTGGAGTCAAGCTTGAGAAACAGTAGATTCTGTGGTTTTCTTTGTACAGACAGGTTGTTCTGCCCAGGACTGTGTGAATTCAATATTGTGCAAGGTGAATGTCATTGTTCTGTCATTCCTACAATGATAACGTTATCGCCCATTACTGCACGGTGTCTGAATGAGAGATATTTTGGTATGTTGTGCTGTAAAAAGGAATTTACTTGATTTTATGTGTGTTGGAACTTGAAATAGTTGTGTATCCATGTTGTGTAAGTGCATTCGAGTGTTATAATGGCCATCAGGAGTCAGACATTACAGTAAGATGTCAGAGCATCACCTGGTGGACTAGCTCAGAAAATAGGCCCTTGTGCAAAAACTCACGTGCAGTATAACTATGAGAAATCCTTTCATTCCACATATTGACACCTCTCAATTGATTTCAACTCAGTTTGTCTCATTAACATTTGTCAGACCACTCCCCTTCATCTTCTATTGCGTTAAGTTGAATTAACACAATATTCTGAAATTACTATAGAGATAATGTGTATAAAATTTGAGAAAAAACATCTACATAAGGTGTACTTATCACATAAATAATGAAAGAAAAAAGTTATATTATTCAATAAAGAATATTTTTTGTTAAACTATATTTAAATATATTTTTATTATTGAGTATTTATAATTTTTGTTTGAGTAAATTAATTGCAAAGCAACTTTAACCATATTCAGTAATATATGTATTTTAAGATAGCATACCCATATACATTCCAAACATGTACGATACTACTAGGCGACACCTCCAACATTAAACGGATAGTTAAAAAAAAATAAAAATTCTGAAGATGGTTGGTGACCAAACCATTACCATTGACTGCCATTGTATGGATGAAAAAATAAAAAAATAAATCCTGAGACACTTCTCAAAATATTTTCTTTTGTTCCACAGAAGACAGAAAGTCACTCAGGTTTGGAATGACATGATGGTGAGTAAATGATGACAGAATTTTTATTTTGAGGTGAACTGTCTTTTTAATTAGGAACATTCTAATATCTTATAAATGTTTATTTTTGAAAATTGAAAAGTCTCTGTATAATAATATTGTGGTAGTTCAAGGTCCCACAATAAGATGCAGAACAAGGTGTGGGGGGCCAAGAAGGGCGTAATATTAACAGATGCCACCTCACGTGTAACTCCACCATCCACACGGCTGCCACAAACCACCATCCCAGTGTATTTAAACGCAGCACATATTAAAAACACTCACAGCCGCCTCTTATCAGATTACCATGCCTTATGATTGGCCTTCCATTGGCCTCTTTATTTAATAGAAGGTTCCTTTCTTCTTTGAGATGCCATAGAGTGTTACATCACTGCGCTTGAGCCCTGTTATCTATGTTGAGGCCTGTTCTTGTAATGGGCTTTATTGATCTAAACAACATCAGGCTGGCCGTGATGTTATTAAGGTGAAGATAACTTCACTGTAACTTCCACTCAAACAATGTATTAGTGTTTTATTAGGTTTAAATAACTTTGGCTTTTAGACGCTAATGTAGCCGGTTAGTCACCCTGCTCTTTTATGGCTTCAGGATCTTAATAAAGCTTTCCTCTTTACATCCTGCTGTGTGTTGAGTGTGTTTGTGTGTGTGTGTGAGAGAGAGGACAGGAGATGCCAAGTGCTTGCTGGGAAATTTCTGCGCCTTTAGTAAACAGCAGGAACTCTCAATAATCGGAGTAATTATACGTTGGCATATTAAGCAACGCATTATCAAGCTGTACTTCTCACTGACCTGGACCTTTAAACTTGATCTACAATGCTGCCTTTTTTCTTTGTCAAATTATGTGGTAAGAATTATTTGTGGATTTAGAGTCATTTATTAACTTTTAAAAATTGATGTTCAGATGTGTTTTTTTTTTGTCTTCCAAGGGCACACTGAATCCAATATTTATGAAATAACGATCCCATTCATCTACAAATTTTCTGTGCAAAATTTAATTTTGCAGCTATTTAAAGCCATGCATTTGATAATGAATTATTTTGTCATCCTGCCTCTGATGAGATTCATCTTTAATAACTGTAACAATTATTTTATTAAAAAAGAGGAAGTCTCAGCAAGGTCTACAGTGAACGAGGATTCTCATTAGGACTGCAGGGATTTCATTCACACTACCTAACTTAAATTACAATGTGTCAACAATGTTTGCATTAAATTTAAGCAGTCATATTTACCAATTTTTCCCTCTCTCACTCCCTAATACTGACACATTTAGATGTATTAAAAAGATAAAATGCAGTTTAAGATTTGATAGGATGGCTTATTGAACGTTTACCTCAATGCTGAGTTTTAATAATGCAATAATATTGAATTTGCATGCCCGTTATTTTTATTTAAATGTTTTTGAACACTGTAGCAAGGCATATCGTTGTCTGAGAAGTTGAAATTTGTTTTTTTCTTCAGTAGAACACAAAATAAGCTTTTTAAAACTACTGTTGTGTTTCACAGAATAAAGAAAGTATACAGGTTTGTAGAACAGAAAAGTGAATAAATTATGACTGAATTTCTTTAAGAATTCCTTTAACAGTGGCCTGACAACCTCTCAGAAACGGATTTGTATTGTAGCTAGTTTTGCATGGGCAGTCACTGCAGTTTTATTCAGAAAAAAATGTAAAAATCTATCTATTTTGGAGAATATAGTTTTGTCTAGCAGCAAATGGGCTAAATATCAAATAAACATTAGACCAATGCAGCGTCACTTTCTTTTTTTGAGAAGGGGCTTTTTCATGGAAACTTATCTAAAGGTGCATTGTGACAAAAATCGCAGCTGTGCTCAAAAAAGCCAGGCATTTTGCATATTAAAGGCGCTACTAGCATTACTCTATGACAAATGTTGCAATTTCTGTTCTTCAGTCTATCAAGGAAGTTGGAACAAATGCCATGTATTACCTATTTTAATGCTTCCCCAGTTTTTTTTGCTGATGCCTCTAAAAGGTTCCACTGCACATTGAACCATCTGCGAACATGGAAACCAAACGTTGTAGCCTCCGTTCCGCATTTTACTATGCCACACTGTACACAAACAAACTGTTTATGGCTCGCTGAGCTGAACCAATCCTGGCCAGAGACAGAAGTGAAATTGCTGAATGTGAGGTAATCGGTTATTTCAGTTTGACCACTTCCTTAAACTCCTGCTATTATTCACAGAGATATATTTCCAAAGAAAACCTCTGACCCTGTAGGCATAATGGTTTGGTGGATGTATGTAAATCTAATATTTAGCTGGAATTTAGAAGTAAAGTGGAGACTATGATTAGCTGTACCTGGAAATTGCAGTTTCACTGTAATGGAGTGGCAGAGCAGTTCGTCTTTAAAGTCAACCATTTTAATATCTCTTTGGTTCTTTTGAAACACTGAGAGACTAGAATATCAAAAATGTAGGCTTTTTTGTCTTGGGACAGTAAGCCTCCACCCATGTACTGTGCAGCCCTAAAGCAATGATGCAAATAGTGATACACTGTAAATTTCAGAGTAATTTTAATGTGCTGTGTGTTTGGCCATTAACTTTCCATAAGGATGTATGATTTATTTTTTACAATGTTTGTCTCGTAGCTTTTGATTATGAGAGCGATAAGACTAAGATGGTTCAGCAAGTCTCTGCTTCATTTATCTATTATATTGAATCAGATCGAATGTCAATGATTTGTTAATGCTCTGTAGGAGACAGTTGTGAAAAACATCACAATTTTAAGCAGTTTTTGAGCAAGTACATAAATATTGAGATTAAATATTGAAAACCTGCTGGTTTTAAAGGGTGTACTGTTACTCAACAAGCAAAAAAAATATATATAGATATATTTTTACCCCATTGGCAATTTGTCTTGTTTGTTTTAAGCATAAACCATTTTTATTTTAACTGAAAAACAAAATCAAAATCCGTTTAAAAGAAATAATAATAATAAAGTGTTGTATCGATACACATATTGACTCTTGACACAGGTTATCACATGATCTTCATTATCATCACTCCATCAGAGTGAAGGTAATCTGCTAGATGTAGCCACCTCTCCCAGCATATTACTTGAATGTTTAACCCTTTTTTTCCTTCTTCAAGGACATATGGTCTAAGTGCTTGCAGATCTTCGTGCAAAAGTCCCTGAGCTCTCCTGAAGCAGCAGATCCCTTTTCGGCACCAGCTGTTCTTCCAGATAAACTCTGCGGCACGCACGCAGATTCGCTTAATATGATTCTGCAGGGTCGGGCTCGGGAGAATAGACGCAAAACAAGCTTGCCAGGAGAAAGAGAGTGCTGAATTTTTCATCAGCAGGCCCTCATACTTTTTTAGTAGGCGGCCGGCTCATTCATGAGCAGATGTTCAGTGCAGGTCCAAGCTGTAGTTAGCGTGAACTCTGCTGCCCTCTCAGCCGTTGGCTGCAAGGACGTTGGCAGCAACCCCAACATCTGAGAATTCATTCCCGGCAAAAGCACAGAGTGCCGCTTTGCCCAGACCCCTTTTTTAGCCATGTTGCCCAGCCCAGGAGCCGACCAGAAATGGAGGAGGGCTTTTCTTTTGACAGGCCATCAGTCTTCGCTTTGACACTGATGAAAAGACTCACCCTGGTCAACACAAGGGACTGGCCCTGAAAAATCCGGAAGACAATTTTGCTCAAGTTTATCATTAACGTTTTATGACATCCTTTGTATGAAAATAAGCCACCTGGCACGAAAACCAAAACAGAACCTTTTGGGAAACAAAAGTAGCTTTTTTTGTGTGTGTCATTTGCGTGAAGGTACCCTTGAAATGGGGAATTGCTATACCAGATTAATGCAGGTGGTTTAGGGGAATGCATTGGTCAGGTTGGTCGCTACGCTAAAGCCCAGCTGCTGCTGTGGTTAGCCAGGTGGTTCGGTTAGCATGGTGACCTCAATACACCCCAAGAGACTCAAATAACAACCAATACAGATGAAGCATTATCGTGTTTCATTTACATAACACCATTATGTTGCAGTAGGTCCATGTAGCCTTTTCCCATGAAACGACTGAACGCCAAACCGGCATATGTTCTGCAACGGAAAGTGTGAAATGTTATTCTTCTCTTTCATTGCGGTGCATGCAGAGCTGTAATTGAAGGATGATGAGGTTTTGTCTTTTTTTTTTTTCAAGCACTTGTTTCTTCAGCATGTCTCTTACTTCACACTATCTAATTGGCCATTTTCAGGTTGGGTTTATGAGAGCAAAACTAATTAGTGTTTCTAAATTCAGAGAGCAAAAAAGAGGAAGGAAAAAAAAGGAAAACATGGTTGAATGGATTGTTCTGGTTTCCTCTCTGGTGTCAGGCTCAGAACAATGAAATAAAGAGTCTAATCAGTTTCAAACTGCTGTTTCTTTTTTTTTTGATAACACTGAATGTCACTTTCTCTCCTGGCATTTTGTTTGGCACAATCACAGGCCATGGAGAAAAGCGAGCGCTTGCTCTCTTTGCAAACTTTTCATTTGTAATTAATGGGAAGGCTTTGCAGGGGAAAAAAACAATGCGCGTGTTTTTAGGTGGGGTTGTTTCTTCTTTAAATTCGAACGTCCTGGTGAAAGATTGGGGGAGGGTGGAGAGTTTACAGTAGCGTAGACTTTTCACCCGTTACCTTGATTCAGAAAGCTCCAGCTGCAGCACGCCCTCAGGAAGGCCACCAAGCCACACACACACACACACGCACGCCGGCCCTCAGTGTGAAAGAAAGCCCTGTTTGAGTTGGCACGTGCATCTTTTGCTGCGCCTGCTAGAAAGACACCAGCGGCGGTCTCGCTGGCCAAGCAGGCCATCGTTCTTCTAATCAGGATGTGTCTTTTGCACCTCTCTTAGGAAACACATTTTTGCCTCTCCCTCCTCTCAGCGGCAAAAAGCCGAGGGATGGATGGGAGGGAGAAAGTCGTTGAAGATGAGTGACAGGATTGGAGTCTGGGGGGGATTGGGCTAATCTGAGTTTAGAAACGCTCCCTCAACACCTCACCCTCCCAGCCTCCACTGGGCTTTCATTAATATTGAATAAAAAAGTTTATAGGTCAGTTTAACAATATGCTATAAAACTCAAACTATTTTTATTTTTCCATCTCTCCGCCGGAGGGATTTACGTGGAGAGGGCCAGTAATTAAGAAGCTGTGAATCCAGGGTTAGGGAGGAAGAGTGTTTAAATGCAATTAGAGCATCTGCTCGAATCGATTTGAACCCAATTACAGTTTTCTTGAATGTGCTATTATTTGTTTAATCAAGGGAATTTTGCCCTTTTAAGATGCCAAAAACTTATCGCGAGATTATTTAAAGGCGGCGTGAAAATAAACTCGATGGAAGTGGGTAATGAACAATTGTTTCAAAGTGACCTCTCTCCGTGTGCCCTCCCTCATTACCTTGTTCTTCCTCTGAAAAGAAAACTCCATTTGATTTGTCTGGAGATAAAGCTATCACAATATCGGCTGGATAATTAGCACAAAATCCACATCAGTTTTTTTGGGAACTGGATGTGGAGCACCAGTCTCTGATGATTCAAAGTTTCAGTAGATTTCCTCATTTCTCACTGATGTTTTTCCCTGTCTGTCCTTCTCTCCTCTCTATCTGCCTTCTCTTCCACCAATCTTTCTACCTGCTGTCTGTCCTGCAGGCAGGAGCGTGCAGTGGTCCAGCCCTGTGGATGCTGAACGGTACGTCTCGCAGTTTTAACTATATGTGTGTGCTTAAAAAGCATTTACACACTCTAGCCAGACTTTTGAATTAGTTTCTTTGCAATAGATAACTAAATATTAAACCAAGTGGAATTTGCAAGCAAATGATGCTAGACCATTTCTCAAAACTGCATTTTTAATCCATTCTTATAATTACTTTTAACCCAAATTCATTTTTAGTGGATATATAAAGTCACCTCAAGTTATATTGTTTGTTATACATTCACTTCAGTACATGCATATGCAAATTTAGGACATGTGTGGTAGTTTTACTCTAGTTTATTCTTTTTAGTCTGTAAACATCAATTCTGTTGTTTATAATTCAAAGCCCAACAAACATTTTATTTATTTAAATACAGTAAATGGCACTTGGTGTAATTATGAATTAATGTGTTTGCTTGTTTTAAACCATTTGCACTTGGTTTAATATTTAATTTGTGTCTAATGCAATTTCATGTCTTTATTTGTAAGTGTGAATTAATTGTCGAGCCTCTTTCAAAACACATCTGTTGGAAGTTGCTCACAGTTTAGATGGCTTTCGGGCATGCTAACAGCATGTCCATAAGGTCTGTTCTAGCTAATCTGAATTCTAATGCTTTACACAGTTTGACTAGTGTACCTCAATAATCATTTTTGACTCATGTCTCTTGTGGCCCTCACTTCCTGTGTGAAGTGTAAACACTACAAACAAACCATGACACTGCCCACGTCACAGTGCCAGTCTGTGTTCGGATCCTGCTGTTTACAGTAAACATTCATATATATTCATGACCTTCAGTCATAAAAAACAGCCCTTTGTGGCACATGACATGCCATATTAGTGCTAATTAGCATATTGATTCTCAAACAAACTATGCTCAACAAACAGTAACCCACGTATATTTTGAGTGTTTCTAAATGTCTCAACTCTGTCATCAATATTGGATGTGAATAATGATTTTTATTTGAAATGGAGCTCCTACAAAGTCTGTATTCCTACCAGCCTGGCAAGGCAACGTTTCAGAGGAGTGCTTCTAACAGTAATGCACGCTTGAAAAACTGTGTACGTTACAGATTGATAGTAAATGGAAAACATGAATGTAAATTGTGTCATTTGATAATGTAAATGGAGTGCCAAGCTATTTTCCCCCACCCCCATAAAGAAATCAGCCCTATTTACATAGTCAGTTGTGCTTATGAGACTTATGGAAATCAATCTCTTGTCATTTTCCAACTACACAATTTCACGTTAGTTCAGAGATCACAGATTTGAAAGTCAGTGACAGCTCCATGTTAGCAACATAAATTAAACATAACAAACAAAACAACACACTCTTCTGACAAACTTTTAGATGAGTTTTAATGCATTCA